>NC_064619.1:665395791-665995791 GCF_023898315.1 Schistocerca nitens | reverse complement strand
TGCGACTGTGGTAAAACGAGGAGCAAGTGGCAGGAGTAACTATGACTCTCTTAAGGTAGCCAAATGCCTCGTCAACAGGCGAATTCCAACGGCAAACTCGAGGAGCTCCCAGCAGGAGTACTGTGAAAGTCTTAAGGTCAACAAATAATGGCGTATCGCTTCTGGTGAACTAGCCAGAGTAAGCTTGTAGATGTGACTGTGGTAAAATGGGGAGCAAGTGGCAGGAGTAACTATGACTCCCTTAAGGTTGCCAAATGACTCGTCAACAGGCGAATTCCAACGGCAAACTCGAGGAGCTCCCGGAAGGAGTACTGTGAAAGTCTTAAGATCAACAAATAATGGCGTATCGCTTCTGGTGAACTAGCCAGAGTAAGCTTGTAGATGCGACTGTGGTAAAACGAGGAGCAAGTGGCAGGAGTAACTATGACTCTCTTAAGGTAGCCAAATGCCTCGTCAACAGGCGAATTCCAACGGCAAACTCGAGGAGCTCCCGGCAGGAGTACTGTGAAAGTCTTAAGGTCAACAAATAATGGCGTATCGCTTCTGGTGAACTAGCCAGAGTAAGCTTGTAGATGTGACTGTGGTAAAATGGGGAGCAAGTGGCAGGAGTAACTATGACTCTCTTAAGGTAGCCAAATGCCTCGTCAACAGGCGAATTCCAACGGCAAACTCGAGGAGCTCCCAGCAGGAGTACTGTGAAAGTCTTAAGGTCAACAAATAATGGCGTATCGCTTCTGGTGAACTAGCCAGAGTAAGCTTGTAGATGTGACTGTGGTAAAATGGGGAGCAAGAGGCAGGAGTAACTATGACTCTCTTAAGGTAGCCAAATGCCTCGTCAACAGGAGAATTCCAACGGCAAACTCGAGGAGCTCCCGGCAGGAGTACTGTGAAAGTCTTAAGGACAACAAATAATGGCGTATCGCTTCTGGTGAACTGGCCAGAGTAAGCTTGTAGATGCGACTGTGGTAAAACGAGGTGCAAGTGGCAGGAGTAACTATGACTCTCTTAAGGTAGCCAAATGCCTCGTCAACAGGCGAATTCCAACGGCAAACTCGAGGAGCTCCCGGAATTAGTACTGTGAAAGCCTTAAGGTCAACAAATAATGGCGTATCGCTCCTGGTGAACTGGCCAGAGTAAGCTTGTAGATGTGACTGTGTGAAACGGGGTGCAACTGGCAGGAGTAACTATGACTCTCTTAAGGTAGCCAAATGACTCGTCAAAAGGCGAATTACATCGGCAAACCCGAGGAGCTCCCGGAAGGAGTACTGTGAAAGTCTTAAGATCAACAAATAATGGCGTATCGCTTCTGGTGAACTAGCCAGAGTAAGCTTGTAGATGCGACTGTGGTAAAACGAGGAGCAAGTGGCAGGAGTAACTATGACTCTCTTAAGGTAGCCAAATGCCTCGTCAACAGGCGAATTCCAACGGCAAACTCGAGGAGCTCCCGGCAGGAGTACTGTGAAAGTCTTAAGATCAACAAATAATGGCGTATCGCTTCTGGTGAACTAGCCAGAGTAAGCTTGTAGATGCGACTGTGGTAAAACGAGGAGCAAGTGGCAGGAGTAACTATGACTCTCTTAAGGTAGCCAAATGCCTCGTCAACAGGCGAATTCCAACGGCAAACACGAGGAGCTCCCGGCAGGAGTACTGTGAAAGTCTTAAGGTCAACAAATAATGGCGTATCGCTTCTGGTGAACTGGCCAGAGTACGCTTGTAGATGCGACTGTGGTAAAACGAGGAGCAAGTGGCAGGAGTAACTATGACTCTCTTAAGGTAGCCAAATGCCTCGTCAACAGGAGAATTCCAACGGCAAACTCGAGGAGCTCCCGGGAGGAGTACTGTGAAAGTCTTAAGGACAACAAATAATGGCGTATCGCTTCTGGTGAACTGGCCAGAGTAAGCTTGTAGATGCGACTGTGGTAAAACGAGGAGCAAGTGGCAGGAGTAACTATGACTCCCTTAAGGTAGCCAAATGCCTCGTCAACAGGCGAATTCCAACGGCAAACTCGAGGAGCTCCCGGAAGGAGTACTGTGAAAGCCTTAAGGTCAACAAATAATGGCGTATCGCTCCTGGTGAACTGGCCAGAGTAAGCTTGTAGATGTGACTGTGTGAAACGGGGTGCAACTGGCAGGAGTAACTATGACTCTCTTAAGGTAGCCAAATGACTCGTCAAAAGGCGAATTACATCGGCAAACCCGAGGAGCTCCCGGAAGGAGTACTGTGAAAGTCTTAAGATCAACAAATAATGGCGTATCGCTTCTGGTGAACTAGCCAGAGTAAGCTTGTAGATGCGACTGTGGTAAAACGAGGAGCAAGTGGCAGGAGTAACTATGACTCTCTTAAGGTAGCCAAATGACTCGTCAACAGGCGAATTCCTACGGCAAACTCGAGGAGCTCCCGGAAGGAGTACTGTGAAAGTCTTAAGATCAACAAATAATGGCGTATCGCTTCTGGTGAACTAGCCAGAGTAAGCTTGTAGATGCGACTGTGGTAAAACGAGGAGCAAGTGGCAGGAGTAACTATGACTCTCTTAAGGTAGCCAAATGCCTCGTCAACAGGCGAATTCCAACGGCAAACTCGAGGAGCTCCCGGCAGGAGTACTGAGAAAGTCTTAAGGACAACAAATAATGGCGTATCGCTTCTGGTGAACTAGCCAGAGTAAGCTTGTAGATGCGACTGTGGTAAAACGAGGAGCAAGTGGCAGGAGTAACTATGACTCTCTTAAGGTAGCCAAATGCCTCGTCAACAGGCGAATTCCAACGGCAAACTCGAGGAGCTCCCAGCAGGAGTACTGTGAAAGTCTTAAGGTCAACAAATAATGGCGTATCGCTTCTGGTGAACTAGCCAGAGTAAGCTTGTAGATGTGACTGTGGTAAAATGGGGAGCAAGTGGCAGGAGTAACTATGACTCCCTTAAGGTTGCCAAATGACTCGTCAACAGGCGAATTCCAACGGCAAACTCGAGGAGCTCCCGGAAGGAGTACTGTGAAAGTCTTAAGATCAACAAATAATGGCGTATCGCTTCTGGTGAACTAGCCAGAGTAAGCTTGTAGATGCGACTGTGGTAAAACGAGGAGCAAGTGGCAGGAGTAACTATGACTCTCTTAAGGTAGCCAAATGCCTCGTCAACAGGCGAATTCCAACGGCAAACTCGAGGAGCTCCCGGCAGGAGTACTGTGAAAGTCTTAAGGTCAACAAATAATGGCGTATCGCTTCTGGTGAACTAGCCAGAGTAAGCTTGTAGATGTGACTGTGGTAAAATGGGGAGCAAGTGGCAGGAGTAACTATGACTCTCTTAAGGTAGCCAAATGCCTCGTCAACAGGCGAATTCCAACGGCAAACTCGAGGAGCTCCCAGCAGGAGTACTGTGAAAGTCTTAAGGTCAACAAATAATGGCGTATCGCTTCTGGTGAACTAGCCAGAGTAAGCTTGTAGATGTGACTGTGGTAAAATGGGGAGCAAGTGGCAGGAGTAACTATGACTCTCTTAAGGTAGCCAAATGCCTCGTCAACAGGAGAATTCCAACGGCAAACTCGAGGAGCTCCCGGCAGGAGTACTGTGAAAGTCTTAAGGACAACAAATAATGGCGTATCGCTTCTGGTGAACTGGCCAGAGTAAGCTTGTAGATGCGACTGTGGTAAAACGAGGAGCAAGTGGCAGGAGTAACTATGACTCTCTTAAGGTAGCCAAATGCCTCGTCAACAGGCGAATTCCAACGGCAAACTCGAGGAGCTCCCGGAATTAGTACTGTGAAAGCCTTAAGGTCAACAAATAATGGCGTATCGCTCCTGGTGAACTGGCCAGAGTAAGCTTGTAGATGTGACTGTGTGAAACGGGGTGCAACTGGCAGGAGTAACTATGACTCTCTTAAGGTAGCCAAATGACTCGTCAAAAGGCGAATTACATCGGCAAACCCGAGGAGCTCCCGGAAGGAGTACTGTGAAAGTCTTAAGATCAACAAATAATGGCGTATCGCTTCTGGTGAACTAGCCAGAGTAAGCTTGTAGATGCGACTGTGGTAAAACGAGGAGCAAGTGGCAGGAGTAACTATGACTCTCTTAAGGTAGCCAAATGCCTCGTCAACAGGCGAATTCCAACGGCAAACTCGAGGAGCTCCCGGAAGGAGTACTGTGAAAGTCTTAAGATCAACAAATAATGGCGTATCGCTTCTGGTGAACTAGCCAGAGTAAGCTTGTAGATGCGACTGTGGTAAAACGAGGAGCAAGTGGCAGGAGTAACTATGACTCTCTTAAGGTAGCCAAATGCCTCGTCAACAGGCGAATTCCAACGGCAAACTCGAGGAGCTCCCGGCAGGAGTACTGTGAAAGTCTTAAGGACAACAAATAATGGCGTATCGCTTCTGGTGAACTAGCCAGAGTAAGCTTGTAGATGCGACTGTGGTAAAACGAGGAGCAAGTGGCAGGAGTAACTATGACTCTCTTAAGGTAGCCAAATGCCTCGTCAACAGGCGAATTCCAACGGCAAACTCGAGGAGCTCCCAGCAGGAGTACTGTGAAAGTCTTAAGGTCAACAAATAATGGCGTATCGCTTCTGGTGAACTAGCCAGAGTAAGCTTGTAGATGTGACTGTGGTAAAATGGGGAGCAAGTGGCAGGAGTAACTATGACTCCCTTAAGGTTGCCAAATGACTCGTCAACAGGCGAATTCCAACGGCAAACTCGAGGAGCTCCCGGAAGGAGTACTGTGAAAGTCTTAAGATCAACAAATAATGGCGTATCGCTTCTGGTGAACTAGCCAGAGTAAGCTTGTAGATGCGACTGTGGTAAAACGAGGAGCAAGTGGCAGGAGTAACTATGACTCTCTTAAGGTAGCCAAATGCCTCGTCAACAGGCGAATTCCAACGGCAAACTCGAGGAGCTCCCAGCAGGAGTACTGTGAAAGTCTTAAGGTCAACAAATAATGGCGTATCGCTTCTGGTGAACTAGCCAGAGTAAGCTTGTAGATGTGACTGTGGTAAAATGGGGAGCAAGTGGCAGGAGTAACTATGACTCTCTTAAGGTAGCCAAATGCCTCGTCAAAAGGGGAATTACAACGGCAAACTCGAGGAGCTCCCGGAAGGAGTACTGTGAAAGTCTTAAGGTCAACAAATAATGGCGTATCGCTCTGGTGAACTGGCCAGAGTAAGCTTGTAGATGCGACTGTGGTAAAACGAGGAGCAAGTGGCAGGAGTAACTATGACTCTCTTAAGGTAGCCAAATGCCTCGTCAACAGGCGAATTCCAACGGCAAACTCGAGGAGCTCCCGGCAGGAGTACTGTGAAAGTCTTAAGGTCAACAAATAATGGCGTATCGCTTCTGGTGAACTGGCCAGAGTAAGCTTGTAGATGCGACTGTGGTAAAACGAGGAGCAAGTGGCAGGAGTAACTATGACTCTCTTAAGGTAGCCAAATGCCTCGTCAACAGGCGAATTCCAACGGCAAACTCGAGGAGCTCCCGGAAGGAGTACTGTGAAAGCCTTAAGGTCAACAAATAATGGCGTATCGCTCCTGGTGAACTGGCCAGAGTAAGCTTGTAGATGTGACTGTGTGAAACGGGGTGCAACTGGCAGGAGTAACTATGACTCTCTTAAGGTAGCCAAATGACTCGTCAAAAGGCGAATTACATCGGCAAACCCGAGGAGCTCCCGGAAGGAGTACTGTGAAAGTCTTAAGATCAACAAATAATGGCGTATCGCTTCTGGTGAACTAGCCAGAGTAAGCTTGTAGATGTGACTGTGGTAAAATGGGGAGCAAGTGGCAGGAGTAACTATGACTCTCTTAAGGTAGCCAAATGCCTCGTCAACAGGCGAATTCCAACGGCAAACTCGAGGAGCTCCCAGCAGGAGTACTGTGAAAGTCTTAAGGTCAACAAATAATGGCGTATCGCTTCTGGTGAACTAGCCAGAGTAAGCTTGTAGATGTGACTGTGGTAAAATGGGGAGCAAGTGGCAGGAGTAACTATGACTCTCTTAAGGTAGCCAAATGCCTCGTCAACAGGAGAATTCCAACGGCAAACTCGAGGAGCTCCCGGCAGGAGTACTGTGAAAGTCTTAAGGACAACAAATAATGGCGTATCGCTTCTGGTGAACTGGCCAGAGTAAGCTTGTAGATGCGACTGTGGTAAAACGAGGAGCAAGTGGCAGGAGTAACTATGACTCTCTTAAGGTAGCCAAATGCCTCGTCAACAGGCGAATTCCAACGGCAAACTCGAGGAGCTCCCGGAATTAGTACTGTGAAAGCCTTAAGGTCAACAAATAATGGCGTATCGCTCCTGGTGAACTGGCCAGAGTAAGCTTGTAGATGTGACTGTGTGAAACGGGGTGCAACTGGCAGGAGTAACTATGACTCTCTTAAGGTAGCCAAATGACTCGTCAAAAGGCGAATTACATCGGCAAACCCGAGGAGCTCCCGGAAGGAGTACTGTGAAAGTCTTAAGATCAACAAATAATGGCGTATCGCTTCTGGTGAACTAGCCAGAGTAAGCTTGTAGATGCGACTGTGGTAAAACGAGGAGCAAGTGGCAGGAGTAACTATGACTCTCTTAAGGTAGCGAAATGCCTCGTCAACAGGCGAATTCCAACGGCAAACTCGAGGAGCTCCCGGAAGGAGTACTGTGAAAGTCTTAAGATCAACAAATAATGGCGTATCGCTTCTGGTGAACTAGCCAGAGTAAGCTTGTAGATGCGACTGTGGTAAAACGAGGAGCAAGTGGCAGGAGTAACTATGACTCTCTTAAGGTAGCCAAATGCCTCGTCAACAGGCGAATTCCAACGGCAAACTCGAGGAGCTCCCGGCAGGAGTACTGTGAAAGTCTTAAGGACAACAAATAATGGCGTATCGCTTCTGGTGAACTAGCCAGAGTAAGCTTGTAGATGCGACTGTGGTAAAACGAGGAGCAAGTGGCAGGAGTAACTATGACTCTCTTAAGGGAGCCAAATGCCTCGTCAACAGGCGAATTCCAACGGCAAACTCGAGGAGCTCCCAGCAGGAGTACTGTGAAAGTCTTAAGGTCAACAAATAATGGCGTATCGCTTCTGGTGAACTAGCCAGAGTAAGCTTGTAGATGTGACTGTGGTAAAATGGGGAGCAAGTGGCAGGAGTAACTATGACTCCCTTAAGGTTGCCAAATGACTCGTCAACAGGCGAATTCCAACGGCAAACTCGAGGAGCTCCCGGAAGGAGTACTGTGAAAGTCTTAAGATCAACAAATAATGGCGTATCGCTTCTGGTGAACTAGCCAGAGTAAGCTTGTAGATGCGACTGTGGTAAAACGAGGAGCAAGTGGCAGGAGTAACTATGACTCTCTTAAGGTAGCCAAATGCCTCGTCAACAGGCGAATTCCAACGGCAAACTCGAGGAGCTCCCGGCAGGAGTACTGTGAAAGTCTTAAGGTCAACAAATAATGGCGTATCGCTTCTGGTGAACTAGCCAGAGTAAGCTTGTAGATGTGACTGTGGTAAAATGGGGAGCAAGTGGCAGGAGTAACTATGACTCTCTTAAGGTAGCCAAATGCCTCGTCAACAGGCGAATTCCAACGGCAAACTCGAGGAGCTCCCAGCAGGAGTACTGTGAAAGTCTTAAGGTCAACAAATAATGGCGTATCGCTTCTGGTGAACTAGCCAGAGTAAGCTTGTAGATGTGACTGTGGTAAAATGGGGAGCAAGTGGCAGGAGTAACTATGACTCTCTTAAGGTAGCCAAATGCCTCGTCAACAGGAGAATTCCAACGGCAAACTCGAGGAGCTCCCGGCAGGAGTACTGTGAAAGTCTTAAGGACAACAAATAATGGCGTATCGCTTCTGGTGAACTGGCCAGAGTAAGCTTGTAGATGCGACTGTGGTAAAACGAGGAGCAAGTGGCAGGAGTAACTATGACTCTCTTAAGGTAGCCAAATGCCTCGTCAACAGGCGAATTCCAACGGCAAACTCGAGGAGCTCCCGGAATTAGTACTGTGAAAGCCTTAAGGTCAACAAATAATGGCGTATCGCTCCTGGTGAACTGGCCAGAGTAAGCTTGTAGATGTGACTGTGTGAAACGGGGTGCAACTGGCAGGAGTAACTATGACTCTCTTAAGGTAGCCAAATGACTCGTCAAAAGGCGAATTACATCGGCAAACCCGAGGAGCTCCCGGAAGGAGTACTGTGAAAGTCTTAAGATCAACAAATAATGGCGTATCGCTTCTGGTGAACTAGCCAGAGTAAGCTTGTAGATGCGACTGTGGTAAAACGAGGAGCAAGTGGCAGGAGTAACTATGACTCTCTTAAGGTAGCCAAATGCCTCGTCAACAGGCGAATTCCAACGGCAAACTCGAGGAGCTCCCGGAAGGAGTACTGTGAAAGTCTTAAGATCAACAAATAATGGCGTATCGCTTCTGGTGAACTAGCCAGAGTAAGCTTGTAGATGCGACTGTGGTAAAACGAGGAGCAAGTGGCAGGAGTAACTATGACTCTCTTAAGGTAGCCAAATGCCTCGTCAACAGGCGAATTCCAACGGCAAACTCGAGGAGCTCCCGGCAGGAGTACTGTGAAAGTCTTAAGGACAACAAATAATGGCGTATCGCTTCTGGTGAACTAGCCAGAGTAAGCTTGTAGATGCGACTGTGGTAAAACGAGGAGCAAGTGGCAGGAGTAACTATGACTCTCTTAAGGTAGCCAAATGCCTCGTCAACAGGCGAATTCCAACGGCAAACTCGAGGAGCTCCCAGCAGGAGTACTGTGAAAGTCTTAAGGTCAACAAATAATGGCGTATCGCTTCTGGTGAACTAGCCAGAGTAAGCTTGTAGATGTGACTGTGGTAAAATGGGGAGCAAGTGGCAGGAGTAACTATGACTCCCTTAAGGTTGCCAAATGACTCGTCAACAGGCGAATTCCAACGGCAAACTCGAGGAGCTCCCGGAAGGAGTACTGTGAAAGTCTTAAGATCAACAAATAATGGCGTATCGCTTCTGGTGAACTAGCCAGAGTAAGCTTGTAGATGCGACTGTGGTAAAACGAGGAGCAAGTGGCAGGAGTAACTATGACTCTCTTAAGGTAGCCAAATGCCTCGTCAACAGGCGAATTCCAACGGCAAACTCGAGGAGCTCCCAGCAGGAGTACTGTGAAAGTCTTAAGGTCAACAAATAATGGCGTATCGCTTCTGGTGAACTAGCCAGAGTAAGCTTGTAGATGTGACTGTGGTAAAATGGGGAGCAAGTGGCAGGAGTAACTATGACTCTCTTAAGGTAGCCAAATGCCTCGTCAAAAGGGGAATTACAACGGCAAACTCGAGGAGCTCCCGGAAGGAGTACTGTGAAAGTCTTAAGGTCAACAAATAATGGCGTATCGCTCTGGTGAACTGGCCAGAGTAAGCTTGTAGATGCGACTGTGGTAAAACGAGGAGCAAGTGGCAGGAGTAACTATGACTCTCTTAAGGTAGCCAAATGCCTCGTCAACAGGCGAATTCCAACGGCAAACTCGAGGAGCTCCCGGCAGGAGTACTGTGAAAGTCTTAAGGTCAACAAATAATGGCGTATCGCTTCTGGTGAACTGGCCAGAGTAAGCTTGTAGATGCGACTGTGGTAAAACGAGGAGCAAGTGGCAGGAGTAACTATGACTCTCTTAAGGTAGCCAAATGCCTCGTCAACAGGCGAATTCCAACGGCAAACTCGAGGAGCTCCCGGAAGGAGTACTGTGAAAGCCTTAAGGTCAACAAATAATGGCGTATCGCTCCTGGTGAACTGGCCAGAGTAAGCTTGTAGATGTGACTGTGTGAAACGGGGTGCAACTGGCAGGAGTAACTATGACTCTCTTAAGGTAGCCAAATGACTCGTCAAAAGGCGAATTACATCGGCAAACCCGAGGAGCTCCCGGAAGGAGTACTGTGAAAGTCTTAAGATCAACAAATAATGGCGTATCGCTTCTGGTGAACTAGCCAGAGTAAGCTTGTAGATGCGACTGTGGTAAAACGAGGAGCAAGTGGCAGGAGTAACTATGACTCTCTTAAGGTAGCCAAATGCCTCGTCAACAGGCGAATTCCAACGGCAAACTCGAGGAGCTCCCGGAAGGAGTACTGTGAAAGTCTTAAGATCAACAAATAATGGCGTATCGCTTCTGGTGAACTAGCCAGAGTAAGCTTGTAGATGCGACTGTGGTAAAACGAGGAGCAAGTGGCAGGAGTAACTATGACTCTCTTAAGGTAGCCAAATGCCTCGTCAACAGGCGAATTCCAACGGCAAACTCGAGGAGCTCCCGGCAGGAGTACTGTGAAAGTCTTAAGGACAACAAATAATGGCGTATCGCTTCTGGTGAACTAGCCAGAGTAAGCTTGTAGATGCGACTGTGGTAAAACGAGGAGCAAGTGGCAGGAGTAACTATGACTCTCTTAAGGTAGCCAAATGCCTCGTCAACAGGCGAATTCCAACGGCAAACTCGAGGAGCTCCCAGCAGGAGTACTGTGAAAGTCTTAAGGTCAACAAATAATGGCGTATCGCTTCTGGTGAACTAGCCAGAGTATGCTTGTAGATGTGACTGTGGTAAAATGGGGAGCAAGTGGCAGGAGTAACTATGACTCCCTTAAGGTTGCCAAATGACTCGTCAACAGGCGAATTCCAACGGCAAACTCGAGGAGCTCCCGGAAGGAGTACTGTGAAAGTCTTAAGATCAACAAATAATGGCGTATCGCTTCTGGTGAACTAGCCAGAGTAAGCTTGTAGATGTGACTGTGGTAAAATGGGGAGCAAGTGGCAGGAGTAACTATGACTCTCTTAGGGTTGCCAAATGACTCGTCAAAAGGGGAATTACATCGGCAAACCCGAGGAGCTCCCGGAAGGAGTACTGTGAAAGTCTTAAGGTCAACAAATAATGGCGTATCGCTCTGGTGAACTGGCCAGAGTAAGCTTGTAGATGCGACTGTGGTAAAACGAGGAGCAAGTGGCAGGAGTAACTATGACTCTCTTAAGGTAGCCAAATGCCTCGTCAACAGGCGAATTCGAACGGCAAACTCGAGGAGCTCCCGGCAGGAGTACTGTGAAAGTCTTAAGGTCAACAAATAATGGCGTATCGCTTCTGGTGAACTGGCCAGAGTAAGCTTGTAGATGCGACTGTGGTAAAACGAGGAGCAAGTGGCAGGAGTAACTATGACTCTCTTAAGGTAGCCAAATGCCTCGTCAACAGGCGAATTCCAACGGCAAACTCGAGGAGCTCCCGGAAGGAGTACTGTGAAAGCCTTAAGGTCAACAAATAATGGCGTATCGCTCCTGGTGAACTGGCCAGAGTAAGCTTGTAGATGTGACTGTGTGAAACGGGGTGCAACTGGCAGGAGTAACTATGACTCTCTTAAGGTAGCCAAATGACTCGTCAAAAGGCGAATTACATCGGCAAACCCGAGGAGCTCCCGGAAGGAGTACTGTGAAAGTCTTAAGATCAACAAATAATGGCGTATCGCTTCTGGTGAACTAGCCAGAGTAAGCTTGTAGATGCGACTGTGGTAAAACGAGGAGCAAGTGGCAGGAGTAACTATGACTCTCTTAAGGTAGCCAAATGCCTCGTCAACAGGCGAATTCCAACGGCAAACTCGAGGAGCTCCCGGAAGGAGTACTGTGAAAGTCTTAAGATCAACAAATAATGGCGTATCGCTTCTGGTGAACTAGCCAGTGTAAGCTTGTAGATGCGACTGTGGTAAAACGAGGAGCAAGTGGCAGGAGTAACTATGACTCTCTTAAGGTAGCCAAATGCCTCGTCAACAGGCGAATTCCAACGGCAAACTCGAGGAGCTCCCGGCAGGAGTACTGTGAAAGTCTTAAGGACAACAAATAATGGCGTATCGCTTCTGGTGAACTAGCCAGAGTAAGCTTGTAGATGCGACTGTGATAAAACGAGGAGCAAGTGGCAGGAGTAACTATGACTCTCTTAAGGTAGCCAAATGCCTCGTCAACAGGCGAATTCCAACGGCAAACTCGAGGAGCTCCCAGCAGGAGTACTGTGAAAGTCTTAAGGTCAACAAATAATGGCGTATCGCTTCTGGTGAACTAGCCAGAGTAAGCTTGTAGATGTGACTGTGGTAAAATGGGGAGCAAGTGGCAGGAGTAACTATGACTCCCTTAAGGTTGCCAAATGACTCGTCAACAGGCGAATTCCAACGGCAAACTCGAGGAGCTCCCGGAAGGAGTACTGTGAAAGTCTTAAGATCAACAAATAATGGCGTATCGCTTCTGGTGAACTAGCCAGAGTAAGCTTGTAGATGCGACTGTGGTAAAACGAGGAGCAAGTGGCAGGAGTAACTATGACTCTCTTAAGGTAGCCAAATGCCTCGTCAACAGGCGAATTCCAACGGCAAACTCGAGGAGCTCCCAGCAGGAGTACTGTGAAAGTCTTAAGGTCAACAAATAATGGCGTATCGCTTCTGGTGAACTAGCCAGAGTAAGCTTGTAGATGTGACTGTGGTAAAATGGGGAGCAAGTGGCAGGAGTAACTATGACTCTCTTAAGGTAGCCAAATGCCTCGTCAACAGGCGAATTCCAACGGCAAACTCGAGGAGCTCCCGGCAGGAGTACTGTGAAAGTCTTAAGGACAACAAATAATGGCGTATCGCTTCTGGTGAACTGGCCAGAGTAAGCTTGTAGATGCGACTGTGGTAAAACGAGGAGCAAGTGGCAGGAGTAACTATGACTCTCTTAAGGTAGCCAAATGCCTCGTCAACAGGCGAATTCCATCGGCAAACTCGAGGAGCTCCCGGTAGGAGTACTGGGAAAGCCTTAAGGTCAACAAATAATGGCGTATCGCCTCTGGTGAACTAGCCAGAGTAAGCTTGTAGATGTGACTGTGGTAAAATGGGGAGCAAGTGGCAGGAGTAACTATGACTCTCTTAGGGTTGCCAAATGACTCGTCAAAAGGCGAATTACATCGGCAAACCCGAGGAGCTCCCGGAAGGAGTACTGTGAAAGTCTTAAGGTCAACAAATAATGGCGTATCGCTCTGGTGAACTGGCCAGAGTAAGCTTGTAGATGCGACTGTGGTAAAACGAGGAGCAAGTGGCAGGAGTAACTATGACTCTCTTAAGGTAGCCAAATGCCTCGTCAACAGGCGAATTCGAACGGCAAACTCGAGGAGCTCCCGGCAGGAGTACTGTGAAAGTCTTAAGGTCAACAAATAATGGCGTATCGCTTCTGGTGAACTAGCCAGAGTAAGCTTGTAGATGCGACTGTGATAAAACGAGGAGCAAGTGGCAGGAGTAACTATGACTCTCTTAAGGTAGCCAAATGCCTCGTCAACAGGCGAATTCCAACGGCAAACTCGAGGAGCTCCCAGCAGGAGTACTGTGAAAGTCTTAAGGTCAACAAATAATGGCGTATCGCTTCTGGTGAACTAGCCAGAGTAAGCTTGTAGATGTGACTGTGGTAAAATGGGGAGCAAGTGGCAGGAGTAACTATGACTCCCTTAAGGTTGCCAAATGACTCGTCAACAGGCGAATTCCAACGGCAAACTCGAGGAGCTCCCGGAAGGAGTACTGTGAAAGTCTTAAGATCAACAAATAATGGCGTATCGCTTCTGGTGAACTAGCCAGAGTAAGCTTGTAGATGCGACTGTGGTAAAACGAGGAGCAAGTGGCAGGAGTAACTATGACTCTCTTAAGGTAGCCAAATGCCTTGTCAACAGGCGAATTCCAACGGCAAACTCGAGGAGCTCCCAGCAGGAGTACTGTGAAAGTCTTAAGGTCAACAAATAATGGCGTATCGCTTCTGGTGAACTAGCCAGAGTAAGCTTGTAGATGTGACTGTGGTAAAATGGGGAGCAAGTGGCAGGAGTAACTATGACTCTCTTAAGGTAGCCAAATGCCTCGTCAACAGGCGAATTCCAACGGCAAACTCGAGGAGCTCCCGGCAGGAGTACTGTGAAAGTCTTAAGGACAACAAATAATGGCGTATCGCTTCTGGTGAACTGGCCAGAGTAAGCTTGTAGATGCGACTGTGGTAAAACGAGGAGCAAGTGGCAGGAGTAACTATGACTCTCTTAAGGTAGCCAAATGCCTCGTCAACAGGCGAATTCCATCGGCAAACTCGAGGAGCTCCCGGAAGGAGTACTGGGAAAGCCTTAAGGTCAACAAATAATGGCGTATCGCCTCTGGTGAACTAGCCAGAGTAAGCTTGTAGATGTGACTGTGGTAAAATGGGGAGCAAGTGGCAGGAGTAACTATGACTCTCTTAGGGTTGCCAAATGACTCGTCAAAAGGCGAATTACATCGGCAAACCCGAGGAGCTCCCGGAAGGAGTACTGTGAAAGTCTTAAGGTCAACAAATAATGGCGTATCGCTCTGGTGAACTGGCCAGAGTAAGCTTGTAGATGCGACTGTGGTAAAACGAGGAGCAAGTGGCAGGAGTAACTATGACTCTCTTAAGGTAGCCAAATGCCTCGTCAACAGGCGAATTCGAACGGCAAACTCGAGGAGCTCCCGGCAGGAGTACTGTGAAAGTCTTAAGGTCAACAAATAATGGCGTATCGCTTCTGGTGAACTGGCCAGAGTAAGCTTGTAGATGTGACTGTGTGAAACGGGGTGCAACTGGCAGGAGTAACTATGACTCTCTTAAGGTAGCCAAATGACTCGTCAAAAGGCGAATTACATCGGCAAACCCGAGGAGCTCCCGGAAGGAGTACTGTGAAAGTCTTAAGATCAACAAATAATGGCGTATCGCTTCTGGTGAACTAGCCAGAGTAAGCTTGTAGATGCGACTGTGGTAAAACGAGGAGCAAGTGGCAGGAGTAACTATGACTCTCTTAAGGTAACCAAATGCCTCGTCAACAGGCGAATTCCAACGGCAAACTCGAGGAGCTCCCGGAAGGAGTACTGTGAAAGTCTTAAGATCAACAAATAATGGCGTATCGCTTCTGGTGAACTAGCCAGAGTAAGCTTGTAGATGCGACTGTGGTAAAACGAGGAGCAAGTGGCAGGAGTAACTATGACTCTCTTAAGGTAGCCAAATGCCTCGTCAACAGGCGAATTCCAACGGCAAACTCGAGGAGCTCCCGGCAGGAGTACTGTGAAAGTCTTAAGGACAACAAATAATGGCGTATCGCTTCTGGTGAACTAGCCAGAGTAAGCTTGTAGATGCGACTGTGGTAAAACGAGGAGCAAGTGGCAGGAGTAACTATGACTCTCTTAAGGTAGCCAAATGCCTCGTCAACAGGCGAATTCCAACGGCAAACTCGAGGAGCTCCCAGCTGGAGTACTGTGAAAGTCTTAAGGTCAACAAATAATGGCGTATCGCTTCTGGTGAACTAGCCAGAGTAAGCTTGTAGATGTGACTGTGGTAAAATGGGGAGCAAGTGGCAGGAGTAACTATGACTCCCTTAAGGTTGCCAAATGACTCGTCAACAGGCGAATTCCAACGGCAAACTCGAGGAGCTCCCGGAAGGAGTACTGTGAAAGTCTTAAGATCAACAAATAATGGCGTATCGCTTCTGGTGAACTAGCCAGAGTAAGCTTGTAGATGCGACTGTGGTAAAACGAGGAGCAAGTGGCAGGAGTAACTATGACTCTCTTAAGGTAGCCAAATGCCTCGTCAACAGGCGAATTCCAACGGCAAACTCGAGGAGCTCCCAGCAGGAGTACTGTGAAAGTCTTAAGGTCAACAAATAATGGCGTATCGCTTCTGGTGAACTAGCCAGAGTAAGCTTGTAGATGTGACTGTGGTAAAATGGGGAGCAAGTGGCAGGAGTAACTATGACTCTCTTAAGGTGGCCAAATGCCTCGTCAACAGGCGAATTCCAACGGCAAACTCGAGGAGCTTCCGGCAGGAGTACTGTGAAAGTCTTAAGGACAACAAATAATGGCGTATCGCTTCTGGTGAACTGGCCAGAGTAAGCTTGTAGATGCGACTGTGGTAAAACGAGGAGCAAGTGGCAGGAGTAACTATGACTCTCTTAAGGTAGCCAAATGCCTCGTCAACAGGCGAATTCCATCGGCAAACTCGAGGAGCTCCCGGAAGGAGTACTGGGAAAGCCTTAAGGTCAACAAATAATGGCGTATCGCTTCTGGTGAACTAGCCAGAGTAAGCTTGTAGATGTGACTGTGGTAAAATGGGGAGCAAGTGGCAGGAGTAACTATGACTCTCTTAGGGTTGCCAAATGACTCGTCAAAAGGCGAATTACATCGGCAAACCCGAGGAGCTCCCGGAAGGAGTACTGTGAAAGTCTTAAGGTCAACAAATAATGGCGTATCGCTCTGGTGAACCGGCCAGAGTAAGCTTGTAGATGCGACTGTGGTAAAACGAGGAGCAAGTGGCAGGAGTAACTATGACTCTCTTAAGGTAGCCAAATGCCTCGTCAACAGGCGAATTCGAACGGCAAACTCGAGGAGCTCCCGGCAGGAGTACTGTGAAAGTCTTAAGGTCAACAAATAATGGCGTATCGCTTCTGGTGAACTAGCCAGAGTAAGCTTGTAGATGCGACTGTGGTAAAACGAGGAGCAAGTGGCAGGAGTAACTATGACTCTCTTAAGGTAGCCAAATGCCTCGTCAACAGGCGAATTCGAACGGCAAACTCGAGGAGCTCCCGGCAGGAGTACTGTGAAAGTCTTAAGGTCAACAAATAATGGCGTATCGCTTCTGGTGAACTGGCCAGAGTAAGCTTGTAGATGTGACTGTGTGAAACGGGGTGCAACTGGCAGGAGTAACTATGACTCTCTTAAGGTAGCCAAATGACTCGTCAAAAGGCGAATTACATCGGCAAACCCGAGGAGCTCCCGGAAGGAGTACTGTGAAAGTCTTAAGATCAACAAATAATGGCGTATCGCTTCTGGTGAACTAGCCAGAGTAAGCTTGTAGATGCGACTGTGGTAAAACGAGGAGCAAGTGGCAGGAGTAACTATGACTCTCTTAAGGTAACCAAATGCCTCGTCAACAGGCGAATTCCAACGGCAAACTCGAGGAGCTCCCGGAAGGAGTACTGTGAAAGTCTTAAGATCAACAAATAATGGCGTATCGCTTCTGGTGAACTAGCCAGAGTAAGCTTGTAGATGCGACTGTGGTAAAACGAGGAGCAAGTGGCAGGAGTAACTATGACTCTCTTAAGGTAGCCAAATGCCTCGTCAACAGGCGAATTCCAACGGCAAACTCGAGGAGCTCCCGGCAGGAGTACTGTGAAAGTCTTAAGATCAACAAATAATGGCGTATCGCTTCTGGTGAACTAGCCAGAGTAAGCTTGTAGATGCGACTGTGGTAAAACGAGGAGCAAGTGGCAGGAGTAACTATGACTCTCTTAAGGTAGCCAAATGCCTCGTCAACAGGCGAATTCCAACGGCAAACTCGAGGAGCTCCCGGCAGGAGTACTGTGAAAGTCTTAAGGACAACAAATAATGGCGTATCGCTTCTGGTGAACTAGCCAGAGTAAGCTTGTAGATGCGACTGTGGTAAAACGAGGGGCAAGTGGCAGGAGTAACTATGACTCACTTAAGGTAGCCAAATGCCTCGTCAACAGGCGAATTCCAACGGCAAACTCGAGGAGCTCCCAGCAGGAGTACTGTGAAAGTCTTAAGGTCAACAAATAATGGCGTATCGCTTCTGGTGAACTAGCCAGAGTAAGCTTGTAGATGTGACTGTGGTAAAATGGGGAGCAAGTGGCAGGAGTAACTATGACTCCCTTAAGGTTGCCAAATGACTCGTCAACAGGCGAATTCCAACGGCAAACTCGAGGAGCTCCCGGCAGGAGTACTGTGAAAGTCTTAAGGACAACAAATAATGGCGTATCGCTTCTGGTGAACTGGCCAGAGTAAGCTTGTAGATGCGACTGTGGTAAAACGAGGAGCAAGTGGCAGGAGTAACTATGACTCTCTTAAGGTAGCCAAATGCCTCGTCAACAGGCGAATTCCATCGGCAAACTCGAGGAGCTCCCGGAAGGAGTACTGGGAAAGCCTTAAGGTCAACAAATAATGGCGTATCGCTTCTGGTGAACTAGCCAGAGTAAGCTTGTAGATGTGACTGTGGTAAAATGGGGAGCAAGTGGCAGGAGTAACTATGACTCTCTTAGGGTTGCCAAATGACTCGTCAAAAGGCGAATTACATCGGCAAACCCGAGGAGCTCCCGGAAGGAGTACTGTGAAAGTCTTAAGGTCAACAAATAATGGCGTATCGCTCTGGTGAACTGGCCAGAGTAAGCTTGTAGATGCGACTGTGGTAAAACGAGGAGCAAGTGGCAGGAGTAACTATGACTCTCTTAAGGTAGCCAAATGCCTCGTCAACAGGCGAATTCGAACGGCAAACTCGAGGAGCTCCCGGCAGGAGTACTGTGAAAGTCTTAAGGTCAACAAATAATGGCGTATCGCTTCTGGTGAACTGGCCAGAGTAAGCTTGTAGATGCGACTGTGGTAAAACGAGGAGCAAGTGGCAGGAGTAACTATGACTCTCTTAAGGTAGCCAAACGCCTCGTCAACAGGCGAATTCGAACGGCAAACTCGAGGAGCTCCCGGCAGGAGTACTGTGAAAGTCTTAAGGTCAACAAATAATGGCGTATCGCTTCTGGTGAACTGGCCAGAGTAAGCTTGTAGATGTGACTGTGTGAAACGGGGTGCAACTGGCAGGAGTAACTATGACTCTCTTAAGGTAGCCAAATGACTCGTCAAAAGGCGAATTACATCGGCAAACCCGAGGAGCTCCCGGAAGGAGTACTGTGAAAGTCTTAAGATCAACAAATAATGGCGTATCGCTTCTGGTGAACTAGCCAGAGTAAGCTTGTAGATGCGACTGTGGTAAAACGAGGAGCAAGTGGCAGGAGTAACTATGACTCTCTTAAGGTAGCCAAATGCCTCGTCAACAGGCGAATTCCAACGGCAAACTCGAGGAGCTCCCGGAAGGAGTACTGTGAAAGTCTTAAGATCAACAAATAATGGCGTATCGCTTCTGGTGAACTAGCCAGAGTAAGCTTGTAGATGCGACTGTGGTAAAACGAGGAGCAAGTGGCAGGAGTAACTATGACTCTCTTAAGGTAGCCAAATGCCTCGTCAACAGGCGAATTCCAACGGCAAACTCGAGGAGCTCCCGGCAGGAGTACTGTGAAAGTCTTAAGATCAACAAATAATGGCGTATCGCTTCTGGTGAACTAGCCAGAGTAAGCTTGTAGATGCGACTGTGGTAAAACGAGGAGCAAGTGGCAGGAGTAACTATGACTCTCTTAAGGTAGCCAAATGCCTCGTCAACAGGCGAATTCCAACGGCAAACTCGAGGAGCTCCCGGAAGGAGTACTGTGAGAGCCTTAAGGTCAACAAATAATGGCGTATCGCTCCTGGTGAACTGGCCAGAGTAAGCTTGTAGATGTGACTGTGTGAAACGGGGTGCAACTGGCAGGAGTAACTATGACTCTCTTAAGGTAGCCAAATGACTCGTCAAAAGGCGAATTACATCGGCAAACCCGAGGAGCTCCCGGAAGGAGTACTGTGAAAGTCTTAAGATCAACAAATAATGGCGTATCGCTTCTGGTGAACTAGCCAGAGTAAGCTTGTAGATGCGACTGTGGTAAAACGAGGAGCAAGTGGCAGGAGTAACTATGACTCTCTTAAGGTAGCCAAATGCCTCGTCAACAGGCGAATTCCAACGGCAAACTCGAGGAGCTCCCGGAAGGAGTACTGTGAAAGTCTTAAGATCAACAAATAATGGCGTATCGCTTCTGGTGAACTAGCCAGAGTAAGCTTGTAGATGCGACTGTGGTAAAACGAGGAGCAAGTGGCAGGAGTAACTATGACTCTCTTAAGGTAGCCAAATGCCTCGTCAACAGGCGAATTCCAACGGCAAACTCGAGGAGCTCCCGGCAGGAGTACTGTGAAAGTCTTAAGGACAACAAATAATGGCGTATCGCTTCTGGTGAACTAGCCAGAGTAAGCTTGTAGATGCGACTGTGGTAAAACGAGGAGCAAGTGGCAGGAGTAACTATGACTCTCTTAAGGTAGCCAAATGCCTCGTCAACAGGCGAATTCCAACGGCAAACTCGAGGAGCTCCCAGCAGGAGTACTGTGAAAGTCTTAAGGTCAACAAATAATGGCGTATCGCTTCTGGTGAACTAGCCAGAGTAAGCTTGTAGATGTGACTGTGGTAAAATGGGGAGCAAGTGGCAGGAGTAACTATGACTCCCTTAAGGTTGCCAAATGACTCGTCAACAGGCGAATTCCAACGGCAAACTCGAGGAGCTCCCGGAAGGAGTACTGTGAAAGTCTTAAGATCAACAAATAATGGCGTATCGCTTCTGGTGAACTAGCCAGAGTAAGCTTGTAGATGCGACTGTGGTAAAACGAGGAGCAAGTGGCAGGAGTAACTATGACTCTCTTAAGGTAGCCAAATGCCTCGTCAACAGGCGAATTCCAACGGCAAACTCGAGGAGCTCCCAGCAGGAGTACTGTGAAAGTCTTAAGGTCAACAAATAATGGCGTATCGCTTCTGGTGAACTAGCCAGAGTAAGCTTGTAGATGTGACTGTGGTAAAATGGGGAGCAAGTGGCAGGAGTAACTATGACTCTCTTAAGGTAGCCAAATGCCTCGTCAACAGGCGAATTCCAACGGCAAACTCGAGGAGCTCCCGGCAGGAGTACTGTGAAAGTCTTAAGGACAACAAATAATGGCGTATCGCTTCTGGTGAACTGGCCAGAGTAAGCTTGTAGATGCGACTGTGGTAAAACGAGGAGCAAGTGGCAGGAGTAACTATGACTCTCTTAAGGTAGCCAAATGCCTCGTCAACAGGCGAATTCCATCGGCAAACTCGAGGAGCTCCCGGAAGGAGTACTGGGAAAGCCTTAAGGTCAACAAATAATGGCGTATCGCTTCTGGTGAACTAGCCAGAGTAAGCTTGTAGATGTGACTGTGGTAAAATGGGGAGCAAGTGGCAGGAGTAACTATGACTCTCTTAGGGTTGCCAAATGACTCGTCAAAAGGCGAATTACATCGGCAAACCCGAGGAGCTCCAGGAAGGAGTACTGTGAAAGTCTTAAGGTCAACAAATAATGGCGTATCGCTCTGGTGAACTGGCCAGAGTAAGCTTGTAGATGCGACTGTGGTAAAACGAGGAGCAAGTGGCAGGAGTAACTATGACTCTCTTAAGGTAGCCAAATGCCTCGTCAACAGGCGAATTCGAACGGCAAACTCGAGGAGCTCCCGGCAGGAGTACTGTGAAAGTCTTAAGGACAACAAATAATGGCGTATCGCTTCTGGTGAACTGGCCAGAGTAAGCTTGTAGATGCGACTGTGGTAAAACGAGGAGCAAGTGGCAGGAGTAACTATGACTCTCTTAAGGTAGCCAAATGCCTCGTCAACAGGCGAATTCCAACGGCAAACTCGAGGAGCTCCCAGCAGGAGTACTGTGAAAGTCTTAAGGTCAACAAATAATGGCGTATCGCTTCTGGTGAACTAGCCAGAGTAAGCTTGTAGATGTGACTGTGGTAAAATGGGGAGCAAGTGGCAGGAGTAACTATGACTCCCTTAAGGTTGCCAAATGACTCGTCAACAGGCGAATTCCAACGGCAAACTCGAGGAGCTCCCGGAAGGAGTACTGTGAAAGTCTTAAGATCAACAAATAATGGCGTATCGCTTCTGGTGAACTAGCCAGAGTAAGCTTGTAGATGCGACTGTGGTAAAACGAGGAGCAAGTGGCAGGAGTAACTATGACTCTCTTAAGGTAGCCAAATGCCTCGTCAACAGGCGAATTCCAACGGCAAACTCGAGGAGCTCCCAGCAGGAGTACTGTGAAAGTCTTAAGGTCAACAAATAATGGCGTATCGCTTCTGGTGAACTAGCCAGAGTAAGCTTGTAGATGTGACTGTGGTAAAATGGGGAGCAAGTGGCAGGAGTAACTATGACTCTCTTAAGGTAGCCAAATGCCTCGTCAACAGGCGAATTCCAACGGCAAACTCGAGGAGCTCCCGGCAGGAGTACTGTGAAAGTCTTAAGGACAACAAATAATGGCGTATCGCTTCTGGTGAACTGGCCAGAGTAAGCTTGTAGATGCGACTGTGGTAAAACGAGGAGCAAGTGGCAGGAGTAACTATGACTCTCTTAAGGTAGCCAAATGCCTCGTCAACAGGCGAATTCCATCGGCAAACTCGAGGAGCTCCCGGAAGGAGTACTGGGAAAGCCTTAAGGTCAACAAATAATGGCGTATCGCTTCTGGTGAACTAGCCAGAGTAAGCTTGTAGATGTGACTGTGGTAAAATGGGGAGCAAGTGGCAGGAGTAACTATGACTCTCTTAGGGTTGCCAAATGACTCGTCAAAAGGCGAATTACATCGGCAAACCCGAGGAGCTCCAGGAAGGAGTACTGTGAAAGTCTTAAGGTCAACAAATAATGGCGTATCGCTCTGGTGAACTGGCCAGAGTAAGCTTGTAGATGCGACTGTGGTAAAACGAGGAGCAAGTGGCAGGAGTAACTATGACTCTCTTAAGGTAGCCAAATGCCTCGTCAACAGGCGAATTCGAACGGCAAACTCGAGGAGCTCCCGGCAGGAGTACTGTGAAAGTCTTAAGGACAACAAATAATGGCGTATCGCTTCTGGTGAACTGGCCAGAGTAAGCTTGTAGATGCGACTGTGGTAAAACGAGGAGCAAGTGGCAGGAGTAACTATGACTCTCTTAAGGTAGCCAAATGCCTCGTCAACAGGCGAATTCCAACGGCAAACTCGAGGAGCTCCCGGAAGGAGTACTGTGAAAGTCTTAAGATCAACAAATAATGGCGTATCGCTTCTGGTGAACAAGCCAGAGTAAGCTTGTAGATGCGACTGTGGTAAAACGAGGAGCAAGTGGCAGGAGTAACTATGACTCTCTTAAGGTAGCCAAATGCCTCGTCAACAGGCGAATTCCAACGGCAAACTCGAGGAGCTCCCGGCAGGAGTACTGTGAAAGTCTTAAGATCAACAAATAATGGCGTATCGCTTCTGGTGAACTAGCCAGAGTAAGCTTGTAGATGCGACTGTGGTATAACGAGGAGCAAGTGGCAGGAGTAACTATGACTCTCTTAAGGTAGCCAAATGCCTCGTCAACAGGCGAATTCCAACGGCAAACTCGAGGAGCTCCCGGCAGGAGTACTGTGAAAGTCTTAAGGTCAACAAATAATGGCGTATCGCTTCTGGTGAACTGGCCAGAGTAAGCTTGTAGATGCGACTGTGGTAAAACGAGGAGCAAGTGGCAGGAGTAACTATGACTCTCTTAAGGTAGCCAAATGCCTCGTCAACAGGCGAATTCCAACGGCAAACTCGAGGAGCTCCCGGCAGGAGTACTGTGAAAGTCTTAAGGACAACAAATAATGGCGTATCGCTTCTGGTGAACTAGCCAGAGTAAGCTTGTAGATGCGACTGTGGTAAAACGAGGAGCAAGTGGCAGGAGTAACTATGACTCTCTTAAGGTAGCCAAATGCCTCGTCAACAGGCGAATTCCAACGGCAAACTCGAGGAGCTCCCGGCAGGAGTACTGTGAAAGTCTTAAGGTCAACAAATAATGGCGTATCGCTTCTGGTGAACTGGCCAGAGTAAGCTTGTAGATGCGACTGTGGTAAAACGAGGAGCAAGTGGCAGGAGTAACTATGACTCTCTTAAGGTAGCCAAATGCCTCGTCAACAGGCGAATTCCATCGGCAAACTCGAGGAGCTCCCGGAAGGAGTACTGGGAAAGCCTTAAGGTCAACAAATAATGGCGTATCGCTTCTGGTGAACTAGCCAGAGTAAGCTTGTAGATGTGACTGTGGTAAAATGGGGAGCAAGTGGCAGGAGTAACTATGACTCTCTTAGGGTTGCCAAATGACTCGTCAAAAGGCGAATTACATCGGCAAACCCGTGGAGCTCCCGGAAGGAGTACTGTGAAAGTCTTAAGGTCAACAAATAATGGCGTATCGCTCTGGTGAACTGGCCAGAGTAAGCTTGTAGATGCGACTGTGGTAAAACGAGGAGCAAGTGGCAGGAGTAACTATGACTCTCTTAAGGTAGCCAAATGCCTCGTCAACAGGCGAATTCGAACGGCAAACTCGAGGAGCTCCCGGCAGGAGTACTGTGAAAGTCTTAAGGTCAACAAATAATGGCGTATCGCTTCTGGTGAACTGGCCAGAGTAAGCTTGTAGATGCGACTGTGGTAAAACGAGGAGCAAGTGGCAGGAGTAACTATGACTCTCTTAAGGTAGCCAAATGCCTCGTCAACAGGCGAATTCGAACGGCAAACTCGAGGAGCTCCCGGCAGGAGTACTGTGAAAGTCTTAAGGTCAACAAATAATGGCGTATCGCTTCTGGTGAACTGGCCAGAGTAAGCTTGTAGATGTGACTGTGTGAAACGGGGTGCAACTGGCAGGAGTAACTATGACTCTCTTAAGGTAGCCAAATGACTCGTCAAAAGGCGAATTACATCGGCAAACCCGAGGAGCTCCCGGAAGGAGTACTGTGAAAGTCTTAAGATCAACAAATAATGGCGTATCGCTTCTGGTGAACTAGCCAGAGTAAGCTTGTATATGCGACTGTGGTAAAACGAGGAGCAAGTGGCAGGAGTAACTATGACTCTCTTAAGGTAGCCAAATGCCTCGTCAACAGGCGAATTCCAACGGCAAACTCGAGGAGCTCCCGGAAGGAGTACTGTGAAAGTCTTAAGATCAACAAATAATGGCGTATCGCTTCTGGTGAACTAGCCAGAGTAAGCTTGTAGATGCGACTGTGGTAAAACGAGGAGCAAGTGGCAGGAGTAACTATGACTCTCTTAAGGTAGCCAAATGCCTCGTCAACAGGCGAATTCCAACGGCAAACTCGAGGAGCTCCCGGCAGGAGTACTGTGAAAGTCTTAAGATCAACAAATAATGGCGTATCGCTTCTGGTGAACTAGCCAGAGTAAGCTTGTAGATGCGACTGTGGTAAAACGAGGAGCAAGTGGCAGGAGTAACTATGACTCTCTTAAGGTAGCCAAATGCCTCGTCAACAGGCGAATTCGAACGGCAAACTCGAGGAGCTCCCGGCAGGAGTACTGTGAAAGTCTTAAGGTCAACAAATAATGGCGTATCGCTTCTGGTGAACTGGCCAGAGTAAGCTTGTAGATGTGACTGTGTGAAACGGGGTGCAACTGGCAGGAGTAACTATGACTCTCTTAAGGTAGCCAAATGACTCGTCAAAAGGCGAATTACATCGGCAAACCCGAGGAGCTCCCGGAAGGAGTACTGTGAAAGTCTTAAGATCAACAAATAATGGCGTATCGCTTCTGGTGAACTAGCCAGAGTAAGCTTGTATATGCGACTGTGGTAAAACGAGGAGCAAGTGGCAGGAGTAACTATGACTCTCTTAAGGTAGCCAAATGCCTCGTCAACAGGCGAATTCCAACGGCAAACTCGAGGAGCTCCCGGAAGGAGTACTGTGAAAGTCTTAAGATCAACAAATAATGGCGTATCGCTTCTGGTGAACTAGCCAGAGTAAGCTTGTAGATGCGACTGTGGTAAAACGAGGAGCAAGTGGCAGGAGTAACTATGACTCTCTTAAGGTAGCCAAATGCCTCGTCAACAGGCGAATTCCAACGGCAAACTCGAGGAGCTCCCGGCAGGAGTACTGTGAAAGTCTTAAGATCAACAAATAATGGCGTATCGCTTCTGGTGAACTAGCCAGAGTAAGCTTGTAGATGCGACTGTGGTATAACGAGGAGCAAGTGGCAGGAGTAACTATGACTCTCTTAAGGTAGCCAAATGCCTCGTCAACAGGCGAATTCCAACGGCAAACCCGAGGAGCTCCAGGAAGGAGTACTGTGAAAGTCTTAAGGTCAACAAATAATGGCGTATCGCTCTGGTGAACTGGCCAGAGTAAGCTTGTAGATGCGACTGTGGTAAAACGAGGAGCAAGTGGCAGGAGTAACTATGACTCTCTTAAGGTAGCCAAATGCCTCGTCAACAGGCGAATTCGAACGGCAAACTCGAGGAGCTCCCGGCAGGAGTACTGTGAAAGTCTTAAGGACAACAAATAATGGCGTATCGCTTCTGGTGAACTAGCCAGAGTAAGCTTGTAGATGCGACTGTGGTATAACGAGGAGCAAGTGGCATGAGTAACTATGACTCTCTTAAGGTAGCCAAATGCCTCGTCAACAGGCGAATTCCAACGGCAAACTCGAGGAGCTCCCGGCAGGAGTACTGTGAAAGTCTTAAGGACAACAAATAATGGCGTATCGCTTCTGGTGAACTAGCCAGAGTAAGCTTGTAGATGCGACTGTGGTAAAACGAGGAGCCAGTGGCAGGAGTAACTATGACTCTCTTAAGGTAGCCAAATGCCTCGTCAACAGGCGAATTCCAACGGCAAACTCGAGGAGCTCCCGGCAGGAGTACTGTGAAAGTCTTAAGATCAACAAATAATGGCGTATCGCTTCTGGTGAACTAGCCAGAGTAAGCTTGTAGATGCGACTGTGGTATAACGAGGAGCAAGTGGCAGGAGTAACTATGACTCTCTTAAGGTAGCCAAATGCCTCGTCAACAGGCGAATTCCAACGGCAAACTCGAGGAGCTCCCGGCAGGAGTACTGTGAAAGTCTTAAGGTCAACAAATAATGGCGTATCGCTTCTGGTGAACTGGCCAGAGTAAGCTTGTAGATGCGACTGTGGTAAAACGAGGAGCAAGTGGCAGGAGTAACTATGACTCTCTTAAGGTAGCCAAATGCCTCGTCAACAGGCGAATTCCAACGGCAAACTCGAGGAGCTCCCGGCAGGAGTACTGTGAAAGTCTTAAGGACAACAAATAATGGCGTATCGCTTCTGGTGAACTAGCCAGAGTAAGCTTGTAGATGCGACTGTGGTAAAACGAGGAGCAAGTGGCAGGAGTAACTATGACTCTCTTAAGGTAGCCAAATGCCTCGTCAACAGGCGAATTCCAACGGCAAACTCGAGGAGCTCCCGGCAGGAGTACTGTGAAAGTCTTAAGGTCAACAAATAATGGCGTATCGCTTCTGGTGAACTGGCCAGAGTAAGCTTGTAGATGCGACTGTGGTAAAACGAGGAGCAAGTGGCAGGAGTAACTATGACTCTCTTAAGGTAGCCAAATGCCTCGTCAACAGGCGAATTCCATCGGCAAACTCGAGGAGCTCCCGGAAGGAGTACTGGGAAAGCCTTAAGGTCAACAAATAATGGCGTATCGCTTCTGGTGAACTAGCCAGAGTAAGCTTGTAGATGTGACTGTGGTAAAATGGGGAGCAAGTGGCAGGAGTAACTATGACTCTCTTAGGGTTGCCAAATGACTCGTCAAAAGGCGAATTACATCGGCAAACCCGTGGAGCTCCCGGAAGGAGTACTGTGAAAGTCTTAAGGTCAACAAATAATGGCGTATCGCTCTGGTGAACTGGCCAGAGTAAGCTTGTAGATGCGACTGTGGTAAAACGAGGAGCAAGTGGCAGGAGTAACTATGACTCTCTTAAGGTAGCCAAATGCCTCGTCAACAGGCGAATTCGAACGGCAAACTCGAGGAGCTCCCGGCAGGAGTACTGTGAAAGTCTTAAGGTCAACAAATAATGGCGTATCGCTTCTGGTGAACTGGCCAGAGTAAGCTTGTAGATGCGACTGTGGTAAAACGAGGAGCAAGTGGCAGGAGTAACTATGACTCTCTTAAGGTAGCCAAATGCCTCGTCAACAGGCGAATTCGAACGGCAAACTCGAGGAGCTCCCGGCAGGAGTACTGTGAAAGTCTTAAGGTCAACAAATAATGGCGTATCGCTTCTGGTGAACTGGCCAGAGTAAGCTTGTAGATGTGACTGTGTGAAACGGGGTGCAACTGGCAGGAGTAACTATGACTCTCTTAAGGTAGCCAAATGACTCGTCAAAAGGCGAATTACATCGGCAAACCCGAGGAGCTCCCGGAAGGAGTACTGTGAAAGTCTTAAGATCAACAAATAATGGCGTATCGCTTCTGGTGAACTAGCCAGAGTAAGCTTGTATATGCGACTGTGGTAAAACGAGGAGCAAGTGGCAGGAGTAACTATGACTCTCTTAAGGTAGCCAAATGCCTCGTCAACAGGCGAATTCCAACGGCAAACTCGAGGAGCTCCCGGAAGGAGTACTGTGAAAGTCTTAAGATCAACAAATAATGGCGTATCGCTTCTGGTGAACTAGCCAGAGTAAGCTTGTAGATGCGACTGTGGTAAAACGAGGAGCAAGTGGCAGGAGTAACTATGACTCTCTTAAGGTAGCCAAATGCCTCGTCAACAGGCGAATTCCAACGGCAAACTCGAGGAGCTCCCGGCAGGAGTACTGTGAAAGTCTTAAGATCAACAAATAATGGCGTATCGCTTCTGGTGAACTAGCCAGAGTAAGCTTGTAGATGCGACTGTGGTATAACGAGGAGCAAGTGGCAGGAGTAACTATGACTCTCTTAAGGTAGCCAAATGCCTCGTCAACAGGCGAATTCCAACGGCAAACTCGAGGAGCTCCCGGCAGGAGTACTGTGAAAGTCTTAAGGTCAACAAATAATGGCGTATCGCTTCTGGTGAACTGGCCAGAGTAAGCTTGTAGATGCGACTGTGGTAAAACGAGGAGCAAGTGGCAGGAGTAACTATGACTCTCTTAAGGTAGCCAAATGCTTCGTCAACAGGCGAATTCCAACGGCAAACTCGAGGAGCTCCCGGCAGGAGTACTGTGAAAGTCTTAAGGACAACAAATAATGGCGTATCGCTTCTGGTGAACTAGCCAGAGTAAGCTTGTAGATGCGACTGTGGTAAAACGAGGAGCAAGTGGCAGGAGTAACTATGACTCTCTTAAGGTAGCCAAATGCCTCGTCAACAGGCGAATTCCAACGGCAAACTCGAGGAGCTCCCGGCAGGAGTACTGTGAAAGTCTTAAGGTCAACAAATAATGGCGTATCGCTTCTGGTGAACTGGCCAGAGTAAGCTTGTAGATGCGACTGTGGTAAAACGAGGAGCAAGTGGCAGGAGTAACTATGACTCTCTTAAGGTAGCCAAATGCCTCGTCAACAGGCGAATTCCATCGGCAAACTCGAGGAGCTCCCGGAAGGAGTACTGGGAAAGCCTTAAGGTCAACAAATAATGGCGTATCGCTTCTGGTGAACTAGCCAGAGTAAGCTTGTAGATGTGACTGTGGTAAAATGGGGAGCAAGTGGCAGGAGTAACTATGACTCTCTTAGGGTTGCCAAATGACTCGTCAAAAGGCGAATTACATCGGCAAACCCGTGGAGCTCCCGGAAGGAGTACTGTGAAAGTCTTAAGGTCAACAAATAATGGCGTATCGCTCTGGTGAACTGGCCAGAGTAAGCTTGTAGATGCGACTGTGGTAAAACGAGGAGCAAGTGGCAGGAGTAACTATGACTCTCTTAAGGTAGCCAAATGCCTCGTCAACAGGCGAATTCGAACGGCAAACTCGAGGAGCTCCCGGCAGGAGTACTGTGAAAGTCTTAAGGTCAACAAATAATGGCGTATCGCTTCTGGTGAACTGGCCAGAGTAAGCTTGTAGATGCGACTGTGGTAAAACGAGGAGCAAGTGGCAGGAGTAACTATGACTCTCTTAAGGTAGCCAAATGCCTCGTCAACAGGCGAATTCGAACGGCAAACTCGAGGAGCTCCCGGCAGGAGTACTGTGAAAGTCTTAAGGTCAACAAATAATGGCGTATCGCTTCTGGTGAACTGGCCAGAGTAAGCTTGTAGATGTGACTGTGTGAAACGGGGTGCAACTGGCAGGAGTAACTATGACTCTCTTAAGGTAGCCAAATGACTCGTCAAAAGGCGAATTACATCGGCAAACCCGAGGAGCTCCCGGAAGGAGTACTGTGAAAGTCTTAAGATCAACAAATAATGGCGTATCGCTTCTGGTGAACTAGCCAGAGTAAGCTTGTAGATGCGACTGTGGTAAAACGAGGAGCAAGTGGCAGGAGTAACTATGACTCTCTTAAGGTAGCCAAATGCCTCGTCAACAGGCGAATTCCAACGGCAAACTCGAGGAGCTCCCGGAAGGAGTACTGTGAAAGTCTTAAGATCAACAAATAATGGCGTATCGCTTCTGGTGAACTAGCCAGAGTAAGCTTGTAGATGCGACTGTGGTAAAACGAGGAGCAAGTGGCAGGAGTAACTATGACTCTCTTAAGGTAGCCAAATGCCTCGTCAACAGGCGAATTCCAACGGCAAACTCGAGGAGCTCCCGGCAGGAGTACTGTGAAAGTCTTAAGATCAACAAATAATGGCGTATCGCTTCTGGTGAACTAGCCAGAGTAAGCTTGTAGATTCGACTGTGGTAAAACGAGGAGCAAGTGGCAGGAGTAACTATGACTCTCTTAAGGTAGCCAAATGCCTCGTCAACAGGCGAATTCCAACGGCAAACTCGAGGAGCTCCCGGAAGGAGTACTGTGAAAGCCTTAAGGTCAACAAATAATGGCGTATCGCTCCTGGTGAACTGGCCAGAGTAAGCTTGTAGATGTGACTGTGTGAAACGGGGTGCAACTGGCAGGAGTAACTATGACTCTCTTAAGGTAGCCAAATGACTCGTCAAAAGGCGAATTACATCGGCAAACCCGAGGAGCTCCCGGAAGGAGTACTGTGAAAGTCTTAAGATCAACAAATAATGGCGTATCGCTTCTGGTGAACTAGCCAGAGTAAGCTTGTAGATGCGACTGTGGTAAAACGAGGAGCAAGTGGCAGGAGTAACTATGACTCTCTTAAGGTAGCCAAATGCCTCGTCAACAGGCGAATTCCAACGGCAAACTCGAGGAGCTCCCGGAAGGAGTACTGTGAAAGTCTTAAGATCAACAAATAATGGCGTATCGCTTCTGGTGAACTAGCCAGAGTAAGCTTGTAGATGCGACTGTGGTAAAACGAGGAGCAAGTGGCAGGAGTAACTATGACTCTCTTAAGGTAGCCAAATGCCTCGTCAACAGGCGAATTCCAACGGCAAACTCGAGGAGCTCCCGGCAGGAGTACTGTGAAAGTCTTAAGGACAACAAATAATGGCGTATCGCTTCTGGTGAACTAGCCAGAGTAAGCTTGTAGATGCGACTGTGGTAAAACGAGGAGCAAGTGGCAGGAGTAACTATGACTCTCTTAAGGTAGCCAAATGCCTCGTCAACAGGCGAATTCCAACGGCAAACTCGAGGAGCTCCCAGCAGGAGTACTGTGAAAGTCTTAAGGTCAACAAATAATGGCGTATCGCTTCTGGTGAACTAGCCAGAGTAAGCTTGTAGATGTGACTGTGGTAAAATGGGGAGCAAGTGGCAGGAGTAACTATGACTCCCTTAAGGTTGCCAAATGACTCGTCAACAGGCGAATTCCAACGGCAAACTCGAGGAGCTCCCGGAAGGAGTACTGTGAAAGTCTTAAGATCAACAAATAATGGCGTATCGCTTCTGGTGAACTAGCCAGAGTAAGCTTGTAGATGCGACTGTGGTAAAACGAGGAGCAAGTGGCAGGAGTAACTATGACTCTCTTAAGGTAGCCAAATGCCTCGTCAACAGGCGAATTCCAACGGCAAACTCGAGGAGCTCCCAGCAGGAGTACTGTGAAAGTCTTAAGGTCAACAAATAATGGCGTATCGCTTCTGGTGAACTAGCCAGAGTAAGCTTGTAGATGTGACTGTGGTAAAATGGGGAGCAAGTGGCAGGAGTAACTATGACTCTCTTAAGGTAGCCAAATGCCTCGTCAACAGGCGAATTCCAACGGCAAACTCGAGGAGCTCCCGGCAGGAGTACTGTGAAAGTCTTAAGGACAACAAATAATGGCGTATCGCTTCTGGTGAACTGGCCAGAGTAAGCTTGTAGATGCGACTGTGGTAAAACGAGGAGCAAGTGGCAGGAGTAACTATGACTCTCTTAAGGTAGCCAAATGCCTCGTCAACAGGCGAATTCCATCGGCAAACTCGAGGAGCTCCCGGAAGGAGTACTGGGAAAGCCTTAAGGTCAACAAATAATGGCGTATCGCTTCTGGTGAACTAGCCAGAGTAAGCTTGTAGATGTGACTGTGGTAAAATGGGGAGCAAGTGGCAGGAGTAACTATGACTCTCTTAGGGTTGCCAAATGACTCGTCAAAAGGCGAATTACATCGGCAAACCCGAGGAGCTCCCGGAAGGAGTACTGTGAAAGTCTTAAGGTCAACAAATAATGGCGTATCGCTCTGGTGAACTGGCCAGAGTAAGCTTGTAGATGCGACTGTGGTAAAACGAGGAGCAAGTGGCAGGAGTAACTATGACTCTCTTAAGGTAGCCAAATGCCTCGTCAACAGGCGAATTCGAACGGCAAACTCGAGGAGCTCCCGGCAGGAGTACTGTGAAAGTCTTAAGGACAACAAATAATGGCGTATCGCTTCTGGTGAACTGGCCAGAGTAAGCTTGTAGATGCGACTGTGGTAAAACGAGGAGCAAGTGGCAGGAGTAACTATGACTCTCTTAAGGTAGCCAAATGCCTCGTCAACAGGCGAATTCCAACGGCAAACTCGAGGAGCTCCCGGAAGGAGTACTGTGAAAGTCTTAAGATCAACAAATAATGGCGTATCGCTTCTGGTGAACTAGCCAGAGTAAGCTTGTAGATGCGACTGTGGTAAAACGAGGAGCAAGTGGCAGGAGTAACTATGACTCTCTTAAGGTAGCCAAATGCCTCGTCAACAGGCGAATTCCAACGGCAAACTCGAGGAGCTCCCGGCAGGAGTACTGTGAAAGTCTTAAGATCAACAAATAATGGCGTATCGCTTCTGGTGAACTAGCCAGAGTAAGCTTGTAGATGCGACTGTGGTAAAACGAGGAGCAAGTGGCAGGAGTAACTATGACTCTCTTAAGGTAGCCAAATGCCTCGTCAACAGGCGAATTCCAACGGCAAACTCGAGGAGCTCCCGGCAGGAGTACTGTGAAAGTCTTAAGGTCAACAAATAATGGCGTATCGCTTCTGGTGAACTGGCCAGAGTAAGCTTGTAGATGCGACTGTGGTAAAACGAGGAGCAAGTGGCAGGAGTAACTATGACTCTCTTAAGGTAGCCAAATGCCTCGTCAACAGGCGAATTCCAACGGCAAACTCGAGGAGCTCCCGGCAGGAGTACTGTGAAAGTCTTAAGGACAACAAATAATGGCGTATCGCTTCTGGTGAACTAGCCAGAGTAAGCTTGTAGATGCGACTGTGGTAAAACGAGGAGCAAGTGGCAGGAGTAACTATGACTCTCTTAAGGTAGCCAAATGCCTCGTCAACAGGCGAATTCCAACGGCAAACTCGAGGAGCTCCCGGCAGGAGTACTGTGAAAGTCTTAAGGTCAACAAATAATGGCGTATCGCTTCTGGTGAACTGGCCAGAGTAAGCTTGTAGATGCGACTGTGGTAAAACGAGGAGCAAGTGGCAGGAGTAACTATGACTCTCTTAAGGTAGCCAAATGCCTCGTCAACAGGCGAATTCCAACGGCAAACTCGAGGAGCTCCCGGAAGGAGTACTGTGAAAGCCTTAAGGTCAACAAATAATGGCGTATCGCTCCTGGTGAACTGGCCAGAGTAAGCTTGTAGATGTGACTGTGTGAAACGGGGTGCAACTGGCAGGAGTAACTATGACTCTCTTAAGGTAGCCAAATGACTCGTCAAAAGGCGAATTACATCGGCAAACCCGAGGAGCTCCCGGAAGGAGTACTGTGAAAGTCTTAAGATCAACAAATAATGGCGTATCGCTTCTGGTGAACTAGCCAGAGTAAGCTTGTAGATGCGACTGTGGTAAAACGAGGAGCAAGTGGCAGGAGTAACTATGACTCTCTTAAGGTAGCCAAATGCCTCGTCAACAGGCGAATTCCAACGGCAAACTCGAGGAGCTCCCGGAAGGAGTACTGTGAAAGTCTTAAGATCAACAAATAATGGCGTATCGCTTCTGGTGAACTAGCCAGAGTAAGCTTGTAGATGCGACTGTGGTAAAACGAGGAGCAAGTGGCAGGAGTAACTATGACTCTCTTAAGGTAGCCAAATGCCTCGTCAACAGGCGAATTCCAACGGCAAACTCGAGGAGCTCCCGGAAGGAGTACTGTGAAAGTCTTAAGATCAACAAATAATGGCGTATCGCTTCTGGTGAACTAGCCAGAGTAAGCTTGTAGATGCGACTGTGGTAAAACGAGGAGCAAGTGGCAGGAGTAACTATGACTCTCTTAAGGTAGCCAAATGCCTCGTCAACAGGCGAATTCCAACGGCAAACTCGAGGAGCTCCCAGCAGGAGTACTGTGAAAGTCTTAAGGTCAACAAATAATGGCGTATCGCTTCTGGTGAACTAGCCAGAGTAAGCTTGTAGATGTGACTGTGGTAAAATGGGGAGCAAGTGGCAGGAGTACCTATGACTCTCTTAAGGTAGCCAAATGCCTCGTCAACAGGCGAATTCCAACGGCAAACTCGAGGAGCTCCCGGCAGGAGTACTGTGAAAGTCTTAAGATCAACAAATAATGGCGTATCGCTTCTGGTGAACTAGCCAGAGTAAGCTTGTAGATGCGACTGTGGTAAAACGAGGAGCAAGTGGCAGGAGTAACTATGACTCTCTTAAGGTAGCCAAATGCCTCGTCAACAGGCGAATTCCAACGTCAAACTCGAGGAGCTCCCAGCAGGAGTACTGTGAAAGTCTTAAGGTCAACAAATAATGGCGTATCGCTTCTGGTGAACTAGCCAGAGTAAGCTTGTAGATGTGACTGTGGTAAAATGGGGAGCAAGTGGCAGGAGTACCTATGACTCTCTTAAGGTAGCCAAATGCCTCGTCAACAGGCGAATTCCAACGGCAAACTCGAGGAGCTCCCGGCAGGAGTACTGTGAAAGTCTTAAGGACAACAAATAATGGCGTATCGCTTCTGGTGAACTGGCCAGAGTAAGCTTGTAGATGCGACTGTGGTAAAACGAGGAGCAAGTGGCAGGAGTAACTATGACTCTCTTAAGGTAGCCAAATGCCTCGTCAACAGGCGAATTCCAACGGCAAACTCGAGGAGCTCCCGGAAGGAGTACTGTGAAAGTCTTAAGATCAACAAATAATGGCGTATCGCTTCTGGTGAACTAGCCAGAGTAAGCTTGTAGATGCGACTGTGGTAAAACGAGGAGCAAGTGGCAGGAGTAACTATGACTCTCTTAAGGTAGCCAAATGCCTCGTCAACAGGCGAATTCCAACGGCAAACTCGAGGAGCTCCCGGCAGGAGTACTGTGAAAGTCTTAAGATCAACAAATAATGGCGTATCGCTTCTGGTGAACTAGCCAGAGTAAGCTTGTAGATGCGACTGTGGTAAAACGAGGAGCAAGTGGCAGGAGTAACTATGACTCTCTTAAGGTAGCCAAATGCCTCGTCAACAGGCGAATTCCAACGGCAAACTCGAGGAGCTGCCGGCAGGAGTACTGTGAAAGTCTTAAGGTCAACAAATAATGGCGTATCGCTTCTGGTGAACTGGCCAGAGTAAGCTTGTAGATGCGACTGTGGTAAAACGAGGAGCAAGTGGCAGGAGTAACTATGACTCTCTTAAGGTAGCCAAATGCCTCGTCAACAGGCGAATTCCAACGGCAAACTCGAGGAGCTCCCGGCAGGAGTACTGTGAAAGTCTTAAGGACAACAAATAATGGCGTATCGCTTCTGGTGAACTAGCCAGAGTAAGCTTGTAGATGCGACTGTGGTAAAACGAGGAGCAAGTGGCAGGAGTAACTATGACTCTCTTAAGGTAGCCAAATGCCTCGTCAACAGGCGAATTCCAACGGCAAACTCGAGGAGCTCCCGGCAGGAGTACTGTGAAAGTCTTAAGGTCAACAAATAATGGCGTATCGCTTCTGGTGAACTGGCCAGAGTAAGCTTGTAGATGCGACTGTGGTAAAACGAGGAGCAAGTGGCAGGAGTAACTATGACTCTCTTAAGGTAGCCAAATGCCTCGTCAACAGGCGAATTCCAACGGCAAACTCGAGGAGCTCCCGGAAGGAGTACTGTGAAAGCCTTAAGGTCAACAAATAATGGCGTATCGCTCCTGGTGAACTGGCCAGAGTAAGCTTGTAGATGTGACTGTGTGAAACGGGGTGCAACTGGCAGGAGTAACTATGACTCTCTTAAGGTAGCCAAATGACTCGTCAAAAGGCGAATTACATCGGCAAACCCGAGGAGCTCCCGGAAGGAGTACTGTGAAAGTCTTAAGATCAACAAATAATGGCGTATCGCTTCTGGTGAACTAGCCAGAGTAAGCTTGTAGATGCGACTGTGGTAAAACGAGGAGCAAGTGGCAGGAGTAACTATGACTCTCTTAAGGTAGCCAAATGCCTCGTCAACAGGCGAATTCCAACGGCAAACTCGAGGAGCTCCCGGAAGGAGTACTGTGAAAGTCTTAAGATCAACAAATAATGGCGTATCGCTTCTGGTGAACTAGCCAGAGTAAGCTTGTAGATGCGACTGTGGTAAAACGAGGAGCAAGTGGCAGGAGTAACTATGACTCTCTTAAGGTAGCCAAATGCCTCGTCAACAGGCGAATTCCAACGGCAAACTCGAGGAGCTCCCGGCAGGAGTACTGTGAAAGTCTTAAGATCAACAAATAATGGCGTATCGCTTCTGGTGAACTAGCCAGAGTAAGCTTGTAGATGCGACTGTGGTAAAACGAGGAGCAAGTGGCAGGAGTAACTATGACTCTCTTAAGGTAGCCAAATGCCTCGTCAACAGGCGAATTCCAACGGCAAACTCGAGGAGCTCCCGGCAGGAGTATTGTGAAAGTCTTAAGGTCAACAAATAATGGCGTATCGCTTCTGGTGAACTGGCCAGAGTAAGCTTGTAGATGCGACTGTGGTAAAACGAGGAGCAAGTGGCAGGAGTAACTATGACTCTCTTAAGGTAGCCAAATGCCTCGTCAACAGGCGAATTCCAACGGCAAACTCGAGGAGCTCCCGGCAGGAGTACTGTGAAAGTCTTAAGGACAACAAATAATGGCGTATCGCTTCTGGTGAACTAGCCAGAGTAAGCTTGTAGATGCGACTGTGGTAAAACGAGGAGCAAGTGGCAGGAGCAACTATGACTCTCTTAAGGTAGTCAAATGCCTCGTCAACAGGCGAATTCCAACGGCAAACTCGAGGAGCTCCCAGCAGGAGTACTGTGAAAGTCTTAAGGTCAACAAATAATGGCGTATCGCTTCTGGTGAACTAGCCAGAGTAAGCTTGTAGATGTGACTGTGGTAAAATGGGGAGCAAGTGGCAGGAGTAACTATGACTCATTTAAGGTTGCCAAATGACTCGTCAACAGGCGAATTCCAACGGCAAACTCGAGGAGCTCCCGGAAGGAGTACTGTGAAAGTCTTAAGATCAACAAATAATGGCGTATCGCTTCTGGTGAACTAGCCAGAGTAAGCTTGTAGATGCGACTGTGGTAAAACGAGGAGCAAGTGGCAGGAGTAACTATGACTCTCTTAAGGTAGCCAAATGCCTCGTCAACAGGCGAATTCCAACGGCAAACTCGAGGAGCTCCCAGCAGGAGTACTTTGAAAGTCTTAAGGTCAACAAATAATGGCGTATCGCTTCTGGTGAACTGGCCAGAGTAAGCTTGTAGATGCGACTGTGGTAAAACGAGGAGCAAGTGGCAGGAGTAACTATGACTCTCTTAAGGTAGCCAAATGCCTCGTCAACAGGCGAATTCCAACGGCAAACTCGAGGAGCTCCCGGCAGGAGTACTGTGAAAGTCTTAAGGACAACAAATAATGGCGTATCGCTTCTGGTGAACTAGCCAGAGTAAGCTTGTAGATGCGACTGTGGTAAAACGAGGAGCAAGTGGCAGGAGTAACTATGACTCTCTTAAGGTAGCCAAATGCCTCGTCAACAGGCGAATTCCAACGGCAAACTCGAGGAGCTCCCAGCAGGAGTACTGTGAAAGTCTTAAGGTCAACAAATAATGGCGTATCGCTTCTGGTGAACTAGCCAGAGTAAGCTTGTAGATGTGACTGTGGTAAAATGGGGAGCAAGTGGCAGGAGTAACTATGACTCATTTAAGGTTGCCAAATGACTCGTCAACAGGCGAATTCCAACGGCAAACTCGAGGAGCTCCCGGAAGGAGTACTGTGAAAGTCTTAAGATCAACAAATAATGGCGTATCGCTTCTGGTGAACTAGCCAGAGTAAGCTTGTAGATGCGACTGTGGTAAAACGAGGAGCAAGTGGCAGGAGTAACTATGACTCTCTTAAGGTAGCCAAATGCCTCGTCAACAGGCGAATTCCAACGGCAAACTCGAGGAGCTCCCGGAAGGAGTACTGTGAAAGCCTTAAGGTCAACAAATAATGGCGTATCGCTCCTGGTGAACTGGCCAGAGTAAGCTTGTAGATGTGACTGTGTGAAACGGGGTGCAACTGGCAGGAGTAACTATGACTCTCTTAAGGTATCCAAATGACTCGTCAAAAGGCGAATTACATCGGCAAACCCGAGGAGCTCCCGGAAGGAGTACTGTGAAAGTCTTAAGATCAACAAATAATGGCGTATCGCTTCTGGTGAACTAGCCAGAGTAAGCTTGTAGATGCGACTGTGGTAAAACGAGGAGCAAGTGGCAGGAGTAACTATGACTCTCTTAAGGTAGCCAAATGCCTCGTCAACAGGCGAATTCCAACGGCAAACTCGAGGAGCTCCCGGAAGGAGTACTGTGAAAGTCTTAAGATCAACAAATAATGGCGTATCGCTTCTGGTGAACTAGCCAGAGTAAGCTTGTAGATGCGACTGTGGTAAAACGAGGAGCAAGTGGCAGGAGTAACTATGACTCTCTTAAGGTAGCCAAATGCCTCGTCAACAGGCGAATTCCAACGGCAAACTCGAGGAGCTCCCGGCAGGAGTACTGTGAAAGTCTTAAGGTCAACAAATAATGGCGTATCGCTTCTGGTGAACTGGCCAGAGTAAGCTTGTAGATGCGACTGTGGTAAAACGAGGAGCAAGTGGCAGGAGTAACTATGACTCTCTTAAGGTAGCCAAATGCCTCGTCAACAGGCGAATTCCAACGGCAAACTCGAGGAGCTCCCGGAAGGAGTACTGTGAAAGCCTTAAGGTCAACAAATAATGGCGTATCGCTCCTGGTGAACTGGCCAGAGTAAGCTTGTAGATGTGACTGTGTGAAACGGGGTGCAACTGGCAGGAGTAACTATGACTCTCTTAAGGTAGCCAAATGACTCGTCAAAAGGCGAATTACATCGGCAAACCCGAGGAGCTCCCGGAAGGAGTACTGTGAAAGTCTTAAGATCAACAAATAATGGCGTATCGCTTCTGGTGAACTAGCCAGAGTAAGCTTGTAGATGCGACTGTGGTAAAACGAGGAGCAAGTGGCAGGAGTAACTATGACTCTCTTAAGGTAGCCAAATGCCTCGTCAACAGGCGAATTCCAACGGCAAACTCGAGGAGCTTCCGGAAGGAGTACTGTGAAAGTCTTAAGATCAACAAATAATGGCGTATCGCTTCTGGTGAACTAGCCAGAGTAAGCTTGTAGATGCGACTGTGGTAAAACGAGGAGCAAGTGGCAGGAGTAACTATGACTCTCTTAAGGTAGCCAAATGCCTCGTCAACAGGCGAATTCCAACGGCAAACTCGAGGAGCTCCCGGCAGGAGTACTGTGAAAGTCTTAAGATCAACAAATAATGGCGTATCGCTTCTGGTGAACTAGCCAGAGTAAGCTTGTAGATGCGACTGTGGTAAAACGAGGAGCAAGTGGCAGGAGTAACTATGACTCTCTTAAGGTAGTCAAATGCCTCGTCAACAGGCGAATTCCAACGGCAAACTCGAGGAGCTCCCGGCAGGAGTACTGTGAAAGTCTTAAGGTCAACAAATAATGGCGTATCGCTTCTGGTGAACTGGCCAGAGTAAGCTTGTAGATGCGACTGTGGTAAAACGAGGAGCAAGTGGCAGGAGTAACTATGACTCTCTTAAGGTAGCCAAATGCCTCGTCAACAGGCGAATTCCAACGGCAAACTCGAGGAGCTCCCGGAAGGAGTACTGTGAAAGTCTTAAGATCAACAAATAATGGCGTATCGCTTCTGGTGAACTAGCCAGAGTAAGCTTGTAGATGCGACTGTGGTAAAACGAGGAGCAAGTGGCAGGAGTAACTATGACTCTCTTAAGGTAGGCAAATGCCTCGTCAACAGGCGAATTCCAACGGCAAACTCGAGGAGCTCCCAGCAGGAGTACTGTGAAAGTCTTAAGGTCAACAAATAATGGCGTATCGCTTCTGGTGAACTAGCCAGAGTAAGCTTGTAGATGTGACTGTGGTAAAATGGGGAGCAAGTGGCAGGAGTAACTATGACTCTCTTAAGGTAGCCAAATGCCTCGTCAACAGGAGAATTCCAACGGCAAACTCGAGGAGCTCCCGGCAGGAGTACTGTGAAAGTCTTAAGGACAACAAATAATGGCGTATCGCTTCTGGTGAACTGGCCAGAGTAAGCTTGTAGATGCGACTGTGGTAAAACGAGGAGCAAGTGGCAGGAGTAACTATGACTCTCTTAAGGTAGCCAAATGCCTCGTCAACAGGCGAATTCCAACGGCAAACTCGAGGAGCTCCCGGAAGGAGTACTGTGAAAGCCTTAAGGTCAACAAATAATGGCGTATCGCTCCTGGTGAACTGGCCAGAGTAAGCTTGTAGATGTGACTGTGTGAAACGGGGTGCAACTGGCAGGAGTAACTATGACTCTCTTAAGGTAGCCAAATGACTCGTCAAAAGGCGAATTACATCGGCAAACCCGAGGAGCTCCCGTAAGGAGTACTGTGAAAGTCTTAAGATCAACAAATAATGGCGTATCGCTTCTGGTGAACTAGCCAGAGTAAGCTTGTAGATGCGACTGTGGTAAAACGAGGAGCAAGTGGCAGGAGTAACTATGACTCTCTTAAGGTAGCCAAATGCCTCGTCAACAGGCGAATTCCAACGTCAAACTCGAGGAGCTCCCGGCAGGAGTACTGTGAAAGTCTTAAGGTCAACAAATAATGGCGTATCGCTTCTGGTGAACTGGCCAGAGTAAGCTTGTAGATGCGACTGTGGTAAAACGAGGAGCAAGTGGCATGAGTAACTATGACTCTCTTAAGGTAGCCAAATGCCTCGTCAACAGGCGAATTCCAACGGCAAACTCGAGGAGCTCCCGGAAGGAGTACTGTGAAAGCCTTAAGGTCAACAAATAATGGCGTATCGCTCCTGGTGAACTGGCCAGAGTAAGCTTGTAGATGTGACTGTGTGAAACGGGGTGCAACTGGCAGGAGTAACTATGACTCTCTTAAGGTAGCCAAATGACTCGTCAAAAGGCGAATTACATCGGCAAACCCGAGGAGCTCCCGGCAGGAGTCCTGTGAAAGTCTTAAGATCAACAAATAATGGCGTATCGCTTCTGGTGAACTAGCCAGAGTAAGCTTGTAGATGCGACTGTGGTAAAACGAGGAGCAAGTGGCAGGAGTAACTATGACTCTCTTAAGGTAGCCAAATGCCTCGTCAACAGGCGAATTCCAACGGCAAACTCGAGGAGCTCCCGGCAGGAGTACTGTGAAAGTCTTAAGGTCAACAAATAATGGCGTATCGCTTCTGGTGAACTGGCCAGAGTAAGCTTGTAGATGCGACTGTGGTAAAACGAGGAGCAAGTGGCAGGAGTAACTATGACTCTCTTAAGGTAGCCAAATGCCTCGTCAACAGGCGAATTCCAACGGCAAACTCGAGGAGCTCCCGGCAGGAGTACTGTGAAAGTCTTAAGGACAACAAATAATGGCGTATCGCTTCTGGTGAACTAGCCAGAGTAAGCTTGTAGATGCGACTGTGGTAAAACGAGGAGCAAGTGGCAGGAGTAACTATGACTCTCTTAAGGTAGCCAAATGCCTCGTCAACAGGCGAATTCCAACGGCAAACTCGAGGAGCTCCCAGCAGGAGTACTGTGAAAGTCTTAAGGTCAACAAATAATGGCGTATCGCTTCTGGTGAACTAGCCAGAGTAAGCTTGTAGATGTGACTGTGGTAAAATGGGGAGCAAGTGGCAGGAGTAACTATGACTCATTTAAGGTTGCCAAATGACTCGTCAACAGGCGAATTCCAACGGCAAACTCGAGGAGCTCCCGGAAGGAGTACTGTGAAAGTCTTAAGATCAACAAATAATGGCGTATCGCTTCTGGTGAACTAGCCAGAGTAAGCTTGTAGATGCGACTGTGGTAAAACGAGGAGCAAGTGGCAGGAGTAACTATGACTCTCTTAAGGTAGCCAAATGCCTCGTCAACAGGCGAATTCCAACGTCAAACTCGAGGAGCTCCCGGCAGGAGTACTGTGAAAGTCTTAAGGTCAACAAATAATGGCGTATCGCTTCTGGTGAACTGGCCAGAGTAAGCTTGTAGATGCGACTGTGGTAAAACGAGGAGCAAGTGGCATGAGTAACTATGACTCTCTTAAGGTAGCCAAATGCCTCGTCAACAGGCGAATTCCAACGGCAAACTCGAGGAGCTCCCGGCAGGAGTACTGTGAAAGTCTTAAGGACAACAAATAATGGCGTATCGCTTCTGGTGAACTAGCCAGAGTAAGCTTGTAGATGCGACTGTGGTAAAACGAGGAGCAAGTGGCAGGAGTAACTATGACTCTCTTAAGGTAGCCAAATGCCTCGTCAACAGGCGAATTCCAACGGCAAACTCGAGGAGCTCCCAGCAGGAGTACTGTGAAAGTCTTAAGGTCAACAAATAATGGCGTATCGCTTCTGGTGAACTAGCCAGAGTAAGCTTGTAGATGTGACTGTGGTAAAATGGGGAGCAAGTGGCAGGAGTAACTATGACTCATTTAAGGTTGCCAAATGACTCGTCAACAGGCGAATTCCAACGGCAAACTCGAGGAGCTCCCGGAAGGAGTACTGTGAAAGTCTTAAGATCAACAAATAATGGCGTATCGCTTCTGGTGAACTAGCCAGAGTAAGCTTGTAGATGCGACTGTGGTAAAACGAGGAGCAAGTGGCAGGAGTAACTATGACTCTCTTAAGGTAGCCAAATGCCTCGTCAACAGGCGAATTCCAACGGCAAACTCGAGGAGCTCCCGGAAGGAGTACTGTGAAAGCCTTAAGGTCAACAAATAATGGCGTATCGCTCCTGGTGAACTGGCCAGAGTAAGCTTGTAGATGTGACTGTGTGAAACGGGGTGCAACTGGCAGGAGTAACTATGACTCTCTTAAGGTAGCCAAATGACTCGTCAAAAGGCGAATTACATCGGCAAACCCGAGGAGCTCCCGGAAGGAGTACTGTGAAAGTCTTAAGATCAACAAATAATGGCGTATCGCTTCTGGTGAACTAGCCAGAGTAAGCTTGTAGATGCGACTGTGGTAAAACGAGGAGCAAGTGGCAGGAGTAACTATGACTCTCTTAAAGTAGCCAAATGCCTCGTCAACAGGCGAATTCCAACGGCAAACTCGAGGAGCTCCCGGAAGGAGTACTGTGAAAGTCTTAAGATCAACAAATAATGGCGTATCGCTTCTGGTGAACTAGCCAGAGTAAGCTTGTAGATGCGACTGTGGTAAAACGAGGAGCAAGTGGCAGGAGTAACTATGACTCTCTTAAGGTAGCCAAATGCCTCGTCAACAGGCGAATTCGAACGGCAAACTCGAGGAGCTCCCGGCAGGAGTACTGTGAAAGTCTTAAGATCAACAAATAATGGCGTATCGCTTCTGGTGAACTAGCCAGAGTAAGCTTGTAGATGCGACTGTGGTAAAACGAGGAGCAAGTGGCAGGAGTAACTATGACTCTCTTAAGGTAGCCAAATGCCTCGTCAACAGGCGAATTCCAACGGCAAACTCGAGGAGCTCCCGGCAGGAGTACTGTGAAAGTCTTAAGGTCAACAAATAATGGCGTATCGCTTCTGGTGAACTACCCAGAGTAAGCTTGTAGATGCGACTGTGGTAAAACGAGGAGCAAGTGGCAGGAGTAACTATGACTCTCTTAAGGTAGCCAAATGCCTCGTCAACAGGCGAATTCCAACGGCAAACTCGAGGAGCTCCCAGCAGGAGTACTGTGAAAGTCTTAAGGTCAACAAATAATGGCGTATCGCTTCTGGTGAACTAGCCAGAGTAAGCTTGTAGATGTGACTGTGGTAAAATGGGGAGCAAGTGGCAGGAGTAACTATGACTCCCTTAAGGTTGATAAATGACTCGTCAACAGGCGAATTCCAACGGCAAACTCGAGGAGCTCCCGGAAGGAGTACTGTGAAAGTCTTAAGATCAACAAATAATGGCGTATCGCTTCTGGTGAACTAGCCAGAGTAAGCTTGTAGATGCGACTGTGGTAAAACGAGGAGCAAGTGGCAGGAGTAACTATGACTCTCTTAAGGTAGCCAAATGCCTCGTCAACAGGCGAATTCTAACGGCAAACTCGAGGAGCTCCCAGCAGGAGTACTGTGAAAGTCTTAAGGTCAACAAATAATGGCGTATCGCTTCTGGTGAACTAGCCAGAGTAAGCTTGTAGATGTGACTGTGGTAAAATGGGGAGCAAGTGGCAGGAGTAACTATGACTCTCTTAAGGTAGCCAAATGCCTCGTCAACAGGCGAATTCCAACGGCAAATTCGAGGAGCTCCCGGAAGGAGTACTGTGAAAGCCTTAAGGTCAACAAATAATGGCGTATCGCTCCTGGTGAACTAGCCAGAGTAAGCTTGTAGATGTGACTGTGTGAAACGGGGTGCAACTGGCAGGAGTAACTATGACTCTCTTAAGGTAGCCAAATGACTCGTCAAAAGGCGAATTACATCGGCAAACCCGAGCAGCTCCCGCAAGGAGTACTGTGAAAGTCTTAAGATCAACAAATAATGGCGTATCGCTTCTGGTGAACTAGCCAGAGTAAGCTTGTAGATGCGACTGTGGTAAAACGGGGAGCAAGTGGCAGGAGTAACTATGACTCTCTTAAGGTAGCCAAATGCCTCGTCAACAGGCGAATTCCAACGGCAAACTCGAGGAGCTCCCAGCAGGAGTACTGTGAAAGTCTTAAGGTCAACAAATAATGGCGTATCGCTCCTGGTGAACTAGCCAGAGTAAGCTTGTAGATGCGACTGTGGTAAAACGAGGAGCAAGTGGCAGGAGTAACTATGACTCTCTTAAGGTAGCCAAATGCCTCGTCAACAGGCGAATTCCAACGGCAAACTCGAGGAGCTCCCGGCAGGAGTACTGTGAAAGTCTTAAGATCAACAAATAATGGCGTATCGCTTCTGGTGAACTAGCCAGAGTAAGCTTGTAGATGCGACTGTGGTAAAACGAGGAGCAAGTGGCAGGAGTAACTATGACTCTCTTAAGGTAGCCAAATGCCTCGTCAACAGGCGAATTCCAACGGCAAACTCGAGGAGCTCCCGGCAGGAGTACTGTGAAAGTCTTAAGGTCAACAAATAATGGCGTATCGCTTCTGGTGAACTACCCAGAGTAAGCTTGTAGATGCGACTGTGGTAAAACGAGGAGCAAGTGGCAGGAGTAACTATGACTCTCTTAAGGTAGCCAAATGCCTCGTCAACAGGCGAATTCCAACGGCAAACTCGAGGAGCTCCCAGCAGGAGTACTGTGAAAGTCTTAAGGTCAACAAATAATGGCGTATCGCTTCTGGTGAACTAGCCAGAGTAAGCTTGTAGATGTGACTGTGGTAAAATGGGGAGCAAGTGGCAGGAGTAACTATGACTCCCTTAAGGTTGCCAAATGACTCGTCAACAGGCGAATTCCAACGGCAAACTCGAGGAGCTCCCGGAAGGAGTACTGTGAAAGTCTTAAGATCAACAAATAATGGCGTATCGCTTCTGGTGAACTAGCCAGAGTAAGCTTGTAGATGCGACTGTGGTAAAACGAGGAGCAAGTGGCAGGAGTAACTATGACTCTCTTAAGGTAGCCAAATGCCTCGTCAACAGGCGAATTCTAACGGCAAACTCGAGGAGCTCCCAGCAGGAGTACTGTGAAAGTCTTAAGGTCAACAAATAATGGCGTATCGCTTCTGGTGAACTAGCCAGAGTAAGCTTGTAGATGTGACTGTGGTAAAATGGGGAGCAAGTGGCAGGAGTAACTATGACTCTCTTAAGGTAGCCAAATGCCTCGTCAACAGGCGAATTCCAACGGCAAATTCGAGGAGCTCCCGGAAGGAGTACTGTGAAAGCCTTAAGGTCAACAAATAATGGCGTATCGCTCCTGGTGAACTAGCCAGAGTAAGCTTGTAGATGTGACTGTGTGAAACGGGGTGCAACTGGCAGGAGTAACTATGACTCTCTTAAGGTAGCCAAATGACTCGTCAAAAGGCGAATTACATCGGCAAACCCGAGGAGCTCCCGCAAGGAGTATTGTGAAAGTCTTAAGATCAACAAATAATGGCGTATCGCTTCTGGTGAACTAGCCAGAGTAAGCTTGTAGATGCGACTGTGGTAAAACGGGGAGCAAGTGGCAGGAGTAACTATGACTCTCTTAAGGTAGCCAAATGCCTCGTCAACAGGCGAATTCCAACGGCAAACTCGAGGAGCTCCCAGCAGGAGTACTGTGAAAGTCTTAAGGTCAACAAATAATGGCGTATCGCTCCTGGTGAACTAGCCAGAGTAAGCTTGTAGATGTGACTGTGTGAAACGGGGTGCAACTGGCAGGAGTAACTATGACTCTCTTAAGGTAGCCAAATGACTCGTCAAAAGGCGAATTACATCGGCAAACCCGAGGAGCTCCCGCAAGGAGTACTGTGAAAGTCTTAAGATCAACAAATAATGGCGTATCGCTTCTGGTGAACTAGCCAGAGTAAGCTTGTAGATGCGACTGTGGTAAAACGAGGAGCAAGTGGCAGGAGTAACTATGACTCTCTTAAGGTAGCCAAATGCCACGTCAACAGGCGAATTCCAACGGCAAACTCGAGGAGCTCCCGGAAGGAGTACTGTGAAAACCTTAAGGTCAACAAATAATGGCGTATCGCTCCTGGTGAACTGGCCAGAGTAAGCTTGTAGATGTGACTGTGTGAAACGGGGTGCAACTGGCAGGAGTAACTATGACTCTCTTAAGGTAGCCAAATGACTCGTCAAAAGGCGAATTACATCGGCAAACCCGAAGAGCTCCCGGAAGGAGTACTGTGAAAGTCTTAAGATCAACAAATAATGGCGTATCGCTTCTGGTGAACTAGCCAGAGTAAGCTTGTAGATGCGACTGTGGTAAAACGAGGAGCAAGTGGCAGGAGTAACTATGACTCTCTTAAGGTAGCCAAATGCCTCGTCAACAGGCGAATTCCAACGGCAAATTCGAGGAGCTCCCGGAAGGAGTACTGTGAAAGCCTTAAGGTCAACAAATAATGGCGTATCGCTCCTGGTGAACTAGCCAGAGTAAGCTTGTAGATGTGACTGTGTGAAACGGGGTGCAACTGGCAGGAGTAACTATGACTCTCTTAAGGTAGCCAAATGACTCGTCAAAAGGCGAATTACATCGGCAAACCCGAGGAGCTCCCGCAAGGAGTACTGTGAAAGTCTTAAGATCAACAAATAATGGCGTATCGCTTCTGGTGAACTAGCCAGAGTAAGCTTGTAGATGCGACTGTGGTAAAACGAGGAGCAAGTGGCAGGAGTAACTATGACTCTCTTAAGGTAGCCAAATGCCTCGTCAACAGGCGAATTCCAACGGCAAACTCGAGGAGCTCCCGGAAGGAGTACTGTGAAAGCCTTAAGGTCAACAAATAATGGCGTATCGCTCCTGGTGAACTGGCCAGAGTAAGCTTGTAGATGTGACTGTGTGAAACGGGGTGCAACTGGCAGGAGTAACTATGACTCTCTTAAGGTAGCCAAATGACTCGTCAAAAGGCGAATTACATCGGCAAACCCGAGGAGCTCCCGGAAGGAGTACTGTGAAAGTCTTAAGATCAACAAATAATGGCGTATCGCTTCTGGTGAACTAGCCAGAGTAAGCTTGTAGATGCGACTGTGGTAAAACGAGGAGCAAGTGGCAGGAGTAACTATGACTCTCTTAAGGTAGCCAAATGCCTCGTCAACAGGCGAATTCCAACGGCAAACTCGAGGAGCTCCCGGAAGGAGTACTGTGAAAGTCTTAAGATCAACAAATAATGGCGTATCGCTTCTGGTGAACTAGCCAGAGTAAGCTTGTAGATGCGACTGTGGTAAAACGAGGAGCAAGTGGCAGGAGTAACTATGACTCTCTTAAGGTAGCCAAATGCCTCGTCAACAGGCGAATTCCAACGGCAAACTCGAGGAGCTCCCGGCAGGAGTACTGTGAAAGTCTTAAGATCAACAAATAATGGCGTATCGCTTCTGGTGAACTAGCCAGAGTAAGCTTGTAGATGCGACTGTGGTAAAACGAGGAGCAAGTGGTAGGAGTAACTATGACTCTCTTAAGGTAGCCAAATGCCTCGTCAACAGGCGAATTCCAACGGCAAACTCGAGGAGCTCCCGGCAGGAGTACTGTGAAAGTCTTAAGGTCAACAAATAAGGGCGTATCGCTTCTGGTGAACTGGCCAGAGTAAGCTTGTAGATGCGACTGTGGTAAAACGAGGAGCAAGTGGCAGGAGTAACTATGACTCTCTTAAGGTAGCCAAATGCCTCGTCAACAGGCGAATTCCAACGGCAAACTCGAGGAGCTCCCGGAAGGAGTACTGTGAAAGTCTTAAGATCAACAAATAATGGCGTATCGCTTCTGGTGAACTAGCCAGAGTAAGCTTGTAGATGCGACTGTGGTAAAACGAGGAGCAAGTGGCAGGAGTAACTATGACTCTCTTAAGGTAGCCAAATGCCTCGTCAACAGGCGAATTCCAACGGCAAACTCGAGGAGCTCCCGGCAGGAGTACTGTGAAAGTCTTAAGATCAACAAATAATGGCGTATCGCTTCTGGTGAACTAGCCAGAGTAAGCTTGTAGATGCGACTGTGGTAAAACGAGGAGCAAGTGGCAGGAGTAACTATGACTCTCTTAAGGTAGCCAAATGCCTCGTCAACAGGCGAATTCCAACGGCAAACTCGAGGAGCTCCCGGCAGGAGTACTGTGAAAGTCTTAAGGTCAACAAATAATGGCGTATCGCTTCTGGTGAACTGGCCAGAGTAAGCTTGTAGATGCGACTGTGGTAAAACGAGGAGCAAGTGGCAGGAGTAACTATGACTCTCTTAAGGTAGCCAAATGCCTCGTCAACAGGCGAATTCCAACGGCAAACTCGAGGAGCTCCCGGCAGGAGTACTGTGAAAGTCTTAAGGACAACAAATAATGGCGTATCGCTTCTGGTGAACTAGCCAGAGTAAGCTTGTAGATGCGACTGTGGTAAAACGAGGAGCAAGTGGCAGGAGTAACTATGACTCTCTTAAGGTAGCCAAATGCCTCGTCAACAGGCGAATTCCAACGGCAAATTCGAGGAGCTCCCAGCAGGAGTACTGTGAAAGGCTTAAGGTCAACAAATAATGGCGTATCGCTTCTGGTGAACTAGCCAGAGTAAGCTTGTAGATGTGACTGTGGTAAAATGGGGAGCAAGTGGCAGGAGTAACTATGACTCATTTAAGGTTGCCAAATGACTCGTCAACAGGCGAATTCCAACGGCAAACTCGAGGAGCTCCCGGAAGGAGTACTGTGAAAGTCTTAAGATCAACAAATAATGGCGTATCGCTTCTGGTGAACTAGCCAGAGTAAGCTTGTAGATGCGACTGTGGTAAAACGAGGAGCAAGTGGCAGGAGTAACTATGACTCTCTTAAGGTAGCCAAATGCCTCGTCAACAGGCGAATTCCAACGGCAAACTCGAGGAGCTCCCGGCAGGAGTACTGTGAAAGTCTTAAGGTCAACAAATAATGGCGTATCGCTTCTGGTGAACTGGCCAGAGTAAGCTTGTAGATGCGACTGTGGTAAAACGAGGAGCAAGTGGCATGAGTAACTATGACTCTCTTAAGGTAGCCAAATGCCTCGTTAACAGGCGAATTCCAACGGCAAACTCGAGGAGCTCCCGGCAGGAGTACTGTGAAAGTCTTAAGGACAACAAATAATGGCGTATCGCTTCTGGTGAACTAGCCAGAGTAAGCTTGTAGATGTGACTGTGGTAAAATGGGGAGCAAGTGGCAGGAGTAACTATGACTCATTTAAGGTTGCCAAATGACTCGTCAACAGGCGAATTCCAACGGCAAACTCGAGGAGCTCCCGGAAGGAGTACTGTGAAAGCCTTAAGGTCAACAAATAATGGCGTATCGCTCCTGGTGAACTGGCCAGAGTAAGCTTGTAGATGTGACTGTGTGAAACGGGGTGCAACTGGCAGGAGTAACTATGACTCTCTTAAGGTAGCCAAATGACTCGTCAAAAGGCGAATTACATCGGCAAACCCGAGGAGCTCCCGGAAGGAGTACTGTGAAAGTCTTAAGATCAACAAATAATGGCGTATCGCTTCTGGTGAACTAGCCAGAGTAAGCTTGTAGATGCGACTGTGGTAAAACGAGGAGCAAGTGGCAGGAGTAACTATGACTCTCTTAAAGTAGCCAAATGCCTCGTCAACAGGCGAATTCCAACGGCAAACTCGAGGAGCTCCCGGAAGGAGTACTGTGAAAGTCTTAAGATCAACAAATAATGGCGTATCGCTTCTGGTGAACTGGCCAGAGTAAGCTTGTAGATGCGACTGTGGTAAAACGAGGAGCAAGTGGCATGAGTAACTATGACTCTCTTAAGGTAGCCAAATGCCTCGTCAACAGGCGAATTCCAACGGCAAACTCGAGGAGCTCCCGGCAGGAGTACTGTGAAAGTCTTAAGGACAACAAATAATGGCGTATCGCTTCTGGTGAACTAGCCAGAGTAAGCTTGTAGATGCGACTGTGGTAAAACGAGGAGCAAGTGGCAGGAGTAACTATGACTCTCTTAAGGTAGCCAAATGCCTCGTCAACAGGCGAATTCCAACGGCAAACTCGAGGAGCTCCCAGCAGGAGTACTGTGAAAGTCTTAAGGTCAACAAATAATGGCGTATCGCTTCTGGTGAACTAGCCAGAGTAAGCTTGTAGATGCGACTGTGGTAAAACGAGGAGCAAGTGGCAGGAGTAACTATGACTCTCTTAAGGTAGCCAAATGCCTCGTCAACAGGCGAATTCCAAGGGCAATCTCGAGGAGCTCCCGGCAGGAGTACTGTGAAAGTCTTAAGGTCAACAAATAATGGCGTATCGCTTCTGGTGAACTGGCCAGAGTAAGCTTGTAGATGCGACTGTGGTAAAACGAGGAGCAAGTGGCAGGAGTAACTATGACTCTCTTAAGGTAGCCAAATGCCTCGTCAACAGGCGAATTCCAAGGGCAATCTCGAGGAGCTCCCGGCAGGAGTACTGTGAAAGTCTTAAGGTCAACAAATAATGGCGTATCGCTTCTGGTGAACTGGCCAGAGTAAGCTTGTAGATGCGACTGTGGTAAAACGAGGAGCAAGTGGCAGGAGTAACTATGACTCATTTAAGGTTGCCAAATGACTCGTCAACAGGCGAATTCCAACGGCAAACTCGAGGAGCTCCCGGAAGGAGTACTGTGAAAGTCTTAAGATCAACAAATAATGGCGTATCGCTTCTGGTGAACTAGCCAGAGTAAGCTTGTAGATGTGACTGTGGTAAAATGGGGAGCAAGTGGCAGGAGTAACTATGACTCATTTAAGGTTGCCAAATGACTCGTCAACAGGCGAATTCCAACGGCAAACTCGAGGAGCTCCCGGAAGGAGTACTGTGAAAGTCTTAAGATCAACAAATAATGGCGTATCGCTTCTGGTGAACTAGCCAGAGTAAGCTTGTAGATGCGACTGTGGTAAAACGAGGAGCAAGTGGCAGGAGTAACTATGACTCTCTTAAGGTAGCCAAATGCCTCGTCAACAGGCGAATTCCAACGGCAAACTCGAGGAGCTCCCGGAAGGAGTACTGTGAAAGCCTTAAGGTCAACAAATAATGGCGTATCGCTCCTGGTGAACTGGCCAGAGTAAGCTTGTAGATGTGACTGTGTGAAACGGGGTGCAACTGGCAGGAGTAACTATGACTCTCTTAAGGTAGCCAAATGACTCGTCAAAAGGCGAATTACATCGGCAAACCCGAGGAGCTCCCGGAAGGAGTACTGTGAAAGTCTTAAGATCAACAAATAATGGCGTATCGCTTCTGGTGAACTAGCCAGAGTAAGCTTGTAGATGCGACTGTGGTAAAACGAGGAGCAAGTGGCAGGAGTAACTATGACTCTCTTAAAGTAGCCAAATGCCTCGTCAACAGGCGAATTCCAACGGCAAACTCGAGGAGCTCCCGGAAGGAGTACTGTGAAAGTCTTAAGATCAACAAATAATGGCGTATCGCTTCTGGTGAACTAGCCAGAGTAAGCTTGTAGATGCGACTGTGGTAAAACGAGGAGCAAGTGGCAGGAGTAACTATGACTCTCTTAAGGTAGCCAAATGCCTCGTCAACAGGCGAATTCCAACGGCAAACTCGAGGAGCTCCCGGCAGGAGTACTGTGAAAGTCTTAAGATCAACAAATAATGGCGTACCGCTTCTGGTGAACTAGCCAGAGTAAGCTTGTAGATGCGACTGTGGTAAAACGAGGAGCAAGTGGCAGGAGTAACTATGACTCTCTTAAGGTAGCCAAATGCCTCGTCAACAGGCGAATTCCAACGGCAAACTCGAGGAGCTCCCAGCAGGAGTACTGTGAAAGTCTTAAGGTCAACAAATAATGGCGTATCGCTTCTGGTGAACTAGCCAGAGTAAGCTTGTAGATGCGACTGTGGTAAAACGAGGAGCAAGTGGCAGGAGTAACTATGACTCTCTTAAGGTAGCCAAATGCCTCGTCAACAGGCGAATTCCAACGGCAAACTCGAGGAGCTCCCGGCAGGAGTACTGTGAAAGTCTTAAGGTCAACAAATAATGGCGTATCGCTTCTGGTGAACTGGCCAGAGTAAGCTTGTAGATGCGACTGTGGTAAAACGAGGAGCAAGTGGCAGGAGTAACTATGACTCTCTTAAGGTAGCCAAATGCCTCGTCAACAGGAGAATTCCAACGGCAAACTCGAGGAGCTCCCGGCAGGAGTACTGTGAAAGTCTTAAGGACAACAAATAATGGCGTATCGCTTCTGGTGAACTAGCCAGAGTAAGCTTGTAGATGCGACTGTGGTAAAACGAGGAGCAAGTGGCAGGAGTAACTATGACTCTCTTAAGGTAGCCAAATGCCTCGTCAACAGGCGAATTCCAACGGCAAACTCGAGGAGCTCCCAGCAGGAGTACTGTGAAAGTCTTAAGGTCAACAAATAATGGCGTATCGCTTCTGGTGAACTAGCCAGAGTAAGCTTGTAGATGTGACTGTGGTAAAATGGGGAGCAAGTGGCAGGAGTAACTATGACTCATTTAAGGTTGCCAAATGACTCGTCAACAGGCGAATTCCAACGGCAAACTCGAGGAGCTCCCGGAAGGAGTACTGTGAAAGTCTTAAGATCAACAAATAATGGCGTATCGCTTCTGGTGAACTAGCCAGAGTAAGCTTGTAGATGTGACTGTGGTAAAATGGGGAGCAAGTGGCAGGAGTAACTATGACTCATTTAAGGTTGCCAAATGACTCGTCAACAGGCGAATTCCAACGGCAAACTCGAGGAGCTCCCGGAAGGAGTACTGTGAAAGTCTTAAGATCAACAAATAATGGCGTATCGCTTCTGGTGAACTAGCCAGAGTAAGCTTGTAGATGCGACTGTGGTAAAACGAGGAGCAAGTGGCAGGAGTAACTATGACTCTCTTAAGGTAGCCAAATGCCTCGTCAACAGGCGAATTCCAACGGCAAACTCGAGGAGCTCCCGGAAGGAGTACTGTGAAAGCCTTAAGGTCAACAAATAATGGCGTATCGCTCCTGGTGAACTGGCCAGAGTAAGCTTGTAGATGTGACTGTGTGAAACGGGGTGCAACTGGCAGGAGTAACTATGACTCTCTTAAGGTAGCCAAATGACTCGTCAAAAGGCGAATTACATCGGCAAACCCGAGGAGCTCCCGGAAGGAGTACTGTGAAAGTCTTAAGATCAACAAATAATGGCGTATCGCTTCTGGTGAACTAGCCAGAGTAAGCTTGTAGATGCGACTGTGGTAAAACGAGGAGCAAGTGGCAGGAGTAACTATGACTCTCTTAAAGTAGCCAAATGCCTCGTCAACAGGCGAATTCCAACGGCAAACTCGAGGAGCTCCCGGAAGGAGTACTGTGAAAGTCTTAAGGTCAACAAATAATGGCGTATCGCTTCTGGTGAACTAGCCAGAGTAAGCTTGTAGATGCGACTGTGGTAAAACGAGGAGCAAGTGGCAGGAGTAACTATGACTCTCTTAAGGTAGCCAAATGCCTCGTCAACAGGCGAATTCCAACGGCAAACTCGAGGAGCTCCCGGCAGGAGTACTGTGAAAGTCTTAAGATCAACAAATAATGGCGTATCGCTTCTGGTGAACTAGCCAGAGTAAGCTTGTAGATGCGACTGTGGTAAAACGAGGAGCAAGTGGCAGGAGTAACTATGACTCTCTTAAGGTAGCCAAATGCCTCGTCAACAGGCGAATTCCAACGGCAAACTCGAGGAGCTCCCGGCAGGAGTACTGTGAAAGTCTTAAGGTCAACAAATAATGGCGTATCGCTTCTGGTGAACTACCCAGAGTAAGCTTGTAGATGCGACTGTGGTAAAACGAGGAGCAAGTGGCAGGAGTAACTATGACTCTCTTAAGGTAGCCAAATGCCTCGTCAACAGGCGAATTCCAACGGCAAACTCGAGGAGCTCCCAGCAGGAGTACTGTGAAAGTCTTAAGGTCAACAAATAATGGCGTATCGCTTCTGGTGAACTAGCCAGAGTAAGCTTGTAGATGTGACTGTGGTAAAATGGGGAGCAAGTGGCAGGAGTAACTATGACTCCCTTAAGGTTGCCAAATGACTCGTCAACAGGCGAATTCCAACGGCAAACTCGAGGAGCTCCCGGAAGGAGTACTGTGAAAGTCTTAAGATCAACAAATAATGGCGTATCGCTTCTGGTGAACTAGCCAGAGTAAGCTTGTAGATGCGACTGTGGTAAAACGAGGAGCAAGTGGCAGGAGTAACTATGACTCTCTTAAGGTAGCCAAATGCCTCGTCAACAGGCGAATTCTAACGGCAAACTCGAGGAGCTCCCAGCAGGAGTACTGTGAAAGTCTTAAGGTCAACAAATAATGGCGTATCGCTTCTGGTGAACTAGCCAGAGTAAGCTTGTAGATGTGACTGTGGTAAAATGGGGAGCAAGTGGCAGGAGTAACTATGACTCTCTTAAGGTAGCCAAATGCCTCGTCAACAGGCGAATTCCAACGGCAAATTCGAGGAGCTCCCGGAAGGAGTACTGTGAAAGCCTTAAGGTCAACAAATAATGGCGTATCGCTCCTGGTGAACTAGCCAGAGTAAGCTTGTAGATGTGACTGTGTGAAACGGGGTGCAACTGGCAGGAGTAACTATGACTCTCTTAAGGTAGCCAAATGACTCGTCAAAAGGCGAATTACATCGGCAAACCCGAGGAGCTCCCGCAAGGAGTACTGTGAAAGTCTTAAGATCAACAAATAATGGCGTATCGCTTCTGGTGAACTAGCCAGAGTAAGCTTGTAGATGCGACTGTGGTAAAACGAGGAGCAAGTGGCAGGAGTAACTATGACTCTCTTAAGGTAGCCAAATGCCTCGTCAACAGGCGAATTCCAACGGCAAACTCGAGGAGCTCCCGGAAGGAGTACTGTGAAAGCCTTAAGGTCAACAAATAATGGCGTATCGCTCCTGGTGAACTGGCCAGAGTAAGCTTGTAGATGTGACTGTGTGAAACGGGGTGCAACTGGCAGGAGTAACTATGACTCTCTTAAGGTAGCCAAATGACTCGTCAAAAGGCGAATTACATCGGCAAACCCGAGGAGCTCCCGGAAGGAGTACTGTGAAAGTCTTAAGATCAACAAATAATGGCGTATCGCTTCTGGTGAACTAGCCAGAGTAAGCTTGTAGATGCGACTGTGGTAAAACGAGGAGCAAGTGGCAGGAGTAACTATGACTCTCTTAAGGTAGCCAAATGCCTCGTCAACAGGCGAATTCCAACGGCAAATTCGAGGAGCTCCCGGAAGGAGTACTGTGAAAGCCTTAAGGTCAACAAATAATGGCGTATCGCTCCTGGTGAACTAGCCAGAGTAAGCTTGTAGATGTGACTGTGTGAAACGGGGTGCAACTGGCAGGAGTAACTATGACTCTCTTAAGGTAGCCAAATGACTCGTCAAAAGGCGAATTACATCGGCAAACCCGAGGAGCTCCCGCAAGGAGTACTGTGAAAGTCTTAAGATCAACAAATAATGGCGTATCGCTTCTGGTGAACTAGCCAGAGTAAGCTTGTAGATGCGACTGTGGTAAAACGAGGAGCAAGTGGCAGGAGTAACTATGACTCTCTTAAGGTAGCCAAATGCCTCGTCAACAGGCGAATTCCAACGGCAAACTCGAGGAGCTCCCGGAAGGAGTACTGTGAAAGCCTTAAGGTCAACAAATAATGGCGTATCGCTCCTGGTGAACTGGCCAGAGTAAGCTTGTAGATGTGACTGTGTGAAACGGGGTGCAACTGGCAGGAGTAACTATGACTCTCTTAAGGTAGCCAAATGACTCGTCAAAAGGCGAATTACATCGGCAAACCCGAGGAGCTCCCGGAAGGAGTACTGTGAAAGTCTTAAGATCAACAAATAATGGCGTATCGCTTCTGGTGAACTAGCCAGAGTAAGCTTGTAGATGCGACTGTGGTAAAACGAGGAGCAAGTGGCAGGAGTAACTATGACTCTCTTAAGGTAGCCAAATGCCTCGTCAACAGGCGAATTCCAACGGCAAATTCGAGGAGCTCCCGGAAGGAGTACTGTGAAAGCCTTAAGGTCAACAAATAATGGCGTATCGCTCCTGGTGAACTAGCCAGAGTAAGCTTGTAGATGTGACTGTGTGAAACGGGGTGCAACTGGCAGGAGTAACTATGACTCTCTTAAGGTAGCCAAATGACTCGTCAAAAGGCGAATTACATCGGCAAACCCGAGGAGCTCCCGCAAGGAGTACTGTGAAAGTCTTAAGATCAACAAATAATGGCGTATCGCTTCTGGTGAACTAGCCAGAGTAAGCTTGTAGATGCGACTGTGGTAAAACGAGGAGCAAGTGGCAGGAGTAACTATGACTCTCTTAAGGTAGCCAAATGCCTCGTCAACAGGCGAATTCCAACGGCAAACTCGAGGAGCTCCCGGAAGGAGTACTGTGAAAGCCTTAAGGTCAACAAATAATGGCGTATCGCTCCTGGTGAACTGGCCAGAGTAAGCTTGTAGATGTGACTGTGTGAAACGGGGTGCAACTGGCAGGAGTAACTATGACTCTCTTAAGGTAGCCAAATGACTCGTCAAAAGGCGAATTACATCGGCAAACCCGAGGAGCTCCCGGAAGGAGTACTGTGAAAGTCTTAAGATCAACAAATAATGGCGTATCTCTTCTGGTGAACTAGCCAGAGTAAGCTTGTAGATGCGACTGTGGTAAAACGAGGAGCAAGTGGCAGGAGTAACTATGACTCTCTTAAGGTAGCCAAATGCCTCGTCAACAGGCGAATTCCAACGGCAAACTCGAGGAGCTCCCGGAAGGAGTACTGTGAAAGTCTTAAGATCAACAAATAATGGCGTATCGCTTCTGGTGAACTAGCCAGAGTAAGCTTGTAGATGCGACTGTGGTAAAACGAGGAGCAAGTGGCAGGAGTAACTATGACTCTCTTAAGGTAGCCAAATGCCTCGTCAACAGGCGAATTCCAACGGCAAACTCGAGGAGCTCCCGGCAGGAGTACTGTGAAAGTCTTAAGATCAACAAATAATGGCGTACCGCTTCTGGTGAACTAGCCAGAGTAAGCTTGTAGATGCGACTGTGGTAAAACGAGGAGCAAGTGGCAGGAGTAACTATGACTCTCTTAAGGTAGCCAAATGCCTCGTCAACAGGCGAATTCCAACGGCAAACTCGAGGAGCTCCCAGCAGGAGTACTGTGAAAGTCTTAAGGTCAACAAATAATGGCGTATCGCTTCTGGTGAACTAGCCAGAGTAAGCTTGTAGATGCGACTGTGGTAAAACGAGGAGCAAGTGGCAGGAGTAACTATGACTCTCTTAAGGTAGCCAAATGCCTCGTCAACAGGCGAATTCCAACGGCAAACTCGAGGAGCTCCCGGCAGGAGTACTGTGAAAGTCTTAAGGTCAACAAATAATGGCGTATCGCTTCTGGTGAACTGGCCAGAGTAAGCTTGTAGATGCGACTGTGGTAAAACGAGGAGCAAGTGGCAGGAGTAACTATGACTCTCTTAAGGTAGCCAAATGCCTCGTCAACAGGCGAATTCCAACGGCAAACTCGAGGAGCTCCCGGCAGGAGTACTGTGAAAGTCTTAAGGACAACAAATAATGGCGTATCGCTTCTGGTGAACTAGCCAGAGTAAGCTTGTAGATGCGACTGTGGTAAAACGAGGAGCAAGTGGCAGGAGTAACTATGACTCTCTTAAGGTAGCCAAATGCCTCGTCAACAGGCGAATTCCAACGGCAAACTCGAGGAGCTCCCAGCAGGAGTACTGTGAAAGTCTTAAGGTCAACAAATAATGGCGTATCGCTTCTGGTGAACTAGCCAGAGTAAGCTTGTAGATGTGACTGTGGTAAAATGGGGAGCAAGTGGCAGGAGTAACTATGACTCATTTAAGGTTGCCAAATGACTCGTCAACAGGCGAATTCCAACGGCAAACTCGAGGAGCTCCCGGAAGGAGTACTGTGAAAGTCTTAAGATCAACAAATAATGGCGTATCGCTTCTGGTGAACTAGCCAGAGTAAGCTTGTAGATGTGACTGTGGTAAAATGGGGAGCAAGTGGCAGGAGTAACTATGACTCATTTAAGGTTGCCAAATGACTCGTCAACAGGCGAATTCCAACGGCAAACTCGAGGAGCTCCCGGAAGGAGTACTGTGAAAGTCTTAAGATCAACAAATAATGGCGTATCGCTTCTGGTGAACTAGCCAGAGTAAGCTTGTAGATGCGACTGTGGTAAAACGAGGAGCAAGTGGCAGGAGTAACTATGACTCTCTTAAGGTAGCCAAATGCCTCGTCAACAGGCGAATTCCAACGGCAAACTCGAGGAGCTCCCGGAAGGAGTACTGTGAGAGCCTTAAGGTCAACAAATAATGGCGTATCGCTCCTGGTGAACTGGCCAGAGTAAGCTTGTAGATGTGACTGTGTGAAACGGGGTGCAACTGGCAGGAGTATCTATGACTCTCTTAAGGTAGCCAAATGACTCGTCAAAAGGCGAATTACATCGGCAAACCCGAGGAGCTCCCGGAAGGAGTACTGTGAAAGTCTTAAGATCAACAAATAATGGCGTATCGCTTCTGGTGAACTAGCCAGAGTAAGCTTGTAGATGCGACTGTGGTAAAACGAGGAGCAAGTGGCAGGAGTAACTATGACTCTCTTAAAGTAGCCAAATGCCTCGTCAACAGGCGAATTCCAACGGCAAACTCGAGGAGCTCCCGGAAGGAGTACTGTGAAAGTCTTAAGGTCAACAAATAATGGCGTATCGCTTCTGGTGAACTACCCAGAGTAAGCTTGTAGATGCGACTGTGGTAAAACGAGGAGCAAGTGGCAGGAGTAACTATGACTCTCTTAAGGTAGCCAAATGCCTCGTCAACAGGCGAATTCCAACGGCAAACTCGAGGAGCTCCCAGCAGGAGTACTGTGAAAGTCTTAAGGTCAACAAATAATGGCGTATCGCTTCTGGTGAACTAGCCAGAGTAAGCTTGTAGATGTGACTGTGGTAAAATGGGGAGCAAGTGGCAGGAGTAACTATGACTCCCTTAAGGTTGCCAAATGACTCGTCAACAGGCGAATTCCAACGGCAAACTCGAGGAGCTCCCGGAAGGAGTACTGTGAAAGTCTTAAGATCAACAAATAATGGCGTATCGCTTCTGGTGAACTAGCCAGAGTAAGCTTGTAGATGCGACTGTGGTAAAACGAGGAGCAAGTGGCAGGAGTAACTATGACTCTCTTAAGGTAGCCAAATGCCTCGTCAACAGGCGAATTCTAACGGCAAACTCGAGGAGCTCCCAGCAGGAGTACTGTGAAAGTCTTAAGGTCAACAAATAATGGCGTATCGCTTCTGGTGAACTAGCCAGAGTAAGCTTGTAGATGTGACTGTGGTAAAATGGGGAGCAAGTGGCAGGAGTAACTATGACTCTCTTAAGGTAGCCAAATGCCTCGTCAACAGGCGAATTCCAACGGCAAATTCGAGGAGCTCCCGGAAGGAGTACTGTGAAAGCCTTAAGGTCAACAAATAATGGCGTATCGCTCCTGGTGAACTAGCCAGAGTAAGCTTGTAGATGTGACTGTGTGAAACGGGGTGCAACTGGCAGGAGTAACTATGACTCTCTTAAGGTAGCCAAATGACTCGTCAAAAGGCGAATTACATCGGCAAACCCGAGGAGCTCCCGCAAGGAGTACTGTGAAAGTCTTAAGATCAACAAATAATGGCGTATCGCTTCTGGTGAACTAGCCAGAGTAAGCTTGTAGATGCGACTGTGGTAAAACGAGGAGCAAGTGGCAGGAGTAACTATGACTCTCTTAAGGTAGCCAAATGCCTCGTCAACAGGCGAATTCCAACGGCAAACTCGAGGAGCTCCCGGAAGGAGTACTGTGAAAGCCTTAAGGTCAACAAATAATGGCGTATCGCTCCTGGTGAACTGGCCAGAGTAAGCTTGTAGATGTGACTGTGTGAAACGGGGTGCAACTGGCAGGAGTAACTATGACTCTCTTAAGGTAGCCAAATGACTCGTCAAAAGGCGAATTACATCGGCAAACCCGAGGAGCTCCCGGAAGGAGTACTGTGAAAGTCTTAAGATCAACAAATAATGGCGTATCGCTTCTGGTGAACTAGCCAGAGTAAGCTTGTAGATGCGACTGTGGTAAAACGAGGAGCAAGTGGCAGGAGTAACTATGACTCTCTTAAGGTAGCCAAATGCCTCGTCAACAGGCGAATTCCAACGGCAAATTCGAGGAGCTCCCGGAAGGAGTACTGTGAAAGCCTTAAGGTCAACAAATAATGGCGTATCGCTCCTGGTGAACTAGCCAGAGTAAGCTTGTAGATGTGACTGTGTGAAACGGGGTGCAACTGGCAGGAGTAACTATGACTCTCTTAAGGTAGCCAAATGACTCGTCAAAAGGCGAATTACATCGGCAAACCCGAGGAGCTCCCGCAAGGAGTACTGTGAAAGTCTTAAGATCAACAAATAATGGCGTATCGCTTCTGGTGAACTAGCCAGAGTAAGCTTGTAGATGCGACTGTGGTAAAACGAGGAGCAAGTGGCAGGAGTAACTATGACTCTCTTAAGGTAGCCAAATGCCTCGTCAACAGGCGAATTCCAACGGCAAACTCGAGGAGCTCCCGGAAGGAGTACTGTGAAAGCCTTAAGGTCAACAAATAATGGCGTATCGCTCCTGGTGAACTGGCCAGAGTAAGCTTGTAGATGTGACTGTGTGAAACGGGGTGCAACTGGCAGGAGTAACTATGACTCTCTTAAGGTAGCCAAATGACTCGTCAAAAGGCGAATTACATCGGCAAACCCGAGGAGCTCCCGGAAGGAGTACTGTGAAAGTCTTAAGATCAACAAATAATGGCGTATCGCTTCTGGTGAACTAGCCAGAGTAAGCTTGTAGATGCGACTGTGGTAAAACGAGGAGCAAGTGGCAGGAGTAACTATGACTCTCTTAAGGTAGCCAAATGCCTCGTCAACAGGCGAATTCCAACGGCAAACTCGAGGAGCTCCCGGAAGGAGTACTGTGAAAGTCTTAAGATCAACAAATAATGGCGTATCGCTTCTGGTGAACTAGCCAGAGTAAGCTTGTAGATGCGACTGTGGTAAAACGAGGAGCAAGTGGCAGGAGTAACTATGACTCTCTTAAGGTAGCCAAATGCCTCGTCAACAGGCGAATTCCAACGGCAAACTCGAGGAGCTCCCGGCAGGAGTACTGTGAAAGTCTTAAGATCAACAAATAATGGCGTATCGCTTCTGGTGAACTAGCCAGAGTAAGCTTGTAGATGCGACTGTGGTAAAACGAGGAGCAAGTGGCAGGAGTAACTATGACTCTCTTAAGGTAGCCAAATGCCTCGTCAACAGGCGAATTCCAACGGCAAACTCGAGGAGCTCCCGGCAGGAGTACTGTGAAAGTCTTAAGATCAACAAATAATGGCGTATCGCTTCTGGTGAACTAGCCAGAGTAAGCTTGTAGATGCGACTGTGGTAAAACGAGGAGCAAGTATTAGGAGTAACTATGACTCTCTTAAGGTAGCCAAATGCCTCGTCAACAGGCGAATTCCAACGGCAAACTCGAGGAGCTCCCGGCAGGAGTACTGTGAAAGTCTTAAGGTCAACAAATAAGGGCGTATCGCTTCTGGTGAACTGGCCAGAGTAAGCTTGTAGATGCGACTGTGGTAAAACGAGGAGCAAGTGGCAGGAGTAACTATGACTCTCTTAAGGTAGCCAAATGCCTCGTCAACAGGCGAATTCCAACGGCAAACTCGAGGAGCTCCCGGAAGGAGTACTGTGAAAGTCTTAAGATCAACAAATAATGGCGTATCGCTTCTGGTGAACTAGCCAGAGTAAGCTTGTAGATGCGACTGTGGTAAAACGAGGAGCAAGTGGCAGGAGTAACTATGACTCTCTTAAGGTAGCCAAATGCCTCGTCAACAGGCGAATTCCAACGGCAAACTCGAGGAGCTCCCGGCAGGAGTACTGTGAAAGTCTTAAGATCAACAAATAATGGCGTATCGCTTCTGGTGAACTAGCCAGAGTAAGCTTGTAGATGCGACTGTGGTAAAACGAGGAGCAAGTGGCAGGAGTAACTATGACGCGCAGGAGTCGCGGCCGAGACAGGGAGAAGATGTGTCGCGCAAGGTGCAACGCCGTCGAGACCGCGAACCACGTCGTCCAGGGCTGCGGACTTACCAGCCGAGCCCGTGTGCGGCGTCACGACGCGGTGGTGAAATACGTCGCGCGCGGGCTGGCTCAACGAGGGTTCGACGTGTCGGTCGAGCCACACCTCCGAACGCCAGAGGGAGTCCGCAAGCCCGACGTCGTAGCGTCGAAGGACGGCGTGGCGCATATCATCGATGCGCAAATTGTCGGCGACCACCTCGACACTGACTGGTGTCATCGGCAGAAGGCGGCGAAATACGACGTCCCGTCTGTGCGGCGTGCCGTCGGCGCTCTCCGACCCGCGGCCAGCAGCATCCAGTTCTCAACAGTGACCCTAAATCGGAGAGGGACTTGGGCACCTACATCAGCCCGCCAGCTCCTACAACTTGGCTTCCGCAGGCGGGAGTTATGCACCATCAGCACGCGGGTGCTCTGTGGATCATCGTGGATCTTCGGCCTGTTCGAAAATATGACGCTGCACAGGCCGAAGTACAGGGAGGGCGTAGGATAGTTAGTTGGTTATGCTTAGGTTAGTTTGCCCCGACTCCCGGGGCTTCAATATCGGGAGCAATTCCGTCTTTATATCCTTGTAATTAATCCTTGTACTTGTGAATAATATAGTGTTTTTTGTGCGGTTACACCAACAGCGGTAACCGGCGCCCTTGTGAGCTCCTCTCGGGGAGTATGGCGCACTAGTTTTTAAGAGTGTTTATTTACCTGTGTTATTCACATGTATATTTTTGTGAATAAAGACGGCTGTAATAGCCAAATGCCTCGTCAACAGGCGAATTCCAACGGCAAACTCGAGGAGCTCCCGGCAGGAGTACTGTGAAAGTCTTAAGGTCAACAAATAATGGCGTATCGCTTCTGGTGAACTGGCCAGAGTAAGCTTGTAGATGCGACTGTGGTAAAACGAGGAGCAAGTGGCAGGAGTAACTATGACTCTCTTAAGGTAGCCAAATGCCTCGTCAACAGGCGAATTCCAACGGCAAACTCGAGGAGCTCCCGGCAGGAGTACTGTGAAAGTCTTAAGGACAACAAATAATGGCGTATCGCTTCTGGTGAACTAGCCAGAGTAAGCTTGTAGATGCGACTGTGGTAAAACGAGGAGCAAGTGGCAGGAGTAACTATGACTCTCTTAAGGTAGCCAAATGCCTCGTCAACAGGCGAATTCCAACGGCAAATTCGAGGAGCTCCCAGCAGGAGTACTGTGAAAGTCTTAAGGTCAACAAATAATGGCGTATCGCTTCTGGTGAACTAGCCAGAGTAAGCTTGTAGATGTGACTGTGGTAAAATGGGGAGCAAGTGGCAGGAGTAACTATGACTCATTTAAGGTTGCCAAATGACTCGTCAACAGGCGAATTCCAACGGCAAACTCGAGGAGCTCCCGGAAGGAGTACTGTGAAAGTCTTAAGATCAACAAATAATGGCGTATCGCTTCTGGTGAACTAGCCAGAGTAAGCTTGTAGATGCGACTGTGGTAAAACGAGGAGCAAGTGGCAGGAGTAACTATGACTCTCTTAAGGTAGCCAAATGCCTCGTCAACAGGCGAATTCCAACGGCAAACTCGAGGAGCTCCCGGCAGGAGTACTGTGAAAGTCTTAAGGTCAACAAATAATGGCGTATCGCTTCTGGTGAACTGGCCAGAGTAAGCTTGTAGATGCGACTGTGGTAAAACGAGGAGCAAGTGGCATGAGTAACTATGACTCTCTTAAGGTAGCCAAATGCCTCGTCAACAGGCGAATTCCAACGGCAAACTCGAGGAGCTCCCGGCAGGAGTACTGTGAAAGTCTTAAGGACAACAAATAATGGCGTATCGCTTCTGGTGAACTAGCCAGAGTAAGCTTGTAGATGCGACTGTGGTAAAACGAGGAGCAAGTGGCAGGAGTAACTATGACTCTCTTAAGGTAGCCAAATGCCTCGTCAACAGGCGAATTCCAACGGCAAACTCGAGGAGCTCCCAGCAGGAGTACTGTGAAAGTCTTAAGGTCAACAAATAATGGCGTATCGCTTCTGGTGAACTAGCCAGAGTAAGCTTGTAGATGTGACTGTGGTAAAATGGGGAGCAAGTGGCAGGAGTAACTATGACTCATTTAAGGTTGCCAAATGACTCGTCAACAGGCGAATTCCAACGGCAAACTCGAGGAGCTCCCGGAAGGAGTACTGTGAAAGCCTTAAGGTCAACAAATAATGGCGTATCGCTCCTGGTGAACTGGCCAGAGTAAGCTTGTAGATGTGACTGTGTGAAACGGGGTGCAACTGGCAGGAGTAACTATGACTCTCTTAAGGTAGCCAAATGACTCGTCAAAAGGCGAATTACATCGGCAAACCCGAGGAGCTCCCGGAAGGAGTACTGTGAAAGTCTTAAGATCAACAAATAATGGCGTATCGCTTCTGGTGAACTAGCCAGAGTAAGCTTGTAGATGCGACTGTGGTAAAACGAGGAGCAAGTGGCAGGAGTAACTATGACTCTCTTAAAGTAGCCAAATGCCTCGTCAACAGGCGAATTCCAACGGCAAACTCGAGGAGCTCCCGGAAGGAGTACTGTGAAAGTCTTAAGATCAACAAATAATGGCGTATCGCTTCTGGTGAACTAGCCAGAGTAAGCTTGTAGATGCGACTGTGGTAAAACGAGGAGCAAGTGGCAGGAGTAACTATGACTCTCTTAAGGTAGCCAAATGCCTCGTCAACAGGCGAATTCCAACGGCAAACTCGAGGAGCTCCCGGCAGGAGTACTGTGAAAGTCTTAAGATCAACAAATAATGGCGTATCGCTTCTGGTGAACTAGCCAGAGTAAGCTTGTAGATGCGACTGTGGTAAAACGAGGAGCAAGTGGCAGGAGTAACTATGACTCTCTTAAGGTAGCCAAATGCCTCGTCAACAGGCGAAATCCAACGGCAAACTCGAGGAGCTCCCGGAAGGAGTACTGTGAAAGCCTTAAGGTCAACAAATAATGGCGTATCGCTCCTGGTGAACTGGCCAGAGTAAGCTTGTAGATGTGACTGTGTGAAGCGGGGTGCAACTGGCAGGAGTAACTATGACTCTCTTAAGGTAGCCAAATGACTCGTCAAAAGGCGAATTACATCGGCAAACCCGAGGAGCTCCCGGAAGGAGTACTGTGAAAGTCTTAAGATCAACAAATAATGGCGTATCGCTTCTGGTGAACTAGCCAGAGTAAGCTTGTAGATGCGACTGTGGTAAAACGAGGAGCAAGTGGCAGGAGTAACTATGACTCTCTTAAGGTAGCCAAATGCCTCGTCAACAGGCGAATTCCAACGGCAAACTCGAGGAGCTCCCAGCAGGAGTACTGTGAAAGTCTTAAGGTCAACAAATAATGGCGTATCGCTTCTGGTGAACTAGCCAGAGTAAGCTTGTAGATGCGACTGTGGTAAAACGAGGAGCAAGTGGCAGGAGTAACTATGACTCTCTTAGGGTTGCCAAATGCCTCGTCAACAGGCGAATTCCATCGGCAAACTCGAGGAGCTCCCGGAAGGAGTACTGGGAAAGCCTTAAGGTCAACAAATAATGGCGTATCGCTTCTGGTGAACTAGCCAGAGTAAGCTTGTAGATGTGACTGTGGTAAAATGGGGAGCAAGTGGCAGGAGTAACTATGACTCTCTTAGGGTTGCCAAATGACTCGTCAAAAGGCGAATTACATCGGCAAACCCGAGGAGCTCCCGGAAGGAGTACTGTAAAAGTCTTAAGGTCAAAAATAATGGCGTATCGCTCTGGTGAACTGGCCAGTGTAAGCTTGTAGATGCGACTGTGGTAAAACGAGGAGCAAGTGGCAGGAGTAACTATGACTCTCTTAAGGTAGCCAAATGCCTCGTCAACAGGCGAATTCCAACGGCAAACTCGAGGAGCTCCCGGAAGGAGTACTGTGAAAGTCTTAAGATCAACAAATAATGGCGTATCGCTTCTGGTGAACTAGCCAGAGTAAGCTTGTAGATGCGACTGTGGTAAAACGAGGAGCAAGTGGCAGGAGTAACTATGACTCTCTTAAGGTAGCCAAATGCCTCGTCAACAGGCGAATTCCAACGGCAAACTCGAGGAGCTCCCGGAAGGAGTACTGTGAAAGCCTTAAGGTCAACAAATAATGGCGTATCGCTCCTGGTGAACTGGCCAGAGTAAGCTTGTAGATGTGACTGTGTGAAACGGGGTGCAACTGGCAGGAGTAACTATGACTCTCTTAAGGTAGCCAAATGACTCGTCAAAAGGCGAATTACATCGGCAAACCCGAGGAGCTCCCGGAAGGAGTACTGTGAAAGTCTTAAGATCAACAAATAATGGCGTATCGCTTCTGGTGAACTAGCCAGAGTAAGCTTGTAGATGCGACTGTGGTAAAACGAGGAGCAAGTGGCAGGAGTAACTATGACTCTCTTAAAGTAGCCAAATGCCTCGTCAACAGGCGAATTCCAACGGCAAACTCGAGGAGCTCCCGGAAGGAGTACTGTGAAAGTCTTAAGATCAACAAATAATGGCGTATCGCTTCTGGTGAACTAGCCAGAGTAAGCTTGTAGATGCGACTGTGGTAAAACGAGGAGCAAGTGGCAGGAGTAACTATGACTCTCTTAAGGTAGCCAAATGCCTCGTCAACAGGCGAATTCCAACGGCAAACTCGAGGAGCTCCCGGCAGGAGTACTGTGAAAGTCTTAAGATCAACAAATAATGGCGTATCGCTTCTGGTGAACTAGCCAGAGTAAGCTTGTAGATGCGACTGTGGTAAAACGAGGAGCAAGTGGCAGGAGTAACTATGACTCTCTTAAGGTAGCCAAATGCCTCGTCAACAGGCGAATTCCAAGGGCAAACTCGAGGAGCTCCCGGCAGGAGTACTGTGAAAGTCTTAAGGTCAACAAATAATGGCGTATCGCTTCTGGTGAACTACCCAGAGTAAGCTTGTAGATGCGACTGTGGTAAAACGAGGAGCAAGTGGCAGGAGTAACTATGACTCTCTTAAGGTAGCCAAATGCCTCGTCAACAGGCGAATTCCAACGGCAAACTCGAGGAGCTCCCAGCAGGAGTACTGTGAAAGTCTTAAGGTCAACAAATAATGGCGTATCGCTTCTGGTGAACTAGCCAGAGTAAGCTTGTAGATGCGACTGTGGTAAAACGAGGAGCAAGTGGCAGGAGTAACTATGACTCTCTTAAGGTAGCCAAATGACTCGTCAAAAGGCGAATTACATCGGCAAACCCGAGGAGCTCACGGAAGGAGTACTGTGAAAGTCTTAAGATCAACAAATAATGGCGTATCGCTTCTGGTGAACTAGCCAGAGTAAGCTTGTAGATGCGACTGTGGTAAAACGAGGAGCAAGTGGCAGGAGTAACTATGACTCTCTTAAGGTAGCCAAATGACTCGTCAAAAGGCGAATTACATCGGCAAACCCGAGGAGCTCCCGGAAGGAGTACTGTGAAAGCCTTAAGGTCAACAAATAATGGCGTATCGCTCCTGGTGAACTGGCCAGAGTAAGCTTGTAGATGTGACTGTGTGAAGCGGGGTGCAACTGGCAGGAGTAACTATGACTCTCTTAAGGTAGCCAAATGACTCGTCAAAAGGCGAATTACATCGGCAAACCCGAGGAGCTCCCGGAAGGAGTACTGTGAAAGTCTTAAGATCAACAAATAATGGCGTATCGCTTCTGGTGAACTACCCAGAGTAAGCTTGTAGATGCGACTGTGGTAAAACGAGGAGCAAGTGGCAGGAGTAACTATGACTCTCTTAAGGTAGCCAAATGCCTCGTCAACAGGCGAATTCCAACGGCAAACTCGAGGAGCTCCCAGCAGGAGTACTGTGAAAGTCTTAAGGTCAACAAATAATGGCGTATCGCTTCTGGTGAACTAGCCAGAGTAAGCTTGTAGATGTGACTGTGGTAAAATGGGGAGCAAGTGGCAGGAGTAACTATGACTCCCTTAAGGTTGCCAAATGACTCGTCAACAGGCGAATTCCAACGGCAAACTCGAGGAGCTCCCGGAAGGAGTACTGTGAAAGTCTTAAGATCAACAAATAATGGCGTATCGCTTCTGGTGAACTAGCCAGAGTAAGCTTGTAGATGCGACTGTGGTAAAACGAGGAGCAAGTGGCAGGAGTAACTATGACTCTCTTAAGGTAGCCAAATGCCTCGTCAACAGGCGAATTCCAACGGCAAACTCGAGGAGCTCCCAGCAGGAGTAGTGTGAAAGTCTTAAGGTCAACAAATAATGGCGTATCGCTTCTGGTGAACTAGCCAGAGTAAGCTTGTAGATGTGACTGTGGTAAAATGGGGAGCAAGTGGCAGGAGTAACTATGACTCTCTTAAGGTAGCCAAATGCCTCGTCAACAGGCGAATTCCAACGGCAAACTCGAGGAGCTCCCGGCAGGAGTACTGTGAAAGTCTTAAGGACAACAAATAGTGGCGTATCGCTTCTGGTGAACTGGCCAGAGTAAGCTTGTAGATGCGACTGTGGTAAAACGAGGAGCAAGTGGCAGGAGTAACTATGACTCTCTTAAGGTAGCCAAATGCCTCGTCAACAGGCGAATTCCATCGGCAAACTCGAGGAGCTCCCGGAAGGAGTACTGGGAAAGCCTTAAGGTCAACAAATAATGGCGTATCGCTTCTGGTGAACTAGCCAGAGTAAGCTTGTAGATGTGACTGTGGTAAAATGGGGAGCAAGTGGCAGGAGTAACTATGACTCTCTTAGGGTTGCCAAATGACTCGTCAAAAGGCGAATTACATCGGCAAACCCGAGGAGCTCCCGGAAGGAGTACTGTAAAAGTCTTAAGGTCAAAAATAATGGCGTATCGCTCTGGTGAACTGGCCAGAGTAAGCTTGTAGATGCGACTGTGGTAAAACGAGGAGCAAGTGGCAGGAGTAACTATGACTCTCTTAAGGTAGCCAAATGCCTCGTCGACAGGCGAATTCCAACGGCAAACTCGAGGAGCTCCCGGCAGGAGTACTGTGAAAGTCTTAAGGTCAACAAATAATGGCGTATCGCTTCTGGTGAACTGGCCAGAGTAAGCTTGTAGATGCGACTGTGGTAAAACGAGGAGCAAGTGGCAGGAGTAACTATGACTCTCTTAAGGTAGCCAAATGCCTCGTCAACAGGCGAAATCCAACGGCAAACTCGAGGAGCTCCCGGAAGGAGTACTGTGAAAGCCTTAAGGTCAACAAATAATGGCGTATGGCTCCTGGTGAACTGGCCAGAGTAAGCTTGTAGATGTGACTGTGTGAAGCGGGGTGCAACTGGCAGGAGTAACTATGACTCTCTTAAGGTAGCCAAATGACTCGTCAAAAGGCGAATTACATCGGCAAACCCGAGGAGCTCCCGGAAGGAGTACTGTGAAAGTCTTAAGATCAACAAATAATGGCGTATCGCTTCTGGTGAACTAGCCAGAGTAAGCTTGTAGATGCGACTGTGGTAAAACGAGGAGCAAGTGGCAGGAGTAACTATGACTCTCTTAAGGTAGCCAAATGACTCGTCAAAAGGCAAATTACATCGGCAAACCCGAGGAGCTCCCGGAAGGAGTACTGTGAAAGTCTTAAGATCAACAAATAATGGCGTATCGCTTCTGGTGAACTAGCCAGAGTAAGCTTGTAGATGCGACTGTGGTAAAACGAGGAGCAAGTGGCAGGAGTAACTATGACTCTCTTAAGGTAGCCAAATGCCTCGTCAACAGGCGAATTCCAACGGCAAACTCGAGGAGCTCCCAGCAGGAGTACTGTGAAAGTCTTAAGGTCAACAAATAATGGCGTATCGCTTCTGGTGAACTAGCCAGAGTAAGCTTGTAGATGTGACTGTGGTAAAATGGGGAGCAAGTGGCAGGAGTAACTATGACTCCCTTAAGGTTGCCAAATGACTCGTCAACAGGCGAATTCCAACGGCAAACTCGAGGAGCTCCCGGAAGGAGTACTGTGAAAGTCTTAAGATCAACAAATAATGGCGTATCCCTTCTGGTGAACTAGCCAGAGTAAGCTTGTAGATGCGACTGTGGTAAAACGAGGAGCAAGTGGCAGGAGTAACTATGACTCTCTTAAGGTAGCCAAATGCCTCGTCAACAGGCGAATTCCAACGGCAAACTCGAGGAGCTCCCAGCAGGAGTACTGTGAAAGTCTTAAGGTCAACAAATAATGGCGTATCGCTTCTGGTGAACTAGCCAGAGTAAGCTTGTAGATGTGACTGTGGTAAAATGGGGAGCAAGTGGCAGGAGTAACTATGACTCTCTTAAGGTAGTCAAATGCCTCGTCAACAGGCGAATTCCAACGGCAAACTCGAGGAGCTCCCGGCAGGAGTACTGTGAAAGTCTTAAGGACAACAAATAATGGCGTATCGCTTCTGGTGAACTGGCCAGAGTAAGCTTGTAGATGCGACTGTGGTAAAACGAGGAGCAAGTGGCAGGAGTAACTATGACTCTCTTAAGGTAGCCAAATGACTCGTCAAAAGGCGAATTACATCGGCAAACCCGAGGAGCTCCCGGAAGGAGTACTGTGAAAGTCTTAAGATCAACAAATAATGGCGTATCGCTTCTGGTGAACTAGCCAGAGTAAGCTTGTAGATGCGACTGTGGTAAAACGAGGAGCAAGTGGCAGGAGTAACTATGACTCTCTTAAGGTAGCCAAATGCCTCGTCAACAGGCGAATTCCAACGGCAAACTCGAGGAGCTCCCGGCAGGAGTACTGTGAAAGTCTTAAGGTCAACAAATAATGGCGTATCGCTTCTGGTGAACTGGCCAGAGTAAGCTTGTAGATGCGACTGTGGTAAAACGAGGAGCAAGTGGCAGGAGTAACTATGACTCTCTTAAGGTAGCCAAATGCCTCGTCAACAGGCGAATTCCAACGGCAAACTCGAGGAGCTCCCGGAAGGAGTACTGTGAAAGCCTTAAGGTCAACAAATAATGGCGTATCGCTTCTGGTGAACTAGCCAGAGTAAGCTTGTAGATGTGACTGTGGTAAAATGGGGAGCAAGTGGCAGGAGTAACTATGACTCTCTTAGGGTTGCCAAATGACTCGTCAAAAGGCGAATTACATCGGCAAACCCGAGGAGCTCCCGGAAGGAGTACTGTGAAAGTCTTAAGGTCAACAAATAATGGCGTATCGCTCTGGTGAACTGGCCAGAGTAAGCTTGTAGATGCGACTGTGGTAAAACGAGGAGCAAGTGGCAGGAGTAACTATGACTCTCTTAAGGTAGCCAAATGCCTCGTCAACAGGCGAATTCCAACGGCAAACTCGAGGAGCTCCCGGCAGGAGTACTGTGAAAGTCTTAAGGTCAACAAATAATGGCGTATCGCTTCTGGTGAACTGGCCAGAGTAAGCTTGTAGATGCGACTGTGGTAAAATGGGGAGCAAGTGGCAGGAGTAACTATGACTCTCTTAGGGTTGCCAAATAACTCGTCAAAAGGCGAATTACATCGGCAAACCCGAGGAGCTCCCGGAAGGAGTACTGTGAAAGTCTTAAGATCAACAAATAATGGCGTATCGCTTCTGGTGAACTAGCCAGAGTAAGCTTGTAGATGCGACTGTGGTAAAACGAGGAGCAAGTGGCAGGAGTAACTATGACTCTCTTAAGGTAGCCAAATGCCTCGTCAACAGGCGAATTCCAACGGCAAACTCGAGGAGCTCCCGGAAGGAGTACTGTGAAAGTCTTAAGATCAACAAATAATGGCGTATCGCTTCTGGTGAACTAGCCAGAGTAAGCTTGTAGATGCGACTGTGGTAAAACGAGGAGCAAGTGGCAGGAGTAACTATGACTCTCTTAAGGTAGCCAAATGCCTCGTCAACAGGCGAATTCCATCGGCAAACTCGAGGAGCTCCCGGAAGGAGTACTGGGAAAGCCTTAAGGTCAACAAATAATGGCGTATCGCTTCTGGTGAACTAGCCAGAGTAAGCTTGTAGATGTGACTGTGGTAAAATGGGGAGCAAGTGGCAGGAGTAACTATGACTCTCTTAGGGTTGCCAAATGACTCGGCAAAAGGCGAATTACATCGGCAAACCCGAGGAGCTCCCGGAAGGAGTACTGTAAAAGTCTTAAGGTCAAAAATAATGGCGTATCGCTCTGGTGAACTGGCCAGAGTAAGCTTGTAGATGCGACTGTGGTAAAACGAGGAGCAAGTGGCAGGAGTAACTATGACTCTCTTAAGGTAGCCAAATGCCTCGTCAACAGGCGAATTCCAACGGCAAACTCGAGGAGCTCCCGGCAGGAGTACTGTGAAAGTCTTAAGGTCAACAAATAATGGCGTATCGCTCTGGTGAACTGGCCAGAGTAAGCTTGTAGATGCGACTGTGGTAAAACGAGGAGCAAGTGACAGGAGTAACTATGACTCTCTTAAGGTAGCCAAATGCCTCGTCAACAGGCGAATTCCAACGGCAAACTCGAGGAGCTCCCGGAAGGAGTACTGTGAAAGTCTTAAGATCAACAAATAATGGCGTATCGCTTCTGGTGAACTAGCCAGAGTAAGCTTGTAGATGCGACTGTGGTAAAACGAGGAGCAAGTGGCAGGAGTAACTATGACTCTCTTAAGGTAGCCAAATGCCTCGTCAACAGGCGAATTCCAACGGCAAACTCGAGGAGCTCCCGGCAGGAGTACTGTGAAAGTCTTAAGGTCAACAAATAATGGCGTATCGCTTCTGGTGAACTGGCCAGAGTAAGCTTGTAGATGCGACTGTGGTAAAACGAGGAGCAAGTGGCAGGAGTAACTATGACTCTCTTAAGGTAGCCAAATGCCTCGTCAACAGGCGAATTCCAACGGCAAACTCGAGGAGCTCCCGGAAGGAGTACTGTGAAAGCCTTAAGGTCAACAAATAATGGCGTATCGCTTCTGGTGAACTAGCCAGAGTAAGCTTGTAGATGTGACTGTGGTAAAATGGGGAGCAAGTGGCAGGAGTAACTATGACTCTCTTAGGGTTGCCAAATGACTCGTCAAAAGGCGAATTACATCGGCAAACCCGAGGAGCTCCCGGAAGGAGTACTGTGAAAGTCTTAAGGTCAACAAATAATGGCGTATCGCTCTGGTGAACTGGCCAGAGTATGCTTGTAGATGCGACTGTGGTAAAACGAGGAGCAAGTGGCAGGAGTAACTATGACTCTCTTAAGGTAGCCAAATGCCTCGTCAACAGGCGAATTCCAACGGCAAACTCGAGGAGCTCCCGGCAGGAGTACTGTGAAAGTCTTAAGGTCAACAAATAATGGCGTATCGCTTCTGGTGAACTGGCCAGAGTAAGCTTGTAGATGCGACTGTGGTAAAATGGGGAGCAAGTGGCAGGAGTAACTATGACTCTCTTAGGGTTGCCAAATAACGCGTCAAAAGGCGAATTACATCGGCAAACCCGAGGAGCTCCCGGCAGGAGTACTGTGAAAGTCTTAAGGTCAACAAATAATGGCGTATCGCTTCTGGTGAACTAGCCAGAGTAAGCTTGTAGATGCGACTGTGGTAAAACGAGGAGCAAGTGGCAGGAGTAACTATGACTCTCTTAAGGTAGCCAAATGCCTCGTCAACAGGCGAATTCCAACGGCAAACTCGAGGAGCTCCCGGAAGGAGTACTGTGAAAGTCTTAAGATCAACAAATAATGGCGTATCGCTTCTGGTGAACTAGCCAGAGTAAGCTTGTAGATGCGACTGTGGTAAAACGAGGAGCAAGTGGCAGGAGTAACTATGACTCTCTTAAGGTAGCCAAATGCCTCGTCAACAGGCGAATTCCATCGGCAAACTCGAGGAGCTCCCGGAAGGAGTACTGGGAAAGCCTTAAGGTCAACAAATAATGGCGTATCGCTTCTGGTGAACTAGCCAGAGTAAGCTTGTAGATGTGACTGTGGTAAAATGGGGAGCAAGTGGCAGGAGTAACTATGACTCTCTTAGGGTTGCCAAATGACTCGGCAAAAGGCGAATTACATCGGCAAACCCGAGGAGCTCCCGGAAGGAGTACTGTAAAAGTCTTAAGGTCAAAAATAATGGCGTATCGCTCTGGTGAACTGGCCAGAGTAAGCTTGTAGATGCGACTGTGGTAAAACGAGGAGCAAGTGGCAGGAGTAACTATGACTCTCTTAAGGTAGCCAAATGCCTCGTCAACAGGCGAATTCCAACGGCAAACTCGAGGAGCTCCCGGCAGGAGTACTGTGAAAGTCTTAAGGTCAACAAATAATGGCGTATCGCTCTGGTGAACTGGCCAGAGTAAGCTTGTAGATGCGACTGTGGTAAAACGAGGAGCAAGTGACAGGAGTAACTATGACTCTCTTAAGGTAGCCAAATGCCTCGTCAACAGGCGAATTCCAACGGCAAACTCGAGGAGCTCCCGGAAGGAGTACTGTGAAAGTCTTAAGATCAACAAATAATGGCGTATCGCTTCTGGTGAACTAGCCAGAGTAAGCTTGTAGATGCGACTGTGGTAAAACGAGGAGCAAGTGGCAGGAGTAACTATGACTCTCTTAAGGTAGCCAAATGCCTCGTCAACAGGCGAATTCCAACGGCAAACTCGAGGAGCTCCCGGCAGGAGTACTGTGAAAGTCTTAAGGTCAACAAATAATGGCGTATCGCTTCTGGTGAACTGGCCAGAGTAAGCTTGTAGATGCGACTGTGGTAAAACGAGGAGCAAGTGGCAGGAGTAACTATGACTCTCTTAAGGTAGCCAAATGCCTCGTCAACAGGCGAATTCCAACGGCAAACTCGAGGAGCTCCCGGAAGGAGTACTGTGAAAGCCTTAAGGTCAACAAATAATGGCGTATCGCTTCTGGTGAACTAGCCAGAGTAAGCTTGTAGATGTGACTGTGGTAAAATGGGGAGCAAGTGGCAGGAGTAACTATGACTCTCTTAGGGTTGCCAAATGACTCGTCAAAAGGCGAATTACATCGGCAAACCCGAGGAGCTCCCGGAAGGAGTACTGTGAAAGTCTTAAGGTCAACAAATAATGGCGTATCGCTCTGGTGAACTGGCCAGAGTATGCTTGTAGATGCGACTGTGGTAAAACGAGGAGCAAGTGGCAGGAGTAACTATGACTCTCTTAAGGTAGCCAAATGCCTCGTCAACAGGCGAATTCCAACGGCAAACTCGAGGAGCTCCCGGCAGGAGTACTGTGAAAGTCTTAAGGTCAACAAATAATGGCGTATCGCTTCTGGTGAACTGGCCAGAGTAAGCTTGTAGATGCGACTGTGGTAAAATGGGGAGCAAGTGGCAGGAGTAACTATGACTCTCTTAGGGTTGCCAAATAACTCGTCAAAAGGCGAATTACATCGGCAAACCCGAGGAGCTCCCGGAAGGAGTACTGTGAAAGTCTTAAGATCAACAAATAATGGCGTATCGCTTCTGGTGAACTAGCCAGAGTAAGCTTGTAGATGCGACTGTGGTAAAACGAGGAGCAAGTGGCAGGAGTAACTATGACTCTCTTAAGGTAGCCAAATGCCTCGTCAACAGGCGAATTCCAACGGCAAACTCGAGGAGCTCCCGGCAGGAGTACTGTGAAAGTCTTAAGGTCAACAAATAATGGCGTATCGCTCTGGTGAACTGGCCAGAGTAAGCTTGTAGATGCGACTGTGGTAAAACGAGGAGCAAGTGACAGGAGTAACTATGACTCTCTTAAGGTAGCCAAATGCCTCGTCAACAGGCGAATTCCAACGGCAAACTCGAGGAGCTCCCGGAAGGAGTACTGTGAAAGTCTTAAGATCAACAAATAATGGCGTATCGCTTCTGGTGAACTAGCCAGAGTAAGCTTGTAGATGCGACTGTGGTAAAACGAGGAGCAAGTGGCAGGAGTAACTATGACTCTCTTAAGGTAGCCAAATGCCTCGTCAACAGGCGAATTCCAACGGCAAACTCGAGGAGCTCCCGGCAGGAGTACTGTGAAAGTCTTAAGGTCAACAAATAATGGCGTATCGCTTCTGGTGAACTGGCCAGAGTAAGCTTGTAGATGCGACTGTGGTAAAACGAGGAGCAAGTGGCAGGAGTAACTATGACTCTCTTAAGGTAGCCAAATGCCTCGTCAACAGGCGAATTCCAACGGCAAACTCGAGGAGCTCCCGGAAGGAGTACTGTGAAAGCCTTAAGGTCAACAAATAATGGCGTATCGCTTCTGGTGAACTAGCCAGAGTAAGCTTGTAGATGTGACTGTGGTAAAATGGGGAGCAAGTGGCAGGAGTAACTATGACTCTCTTAGGGTTGCCAAATGACTCGTCAAAAGGCGAATTACATCGGCAAACCCGAGGAGCTCCCGGAAGGAGTACTGTGAAAGTCTTAAGGTCAACAAATAATGGCGTATCGCTCTGGTGAACTGGCCAGAGTATGCTTGTAGATGCGACTGTGGTAAAACGAGGAGCAAGTGGCAGGAGTAACTATGACTCTCTTAAGGTAGCCAAATGCCTCGTCAACAGGCGAATTCCAACGGCAAACTCGAGGAGCTCCCGGCAGGAGTACTGTGAAAGTCTTAAGGTCAACAAATAATGGCGTATCGCTTCTGGTGAACTGGCCAGAGTAAGCTTGTAGATGCGACTGTGGTAAAATGGGGAGCAAGTGGCAGGAGTAACTATGACTCTCTTAGGGTTGCCAAATAACTCGTCAAAAGGCGAATTACATCGGCAAACCCGAGGAGCTCCCGGAAGGAGTACTGTGAAAGTCTTAAGATCAACAAATAATGGCGTATCGCTTCTGGTGAACTAGCCAGAGTAAGCTTGTAGATGCGACTGTGGTAAAACGAGGAGCAAGTGGCAGGAGTAACTATGACTCTCTTAAGGTAGCCAAATGCCTCGTCAACAGGCGAATTCCAACGGCAAACTCGAGGAGCTCCCGGCAGGAGTACTGTGAAAGTCTTAAGATCAACAAATAATGGCGTATCGCTTCTGGTGAACTAGCCAGAGTAAGCTTGTAGATGCGACTGTGGTAAAACGAGGAGCAAGTGGCAGGAGTAACTATGACTCTCTTAAGGTAGCCAAATGCCTCGTCAACAGGCGAATTCCAACGGCAAACTCGAGGAGCTCCCGGCAGGAGTACTGTGAAAGTCTTAAGGTCAACAAATAATGGCGTATCGCTTCTGGTGAACTAGCCAGAGTAAGCTTGTAGATGTGACTGTGGTAAAATGGGGAGCAAGTGGCAGGAGTAACTATGACTCTCTTAGGGTTGCCAAATGACTCGTCAAAAGGCGAATTACATCGGCAAACCCGAGGAGCTCCCGGAAGGAGTACTGTGAAAGTCTTAAGGTCAACAAATAATGGCGTATCGCTCTGGTGAACTGGCCAGAGTAAGCTTGTAGATGCGACTGTGGTAAAACGAGGAGCAAGTGGCAGGAGTAACTATGACTCTCTTAAGGTAGCCAAATGCCTCGTCAACAGGCGAATTCCAACGGCAAACTCGAGGAGCTCCCGGCAGGAGTACTGTGAAAGTCTTAAGGTCAACAAATAATGGCGTATCGCTTCTGGTGAACTGGCCAGAGTAAGCTTGTAGATGCGACTGTGGTAAAATGGGGAGCAAGTGGCAGGAGTAACTATGACTCTCTTAGGGTTGCCAAATAACTCGTCAAAAGGCGAATTACATCGGCAAACCCGAGGAGCTCCCGGAAGGAGTACTGTGAAAGTCTTAAGATCAACAAATAATGGCGTATCGCTTCTGGTGAACTAGCCAGAGTAAGCTTGTAGATGCGACTGTGGTAAAACGAGGAGCAAGTGGCAGGAGTAACTATGACTCTCTTAAGGTAGCCAAATGCCTCGTCAACAGGCGAATTCCAACGGCAAACTCGAGGAGCTCCCGGAAGGAGTACTGTGAAAGTCTTAAGATCAGCAAATAATGGCGTATCGCTTCTGGTGAACTAGCCAGAGTAAGCTTGTAGATGCGACTGTGGTAAAACGAGGAGCAAGTGGCAGGAGTAACTATGACTCTCTTAAGGTAGCCAAATGCCTCGTCAACAGGCGAATTCCAACGGCAAACTCGAGGAGCTCCCGGCAGGAGTACTGTGAAAGTCTTAAGATCAACAAATAATGGCGTATCGCTTCTGGTGAACTAGCCAGAGTTAGCTTGTAGATGCGACTGTGGTAAAACGAGGAGCAAGTGGCAGGAGTAACTATGACTCTCTTAAGGTAGCCAAATGCCTCGTCAACAGGCGAATTCCAACGGCAAACTCGAGGAGCTCCCGGCAGGAGTACTGTGAAAGTCTTAAGGTCAACAAATAATGGCGTATCGCTTCTGGTGAACTGGCCAGAGTAAGCTTGTAGATGCGACTGTGGTAAAACGAGGAGCAAGTGGCAGGAGTAACTATGACTCTCTTAAGGTAGCCAAATGCCTCGTCAACAGGCGAATTCCAACGGCAAACTCGAGGAGCTCCCGGCAGGAGTACTGTGAAAGTCTTAAGGACAACAAATAATGGCGTATCGCTTCTGGTGAACTAGCCAGAGTAAGCTTGTAGATGCGACTGTGGTAAAACGAGGAGCAAGTGGCAGGAGTAACTATGACTCTCTTAAGGTAGCCAAATGCCTCGTCAACAGGCGAATTCCAACGGCAAACTCGAGGAGCTCCCAGCAGGAGTACTGTGAAAGTCTTAAGGTCAACAAATAATGGCGTATCGCTTCTGGTGAACTAGCCAGAGTAAGCTTGTAGATGTGACTGTGGTAAAATGGGGAGCAAGTGGCAGGAGTAACTATGACTCATTTAAGGTTGCCAAATGACTCGTCAACAGGCGAATTCCAACGGCAAACTCGAGGAGCTCCCGGAAGGAGTACTGTGAAAGTCTTAAGATCAACAAATAATGGCGTATCGCTTCTGGTGAACTAGCCAGAGTAAGCTTGTAGATGCGACTGTGGTAAAACGAGGAGCAAGTGGCAGGAGTAACTATGACTCTCTTAAGGTAGCCAAATGCCTCGTCAACAGGCGAATTCCAACGGCAAACTCGAGGAGCTCCCAGCAGGAGTACTGTGAAAGTCTTAAGGTCAACAAATAATGGCGTATCGCTTCTGGTGAACTAGCCAGAGTAAGCTTGTAGATGTGACTGTGGTAAAATGGGGAGCAAGAGGCAGGAGTAACTATGACTCTCTTAAGGTAGCCAAATGCCTCGTCAACAGGCGAATTCCAAGGGCAAACTCGAGGAGCTCCCGGAAGGAGTACTGTGAAAGCCGTAAGGTCAACAAATAATGGCGTATCGCTTCTGGTAAACTGGCCAGAGTAAGCTTGTAGATGCGACTGTGGTAAAACGAGGAGCAAGTGGCAGGAGTAACTATGACTCTCTTAAGGTAGCCAAATGCCTCGTCAACAGGCGAATTCCAACGGCAAACTCGAGGAGCTCCCGGAAGGAGTACTGTGAAAGCCTTAAGGTCAACAAATAATGGCGTATCGCTTCTGGTGAACTAGCCAGAGTAAGCTTGTAGATGTGACTGTGGTAAAATGGGGAGCAAGTGGCAGGAGTAACTATGACTCTCTTAGGGTTGCCAAATGACTCGTCAAAAGGCGAATTACATCGGCAAACCCGAGGAGCTCCCGGAAGGAGTACTGTGAAAGTCTTAAGGTCAACAAATAATGGCGTATCGCTCTGGTGAACTGGCCAGAGTAAGCTTGTAGATGCGACTGTGGTAAAACGAGGAGCAAGTGGCAGGAGTAACTATGACTCTCTTAAGGTAGCCAAATGCCTCGTCAACAGGCGAATTCCAACGGCAAACTCGAGGAGCTCCCGGCAGGAGTACTGTGAAAGTCTTAAGGTCAACAAATAATGGCGTATCGCTTCTGGTGAACTGGCCAGAGTAAGCTTGTAGATGCGACTGTGGTAAAATGGGGAGCAAGTGGCAGGAGTAACTATGACTCTCTTAGGGTTGCCAAATAACTCGTCAAAAGGCGAATTACATCGGCAAACCCGAGGAGCTCCCGGAAGGAGTACTGTGAAAGTCTTAAGATCAACAAATAATGGCGTATCGCTTCTGGTGAACTAGCCAGAGTAAGCTTGTAGATGCGACTGTGGTAAAACGAGGAGCAAGTGGCAGGAGTAACTATGACTCTCTTAAGGTAGCCAAATGCCTCGTCAACAGGCGAATTCCAACGGCAAACTCGAGGAGCTCCCGGAAGGAGTACTGTGAAAGTCTTAAGATCAACAAATAATGGCGTATCGCTTCTGGTGAACTAGCCAGAGTAAGCTTGTAGATGCGACTGTGGTAAAACGAGGAGCAAGTGGCAGGAGTAACTATGACTCTCTTAAGGTAGCCAAATGCCTCGTCAACAGGCGAATTCCAACGGCAAACTCGAGGAGCTCCCGGCAGGAGTACTGTGAAAGTCTTAAGATCAACAAATAATGGCGTATCGCTTCTGGTGAACTAGCCAGAGTAAGCTTGTAGATGCGACTGTGGTAAAACGAAGAGCAAGTGGCAGGAGTAACTATGACTCTCTTAAGGTAGCCAAATGCCTCGTCAACAGGCGAATTCCAACGGCAAACTCGAGGAGCTCCCGGCAGGAGTACTGTGAAAGTCTTAAGGTCAACAAATAATGGCGTATCGCTTCTGGTGAACTAGCCAGAGTAAGCTTGTAGATGTGACTGTGGTAAAATGGGGAGCAAGTGGCAGGAGTAACTATGACTCTCTTAGGGTTGCCAAATGACTCGTCAAAAGGCGAATTACATCGGCAAACCCGAGGAGCTCCCGGAAGGAGTACTGTGAAAGTCTTAAGGTCAACAAATAGTGGCGTATCGCTCTGGTGAACTGGCCAGAGTAAGCTTGTAGATGCGACTGTGGTAAAACGAGGAGCAAGTGGCAGGAGTAACTATGACTCTCTTAAGGTAGCCAAATGCCTCGTCAACAGGCGAATTCCAACGGCAAACTCGAGGAGCTCCCGGCAGGAGTACTGTGAAAGTCTTAAGGTCAACAAATAATGGCGTATCGCTTCTGGTGAACTGGCCAGAGTAAGCTTGTAGATGCGACTGTGGTAAAATGGGGAGCAAGTGGCAGGAGTAACTATGACTCTCTTAGGGTTGCCAAATAACTCGTCAAAAGGCGAATTACATCGGCAAACCCGAGGAGCTCCCGGAAGGAGTACTGTGAAAGTCTTAAGATCAACAAATAATGGCGTATCGCTTCTGGTGAACTAGCCAGAGTAAGCTTGTAGATGCGACTGTGGTAAAACGAGGAGCAAGTGGCAGGAGTAACTATGACTCTCTTAAGGTAGCCAAATGCCTCGTCAACAGGCGAATTCCAACGGCAAACTCGAGGAGCTCCCGGAAGGAGTACTGTGAAAGTCTTAAGATCAACAAATAATGGCGTATCGCTTCTGGTGAACTAGCCAGAGTAAGCTTGTAGATGCGACTGTGGTAAAACGAGGAGCAAGTGGCAGGAGTAACTATGACTCTCTTAAGGTAGCCAAATGCCTCGTCAACAGGCGAATTCCAACGGCAAACTCGAGGAGCTCCCGGCAGGAGTACTGTGAAAGTCTTAAGATCAACAAATAATGGCGTATCGCTTCTGGTGAACTAGCCAGAGTAAGCTTGTAGATGCGACTGTGGTAAAACGAGGAGCAAGTGGCAGGAGTAACTATGACTCTCTTAAGGTAGCCAAATGCCTCGTCAACAGGCGAATTCCAACGGCAAACTCGAGGAGCTCCCGGCAGGAGTACTGTGAAAGTCTTAAGGTCAACAAATAATGGCGTATCGCTTCTGGTGAACTGGCCAGAGTAAGCTTGTAGATGCGACTGTGGTAAAACGAGGAGCAAGTGGCAGGAGTAACTATGACTCTCTTAAGGTAGCCAGATGCCTCGTCAACAGGCGAATTCCAACGGCAAACTCGAGGAGCTCCCGGCAGGAGTACTGTGAAAGTCTTAAGGACAACAAATAATGGCGTATCGCTTCTGGTGAACTAGCCAGAGTAAGCTTGTAGATGCGACTGTGGTAAAACGAGGAGCAAGTGGCAGGAGTAACTATGACTCTCTTAAGGTAGCCAAATGCCTCGTCAACAGGCGAATTCCAACGGCAAACTCGAGGAGCTCCCAGCAGGAGTACTGTGAAAGTCTTAAGGTCAACAAATAATGGCGTATCGCTTCTGGTGAACTAGCCAGAGTAAGCTTGTAGATGTGACTGTGGTAAAATGGGGAGCAAGTGGCAGGAGTAACTATGACTCATTTAAGGTTGCCAAATGACTCGTCAACAGGCGAATTCCAACGGCAAACTCGAGGAGCTCCCGGAAGGAGTACTGTGAAAGTCTTAAGATCAACAAATAATGGCGTATCGCTTCTGGTGAACTAGCCAGAGTAAGCTTGTAGATGCGACTGTGGTAAAACGAGGAGCAAGTGGCAGGAGTAACTATGACTCTCTTAAGGTAGCCAAATGCCTCGTCAACAGGCGAATTCCAACGGCAAACTCGAGGAGCTCCCAGCAGGAGTACTGTGAAAGTCTTAAGGTCAACAAATAATGGCGTATCGCTTCTGGTGAACTAGCCAGAGTAAGCTTGTAGATGTGACTGTGGTAAAATGGGGAGCAAGAGGCAGGAGTAACTATGACTCTCTTAAGGTAGCCAAATGCCTCGTCAACAGGCGAATTCCAAGGGCAAACTCGAGGAGCTCCCGGAAGGAGTACTGTGAAAGCCGTAAGGTCAACAAATAATGGCGTATCGCTTCTGGTAAACTAGCCAGAGTAAGCTTGTAGATGTGACTGTGGTAAAATGGGGAGCAAGTGGCAGGAGTAACTATGACTCTCTTAGGGTTGCCAAATGACTCGTCAAAAGGCGAATTACATCGGCAAACCCGAGGAGCTCCCGGAAGGAGTACTGTGAAAGTCTTAAGGTCAACAAATAATGGCGTATCGCTCTGGTGAACTGGCCAGAGTAAGCTTGTAGATGCGACTGTGGTAAAACGAGGAGCAAGTGGCAGGAGTAACTATGACTCTCTTAAGGTAGCCAAATGCCTCGTCAACAGGCGAATTCCAACGGCAAACTCGAGGAGCTCCCGGCAGGAGTACTGTGAAAGTCTTAAGGTCAACAAATAATGGCGTATCGCTTCTGGTGAACTGGCCAGAGTAAGCTTGTAGATGCGACTGTGGTAAAATGGGGAGCAAGTGGCAGGAGTAACTATGACTCTCTTAGGGTTGCCAAATAACTCGTCAAAAGGCGAATTACATCGGCAAACCCGAGGAGCTCCCGGAAGGAGTACTGTGAAAGTCTTAAGATCAACAAATAATGGCGTATCGCTTCTGGTGAACTAGCCAGAGTAAGCTTGTAGATGCGACTGTGGTAAAACGAGGAGCAAGTGGCAGGAGTAACTATGACTCTCTTAAGGTAGCCAAATGCCTCGTCAACAGGCGAATTCCAACGGCAAACTCGAGGAGCTCCCGGAAGGAGTACTGTGAAAGTCTTAAGATCAACAAATAATGGCGTATCGCTTCTGGTGAACTAGCCAGAGTAAGCTTGTAGATGCGACTGTGGTAAAACGAGGAGCAAGTGGCAGGAGTAACTATGACTCTCTTAAGGTAGCCAAATGCCTCGTCAACAGGCGAATTCCAACGGCAAACTCGAGGAGCTCCCGGAAGGAGTACTGTGAAAGTCTTAAGATCAACAAATAATGGCGTATCGCTTCTGGTGAACTAGCCAGAGTAAGCTTGTAGATGCGACTGTGGTAAAACGAGGAGCAAGTGGCAGGAGTAACTATGACTCTCTTAAGGTAGCCAAATGCCTCGTCAACAGGCGAATTCCAACGGCAAACTCGAGGAGCTCCCGGCAGGAGTACTGTGAAAGTCTTAAGATCAACAAATAATGGCGTATCGCTTCTGGTGAACTAGCCAGAGTAAGCTTGTAGATGCGACTGTGGTAAAATGGGGAGCAAGTGGCAGGAGTAACTATGACTCTCTTAGGGTTGCCAAATAACTCGTCAAAAGGCGAATTACATCGGCAAACCCGAGGAGCTCCCGGAAGGAGTACTGTGAAAGTCTTAAGATCAACAAATAATGGCGTATCGCTTCTGGTGAACTAGCCAGAGTAAGCTTGTAGATGCGACTGTGGTAAAACGAGGAGCAAGTGGCAGGAGTAACTATGACTCTCTTAAGGTAGCCAAATGCCTCGTCAACAGGCGAATTCCAACGGCAAACTCGAGGAGCTCCCGGAAGGAGTACTGTGAAAGTCTTAAGATCAACAAATAATGGCGTATCGCTTCTGGTGAACTAGCCAGAGTAAGCTTGTAGATGCGACTGTGGTAAAACGAGGAGCAAGTGGCAGGAGTAACTATGACTCTCTTAAGGTAGCCAAATGCCTCGTCAACAGGCGAATTCCAACGGCAAACTCGAGGAGCTCCCGGCAGGAGTACTGTGAAAGTCTTAAGATCAACAAATAATGGCGTATCGCTTCTGGTGAACTAGCCAGAGTAAGCTTGTAGATGCGACTGTGGTAAAACGAGGAGCAAGTGGCAGGAGTAACTATGACTCTCTTAAGGTAGCCAAATGCCTCGTCAACAGGCGAATTCCAACGGCAAACTCGAGGAGCTCCCGGCAGGAGTACTGTGAAAGTCTTAAGGTCAACAAATAATGGCGTATCGCTTCTGGTGAACTGGCCAGAGTAAGCTTGTAGATGCGACTGTGGTAAAACGAGGAGCAAGTGGCAGGAGTAACTATGACTCTCTTAAGGTAGCCAAATGCCTCGTCAACAGGCGAATTCCAACGGCAAACTCGAGGAGCTCCCGGCAGGAGTACTGTGAAAGTCTTAAGGACAACAAATAATGGCGTATCGCTTCTGGTGAACTAGCCAGAGTAAGCTTGTAGATGCGACTGTGGTAAAACGAGGAGCAAGTGGCAGGAGTAACTATGACTCTCTTAAGGTAGCCAAATGCCTCGTCAACAGGCGAATTCCAACGGCAAACTCGAGGAGCTCCCAGCAGGAGTACTGTGAAAGTCTTAAGGTCAACAAATAATGGCGTATCGCTTCTGGTGAACTAGCCAGAGTAAGCTTGTAGATGTGACTGTGGTAAAATGGGGAGCAAGTGGCAGGAGTAACTATGACTCATTTAAGGTTGCCAAATGACTCGTCAACAGGCGAATTCCAACGGCAAACTCGAGGAGCTCCCGGAAGGAGTACTGTGAAAGTCTTAAGATCAACAAATAATGGCGTATCGCTTCTGGTGAACTAGCCAGAGTAAGCTTGTAGATGCGACTGTGGTAAAACGAGGAGCAAGTGGCAGGAGTAACTATGACTCTCTTAAGGTAGCCAAATGCCTCGTCAACAGGCGAATTCCAACGGCAAACTCGAGGAGCTCCCAGCAGGAGTACTGTGAAAGTCTTAAGGTCAACAAATAATGGCGTATCGCTTCTGGTGAACTAGCCAGAGTAAGCTTGTAGATGTGACTGTGGTAAAATGGGGAGCAAGAGGCAGGAGTAACTATGACTCTCTTAAGGTAGCCAAATGCCTCGTCAACAGGCGAATTCCAAGGGCAAACTCGAGGAGCTCCCGGAAGGAGTACTGTGAAAGCCGTAAGGTCAACCAATAATGGCGTATCGCTTCTGGTAAACTAGCCAGAGTAAGCTTGTAGATGTGACTGTGGTAAAATGGGGAGCAAGTGGCAGGAGTAACTATGACTCTCTTAGGGTTGCCAAATGACTCGTCAAAAGGCGAATTACATCGGCAAACCCGAGGAGCTCCCGGAAGGAGTACTGTGAAAGTCTTAAGGTCAACAAATAATGGCGTATCGCTCTGGTGAACTGGCCAGAGTAAGCTTGTAGATGCGACTGTGGTAAAACGAGGAGCAAGTGGCAGGAGTAACTATGACTCTCTTAAGGTAGCCAAATGCCTCGTCAACAGGCGAATTCCAACGGCAAACTCGAGGAGCTCCCGGCAGGAGTACTGTGAAAGTCTTAAGGTCAACAAATAATGGCGTATCGCTTCTGGTGAACTGGCCAGAGTAAGCTTGTAGATGCGACTGTGGTAAAATGGGGAGCAAGTGGCAGGAGTAACTATGACTCTCTTAGGGTTGCCAAATAACTCGTCAAAAGGCGAATTACATCGGCAAACCCGAGGAGCTCCCGGAAGGAGTACTGTGAAAGTCTTAAGATCAACAAATAATGGCGTATCGCTTCTGGTGAACTAGCCAGAGTAAGCTTGTAGATGCGACTGTGGTAAAACGAGGAGCAAGTGGCAGGAGTAACTATGACTCTCTTAAGGTAGCCAAATGCCTCGTCAACAGGCGAATTCCAACGGCAAACTCGAGGAGCTCCCGGAAGGAGTACTGTGAAAGTCTTAAGATCAACAAATAATGGCGTATCGCTTCTGGTGAACTAGCCAGAGTAAGCTTGTAGATGCGACTGTGGTAAAACGAGGAGCAAGTGGCAGGAGTAACTATGACTCTCTTAAGGTAGCCAAATGCCTCGTCAACAGGCGAATTCCAACGGCAAACTCGAGGAGCTCCCGGAAGGAGTACTGTGAAAGTCTTAAGATCAACAAATAATGGCGTATCGCTTCTGGTGAACTAGCCAGAGTAAGCTTGTAGATGCGACTGTGGTAAAACGAGGAGCAAGTGGCAGGAGTAACAATGACTCTCTTAAGGTAGCCAAATGCCTCGTCAACAGGCGAATTCCAACGGCAAACTCGAGGAGCTCCCGGCAGGAGTACTGTGAATGTCTTAAGGACAACAAATAATGGCGTATCGCTTCTGGTGAACTAGCCAGAGTAAGCTTGTAGATGCGACTGTGGTAAAACGAGGAGCAAGTGGCAGGAGTAACTATGACTCTCTTAAGGTAGCCAAATGCCTCGTCAACAGGCGAATTCCAACGGCAAACTCGAGGAGCTCCCAGCAGGAGTACTGTGAAAGTCTTAAGGTCAACAAATAATGGCGTATCGCTTCTGGTGAACTAGCCAGAGTAAGCTTGTAGATGTGACTGTGGTAAAATGGGGAGCAAGTGGCAGGAGTAACTATGACTCATTTAAGGTTGCCAAATGACTCGTCAACAGGCGAATTCCAACGGCAAACTCGAGGAGCTCCCGGAAGGAGTACTGTGAAAGTCTTAAGATCAACAAATAATGGCGTATCGCTTCTGGTGAACTAGCCAGAGTAAGCTTGTAGATGCGACTGTGGTAAAACGAGGAGCAAGTGGCAGGAGTAACTATGACTCTCTTAAGGTAGCCAAATGCCTCGTCAACAGGCGAATTCCAACGGCAAACTCGAGGAGCTCCCGGCAGGAGTACTATGAAAGTCTTGAGGTCAACAAATAATGGCGTATCGCTTCTGGTGAACTGGCCAGAGTAAGCTTGTAGATGCGACTGTGGTAAAACGAGGAGCAAGTGGCATGAGTAACTATGACTCTCTTAAGGTAGCCAAATGCCTCGTCAACAGGCGAATTCCAACGGCAAACTCGAGGAGCTCCCGGCAGGAGTACTGTGAAAGTCTTAAGGACAACAAATAATGGCGTATCGCTTCTGGTGAACTAGCCAGAGTAAGCTTGTAGATGCGACTGTGGTAAAACGAGGAGCAAGTGGCAGGAGTAACTATGACTCTCTTAAGGTAGCCAAATGCCTCGTCAACAGGCGAATTCCAACGGCAAACTCGAGGAGCTCCCAGCAGGAGTACTGTGAAAGTCTTAAGGTCAACAAATAATGGCGTATCGCTTCTGGTGAACTAGCCAGAGTAAGCTTGTAGATGTGACTGTGGTAAAATGGGGAGCAAGTGGCAGGAGTAACTATGACTCATTTAAGGTTGCCAAATGACTCGTCAACAGGCGAATTCCAACGGCAAACTCGAGGAGCTCCCGGAAGGAGTACTGTGAAAGTCTTAAGATCAACAAATAATGGCGTATCGCTTCTGGTGAACTAGCCAGAGTAAGCTTGTAGATGCGACTGTGGTAAAACGAGGAGCAAGTGGCAGGAGTAACTATGACTCTCTTAAGGTAGCCAAATGCCTCGTCAACAGGCGAATTCCAACGGCAAACTCGAGGAGCTCCCGGAAGGAGTACTGTGAAAGCCTTAAGGTCAACAAATAATGGCGTATCGCTCCTGGTGAACTGGCCAGAGTAAGCTTGTAGATGTGACTGTGTGAAACGGGGTGCAACTGGCAGGAGTAACTATGACTCTCTTAAGGTAGCCAAATGACTCGTCAAAAGGCGAATTACATCGGCAAACCCGAGGAGCTCCCGGAAGGAGTACTGTGAAAGCCTTAAGATCAACAAATAATGGCGTATCGCTTCTGGTGAACTAGCCAGAGTAAGCTTGTAGATGCGACTGTGGTAAAACGAGGAGCAAGTGGCAGGAGTAACTATGACTCTCTTAAAGTAGCCAAATGCCTCGTCAACAGGCGAATTCCAACGGCAAACTCGAGGAGCTCCCGGAAGGAGTACTGTGAAAGTCTTAAGATCAACAAATAATGGCGTATCGCTTCTGGTGAACTAGCCAGAGTAAGCTTGTAGATGCGACTGTGGTAAAACGAGGAGCAAGTGGCAGGAGTAACTATGACTCTCTTAAGGTAGCCAAATGCCTCGTCAACAGGCGAATTCCAACGGCAAACTCGAGGAGCTCCCGGCAGGAGTACTGTGAAAGTCTTAAGATCAACAAATAATGGCGTATCGCTTCTGGTGAACTAGCCAGAGTAAGCTTGTAGATGCGACTGTGGTAAAACGAGGAGCAAGTGGCAGGAGTAACTATGACTCTCTTAAGGTAGCCAAATGCCTCGTCAACAGGCGAATTCCAAGGGCAAACTCGAGGAGCTCCCGGCAGGAGTACTGTGAAAGTCTTAAGGTCAACAAATAATGGCGTATCGCTTCTGGTGAACTACCCAGAGTAAGCTTGTAGATGCGACTGTGGTAAAACGAGGAGCAAGTGGCAGGAGTAACTATGACTCTCTTAAGGTAGCCAAATGCCTCGTCAACAGGCGAATTCCAACGGCAAACTCGAGGAGCTCCCAGCAGGAGTACTGTGAAAGTCTTAAGGTCAACAAATAATGGCGTATCGCTTCTGGTGAACTAGCCAGAGTAAGCTTGTAGATGTGACTGTGGTAAAATGGGGAGCAAGTGGCAGGAGTAACTATGACTCCCTTAAGGTTGCCAAATGACTCGTCAACAGGCGAATTCCAACGGCAAACTCGAGGAGCTCCCGGAAGGAGTACTGTGAAAGTCTTAAGATCAACAAATAATGGCGTATCGCTTCTGGTGAACTAGCCAGAGTAAGCTTGTAGATGCGACTGTGGTAAAACGAGGAGCAAGTGGCAGGAGTAACTATGACTCTCTTAAGGTAGCCAAATGCCTCGTCAACAGGCGAATTCCAACGGCAAACACGAGGAGCTCCCAGCAGGAGTACTGTGAAAGTCTTAAGGTCAACAAATAATGGCGTATCGCTTCTGGTGAACTAGCCAGAGTAAGCTTGTAGATGCGACTGTGGTAAAACGAGGAGCAAGTGGCAGGAGTAACTATGACTCTCTTAAGGTAGCCAAATGCCTCGTCAACAGGCGAATTCCAACGGCAAACTCGAGGAGCTCCCGGCAGGAGTACTGTGAAAGTCTTAAGGTCAACAAATAATGGCGTATCGCTTCTGGTGAACTGGCCAGAGTAAGCTTGTAGATGCGACTGTGGTAAAACGAGGAGCAAGTGGCATGAGTAACTATGACTCTCTTAAGGTAGCCAAATGCCTCGTCAACAGGCGAATTCCAACGGCAAACTCGAGGAGCTCCCGGCAGGAGTACTGTGAAAGTCTTAAGGACAACAAATAATGGCGTATCGCTTCTGGTGAACTAGCCAGAGTAAGCTTGTAGATGCGACTGTGGTAAAACGAGGAGCAAGTGGCAGGAGTAACTATGACTCTCTTAAGGTAGCCAAATGCCTCGTCAACAGGCGAATTCCAACGGCAAACTCGAGGAGCTCCCAGCAGGAGTACTGTGAAAGTCTTAAGGTCAACAAATAATGGCGTATCGCTTCTGGTGAACTAGCCAGAGTAAGCTTGTAGATGTGACTGTGGTAAAATGGGGAGCAAGTGGCAGGAGTAACTATGACTCATTTAAGGTTGCCAAATGACTCGTCAACAGGCGAATTCCAACGGCAAACTCGAGGAGCTCCCGGAAGGAGTACTGTGAAAGTCTTAAGATCAACAAATAATGGCGTATCGCTTCTGGTGAACTAGCCAGAGTAAGCTTGTAGATGCGACTGTGGTAAAACGAGGAGCAAGTGGCAGGAGTAACTATGACTCTCTTAAGGTAGCCAAATGCCTCGTCAACAGGCGAATTCCAACGGCAAACTCGAGGAGCTCCCGGAAGGAGTACTGTGAAAGCCTTAAGGTCAACAAATAATGGCGTATCGCTCCTGGTGAACTGGCCAGAGTAAGCTTGTAGATGTGACTGTGTGAAACGGGGTGCAACTGGCAGGAGTAACTATGACTCTCTTAAGGTAGCCAAATGCCTCGTCAACAGGCGAATTCCAACGGCAAACTCGAGGAGCTCCCGGCAGGAGTACTGTGAAAGTCTTAAGGTCAACAAATAATGGCGTATCGCTTCTGGTGAACTAGCCAGAGTAAGCTTGTAGATGTGACTGTGGTAAAATGGGGAGCAAGTGGCAGGAGTAACTATGACTCTCTTAGGGTTGCCAAATGACTCGTCAAAAGGCGAATTACATCGGCAAACCCGAGGAGCTCCCGGAAGGAGTACTGTGAAAGTCTTAAGGTCAACAAATAATGGCGTATCGCTCTGGTGAACTGGCCAGAGTAAGCTTGTAGATGCGACTGTGGTAAAACGAGGAGCAAGTGGCAGGAGTAACTATGACTCTCTTAAGGTAGCCAAATGCCTCGTCAACAGGCGAATTCCAACGGCAAACTCGAGGAGCTCCCGGCAGGAGTACTGTGAAAGTCTTAAGGTCAACAAATAATGGCGTATCGCTTCTGGTGAACTGGCCAGAGTAAGCTTGTAGATGCGACTGTGGTAAAATGGGGAGCAAGTGGCAGGAGTAACTATGACTCTCTTAGGGTTGCCAAATAACTCGTCAAAAGGCGAATTACATCGGCAAACCCGAGGAGCTCCCGGAAGGAGTACTGTGAAAGTCTTAAGATCAACAAATAATGGCGTATCGCTTCTGGTGAACTAGCCAGAGTAAGCTTGTAGATGCGACTGTGGTAAAACGAGGAGCAAGTGGCAGGAGTAACTATGACTCTCTTAAGGTAGCCAAATGCCTCGTCAACAGGCGAATTCCAACGGCAAACTCGAGGAGCTCCCGGAAGGAGTACTGTGAAAGTCTTAAGATCAACAAATAATGGCGTATCGCTTCTGGTGAACTAGCCAGAGTAAGCTTGTAGATGCGACAGTGGTAAAACGAGGAGCAAGTGGCAGGAGTAACTATGACTCTCTTAAGGTAGCCAAATGCCTCGTCAACAGGCGAATTCCAACGGCAAACTCGAGGAGCTCCCGGCAGGAGTACTGTGAAAGTCTTAAGATCAACAAATAATGGCGTATCGCTTCTGGTGAACTAGCCAGAGTAAGCTTGTAGATGCGACTGTGGTAAAACGAGGAGCAAGTGGCAGGAGTAACTATGACTCTCTTAAGGTAGCCAAATGCCTCGTCAACAGGCGAATTCCAACGGCAAACTCGAGGAGCTCCCGGCAGGAGTACTGTGAAAGTCTTAAGGTCAACAAATAATGGCGTATCGCTTCTGGTGAACTGGCCAGAGTAAGCTTGTAGATGCGACTGTGGTAAAACGAGGAGCAAGTGGCATGAGTAACTATGACTCTCTTAAGGTAGCCAAATGCCTCGTCAACAGGCGAATTCCAACGGCAAACTCGAGGAGCTCCCGGCAGGAGTACTGTGAAAGTCTTAAGGACAACAAATAATGGCGTATCGCTTCTGGTGAACTAGCCAGAGTAAGCTTGTAGATGCGACTGTGGTAAAACGAGGAGCAAGTGGCAGGAGTAACTATGACTCTCTTAAGGTAGCCAAATGCCTCGTCAACAGGCGAATTCCAACGGCAAACTCGAGGAGCTCCCAGCAGGAGTACTGTGAAAGTCTTAAGGTCAACAAATAATGGCGTATCGCTTCTGGTGAACTAGCCAGAGTAAGCTTGTAGATGTGACTGTGGTAAAATGGGGAGCAAGTGGCAGGAGTAACTATGACTCATTTAAGGTTGCCAAATGACTCGTCAACAGGCGAATTCCAACGGCAAACTCGAGGAGCTCCCGGAAGGAGTACTGTGAAAGTCTTAAGATCAACAAATAATGGCGTATCGCTTCTGGTGAACTAGCCAGAGTAAGCTTGTAGATGCGACTGTGGTAAAACGAGGAGCAAGTGGCAGGAGTAACTATGACTCTCTTAAGGTAGCCAAATGCCTCGTCAACAGGCGAATTCCAACGGCAAACTCGAGGAGCTCCCAGCAGGAGTACTGTGAAAGTCTTAAGGTCAACAAATAATGGCGTATCGCTTCTGGTGAACTAGCCAGAGTAAGCTTGTAGATGTGACTGTGGTAAAATGGGGAGCAAGAGGCAGGAGTAACTATGACTCTCTTAAGGTAGCCAAATGCCTCGTCAACAGGCGAATTCCAAGGGCAAACTCGAGGAGCTCCCGGAAGGAGTACTGTGAAAGCCGTAAGGTCAACAAATAATGGCGTATCGCTTCTGGTAAACTAGCCAGAGTAAGCTTGTAGATGTGACTGTGGTAAAATGGGGAGCAAGTGGCAGGAGTAACTATGACTCTCTTAGGGTTGCCAAATGACTCGTCAAAAGGCGAATTACATCGGCAAACCCGAGGAGCTCCCGGAAGGAGTACTGTGAAAGTCTTAAGGTCAACAAATAATGGCGTATCGCTCTGGTGAACTGGCCAGAGTAAGCTTGTAGATGCGACTGTGGTAAAACGAGGAGCAAGTGGCAGGAGTAACTATGACTCTCTTAAGGTAGCCAAATGCCTCGTCAACAGGCGAATTCCAACGGCAAACTCGAGGAGCTCCCGGCAGGAGTACTGTGAAAGTCTTAAGGTCAACAAATAATGGCGTATCGCTTCTGGTGAACTGGCCAGAGTAAGCTTGTAGATGCGACTGTGGTAAAATGGGGAGCAAGTGGCAGGAGTAACTATGACTCTCTTAGGGTTGCCAAATAACTCGTCAAAAGGCGAATTACATCGGCAAACCCGAGGAGCTCCCGGAAGGAGTACTGTGAAAGTCTTAAGATCAACAAATAATGGCGTATCGCTTCTGGTGAACTAGCCAGAGTAAGCTTGTAGATGCGACTGTGGTAAAACGAGGAGCAAGTGGCAGGAGTAACTATGACTCTCTTAAGGTAGCCAAATGCCTCGTCAACAGGCGAATTCCAACGGCAAACTCGAGGAGCTCCCGGAAGGAGTACTGTGAAAGTCTTAAGATCAACAAATAATGGCGTATCGCTTCTGGTGAACTAGCCAGAGTAAGCTTGTAGATGCGACTGTGGTAAAACGAGGAGCAAGTGGCAGGAGTAACTATGACTCTCTTAAGGTAGCCAAATGCCTCGTCAACAGGCGAATTCCAACGGCAAACTCGAGGAGCTCCCGGAAGGAGTACTGTGAAAGTCTTAAGATCAACAAATAATGGCGTATCGCTTCTGGTGAACTAGCCAGAGTAAGCTTGTAGATGCGACTGTGGTAAAACGAGGAGCAAGTGGCAGGAGTAACTATGACTCTCTTAAGGTAGCCAAATGCCTCGTCAACAGGCGAATTCCAACGGCAAACTCGAGGAGCTCCCGGCAGGAGTACTGTGAAAGTCTTAAGGACAACAAATAATGGCGTATCGCTTCTGGTGAACTAGCCAGAGTAAGCTTGTAGATGCGACTGTGGTAAAACGAGGAGCAAGTGGCAGGAGTAACTATGACTCTCTTAAGGTAGCCAAATGCCTCGTCAACAGGCGAATTCCAACGGCAAACTCGAGGAGCTCCCAGCAGGAGTACTGTGAAAGTCTTAAGGTCAACAAATAATGGCGTATCGCTTCTGGTGAACTAGCCAGAGTAAGCTTGTAGATGTGACTGTGGTAAAATGGGGAGCAAGTGGCAGGAGTAACTATGACTCATTTAAGGTTGCCAAATGACTCGTCAACAGGCGAATTCCAACGGCAAACTCGAGGAGCTCCCGGAAGGAGTACTGTGAAAGTCTTAAGATCAACAAATAATGGCGTATCGCTTCTGGTGAACTAGCCAGAGTAAGCTTGTAGATGCGACTGTGGTAAAACGAGGAGCAAGTGGCAGGAGTAACTATGACTCTCTTAAGGTAGCCAAACGCCTCGTCAACAGGCGAATTCCAACGGCAAACTCGAGGAGCTCCCGGCAGGAGTACTATGAAAGTCTTAAGGTCAACAAATAATGGCGTATCGCTTCTGGTGAACTGGCCAGAGTAAGCTTGTAGATGCGACTGTGGTAAAACGAGGAGCAAGTGGCATGAGTAACTATGACTCTCTTAAGGTAGCCAAATGCCTCGTCAACAGGCGAATTCCAACGGCAAACTCGAGGAGCTCCCGGCAGGAGTACTGTGAAAGTCTTAAGGACAACAAATAATGGCGTATCGCTTCTGGTGAACTAGCCAGAGTAAGCTTGTAGATGCGACTGTGGTAAAACGAGGAGCAAGTGGCAGGAGTAACTATGACTCTCTTAAGGTAGCCAAATGCCTCGTCAACAGGCGAATTCCAACGGCAAACTCGAGGAGCTCCCAGCAGGAGTACTGTGAAAGTCTTAAGGTCAACAAATAATGGCGTATCGCTTCTGGTGAACTAGCCAGAGTAAGCTTGTAGATGTGACTGTGGTAAAATGGGGAGCAAGTGGCAGGAGTAACTATGACTCATTTAAGGTTGCCAAATGACTCGTCAACAGGCGAATTCCAACGGCAAACTCGAGGAGCTCCCGGAAGGAGTACTGTGAAAGTCTTAAGATCAACAAATAATGGCGTATCGCTTCTGGTGAACTAGCCAGAGTAAGCTTGTAGATGCGACTGTGGTAAAACGAGGAGCAAGTGGCAGGAGTAACTATGACTCTCTTAAGGTAGCCAAATGCCTCGTCAACAGGCGAATTCCAACGGCAAACTCGAGGAGCTCCCGGAAGGAGTACTGTGAAAGCCTTAAGGTCAACAAATAATGGCGTATCGCTCCTGGTGAACTGGCCAGAGTAAGCTTGTAGATGTGACTGTGTGAAACGGGGTGCAACTGGCAGGAGTAACTATGACTCTCTTAAGGTAGCCAAATGACTCGTCAAAAGGCGAATTACATCGGCAAACCCGAGGAGCTCCCGGAAGGAGTACTGTGAAAGTCTTAAGATCAACAAATAATGGCGTATCGCTTCTGGTGAACTAGCCAGAGTAAGCTTGTAGATGCGACTGTGGTAAAACGAGGAGCAAGTGGCAGGAGTAACTATGACTCTCTTAAAGTAGCCAAATGCCTCGTCAACAGGCGAATTCCAACGGCAAACTCGAGGAGCTCCCGGAAGGAGTACTGTGAAAGTCTTAAGATCAACAAATAATGGCGTATCGCTTCTGGTGAACTAGCCAGAGTAAGCTTGTAGATGCGACTGTGGTAAAACGAGGAGCAAGTGGCAGGAGTAACTATGACTCTCTTAAGGTAGCCAAATGCCTCGTCAACAGGCGAATTCCAACGGCAAACTCGAGGAGCTCCCGGCAGGAGTACTGTGAAAGTCTTAAGGTCAACAAATAATGGCGTATCGCTTCTGGTGAACTAGCCAGAGTAAGCTTGTAGATGCGACTGTGGTAAAATGGGGAGCAAGTGGCAGGAGTAACTATGACTCTCTTACGGTAGCCAAATGCCTCGTCAACAGGCGAATTCCAACGGCAAACTCGAGGAGCTCCCGGCAGGAGTACTGTGAAAGTCTTAAGGACAACAAATAATGGCGTATCGCTTCTGGTGAACTGGCCAGAGTAAGCTTGTAGATGCGACTGTGGTAAAACGAGGAGCAAGTGGCAGGAGTAACTATGACTCTCTTAAGGTAGCCAAATGCCTCGTCAACAGGCGAATTCCATCGGCAAACTCGAGGAGCTCCCGGAAGGAGTACTGGGAAAGCCTTAAGGTCAACAAATAATGGCGTATCGCTTCTGGTGAACTAGCCAGAGTAAGCTTGTAGATGTGACTGTGGTAAAATGGGGAGCAAGTGGCAGGAGTAACTATGACTCTCTTAGGGTTGCCAAATGACTCGTCAAAAGGCGAATTACATCGGCAAACCCGAGGAGCTCCCGGAAGGAATACTGTAAAAGTCTTAAGGTCAAAAATAATGGCGTATCGCTCTGGTGAACTGGCCAGAGTAAGCTTGTAGATGCGACTGTGGTAAAACGAGGAGCAAGTGGCAGGAGTAACTATGACTCTCTTAAGGTAGCCAAATGCCTCGTCAACAGGCGAATTCCAACGGCAAACTCGAGGAGCTCCCGGCAGGAGTACTGTGAAAGTCTTAAGGTCAACAAATAATGGCGTATCGCTTCTGGTGAACTAGCCAGAGTAAGCTTGTAGATGCGACTGTGGTAAAACGAGGAGCAAGTGGCAGGAGTAACTATGACTCTCTTAAGGTAGCCAAATGCCTCGTCAACAGGCGAATTCCAACGGCAAACTCGAGGAGCTCCCGGCAGGAGTACTGTGAAAGTCTTAAGGTCAACAAATAATGGCGTATCGCTTCTGGTGAACTGGCCAGAGTAAGCTTGTAGATGCGACTGTGGTAAAACGAGGAGCAAGTGGCATGAGTAACTATGACTCTCTTAAGGTAGCCAAATGCCTCGTCAACAGGCGAATTCCAACGGCAAACTCGAGGAGCTCCCGGCAGGAGTACTGTGAAAGTCTTAAGGACAACAAATAATGGCGTATCGCTTCTGGTGAACTAGCCAGAGTAAGCTTGTAGATGCGACTGTGGTAAAACGAGGAGCAAGTGGCAGGAGTAACTATGACTCTCTTAAGGTAGCCAAATGCCTCGTCAACAGGCGAATTCCAACGGCAAACTCGAGGAGCTCCCAGCAGGAGTACTGTGAAAGTCTTAAGGTCAACAAATAATGGCGTATCGCTTCTGGTGAACTAGCCAGAGTAAGCTTGTAGATGTGACTGTGGTAAAATGGGGAGCAAGTGGCAGGAGTAACTATGACTCATTTAAGGTTGCCAAATGACTCGTCAACAGGCGAATTCCAACGGCAAACTCGAGGAGCTCCCGGAAGGAGTACTGTGAAAGTCTTAAGATCAACAAATAATGGCGTATCGCTTCTGGTGAACTAGCCAGAGTAAGCTTGTAGATGCGACTGTGGTAAAACGAGGAGCAAGTGGCAGGAGTAACTATGACTCTCTTAAGGTAGCCAAATGCCTCGTCAACAGGCGAATTCCAACGGCAAACTCGAGGAGCTCCCGGAAGGAGTACTGTGAAAGCCTTAAGGTCAACAAATAATGGCGTATCGCTCCTGGTGAACTGGCCAGAGTAAGCTTGTAGATGTGACTGTGTGAAACGGGGTGCAACTGGCAGGAGTAACTATGACTCTCTTAAGGTAGCCAAATGACTCGTCAAAAGGCGAATTACATCGGCAAACCCGAGGAGCTCCCGGAAGGAGTACTGTGAAAGTCTTAAGATCAACAAATAATGGCGTATCGCTTCTGGTGAACTAGCCAGAGTAAGCTTGTAGATGCGACTGTGGTAAAACGAGGAGCAAGTGGCAGGAGTAACTATGACTCTCTTAAAGTAGCCAAATGCCTCGTCAACAGGCGAATTCCAACGGCAAACTCGAGGAGCTCCCGGAAGGAGTACTGTGAAAGTCTTAAGATCAACAAATAATGGCGTATCGCTTCTGGTGAACTAGCCACAGTAAGCTTGTAGATGCGACTGTGGTAAAACGAGGAGCAAGTGGCAGGAGTAACTATGACTCTCTTAAGGTAGCCAAATGCCTCGTCAACAGGCGAATTCCAACGGCAAACTCGAGGAGCTCCCGGCAGGAGTACTGTGAAAGTCTTAAGATCAACAAATAATGGCGTATCGCTTCTGGTGAACTAGCCAGAGTAAGCTTGTAGATGCGACTGTGGTAAAACGAGGAGCAAGTGGCAGGAGTAACTATGACTCTCTTAAGGTAGCCAAATGCCTCGTCAACAGGCGAATTCCAACGGCAAACTCGAGGAGCTCCCGGCAGGAGTACTGTGAAAGTCTTAAGGTCAACAAATAATGGCGTATCGCTTCTGGTGAACTACCCAGAGTAAGCTTGTAGATGCGACTGTGGTAAAACGAGGAGCAAGTGGCAGGAGTAACTATGACTCTCTTAAGGTAGCCAAATGCCTCGTCAACAGGCGAATTCCAACGGCAAACTCGAGGAGCTCCCAGCAGGAGTACTGTGAAAGTCTTAAGGTCAACAAATAATGGCGTATCGCTTCTGGTGAACTAGCCAGAGTAAGCTTGTAGATGTGACTGTGGTAAAATGGGGAGCAAGTGGCAGGAGTAACTATGACTCCCTTAAGGTTGCCAAATGACTCGTCAACAGGCGAATTCCAACGGCAAACTCGAGGAGCTCCCGGAAGGAGTACTGTGAAAGTCTTAAGATCAACAAATAATGGCGTATCGCTTCTGGTGAACTAGCCAGAGTAAGCTTGTAGATGCGACTGTGGTAAAACGAGGAGCAAGTGGCAGGAGTAACTATGACTCTCTTAAGGTAGCCAAATGCCTCGTCAACAGGCGAATTCCAACGGCAAACTCGAGGAGCTCCCAGCAGGAGTACTGTGAAAGTCTTAAGGTCAACAAATAATGGCGTATCGCTTCTGGTGAACTAGCCAGAGTAAGCTTGTAGATGTGACTGTGGTAAAATGGGGAGCAAGTGGCAGGAGTAACTATGACTCTCTTACGGTAGCCAAATGCCTCGTCAACAGGCGAATTCCAACGGCAAACTCGAGGAGCTCCCGGCAGGAGTACTGTGAAAGTCTTAAGGACAACAAATAATGGCGTATCGCTTCTGGTGAACTGGCCAGAGTAAGCTTGTAGATGCGACTGTGGTAAAACGAGGAGCAAGTGGCAGGAGTAACTATGACTCTCTTAAGGTAGCCAAATGCCTCGTCAACAGGCGAATTCCATCGGCAAACTCGAGGAGCTCCCTGAAGGAGTACTGGGAAAGCCTTAAGGTCAACAAATAATGGCGTATCGCTTCTGGTGAACTAGCCAGAGTAAGCTTGTAGATGTGACTGTGGTAAAATGGGGAGCAAGTGGCAGGAGTAACTATGACTCTCTTAGGGTTGCCAAATGACTCGTCAAAAGGCGAATTACATCGGCAAACGCGAGGAGCTCCCGGAAGGAATACTGTAAAAGTCTTAAGGTCAAAAATAATGGCGTATCGCTCTGGTGAACTGGCCAGAGTAAGCTTGTAGATGCGACTGTGGTAAAACGAGGAGCAAGTGGCAGGAGTAACTATGACTCTCTTAAGGTAGCCAAATGCCTCGTCAACAGGCGAATTCCAACGGCAAACTCGAGGAGCTCCCGGCAGGAGTACTGTGAAAGTCTTAAGGTCAACAAATAATGGCGTATCGCTTCTGGTGAACTGGCCAGAGTAAGCTTGTAGATGCGACTGTGGTAAAACGAGGAGCAAGTGGGAGGAGTAACTATGACTCTCTTAAGGTAGCCAAATGCCTCGTCAACAGGCGAAATCCAACGGCAAACTCGAGGAGCTCCCGGAAGGAGTACTGTGAAAGCCTTAAGGTCAACAAATAATGGCGTATCGCTCCTGGTGAACTGGCCAGAGTAAGCTTGTAGATGTGACTGTGTGAAGCGGGGTGCAACTGGCAGGAGTAACTATGACTCTCTTAAGGTATCCAAATGACTCGTCAAAAGGCGAATTACATCGGCAAACCCGAGGAGCTCCCGGAAGGAGTACTGAGAAAGTCTTAAGATCATCAAATAATGGCGTATCGCTTCTGGTGAACTAGCCAGAGTAAGCTTGTAGATGTGACTGTGGTAAAACGAGGAGCAAGTGGCAGGAGTAACTATGACTCTCTTAAGGTAGCCAAATGCCTCGTCAACAGGCGAATTCCAACGGCAAACTCGAGGAGCTCCCGGCAGGAGTACTGTGAAAGTCTTAAGATCAACAAATAATGGCGTATCGCTTCTGGTGAACTAGCCAGAGTAAGCTTGTAGATGCGACTGTGGTAAAACGAGGAGCAAGTGGCAGGAGTAACTATGACTCTCTTAAGGTAGCCAAATGCCTCGTCAACAGGCGAATTCCAACGGCAAACTCGAGGAGCTCCCAGCAGGAGTACTGTGAAAGTCTTAAGGTCAACAAATAATGGCGTATCGCTTCTGGTGAACTAGCCAGAGTAAGCTTGTAGATGTGACTGTGGTAAAATGGGGAGCAAGTGGCAGGAGTAACTATGACTCTCTTACGGTAGCCAAATGCCTCGTCAACAGGCGAATTCCAACGGCAAACTCGAGGAGCTCCCGGCAGGAGTACTGTGAAAGTCTTAAGGACAACAAATAATGGCGTATCGCTTCTGGTGAACTGGCCAGAGTAAGCTTGTAGATGCGACTGTGGTAAAACGAGGAGCAAGTGGCAGGAGTAACTATGACTCTCTTAAGGTAGCCAAATGCCTCGTCAACAGGCGAATTCCATCGGCAAACTCGAGGAGCTCCCGGAAGGAGTACTGGGAAAGCCTTAAGGTCAACAAATAATGGCGTATCGCTTCTGGTGAACTAGCCAGAGTAAGCTTGTAGATGTGACTGTGGTAAAATGGGGAGCAAGTGGCAGGAGTAACTATGACTCTCTTAGGGTTGCCAAATGACTCGTCAAAAGGCGAATTACATCGGCAAACCCGAGGAGCTCCCGGAAGGAATACTGTAAAAGTCTTAAGGTCAAAAATAATGGCGTATCGCTCTGGTGAACTGGCCAGAGTAAGCTTGTAGATGCGACTGTGGTAAAACGAGGAGCAAGTGGCAGGAGTAACTATGACTCTCTTAAGGTAGCCAAATGCCTCGTCAACAGGCGAATTCCAACGGCAAACTCGAGGAGCTCCCGGCAGGAGTACTGTGAAAGTCTTAAGGTCAACAAATAATGGCGTATCGCTTCTGGTGAACTGGCCAGAGTAAGCTTGTAGATGCGACTGTGGTAAAACGAGGAGCAAGTGGGAGGAGTAACTATGACTCTCTTAAGGTAGCCAAATGCCTCGTCAACAGGCGAAATCCAACGGCAAACTCGAGGAGCTCCCGGAAGGAGTACTGTGAAAGCCTTAAGGTCAACAAATAATGGCGTATCGCTCCTGGTGAACTGGCCAGAGTAAGCTTGTAGATGTGACTGTGTGAAGCGGGGTGCAACTGGCAGGAGTAACTATGACTCTCTTAAGGTAGCCAAATGACTCGTCAAAAGGCGAATTACATCGGCAAACCCGAGGAGCTCCCGGAAGGAGTACTGTGAAAGTCTTAAGATCAACAAATAATGGCGTATCGCTTCTGGTGAACTAGCCAGAGTAAGCTTGTAGATGTGACTGTGGTAAAACGAGGAGCAAGTGGCAGGAGTAACTATGACTCTCTTAAGGTAGCCAAATGCCTCGTCAACAGGCGAATTCCAACGGCAAACTCGAGGAGCTCCCGGCAGAAGTACTGTGAAAGTCTTAAGGTCAACAAATAATGGCGTATCGCTTCTGGTGAACTACCCAGAGTAAGCTTGTAGATGCGACTGTGGTAAAACGAGGAGCAAGTGGCAGGAGTAACTATGACTCTCTTAAGGTAGCCAAATGCCTCGTCAACAGGCGAATTCCAACGGCAAACTCGAGGAGCTCCCAGCAGGAGTACTGTGAAAGTCTTAAGGTCAACAAATAATGGCGTATCGCTTCTGGTGAACTAGCCAGAGTAAGCTTGTAGATGTGACTGTGGTAAAATGGGGAGCAAGTGGCAGGAGTAACTATGACTCCCTTAAGGTTGCCAAATGACTCGTCAACAGGCGAATTCCAACGGCAAACTCGAGGAGCTCCCGGAAGGAGTACTGTGAAAGTCTTAAGATCAACAAATAATGGCGTATCGCTTCTGGTGAACTAGCCAGAGTAAGCTTGTAGATGCGACTGTGGTAAAACGAGGAGCAAGTGGCAGGAGTAACTATGACTCTCTTAAGGTAGCCAAATGCCTCGTCAACAGGCGAATTCCAACGGCAAACTCGAGGAGCTCCCGGCAGGAGTACTGTGAAAGTCTTAAGGTCAACAAATAATGGCGTATCGCTTCTGGTGAACTGGCCAGAGTAAGCTTGTAGATGCGACTGTGGTAAAACGAGGAGCAAGTGGGAGGAGTAACTATGACTCTCTTAAGGTAGCCAAATGCCTCGTCAACAGGCGAAATCCAACGGCAAACTCGAGGAGCTCCCGGAAGGAGTACTGTGAAAGCCTTAAGGTCAACAAATAATGGCGTATCGCTCCTGGTGAACTGGCCAGAGTAAGCTTGTAGATGTGACTGTGTGAAGCGGGGTGCAACTGGCAGGAGTAACTATGACTCTCTTAAGGTATCCAAATGACTCGTCAAAAGGCGAATTACATCGGCAAACCCGAGGAGCTCCCGGAAGGAGTACTGTGAAAGTCTTAAGATCATCAAATAATGGCGTATCGCTTCTGGTGAACTAGCCAGAGTAAGCTTGTAGATGTGACTGTGGTAAAACGAGGAGCAAGTGGCAGGAGTAACTATGACTCTCTTAAGGTAGCCAAATGCCTCGTCAACAGGCGAATTCCAACGGCAAACTCGAGGAGCTCCCGGCAGGAGTACTGTGAAAGTCTTAAGATCAACAAATAATGGCGTATCGCTTCTGGTGAACTAGCCAGAGTAAGCTTGTAGATGCGACTGTGGTAAAACGAGGAGCAAGTGGCAGGAGTAACTATGACTCTCTTAAGGTAGCCAAATGCCTCGTCAACAGGCGAATTCCAACGGCAAACTCGAGGAGCTCCCAGCAGGAGTACTGTGAAAGTCTTAAGGTCAACAAATAATGGCGTATCGCTTCTGGTGAACTAGCCAGAGTAAGCTTGTAGATGTGACTGTGGTAAAATGGGGAGCAAGTGGCAGGAGTAACTATGACTCTCTTACGGTAGCCAAATGCCTCGTCAACAGGCGAATTCCAACGGCAAACTCGAGGAGCTCCCGGCAGGAGTACTGTGAAAGTCTTAAGGACAACAAATAATGGCGTATCGCTTCTGGTGAACTGGCCAGAGTAAGCTTGTAGATGCGACTGTGGTAAAACGAGGAGCAAGTGGCAGGAGTAACTATGACTCTCTTAAGGTAGCCAAATGCCTCGTCAACAGGCGAATTCCATCGGCAAACTCGAGGAGCTCCCGGAAGGAGTACTGGGAAAGCCTTAAGGTCAACAAATAATGGCGTATCGCTTCTGGTGAACTAGCCAGAGTAAGCTTGTAGATGTGACTGTGGTAAAATGGGGAGCAAGTGGCAGGAGTAACTATGACTCTCTTAGGGTTGCCAAATGACTCGTCAAAAGGCGAATTACATCGGCAAACCCGAGGAGCTCCCGGAAGGAATACTGTAAAAGTCTTAAGGTCAAAAATAATGGCGTATCGCTCTGGTGAACTGGCCAGAGTAAGCTTGTAGATGCGACTGTGGTAAAACGAGGAGCAAGTGGCAGGAGTAACTATGACTCTCTTAAGGTAGCCAAATGCCTCGTCAACAGGCGAATTCCAACGGCAAACTCGAGGAGCTCCCGGCAGGAGTACTGTGAAAGTCTTAAGGTCAACAAATAATGGCGTATCGCTTCTGGTGAACTGGCCAGAGTAAGCTTGTAGATGCGACTGTGGTAAAACGAGGAGCAAGTGGGAGGAGTAACTATGACTCTCTTAAGGTAGCCAAATGCCTCGTCAACAGGCGAAATCCAACGGCAAACTCGAGGAGCTCCCGGAAGGAGTACTGTGAAAGCCTTAAGGTCAACAAATAATGGCGTATCGCTCCTGGTGAACTGGCCAGAGTAAGCTTGTAGATGTGACTGTGTGAAGCGGGGTGCAACTGGCAGGAGTAACTATGACTCTCTTAAGGTAGCCAAATGACTCGTCAAAAGGCGAATTACATCGGCAAACCCGAGGAGCTCCCGGAAGGAGTACTGTGAAAGTCTTAAGATCAACAAATAATGGCGTATCGCTTCTGGTGAACTAGCCAGAGTAAGCTTGTAGATGTGACTGTGGTAAAACGAGGAGCAAGTGGCAGGAGTAACTATGACTCTCTTAAGGTAGCCAAATGCCTCGTCAACAGGCGAATTCCAACGGCAAACTCGAGGAGCTCCCGGCAGAAGTACTGTGAAAGTCTTAAGGTCAACAAATAATGGCGTATCGCTTCTGGTGAACTACCCAGAGTAAGCTTGTAGATGCGACTGTGGTAAAACGAGGAGCAAGTGGCAGGAGTAACTATGACTCTCTTAAGGTAGCCAAATGCCTCGTCAACAGGCGAATTCCAACGGCAAACTCGAGGAGCTCCCAGCAGGAGTACTGTGAAAGTCTTAAGGTCAACAAATAATGGCGTATCGCTTCTGGTGAACTAGCCAGAGTAAGCTTGTAGATGTGACTGTGGTAAAATGGGGAGCAAGTGGCAGGAGTAACTATGACTCCCTTAAGGTTGCCAAATGACTCGTCAACAGGCGAATTCCAACGGCAAACTCGAGGAGCTCCCGGAAGGAGTACTGTGAAAGTCTTAAGATCAACAAATAATGGCGTATCGCTTCTGGTGAACTAGCCAGAGTAAGCTTGTAGATGCGACTGTGGTAAAACGAGGAGCAAGTGGCAGGAGTAACTATGACTCTCTTAAGGTAGCCAAATGCCTCGTCAACAGGCGAATTCCAACGGCAAACTCGAGGAGCTCCCAGCAGGAGTACTGTGAAAGTCTTAAGGTCAACAAATAATGGCTTCTGGTGAACTAGCCAGAGTAAGCTTGTAGATGTGACTGTGGTAAAATGGGGAGCAAGTGGCAGGAGTAACTATGACTCTCTTAAGGTAGCCAAATGCCTCGTCAACAGGCGAATTCCAACGGCAAACTCGAGGAGCTCCCGGCAGGAGTACTGTGAAAGTCTTAAGGACAACAAATAATGGCGTATCGCTTCTGGTGAACTGGCCAGAGTAAGCTTGTAGATGCGACTGTGGTAAAACGAGGAGCAAGTGGCAGGAGTAACTATGACTCTCTTAAGGTAGCCAAATGCCTCGTCAACAGGCGAATTCCATCGGCAAACTCGAGGAGCTCCCGGAAGGAGTACTGGGAAAGCCTTAAGGTCAACAAATAATGGCGTATCGCTTCTGGTGAACTAGCCAGAGTAAGCTTGTAGATGTGACTGTGGTAAAATGGGGAGCAAGGGGCAGGAGTAACTATGACTCTCTTAGGGTTGCCAAATGACTCGTCAGAAGGCGAATTACATCGGCAAACCCGAGGAGCTCCCGGAAGGAGTACTGTAAAAGTCTTAAGGTCAAAAATAATGGCGTATCGCTCTGGTGAACTGGCCAGAGTAAGCTTGTAGATGCGACTGTGGTAAAACGAGGAGCAAGTGGCAGGAGTAACTATGACTCTCTTAAGGTAGCCAAATGCCTCGTCAACAGGCGAATTCCAACGGCAAACTCGAGGAGCTCCCAGCAGGAGTACTGTGAAAGTCTTAAGGTCAACAAATAATGGCGTATCGCTTCTGGTGAACTAGCCAGAGTAAGCTTGTAGATGTGACTGTGGTAAAATGGGGAGCAAGTGGCAGGAGTAACTATGACTCCCTTAAGGTTGCCAAATGACTCGTCAACAGGCGAATTCCAACGGCAAACTCGAGGAGCTCCCGGAAGGAGTACTGTGAAAGTCTTAAGATCAACAAATAATGGCGTATCGCTTCTGGTGAACTAGCCAGAGTAAGCTTGTAGATGCGACTGTGGTAAAACGAGGAGCAAGTGGCAGGAGTAACTATGACTCTCTTAAGGTAGCCAAATGCCTCGTCAACAGGCGAATTCCAACGGCAAACTCGAGGAGCTCCCAGCAGGAGTACTGTGAAAGTCTTAAGGTCAACAAATAATGGCGTATCGCTTCTGGTGAACTAGCCAGAGTAAGCTTGTAGATGTGACTGTGGTAAAATGGGGAGCAAGTGGCAGGAGTAACTATGACTCTCTTAAGGTAGCCAAATGCCTCGTCAACAGGCGAATTCCAACGGCAAACTCGAGGAGCTCCCGGCAGGAGTACTGTGAAAGTCTTAAGGACAACAAATAATGGCGTATCGCTTCTGGTGAACTGGCCAGAGTAAGCTTGTAGATGCGACTGTGGTAAAACGAGGAGCAAGTGGCAGGAGTAACTATGACTCTCTTAAGGTAGCCAAATGCCTCGTCAACAGGCGAATTCCATCGGCAAACTCGAGGAGCTCCCGGAAGGAGTACTGGGAAAGCCTTAAGGTCAACAAATAATGGCGTATCGCTTCTGGTGAACTAGCCAGAGTAAGCTTGTAGATGTGACTGTGGTAAAATGGGGAGCAAGTGGCAGGAGTAACTATGACTCTCTTAGGGTTGCCAAATGACTCGTCAAAAGGCGAATTACATCGGCAAACCCGAGGAGCTCCCGGAAGGAGTACTGTAAAAGTCTTAAGGTCAAAAATAATGGCGTATCGCTCTGGTGAACTGGCCAGAGTAAGCTTGTAGATGCGACTGTGGTAAAACGAGGAGCAAGTGGCAGGAGTAACTATGACTCTCTTAAGGTAGCCAAATGCCTCGTCAACAGGCGAAATCCAACGGCAAACTCGAGGAGCTCCCGGAAGGAGTACTGTGAAAGCCTTAAGGTCAACAAATAATGGCGTATCGCTCCTGGTGAACTGGCCAGAGTAAGCTTGTAGATGTGACTGTGTGAAGCGGGGTGCAACTGGCAGGAGTAACTATGACTCTCTTAAGGTAGCCAAATGCCTCGTCAAAAGGCGAATTACATCGGCAAACCCGAGGAGCTCCCGGAAGGAGTACTGTGAAAGTCTTAAGATCAACAAATAATGGCGTATCGCTTCTGGTGAACTAGCCAGAGTAAGCTTGTAGATGTGACTGTGGTAAAACGAGGAGCAAGTGGCAGGAGTAACTATGACTCTCTTAAGGTAGCCAAATGCCTCGTCAACAGGCGAATTCCAACGGCAAACTCGAGGAGCTCCCGGCAGGAGTACTGTGAAAGTCTTAAGGTCAACAAATAATGGCGTATCGCTTCTGGTGAACTACCCAGAGTAAGCTTGTAGATGCGACTGTGGTAAAACGAGGAGCAAGTGGCAGGAGTAACTATGACTCTCTTAAGGTAGCCAAATGCCTCGTCAACAGGCGAATTCCAACGGCAAACTCGAGGAGCTCCCAGCAGGAGTACTGTGAAAGTCTTATGGTCAACAAATAATGGCGTATCGCTTCTGGTGAACTAGCCAGAGTAAGCTTGTAGATGTGACTGTGGTAAAATGGGGAGCAAGTGGCAGGAGTAACTATGACTCCCTTAAGGTTGCCAAATGACTCGTCAACAGGCGAATTCCAACGGCAAACTCGAGGAGCTCCCGGAAGGAGTACTGTGAAAGTCTTAAGATCAACAAATAATGGCGTATCGCTTCTGGTGAACTAGCCAGAGTAAGCTTGTAGATGCGACTGTGGTAAAACGAGGAGCAAGTGGCAGGAGTAACTATGACTCTCTTAAGGTAGCCAAAAACCTCGTCAACAGGCGAATTCCAACGGCAAACTCGAGGAGCTCCCAGCAGGAGTACTGTGAAAGTCTTAAGGTCAACAAATAATGGCTTCTGGTGAACTAGCCAGAGTAAGCTTGTAGATGTGACTGTGGTAAAATGGGGAGCAAGTGGCAGGAGTAACTATGACTCTCTTAAGGTAGCCAAATGCCTCGTCAACAGGCGAATTCCAACGGCAAACTCGAGGAGCTCCCGGCAGGAGTACTGTGAAAGTCTTAAGGACAACAAATAATGGCGTATCGCTTCTGGTGAACTGGCCAGAGTAAGCTTGTAGATGCGACTGTGGTAAAACGAGGAGCAAGTGGCAGGAGTAACTATGACTCTCTTAAGGTAGCCAAATGCCTCGTCAACAGGCGAATTCCATCGGCAAACTCGAGGAGCTCCCGGAAGGAGTACTGGGAAAGCCTTAAGGTCAACAAATAATGGCGTATCGCTTCTGGTGAACTAGCCAGAGTAAGCTTGTAGATGTGACTGTGGTAAAATGGGGAGCAAGGGGCAGGAGTAACTATGACTCTCTTAGGGTTGCCAAATGACTCGTCAGAAGGCGAATTACATCGGCAAACCCGAGGAGCTCCCGGAAGGAGTACTGTAAAAGTCTTAAGGTCAAAAATAATGGCGTATCGCTCTGGTGAACTGGCCAGAGTAAGCTTGTAGATGCGACTGTGGTAAAACGAGGAGCAAGTGGCAGGAGTAACTATGACTCTCTTAAGGTAGCCAAATGCCTCGTCAACAGGCGAATTCCAACGGCAAACTCGAGGAGCTCCCGGCAGGAGTACTGTGAAAGTCTTAAGGTCAACAAATAATGGCGTATCGCTTCTGGTGAACTGGCCAGAGTAAGCTTGTAGATGCGACTGTGGTAAAACGAGGAGCAAGTGGCAGGAGTAACTATGACTCTCTTAAGGTAGCCAAATGCCTCGTCAACAGGCGAAATCCAACGGCAAACTCGAGGAGCTCCCGGAAGGAGTACTGTGAAAGCCTTAAGGTCAACAAATAATGGCGTATCGCTCCTGGTGAACTGGCCAGAGTAAGCTTATAGATGTGACTGTGTGAAGCGGGGTGCAACTGGCAGGAGTAACTATGACGCTCTTAAGGTAGCCAAATGACTCGTCAAAAGGCGAATTACATCGGCAAACCCGAGGAGCTCCCGGAAGGAGTACTGTGAAAGTCTTAAGATCAACAAATAATGGCGTATCGCTTCTGGTGAACTAGCCAGAGTAAGCTTGTAGATGCGACTGTGGTAAAACGAGGAGCAAGTGGCAGGAGTAACTATGACTCTCTTAAGGTAGCCAAATGACTCGTCAAAAGGCGAATTACATCGGCAAACCCGAGGAGCTCCCGGAAGGAGTACTGTGAAAGTCTTAAGATCAACAAATAATGGCGTATCGCTTCTGGTGAACTAGCCAGAGTAAGCTTGTAGATGTGACTGTGGTAAAACGAGGAGCAAGTGGCAGGAGTAACTATGACTCTCTTAAGGTAGCCAAATGCCTCGTCAACAGGCGAATTCCAACGGCAAACTCGAGGAGCTCCCGGAAGGAGTACTGTGAAAGTCTTAAGATCAACAAATAATGGCGTATCGCTTCTGGTGAACTAGCCAGAGTAAGCTTGTAGATGCGACTGTGGTAAAACGAGGAGCAAGTGGCAGGAGTAACTATGACTCTCTTAAGGTAGCCAAATGCCTCGTCAACAGGCGAATTCCAACGGCAAACTCGAGGAGCTCCCGGCAGGAGTACTGTGAAAGTCTTAAGATCAACAAATAATGGCGTATCGCTTCTGGTGAACTAGCCAGAGTAAGCTTGTAGATGCGACTGTGGTAAAACGAGGAGCAAGTGGCAGGAGTAACTATGACTCTCTTAAGGTAGCCAAATGCCTCGTCAACAGGCGAATTCCAACGGCAAACTCGAGGAGCTCCCGGCAGGAGTACTGTGAAAGTCTTAAGGTCAACAAATAATGGCGTATCGCTTCTGGTGAACTGGCCAGAGTAAGCTTGTAGATGCGACTGTGGTAAAACGAGGAGCAAGTGGCAGGAGTAACTATGACTCTCTTAAGGTAGCCAAATGCCTCGTCAACAGGCGAATTCCAACGGCAAACTCGAGGAGCTCCCGGAAGGAGTACTGTGAAAGCCTTAAGGTCAACAAATAATGGCGTATCGCTTCTGGTGAACTAGCCAGAGTAAGCTTGTAGATGTGACTGTGGTAAAATGGGGAGCAAGTGGCAGGAGTAACTATGACTCTCTTAGGGTTGCCAAATGACTCGTCAAAAGGCGAATTACATCGGCAAACCCGAGGAGCTCCCGGAAGGAGTACTGTGAAAGTCTTAAGGTCAACAAATAATGGCGTATCGCTCTGGTGAACTGGCCAGAGTAAGCTTGTAGATGCGACTGTGGTAAAACGAGGAGCAAGTGGCAGGAGTAACTATGACTCTCTTAAGGTAGCCAAATGCCTCGTCAACAGGCGAATTCCAACGGCAAACTCGAGGAGCTCCCAGCAGGAGTACTGTGAAAGTCTTAAGGTCAACAAATAATGGCGTATCGCTTCTGGTGAACTAGCCAGAGTAAGCTTGTAGATGTGACTGTGGTAAAATGGGGAGCAAGTGGCAGGAGTAACTATGACTCTCTTAAGGTAGCCAAATGCCTCGTCAACAGGCGAATTCCAACGGCAAACTCGAGGAGCTCCCGGAAGGAGTACTGTGAAAGCCGTAAGGTCAACAAATAATGGCGTATCGCTTCTGGTGAACTAGCCAGAGTAAGCTTGTAGATGTGACTGTGGTAAAATGGGGAGCAAGTGGCAGGAGTAACTATGACTCTCTTAGGGTTGCCAAATGACTCGTCAAAAGGCGAATTACATCGGCAAACCCGAGGAGCTCCCGGAAGGAGTACTGTGAAAGTCTTAAGGTCAACAAATAATGGCGTATCGCTCTGGTGAACTGGCCAGAGTAAGCTTGTAGATGCGACTGTGGTAAAACGAGGAGCAAGTGGCAGGAGTAACTATGACTCTCTTAGGGTTGCCAAATAACTCGTCAAAAGGCGAATTACATCGGCAAACCCGAGGAGCTCCCGGAAGGAGTACTGTGAAAGTCTTAAGATCAACAAATAATGGCGTATCGCTTCTGGTGAACTAGCCAGAGTAAGCTTGTAGATGCGACTGTGGTAAAACGAGGAGCAAGTGGCAGGAGTAACTATGACTCTCTTAAGGTAGCCAAATGCCTCGTCAACAGGCGAATTCCAACGGCAAACTCGAGGAGCTCCCGGAAGGAGTACTGTGAAAGTCTTAAGATCAACAAATAATGGCGTATCGCTTCTGGTGAACTAGCCAGAGTAAGCTTGTAGATGCGACTGTGGGAAAACGAGGAGCAAGTGGCAGGAGTAACTATGACTCTCTTAAGGTAGCCAAATGCCTCGTCAACAGGCGAATTCCAACGGCAAACTCGAGGAGCTCCCGGCAGGAGTACTGTGAAAGTCTTAAGGTCAACAAATAATGGCGTATCGCTTCTGGTGAACTGGCCAGAGTAAGCTTGTAGATGCGACTGTGGTAAAATGGGGAGCAAGTGGCAGGAGTAACTATGACTCTCTTAGGGTTGCCAAATAACTCGTCAAAAGGCGAATTACATCGGCAAACCCGAGGAGCTCCCGGAAGGAGTACTGTGAAAGTCTTAAGATCAACAAATAATGGCGTATCGCTTCTGGTGAACTAGCCAGAGTAAGCTTGTAGATGCGACTGTGGTAAAACGAGGAGCAAGTGGCAGGAGTAACTATGACTCTCTTAAGGTAGCCAAATGCCTCGTCAACAGGCGAATTCCAACGGCAAACTCGAGGAGCTCCCGGAAGGAGTACTGTGAAAGTCTTAAGATCAACAAATAATGGCGTATCGCTTCTGGTGAACTAGCCAGAGTAAGCTTGTAGATGCGACTGTGGTAAAACGAGGAGCAAGTGGCAGGAGTAACTATGACTCTCTTAAGGTAGCCAAATGCCTCGTCAACAGGCGAATTCCAACGGCAAACTCGAGGAGCTCCCGGCAGGAGTACTGTGAAAGTCTTAAGGTCAACAAATAATGGCGTATCGCTCTGGTGAACTGGCCAGAGTAAGCTTGTAGATGCGACTGTGGTAAAACGAGGAGCAAGTGGCAGGAGTAACTATGACTCTCTTAAGGTAGCCAAATGCCTCGTCAACAGGCGAATTCCAACGGCAAACTCGAGGAGCTCCCAGCAGGAGTACTGTGAAAGTCTTAAGGTCAACAAATAATGGCGTATCGCTTCTGGTGAACTAGCCAGAGTAAGCTTGTAGATGTGACTGTGGTAAAATGGGGAGCAAGTGGCAGGAGTAACTATGACTCTCTTAAGGTAGCCAAATGCCTCGTCAACAGGCGAATTCCAACGGCAAACTCGAGGAGCTCCCGGAAGGAGTACTGTGAAAGCCGTAAGGTCAACAAATAATGGCGTATCGCTTCTGGTGAACTAGCCAGAGTAAGCTTGTAGATGTGACTGTGGTAAAATGGGGAGCAAGTGGCAGGAGTAACTATGACTCTCTTAGGGTTGCCAAATGACTCGTCAAAAGGCGAATTACATCGGCAAACCCGAGGAGCTCCCGGAAGGAGTACTGTGAAAGTCTTAAGGTCAACAAATAATGGCGTATCGCTCTGGTGAACTGGCCAGAGTAAGCTTGTAGATGCGACTGTGGTAAAACGAGGAGCAAGTGGCAGGAGTAACTATGACTCTCTTAGGGTTGCCAAATAACTCGTCAAAAGGCGAATTACATCGGCAAACCCGAGGAGCTCCCGGAAGGAGTACTGTGAAAGTCTTAAGATCAACAAATAATGGCGTATCGCTTCTGGTGAACTAGCCAGAGTAAGCTTGTAGATGCGACTGTGGTAAAACGAGGAGCAAGTGGCAGGAGTAACTATGACTCTCTTAAGGTAGCCAAATGCCTCGTCAACAGGCGAATTCCAACGGCAAACTCGAGGAGCTCCCGGAAGGAGTACTGTGAAAGTCTTAAGATCAACAAATAATGGCGTATCGCTTCTGGTGAACTAGCCAGAGTAAGCTTGTAGATGCGACTGTGGGAAAACGAGGAGCAAGTGGCAGGAGTAACTATGACTCTCTTAAGGTAGCCAAATGCCTCGTCAACAGGCGAATTCCAACGGCAAACTCGAGGAGCTCCCGGCAGGAGTACTGTGAAAGTCTTAAGGTCAACAAATAATGGCGTATCGCTTCTGGTGAACTGGCCAGAGTAAGCTTGTAGATGCGACTGTGGTAAAATGGGGAGTAAGTGGCAGGAGTAACTATGACTCTCTTAGGGTTGCCAAATAACTCGTCAAAAGGCGAATTACATCGGCAAACCCGAGGAGCTCCCGGAAGGAGTACTGTGAAAGTCTTAAGATCAACAAATAATGGCGTATCGCTTCTGGTGAACTAGCCAGAGTAAGCTTGTAGATGCGACTGTGGTAAAACGAGGAGCAAGTGGCAGGAGTAACTATGACTCTCTTAAGGTAGCCAAATGCCTCGTCAACAGGCGAATTCCAACGGCAAACTCGAGGAGCTCCCGGAAGGAGTACTGTGAAAGTCTTAAGATCAACAAATAATGGCGTATCGCTTCTGGTGAACTAGCCAGAGTAAGCTTGTAGATGCGACTGTGGTAAAACGAGGAGCAAGTGGCAGGAGTAACTATGACTCTCTTAAGGTAGCCAAATGCCTCGTCAACAGGCGAATTCCAACGGCAAACTCGAGGAGCTCCCGGCAGGAGTACTGTGAAAGTCTTAAGGTCAACAAATAATGGCGTATCGCTTCTGGTGAACTGGCCAGAGTAAGCTTGTAGATGCGACTGTGGTAAAATGGGGAGCAAGTGGCAGGAGTAACTATGACTCTCTTAGGGTTGCCAAATAACTCGTCAAAAGGCGAATTACATCGGCAAACCCGAGGAGCTCCCGGAAGGAGTACTGTGAAAGTCTTAAGATCAACAAATAATGGCGTATCGCTTCTGGTGAACTAGCCAGAGTAAGCTTGTAGATGCGACTGTGGTAAAACGAGGAGCAAGTGGCAGGAGTAACTATGACTCTCTTAAGGTAGCCAAATGCCTCGTCAACAGGCGAATTCCAACGGCAAACTCGAGGAGCTCCCGGAAGGAGTACTGTGAAAGTCTTAAGATCAACAAATAATGGCGTATCGCTTCTGGTGAACTAGCCAGAGTAAGCTTGTAGATGCGACTGTGGTAAAACGAGGAGCAAGTGGCAGGAGTAACTATGACTCTCTTAAGGTAGCCAAATGCCTCGTCAACAGGCGAATTCCAACGGCAAACTCGAGGAGCTCCCGGAAGGAGTACTGTGAAAGTCTTAAGATCAACAAATAATGGCGTATCGCTTCTGGTGAACTAGCCAGAGTAAGCTTGTAGATGCGACTGTGGTAAAACGAGGAGCAAGTGGCAGGAGTAACTATGACTCTCTTAAGGTAGCCAAATGCCTCGTCAACAGGCGAATTCCAACGGCAAACTCGAGGAGCTCCCGGCAGGAGTACTGTGAAAGTCTTAAGGACAACAAATAATGGCGTATCGCTTCTGGTGAACTGGCCAGAGTAAGCTTGTAGATGCGACTGTGGTAAAATGGGGAGCAAGTGGCAGGAGTAACTATGACTCTCTTAGGGTTGCCAAATAACTCGTCAAAAGGCGAATTACATCGGCAAACCCGAGGAGCTCCCGGAAGGAGTACTGTGAAAGTCTTAAGATCAACAAATAATGGCGTATCGCTTCTGGTGAACTAGCCAGAGTAAGCTTGTAGATGCGACTGTGGTAAAACGAGGAGCAAGTGGCAGGAGTAACTATGACTCTCTTAAGGTAGCCAAATGCCTCGTCAACAGGCGAATTCCAACGGCAAACTCGAGGAGCTCCCGGAAGGAGTACTGTGAAAGTCTTAAGATCAACAAATAATGGCGTATCGCTTCTGGTGAACTAGCCAGAGTAAGCTTGTAGATGCGACTGTGGTAAAACGAGGAGCAAGTGGCAGGAGTAACTATGACTCTCTTAAGGTAGCCAAATGCCTCGTCAACAGGCGAATTCCAACGGCAAACTCGAGGAGCTCCCGGCAGGAGTACTGTGAAAGTCTTAAGATCAACAAATAATGGCGTATCGCTTCTGGTGAACTAGCCAGAGTAAGCTTGTAGATGCGACTGTGGTAAAACGAGGAGCAAGTGGCAGGAGTAACTATGACTCTCTTAAGGTAGCCAAATGCCTCGTCAACAGGCGAATTCCAACGGCAAACTCGAGGAGCTCCCGGCAGGAGTACTGTGAAAGTCTTAAGGTCAACAAATAATGGCGTATCGCTTCTGGTGAACTGGCCAGAGTAAGCTTGTAGATGCGACTGTGGTAAAACGAGGAGCAAGTGGCAGGAGTAACTATGACTCTCTTAAGGTAGCCAAATGCCTCGTCAACAGGCGAATTCCAACGGCAAACTCGAGGAGCTCCCGGCAGGAGTACTGTGAAAGTCTTAAGGACAACAAATAATGGCGTATCGCTTCTGGTGAACTAGCCAGAGTAAGCTTGTAGATGCGACTGTGGTAAAACGAGGAGCACGTGGCAGGAGTAACTATGACTCTCTTAAGGTAGCCAAATGCCTCGTCAACAGGCGAATTCCAACGGCAAACTCGAGGAGCTCCCAGCAGGAGTACTGTGAAAGTCTTAAGGTCAACAAATAATGGCGTATCGCTTCTGGTGAACTAGCCAGAGTAAGCTTGTAGATGTGACTGTGGTAAAATGGGGAGCAAGTGGCAGGAGTAACTATGACTCATTTAAGGTTGCCAAATGACTCGTCAACAGGCGAATTCCAACGGCAAACTCGAGGAGCTCCCGGAAGGAGTACTGTGAAAGTCTTAAGATCAACAAATAATGGCGTATCGCTTCTGGTGAACTAGCCAGAGTAAGCTTGTAGATGCGACTGTGGTAAAACGAGGAGCAAGTGGCAGGAGTAACTATGACTCTCTTAAGGTAGCCAAATGCCTCGTCAACAGGCGAATTCCAACGGCAAACTCGAGGAGCTCCCAGCAGGAGTACTGTGAAAGTCTTAAGGTCAACAAATAATGGCGTATCGCTTCTGGTGAACTAGCCAGAGTAAGCTTGTAGATGTGACTGTGGTAAAATGGGGAGCAAGTGGCAGGAGTAACTATGACTCTCTTAAGGTAGCCAAATGCCTCGTCAACAGGAGAATTCCAACGGCAAACTCGAGGAGCTCCCGGCAGGAGTACTGTGAAAGTCTTAAGGACAACAAATAATGGCGTATCGCTTCTGGTGAACTGGCCAGAGTAAGCTTGTAGATGCGACTGTGGTAAAACGAGGAGCAAGTGGCAGGAGTAACTATGACTCTCTTAAGGTAGCCAAATGCCTCGTCAACAGGCGAATTCCAACGGCAAACTCGAGGAGCTCCCGGAAGGAGTACTGTGAAAGCCTTAAGGTCAACAAATAATGGCGTATCGCTCCTGGTGAACTGGCTAGAGTAAGCTTGTAGATGTGACTGTGTGAAACGGGGTGCAACTGGCAGGAGTAACTATGACTCTCTTAAGGTAGCCAAATGACTCGTCAACAGGCGAATTACATCGGCAAACCCGAGGAGCTCCCGGAAGGAGTACTGTGAAAGTCTTAAGATCAACAAATAATGGCGTATCGCTTCTGGTGAACTAGCCAGAGTAAGCTTGTAGATGCGACTGTGGTAAAACGAGGAGCAAGTGGCAGGAGTAACTATGACTCTCTTAAGGTAGCCAAATGCCTCGTCAACAGGCGAATTCCAACGGCAAACTCGAGGAGCTCCCGGCAGGAGTACTGTGAAAGTCTTAAGGTCAACAAATAATGGCGTATCGCTTCTGGTGAACTGGCCAGAGTAAGCTTGTAGATGCGACTGTGGTAAAACGAGGAGCAAGTGGCAGGAGTAACTATGACTCTCTTAAGGTAGCCAAATGCCTCGTCAACAGGCGAATTCCAACGGCAAACTCGAGGAGCTCCCGGCAGGAGTACTGTGAAAGTCTTAAGGACAACAAATAATGGCGTATCGCTTCTGGTGAACTAGCCAGAGTAAGCTTGTAGATGCGACTGTGGTAAAACGAGGAGCAAGTGGCAGGAGTAACTATGACTCTCTTAAGGTAGCCAAATGCCTCGTCAACAGGCGAATTCCAACGGCAAACTCGAGGAGCTCCCAGCAGGAGTACTGTGAAAGTCTTAAGGTCAACAAATAATGGCGTATCGCTTCTGGTGAACTAGCCAGAGTAAGCTTGTAGATGTGACTGTGGTAAAATGGGGAGCAAGTGGCAGGAGTAACTATGACTCTCTTAAGGTAGCCAAATGCCTCGTCAACAGGAGAATTCCAACGGCAAACTCGAGGAGCTCCCGGCAGGAGTACTGTGAAAGTCTTAAGGACAACAAATAATGGCGTATCGCTTCTGGTGAACTGGCCAGAGTAAGCTTGTAGATGCGACTGTGGTAAAACGAGGAGCAAGTGGCAGGAGTAACTATGACTCTCTTAAGGTAGCCAAATGCCTCGTCAACAGGCGAATTCCAACGGCAAACTCGAGGAGCTCCCGGAAGGAGTACTGTGAAAGCCTTAAGGTCAACAAATAATGGCGTATCGCTCCTGGTGAACTGGCTAGAGTAAGCTTGTAGATGTGACTGTGTGAAACGGGGTGCAACTGGCAGGAGTAACTATGACTCTCTTAAGGTAGCCAAATGACTCGTCAACAGGCGAATTACATCGGCAAACCCGAGGAGCTCCCGGAAGGAGTACTGTGAAAGTCTTAAGATCAACAAATAATGGCGTATCGCTTCTGGTGAACTAGCCAGAGTAAGCTTGTAGATGCGACTGTGGTAAAACGAGGAGCAAGTGGCAGGAGTAACTATGACTCTCTTAAGGTAGCCAAATGCCTCGTCAACAGGCGAATTCCAACGGCAAACTCGAGGAGCTCCCGGCAGGAGTACTGTGAAAGTCTTAAGGTCAACAAATAATGGCGTATCGCTTCTGGTGAACTGGCCAGAGTAAGCTTGTAGATGCGACTGTGGTAAAACGAGGAGCAAGTGGCAGGAGTAACTATGACTCTCTTAAGGTAGCCAAATGCCTCGTCAACAGGCGAATTCCAACGGCAAACTCGAGGAGCTCCCGGCAGGAGTACTGTGAAAGTCTTAAGGACAACAAATAATGGCGTATCGCTTCTGGTGAACTAGCCAGAGTAAGCTTGTAGATGCGACTGTGGTAAAACGAGGAGCAAGTGGCAGGAGTAACTATGACTCTCTTAAGGTAGCCAAATGCCTCGTCAACAGGCGAATTCCAACGGCAAACTCGAGGAGCTCCCAGCAGGAGTACTGTGAAAGTCTTAAGGTCAACAAATAATGGCGTATCGCTTCTGGTGAACTAGCCAGAGTAAGCTTGTAGATGTGACTGTGGTAAAATGGGGAGCAAGTGGCAGGAGTAACTATGACTCTCTTAAGGTAGCCAAATGCCTCGTCAACAGGCGAATTCCAACGGCAAACTCGAGGAGCTCCCGGAAGGAGTACTGTGAAAGTCTTAAGATCAACAAATAATGGCGTATCGCTTCTGGTGAACTAGCCAGAGTAAGCTTGTAGATGCGACTGTGGTAAAACGAGGAGCAAGTGGCAGGAGTAACTATGACTCTCTTAAGGTAGCCAAATGCCTCGTCAACAGGCGAAATCCAACGGCAAACTCGAGGAGCTCCCGGCAGGAGTACTGTGAAAGTCTTAAGGACAACAAATAATGGCGTATCGCTTCTGGTGAACTAGCCAGAGTAAGCTTGTAGATGCGACTGTGGTAAAACGAGGAGCAAGTGGCAGGAGTAACTATGACTCTCTTAAGGTAGCCAAATGCCTCGTCAACAGGCGAATTCCAACGGCAAACTCGAGGAGCTCCCGGCAGGAGTACTGTGAAAGTCTTAAGGTCAACAAATAATGGCGTATCGCTTCTGGTGAACTGGCCAGAGTAAGCTTGTAGATGCGACTGTGGTAAAATGGGGAGCAAGTGGCAGGAGTAACTATGACTCTCTTAGGGTTGCCAAATAACTTGTCAAAAGGCGAATTACATCGGCAAACCCGAGGAGCTCCCGGAAGGAGTACTGTGAAAGTCTTAAGATCAACAAATAATGGCGTATCGCTTCTGGTGAACTAGCCAGAGTAAGCTTGTAGATGCGACTGTGGTAAAACGAGGAGCAAGTGGCAGGAGTAACTATGACTCTCTTAAGGTAGCCAAATGCCTCGTCAACAGGCGAATTCCAACGGCAAACTCGAGGAGCTCCCGGAAGGAGTACTGTGAAAGTCTTAAGATCAACAAATAATGGCGTATCGCTTCTGGTGAACTAGCCAGAGTAAGCTTGTAGATGCGACTGTGGTAAAACGAGGAGCAAGTGGCAGGAGTAACTATGACTCTCTTAAGGTAGCCAAATGCCTCGTCAACAGGCGAAATCCAACGGCAAACTCGAGGAGCTCCCGGCAGGAGTACTGTGAAAGTCTTAAGGACAACAAATAATGGCGTATCGCTTCTGGTGAACTAGCCAGAGTAAGCTTGTAGATGCGACTGTGGTAAAACGAGGAGCAAGTGGCAGGAGTAACTATGACTCTCTTAAGGTAGCCAAATGCCTCGTCAACAGGCGAATTCCAACGGCAAACTCGAGGAGCTCCCGGCAGGAGTACTGTGAAAGTCTTAAGGTCAACAAATAATGGCGTATCGCTTCTGGTGAACTGGCCAGAGTAAGCTTGTAGATGCGACTGTGGTAAAATGGGGAGCAAGTGGCAGGAGTAACTATGACTCTCTTAGGGTTGCCAAATAACTTGTCAAAAGGCGAATTACATCGGCAAACCCGAGGAGCTCCCGGAAGGAGTACTGTGAAAGTCTTAAGATCAACAAATAATGGCGTATCGCTTCTGGTGAACTAGCCAGAGTAAGCTTGTAGATGCGACTGTGGTAAAACGAGGAGCAAGTGGCAGGAGTAACTATGACTCTCTTAAGGTAGCCAAATGCCTCGTCAACAGGCGAATTCCAACGGCAAACTCGAGGAGCTCCCGGAAGGAGTACTGTGAAAGTCTTAAGATCAACAAATAATGGCGTATCGCTTCTGGTGAACTACCCAGAGTAAGCTTGTAGATGCGACTGTGGTAAAACGAGGAGCAAGTGGCAGGAGTAACTATGACTCTCTTAAGGTAGCCAAATGCCTCGTCAACAGGCGAATTCCAACGGCAAACTCGAGGAGCTCCCGGCAGGAGTACTGTGAAAGTCTTAAGATCAACAAATAATGGCGTATCGCTTCTGGTGAACTGGCCAGAGTAAGCTTGTAGATGCGACTGTGGTAAAACGAGGAGCAAGTGGCAGGAGTAACTATGACTCTCTTAAGGTAGCCAAATGCCTCGTCAACAGGCGAATTCCAACGGCAAACTCGAGGAGCTCCCGGCAGGAGTACTGTGAAAGTCTTAAGGACAACAAATAATGGCGTATCGCTTCTGGTGAACTAGCCAGAGTAAGCTTGTAGATGCGACTGTGGTAAAACGAGGAGCACGTGGCAGGAGTAACTATGACTCTCTTAAGGTAGCCAAATGCCTCGTCAACAGGCGAATTCCAACGGCAAACTCGAGGAGCTCCCAGCAGGAGTACTGTGAAAGTCTTAAGGTCAACAAATAATGGCGTATCGCTTCTGGTGAATTAGCCAGAGTAAGCTTGTAGATGTGACTGTGGTAAAATGGGGAGCAAGTGGCAGGAGTAACTATGACTCATTTAAGGTTGCCAAATGACTCGTCAACAGGCGAATTCCAACGGCAAACTCGAGGAGCTCCCGGAAGGAGTACTGTGAAAGTCTTAAGATCAACAAATAATGGCGTATCGCTTCTGGTGAACTAGCCAGAGTAAGCTTGTAGATGCGACTGTGGTAAAACGAGGAGCAAGTGGCAGGAGTAACTATGACTCTCTTAAGGTAGCCAAATGCCTCGTCAACAGGCGAATTCCAACGGCAAACTCGAGGAGCTCCCAGCAGGAGTACTGTGAAAGTCTTAAGGTCAACAAATAATGGCGTATCGCTTCTGGTGAACTAGCCAGAGTAAGCTTGTAGATGTGACTGTGGTAAAATGGGGAGCAAGTGGCAGGAGTAACTATGACTCTCTTAAGGTAGCCAAATGCCTCGTCAACAGGAGAATTCCAACGGCAAACTCGAGGAGCTCCCGGCAGGAGTACTGTGAAAGTCTTAAGGACAACAAATAATGGCGTATCGCTTCTGGTGAACTGGCCAGAGTAAGCTTGTAGATGCGACTGTGGTAAAACGAGGAGCAAGTGGCAGGAGTAACTATGACTCTCTTAAGGTAGCCAAATGCCTCGTCAACAGGCGAATTCCAACGGCAAACTCGAGGAGCTCCCGGAAGGAGTACTGTGAAAGCCTTAAGGTCAACAAATAATGGCGTATCGCTCCTGGTGAACTGGCTAGAGTAAGCTTGTAGATGTGACTGTGTGAAACGGGGTGCAACTGGCAGGAGTAACTATGACTCTCTTAAGGTAGCCAAATGACTCGTCAAAAGGCGAATTACATCGGCAAACCCGAGGAGCTCCCGGAAGGAGTACTGTGAAAGTCTTAAGATCAACAAATAATGGCGTATCGCTTCTGGTGAACTAGCCAGAGTAAGCTTGTAGATGCGACTGTGGTAAAACGAGGAGCAAGTGGCAGGAGTAACTATGACTCTCTTAAGGTAGCCAAATGCCTCGTCAACAGGCGAATTCCAACGGCAAACTCGAGGAGCTCCCAGCAGGAGTACTGTGAAAGTCTTAAGGTCAACAAATAATGGCGTATCGCTTCTGGTGAACTAGCCAGAGTAAGCTTGTAGATGTGACTGTGGTAAAATGGGGAGCAAGTGGCAGGAGTAACTATGACTCTCTTAAGGTAGCCAAATGCCTCGTCAACAGGAGAATTCCAACGGCAAACTCGAGGAGCTCCCGGCAGGAGTACTGTGAAAGTCTTAAGGACAACAAATAATGGCGTATCGCTTCTGGTGAACTGGCCAGAGTAAGCTTGTAGATGCGACTGTGGTAAAACGAGGAGCAAGTGGCAGGAGTAACTATGACTCTCTTAAGGTAGCCAAATGCCTCGTCAACAGGCGAATTCCAACGGCAAACTCGAGGAGCTCCCGGAAGGAGTACTGTGAAAGCCTTAAGGTCAACAAATAATGGCGTATCGCTCCTGGTGAACTGGCTAGAGTAAGCTTGTAGATGTGACTGTGTGAAACGGGGTGCAACTGGCAGGAGTAACTATGACTCTCTTAAGGTAGCCAAATGACTCGTCAAAAGGCGAATTACATCGGCAAACCCGAGGAGCTCCCGGAAGGAGTACTGTGAAAGTCTTAAGATCAACAAATAATGGCGTATCGCTTCTGGTGAACTAGCCAGAGTAAGCTTGTAGATGCGACTGTGGTAAAACGAGGAGCAAGTGGCAGGAGTAACTATGACTCTCTTAAGGTAGCCAAATGCCTCGTCAACAGGCGAATTCCAACGGCAAACTCGAGGAGCTCCCGGCAGGAGTACTGTGAAAGTCTTAAGGTCAACAAATAATGGCGTATCGCTTCTGGTGAACTGGCCAGAGTAAGCTTGTAGATGCGACTGTGGTAAAACGAGGAGCAAGTGGCAGGAGTAACTATGACTCTCTTAAGGTAGCCAAATGCCTCGTCAACAGGCGAATTCCAACGGCAAACTCGAGGAGCTCCCGGCAGGAGTACTGTGAAAGTCTTAAGGACAACAAATAATGGCGTATCGCTTCTGGTGAACTAGCCAGAGTAAGCTTGTAGATGCGACTGTGGTAAAACGAGGAGCAAGTGGCAGGAGTAACTATGACTCTCTTAAGGTAGCCAAATGCCTCGTCAACAGGCGAATTCCAACGGCAAACTCGAGGAGCTCCCAGCAGGAGTACTGTGAAAGTCTTAAGGTCAACAAATAATGGCGTATCGCTTCTGGTGAACTAGCCAGAGTAAGCTTGTAGATGTGACTGTGGTAAAATGGGGAGCAAGTGGCAGGAGTAACTATGACTCTCTTAAGGTAGCCAAATGCCTCGTCAACAGGCGAATTCCAACGGCAAACTCGAGGAGCTCCCGGAAGGAGTACTGTGAAAGTCTTAAGATCAACAAATAATGGCGTATCGCTTCTGGTGAACTAGCCAGAGTAAGCTTGTAGATGCGACTGTGGTAAAACGAGGAGCAAGTGGCAGGAGTAACTATGACTCTCTTAAGGTAGCCAAATGCCTCGTCAACAGGCGAAATCCAACGGCAAACTCGAGGAGCTCCCGGCAGGAGTACTGTGAAAGTCTTAAGGACAACAAATAATGGCGTATCGCTTCTGGTGAACTAGCCAGAGTAAGCTTGTAGATGCGACTGTGGTAAAACGAGGAGCAAGTGGCAGGAGTAACTATGACTCTCTTAAGGTAGCCAAATGCCTCGTCAACAGGCGAATTCCAACGGCAAACTCGAGGAGCTCCCGGCAGGAGTACTGTGAAAGTCTTAAGGTCAACAAATAATGGCGTATCGCTTCTGGTGAACTGGCCAGAGTAAGCTTGTAGATGCGACTGTGGTAAAATGGGGAGCAAGTGGCAGGAGTAACTATGACTCTCTTAGGGTTGCCAAATAACTTGTCAAAAGGCGAATTACATCGGCAAACCCGAGGAGCTCCCGGAAGGAGTACTGTGAAAGTCTTAAGATCAACAAATAATGGCGTATCGCTTCTGGTGAACTAGCCAGAGTAAGCTTGTAGATGCGACTGTGGTAAAACGAGGAGCAAGTGGCAGGAGTAACTATGACTCTCTTAAGGTAGCCAAATGCCTCGTCAACAGGCGAATTCCAACGGCAAACTCGAGGAGCTCCCGGAAGGAGTACTGTGAAAGTCTTAAGATCAACAAATAATGGCGTATCGCTTCTGGTGAACTAGCCAGAGTAAGCTTGTAGATGCGACTGTGGTAAAACGAGGAGCAAGTGGCAGGAGTAACTATGACTCTCTTAAGGTAGCCAAATGCCTCGTCAACAGGCGAATTCCAACGGCAAACTCGAGGAGCTCCCGGCAGGAGTACTGTGAAAGTCTTAAGATCAACAAATAATGGCGTATCGCTTCTGGTGAACTAGCCAGAGTAAGCTTGTAGATGCGACTGTGGTAAAACGAGGAGCAAGTGGCAGGAGTAACTATGACTCTCTTAAGGTAGCCAAATGCCTCGTCAACAGGCGAATTCCAACGGCAAACTCGAGGAGCTCCCGGCAGGAGTACTGTGAAAGTCTTAAGGTCAACAAATAATGGCGTATCGCTTCTGGTGAACTGGCCAGAGTAAGCTTGTAGATGCGACTGTGGTAAAACGAGGAGCAAGTGGCAGGAGTAACTATGACTCTCTTAAGGTAGCCAAATGCCTCGTCAACAGGCGAATTCCAACGGCAAACTCGAGGAGCTCCCGGCAGGAGTACTGTGAAAGTCTTAAGGACAACAAATAATGGCGTATCGCTTCTGGTGAACTAGCCAGAGTAAGCTTGTAGATGCGACTGTGGTAAAACGAGGAGCACGTGGCAGGAGTAACTATGACTCTCTTAAGGTAGCCAAATGCCTCGTCAACAGGCGAATTCCAACGGCAAACTCGAGGAGCTCCCAGCAGGAGTACTGTGAAAGTCTTAAGGTCAACAAATAATGGCGTATCGCTTCTGGTGAACTAGCCAGAGTAAGCTTGTAGATGTGACTGTGGTAAAATGGGGAGCAAGTGGCAGGAGTAACTATGACTCATTTAAGGTTGCCAAATGACTCGTCAACAGGCGAATTCCAACGGCAAACTCGAGGAGCTCCCGGAAGGAGTACTGTGAAAGTCTTAAGATCAACAAATAATGGCGTATCGCTTCTGGTGAACTAGCCAGAGTAAGCTTGTAGATGCGACTGTGGTAAAACGAGGAGCAAGTGGCAGGAGTAACTATGACTCTCTTAAGGTAGCCAAATGCCTCGTCAACAGGCGAATTCCAACGGCAAACTCGAGGAGCTCCCAGCAGGAGTACTGTGAAAGTCTTAAGGTCAACAAATAATGGCGTATCGCTTCTGGTGAACTAGCCAGAGTAAGCTTGTAGATGTGACTGTGGTAAAATGGGGAGCAAGTGGCAGGAGTAACTATGACTCTCTTAAGGTAGCCAAATGCCTCGTCAACAGGAGAATTCCAACGGCAAACTCGAGGAGCTCCCGGCAGGAGTACTGTGAAAGTCTTAAGGACAACAAATAATGGCGTATCGCTTCTGGTGAACTGGCCAGAGTAAGCTTGTAGATGCGACTGTGGTAAAACGAGGAGCAAGTGGCAGGAGTAACTATGACTCTCTTAAGGTAGCCAAATGCCTCGTCAACAGGCGAATTCCAACGGCAAACTCGAGGAGCTCCCGGAAGGAGTACTGTGAAAGCCTTAAGGTCAACAAATAATGGCGTATCGCTCCTGGTGAACTGGCTAGAGTAAGCTTGTAGATGTGACTGTGTGAAACGGGGTGCAACTGGCAGGAGTAACTATGACTCTCTTAAGGTAGCCAAATGACTCGTCAAAAGGCGAATTACATCGGCAAACCCGAGGAGCTCCCGGAAGGAGTACTGTGAAAGTCTTAAGATCAACAAATAATGGCGTATCGCTTCTGGTGAACTAGCCAGAGTAAGCTTGTAGATGCGACTGTGGTAAAACGAGGAGCAAGTGGCAGGAGTAACTATGACTCTCTTAAGGTAGCCAAATGCCTCGTCAACAGGCGAATTCCAACGGCAAACTCGAGGAGCTCCCAGCAGGAGTACTGTGAAAGTCTTAAGGTCAACAAATAATGGCGTATCGCTTCTGGTGAACTAGCCAGAGTAAGCTTGTAGATGTGACTGTGGTAAAATGGGGAGCAAGTGGCAGGAGTAACTATGACTCTCTTAAGGTAGCCAAATGCCTCGTCAACAGGCGAATTCCAACGGCAAACTCGAGGAGCTCCCGGAAGGAGTACTGTGAAAGTCTTAAGATCAACAAATAATGGCGTATCGCTTCTGGTGAACTAGCCAGAGTAAGCTTGTAGATGCGACTGTGGTAAAACGAGGAGCAAGTGGCAGGAGTAACTATGACTCTCTTAAGGTAGCCAAATGCCTCGTCAACAGGCGAAATCCAACGGCAAACTCGAGGAGCTCCCGGCAGGAGTACTGTGAAAGTCTTAAGGACAACAAATAATGGCGTATCGCTTCTGGTGAACTAGCCAGAGTAAGCTTGTAGATGCGACTGTGGTAAAACGAGGAGCAAGTGGCAGGAGTAACTATGACTCTCTTAAGGTAGCCAAATGCCTCGTCAACAGGCGAATTCCAACGGCAAACTCGAGGAGCTCCCGGCAGGAGTACTGTGAAAGTCTTAAGGTCAACAAATAATGGCGTATCGCTTCTGGTGAACTGGCCAGAGTAAGCTTGTAGATGCGACTGTGGTAAAACGAGGAGCAAGTGGCAGGAGTAACTATGACTCATTTAAGGTTGCCAAATGACTCGTCAACAGGCGAATTCCAACGGCAAACTCGAGGAGCTCCCGGAAGGAGTACTGTGAAAGCCTTAAGGTCAACAAATAATGGCGTATCGCTCCTGGTGAACTGGCTAGAGTAAGCTTGTAGATGCGACTGTGGTAAAACGAGGAGCAAGTGGCAGGAGTAACTATGACTCTCTTAAGGTAGCCAAATGCCTCGTCAACAGGCGAATTCCAACGGCAAACTCGAGGAGCTCCCGGCAGGAGTACTGTGAAAGTCTTAAGATCAACAAATAATGGCGTATCGCTTCTGGTGAACTAGCCAGAGTAAGCTTGTAGATGCGACTGTGGTAAAACGAGGAGCAAGTGGCAGGAGTAACTATGACTCTCTTAAGGTAGCCAAATGCCTCGTCAACAGGCGAATTCCAACGGCAAACTCGAGGAGCTCCCGGCAGGAGTACTGTGAAAGTCTTAAGGTCAACAAATAATGGCGTATCGCTTCTGGTGAACTAGCCAGAGTAAGCTTGTAGATGCGACTGTGGTAAAACGAGGAGCAAGTGGCAGGAGTAACTATGACTCTCTTAAGGTAGCCAAATGCCTCGTCAACAGGAGAATTCCAACGGCAAACTCGAGGAGCTCCCGGCAGGAGTACTGTGAAAGTCTTAAGGACAACAAATAATGGCGTATCGCTTCTGGTGAACTGGCCAGAGTAAGCTTGTAGATGCGACTGTGGTAAAACGAGGAGCAAGTGGCAGGAGTAACTATGACTCTCTTAAGGTAGCCAAATGCCTCGTCAACAGGCGAATTCCAACGGCAAACTCGAGGAGCTCCCGGAAGGAGTACTGTGAAAGCCTTAAGGTCAACAAATAATGGCGTATCGCTCCTGGTGAACTGGCTAGAGTAAGCTTGTAGATGTGACTGTGTGAAACGGGGTGCAACTGGCAGGAGTAACTATGACTCTCTTAAGGTAGCCAAATGACTCGTCAAAAGGCGAATTACATCGGCAAACCCGAGGAGCTCCCGGAAGGAGTACTGTGAAAGTCTTAAGGTCAACAAATAATGGCGTATCGCTTCTGGTGAACTGGCCAGAGTAAGCTTGTAGATGCGACTGTGGTAAAACGAGGAGCAAGTGGCAGGAGTAACTATGACTCATTTAAGGTTGCCAAATGACTCGTCAACAGGCGAATTCCAACGGCAAACTCGAGGAGCTCCCGGAAGGAGTACTGTGAAACTCTTAAGATCAACAAATAATGGCGTATCGCTTCTGGTGAACTAGCCAGAGTAAGCTTGTAGATGCGACTGTGGTAAAACGAGGAGCAAGTGGCAGGAGTAACTATGACTCTCTTAAGGTAGCCAAATGCCTCGTCAACAGGCGAATTCCAACGGCAAACTCGAGGAGCTCCCAGCAGGAGTACTGTGAAAGTCTTAAGGTCAACAAATAATGGCGTATCGCTACTGGTGAACTAGCCAGAGTAAGCTTGTAGATGTGACTGTGGTAAAATGGGGAGCAAGTGGCAGGAGTAACTATGACTCTCTTAAGGTAGCCAAATGCCTCGTCAACAGGAGAATTCCAACGGCAAACTCGAGGAGCTCCCGGCAGGAGTACTGTGAAAGTCTTAAGGACAACAAATAATGGCGTATCGCTTCTGGTGAACTGGCCAGAGTAAGCTTGTAGATGCGACTGTGGTAAAACGAGGAGCAAGTGGCAGGAGTAACTATGACTCTTTTAAGGTAGCCAAATGCCTCGTCATCAGGCGAATTCCAACGGCAAACTCGAGGAGCTCCCGGAAGGAGTACTGTGAAAGCCTTAAGGTCAACAAATAATGGCGTATCGCTCCTGGTGAACTGGCTAGAGTAAGCTTGTAGATGTGACTGTGTGAAACGGGGTGCAACTGGCAGGAGTAACTATGACTCTCTTAAGGTAGCCAAATGACTCGTCAAAAGGCGAATTACATCGGCAAACCCGAGGAGCTCCCGGAAGGAGTACTGTGAAAGTCTTAAGATCAACAAATAATGGCGTATCGCTTCTGGTGAACTAGCCAGAGTAAGCTTGTAGATGCGACTGTGGTAAAACGAGGAGCAAGTGGCAGGAGTAACTATGACTCTCTTAAGGTAGCCAAATGCCTCGTCAACAGGCGAATTCCAACGGCAAACTCGAGGAGCTCCCGGCAGGAATACTGTGAAAGTCTTAAGGTCAACAAATAATGGCGTATCGCTTCTGGTGAACTGGCCAGAGTAAGCTTGTAGATGCGACTGTGGTAAAACGAGGAGCAAGTGGCAGGAGTAACTATGACTCTCTTAAGGTAGCCAAATGCCTCGTCAACAGGCGAATTCCAACGGCAAACTCGAGGAGCTCCCGGCAGGAGTACTGTGAAAGTCTTAAGGACAACAAATAATGGCGTATCGCTTCTGGTGAACTAGCCAGAGTAAGCTTGTAGATGCGACTGTGGTAAAACGAGGAGCAAGTGGCAGGAGTAACTATGACTCTCTTAAGGTAGCCAAATGCCTCGTCAACAGGCGAATTCCAACGGCAAACTCGAGGAGCTCCCAGCAGGACTACTGTGAAAGTCTTAAGGTCAACAAATAATGGCGTATCGCTTCTGGTGAACTAGCCAGAGTAAGCTTGTAGATGTGACTGTGGTAAAATGGGGAGCAAGTGGCAGGAGTAACTATGACTCTCTTAAGGTAGCCAAATGCCTCGTCAACAGGCGAATTCCAACGGCAAACTCGAGGAGCTCCCGGAAGGAGTACTGTGAAAGTCTTAAGATCAACAAATAATGGCGTATCGCTTCTGGTGAACTAGCCAGAGTAAGCTTGTAGATGCGACTGTGGTAAAACGAGGAGCAAGTGGCAGGAGTAACTATGACTCTCTTAAGGTAGCCAAATGCCTCGTCAACAGGCGAATTCCAACGGCAAACTCGAGGAGCTCCCGGCAGGAGTACTGTGAAAGTCTTAAGATCAACAAATAATGGCGTATCGCTTCTGGTGAACTAGCCAGAGTAAGCTTGTAGATGCGACTGTGGTAAAACGAGGAGCAAGTGGCAGGAGTAACTATGACTCTCTTAAGGTAGCCAAATGCCTCGTCAACAGGCGAATTCCAACGGCAAACTCGAGGAGCTCCCGGCAGGAGTACTGTGAAAGTCTTAAGGTCAACAAATAATGGCGTATCGCTTCTGGTGAACTAGCCAGAGTAAGCTTGTAGATGCGACTGTGGTAAAACGAGGAGCAAGTGGCAGGAGTAACTATGACTCTCTTAAGGTAGCCAAATGCCTCGTCAACAGGAGAATTCCAACGGCAAACTCGAGGAGCTCCCGGCAGGAGTACTGTGAAAGTCTTAAGGACAACAAATAATGGCGTATCGCTTCTGGTGAACTGGCCAGAGTAAGCTTGTAGATGCGACTGTGGTAAAACGAGGAGCAAGTGGCAGGAGTAACTATGACTCTCTTAAGGTAGCCAAATGCCTCGTCAACAGGCGAATTCCAACGGCAAACTCGAGGAGCTCCCGGAAGGAGTACTGTGAAAGCCTTAAGGTCAACAAATAATGGCGTATCGCTCCTGGTGAACTGGCTAGAGTAAGCTTGTAGATGTGACTGTGTGAAACGGGGTGCAACTGGCAGGAGTAACTATGACTCTCTTAAGGTAGCCAAATGACTCGTCAAAAGGCGAATTACATCGGCAAACCCGAGGAGCTCCCGGAAGGAGTACTGTGAAAGTCTTAAGATCAACAAATAATGGCGTATCGCTTCTGGTGAACTAGCCAGAGTAAGCTTGTAGATGCGACTGTGGTAAAACGAGGAGCAAGTGGCAGGAGTAACTATGACTCTCTTAAGGTAGCCAAATGCCTCGTCAACAGGCGAATTCCAACGGCAAACTCGAGGAGCTCCCGGCAGGAGTACTGTGAAAGTCTTAAGGTCAACAAATAATGGCGTATCGCTTCTGGTGAACTGGCCAGAGTAAGCTTGTAGATGCGACTGTGGTAAAACGAGGAGCAAGTGGCAGGAGTAACTATGACTCTCTTAAGGTAGCCAAATGCCTCGTCAACAGGCGAATTCCAACGGCAAACTCGAGGAGCTCCCGGCAGGAGTACTGTGAAAGTCTTAAGGACAACAAATAATGGCGTATCGCTTCTGGTGAACTAGCCAGAGTAAGCTTGTAGATGCGACTGTGGTAAAACGAGGAGCAAGTGGCAGGAGTAACTATGACTCTCTTAAGGTAGCCAAATGCCTCGTCAACAGGCGAATTCCAACGGCAAACTCGAGGAGCTCCCAGCAGGAGTACTGTGAAAGTCTTAAGGACAACAAATAATGGCGTATCGCTTCTGGTGAACTAGCCAGAGTAAGCTTGTAGATGTGACTGTGGTAAAATGGGGAGCAAATGGCAGGAGTAACTATGACTCTCTTAAGGTAGCCAAATGCCTCGTCAACAGGCGAATTCCAACGGCAAACTCGAGGAGCTCCCGGAAGGAGTACTGTGAAAGTCTTAAGATCAACAAATAATGGCGTATCGCTTCTGGTGAACTAGCCAGAGTAAGCTTGTAGATGCGACTGTGGTAAAACGAGGAGCAAGTGGCAGGAGTAACTATGACTCTCTTAAGGTAGCCAAATGCCTCGTCAACAGGCGAATTCCAACGGCAAACTCGAGGAGCTCCCGGCAGGAGTACTGTGAAAGTCTTAAGATCAACAAATAATGGCGTATCGCTTCTGGTGAACTAGCCAGAGTCAGCTTGTAGATGCGACTGTGGTAAAACGAGGAGCAAGTGGCAGGAGTAACTATGACTCTCTTAAGGTAGCCAAATGCCTCGTCAACAGGCGAATTCCAACGGCAAACTCGAGGAGCTCCCGGCAGGAGTACTGTGAAAGTCTTAAGGTCAACAAATAATGGCGTATCGCTTCTGGTGAACTAGCCAGAGTAAGCTTGTAGATGCGACTGTGGTAAAACGAGGAGCATGTGGCAGGAGTAACTATGACTCTCTTAAGGTAGCCAAATGCCTCGTCAACAGGAGAATTCCAACGGCAAACTCGAGGAGCTCCCGGCAGGAGTACTGTGAAAGTCTTAAGGACAACAAATAATGGCGTATCGCTTCTGGTGAACTGGCCAGAGTAAGCTTGTAGATGCGACTGTGGTAAAACGAGGAGCAAGTGGCAGGAGTAACTATGACTCTCTTAAGGTAGCCAAATGCCTCGTCAACAGGCGAATTCCAACGGCAAACTCGAGGAGCTCCCGGAAGGAGTACTGTGAAAGCCTTAAGGTCAACAAATAATGGCGTATCGCTCCTGGTGAACTGGCTAGAGTAAGCTTGTAGATGTGACTGTGTGAAACGGGGTGCAACTGGCAGGAGTAACTATGACTCTCTTAAGGTAGCCAAATGACTCGTCAAAAGGCGAATTACATCGGCAAACCCGAGGAGCTCCCGGAAGGAGTACTGTGAAAGTCTTAAGATCAACAAATAATGGCGTATCGCTTCTGGTGAACTAGCCAGAGTAAGCTTGTAGATGCGACTGTGGTAAAACGAGGAGCAAGTGGCAGGAGTAACTATGACTCTCTTAAGGTAGCCAAATGCCTCGTCAACAGGCGAATTCCAACGGCAAACTCGAGGAGCTCCCGGCAGGAGTACTGTGAAAGTCTTAAGGTCAACAAATAATGGCGTATCGCTTCTGGTGAACTGGCCAGAGTAAGCTTGTAGATGCGACTGTGGTAAAACGAGGAGCAAGTGGCAGGAGTAACTATGACTCTCTTAAGGTAGCCAAATGCCTCGTCAACAGGCGAATTCCAACGGCAAACTCGAGGAGCTCCCGGCAGGAGTACTGTGAAAGTCTTAAGGACAACAAATAATGGCGTATCGCTTCTGGTGAACTAGCCAGAGTAAGCTTGTAGATGCGACTGTGGTAAAACGAGGAGCAAGTGGCAGGAGTAACTATGACTCCCTTAAGGTAGCCAAATGCCTCGTCAACAGGCGAATTCCAACGGCAAACTCGAGGAGCTCCCAGCAGGAGTACTGTGAAAGTCTTAAGGTCAACAAATAATGGCGTATCGCTTCTGGTGAACTAGCCAGAGTAAGCTTGTAGATGTGACTGTGGTAAAATGGGGAGCAAGTGGCAGGAGTAACTATGACTCTCTTAAGGTAGCCAAATGCCTCGTCAACAGGCGAATTCCAACGGCAAACTCGAGGAGCTCCCGGAAGGAGTACTGTGAAAGTCTTAAGATCAACAAATAATGGCGTATCGCTTCTGGTGAACTAGCCTGAGTAAGCTTGTAGATGCGACTGTGGTAAAACGAGGAGCAAGTGGCAGGAATAACTATGACTCTCTTAAGGTAGCCAAATGCCTCGTCAACAGGCGAATTCCAACGGCAAACTCGAGGAGCTCCCGGCAGGAGTACTGTGAAAGTCTTAAGGACAACAAATAATGGCGTATCGCTTCTGGTGAACTAGCCAGAGTAAGCTTGTAGATGCGACTGTGGTAAAACGAGGAGCAAGTGGCAGGAGTAACTATGACTCTCTTAAGGTAGCCAAATGCCTCGTCAACAGGCGAATTCCAACGGCAAACTCGAGGAGCTCCCAGCAGGAGTACTGTGAAAGTCTTAAGGTCAACAAATAATGGCGTATCGCTTCTGGTGAACTAGCCAGAGTAAGCTTGTAGATGTGACTGTGGTAAAATGGGGAGCAAGTGGCAGGAGTAACTATGACTCTCTTAAGGTAGCCAAATGCCTCGTCAACAGGCGAATTCCAACGGCAAACTCGAGGAGCTCCCGGCAGGAGTACTGTGAAAGTCTTAAGGTCAACAAATAATGGCGTATCGCTTCTGGTGAACTAGCCAGAGTAAGCTTGTAGATGCGACTGTGGTAAAACGAGGAGCAAGTGGCAGGAGTAACTATGACTCTCTTAAGGTAGCCAAATGCCTCGTCAACAGGAGAATTCCAACGGCAAACTCGAGGAGCTCCCGGCAGGAGTACTGTGAAAGTCTTAAGGACAACAAATAATGGCGTATCGCTTCTGGTGAACTGGCCAGAGTAAGCTTGTAGATGCGACTGTGGTAAAACGAGGAGCAAGTGGCAGGAGTAACTATGACTCTCTTAAGGTAGCCAAATGCCTCGTCAACAGGCGAATTCCAACGGCAAACTCGAGGAGCTCCCGGAAGGAGTACTGTGAAAGCCTTAAGGTCAACAAATAATGGCGTATCGCTCCTGGTGAACTGGCTAGAGTAAGCTTGTAGATGTGACTGTGTGAAACGGGGTGCAACTGGCAGGAGTAACTATGACTCTCTTAAGGTAGCCAAATGACTCGTCAAAAGGCGAATTACATCGGCAAACCCGAGGAGCTCCCGGAAGGAGTACTGTGAAAGTCTTAAGATCAACAAATAATGGCGTATCGCTTCTGGTGAACTAGCCAGAGTAAGCTTGTAGATGCGACTGTGGTAAAACGAGGAGCAAGTGGCAGGAGTAACTATGACTCTCTTAAGGTAGCCAAATGCCTCGTCAACAGGCGAATTCCAACGGCAAACTCGAGGAGCTCCCGGCAGGAGTACTGTGAAAGTCTTAAGGTCAACAAATAATGGCGTATCGCTTCTGGTGAACTGGCCAGAGTAAGCTTGTAGATGCGACTGTGGTAAAACGAGGAGCAAGTGGCAGGAGTAACTATGACTCTCTTAAGGTAGCCAAATGCCTCGTCAACAGGCGAATTCCAACGGCAAACTCGAGGAGCTCCCGGCAGGAGTACTGTGAAAGTCTTAAGGACAACAAATAATGGCGTATCGCTTCTGGTGAACTAGCCAGAGTAAGCTTGTAGATGCGACTGTGGTAAAACGAGGAGCAAGTGGCAGGAGTAACTATGACTCTCTTAAGGTAGCCAAATGCCTCGTCAACAGGCGAATTCCAACGGCAAACTCGAGGAGCTCCCAGCAGGAGTACTGTGAAAGTCTTAAGGACAACAAATAATGGCGTATCGCTTCTGGTGAACTAGCCAGAGTAAGCTTGTAGATGTGACTGTGGTAAAATGGGGAGCAAATGGCAGGAGTAACTATGACTCTCTTAAGGTAGCCAAATGCCTCGTCAACAGGCGAATTCCAACGGCAAACTCGAGGAGCTCCCGGAAGGAGTACTGTGAAAGTCTTAAGATCAACAAATAATGGCGTATCGCTTCTGGTGAACTAGCCAGAGTAAGCTTGTAGATGCGACTGTGGTAAAACGAGGAGCAAGTGGCAGGAGTAACTATGACTCTCTTAAGGTAGCCAAATGCCTCGTCAACAGGCGAATTCCAACGGCAAACTCGAGGAGCTCCCGGCAGGAGTACTGTGAAAGTCTTAAGATCAACAAATAATGGCGTATCGCTTCTGGTGAACTAGCCAGAGTCAGCTTGTAGATGCGACTGTGGTAAAACGAGGAGCAAGTGGCAGGAGTAACTATGACTCTCTTAAGGTAGCCAAATGCCTCGTCAACAGGCGAATTCCAACGGCAAACTCGAGGAGCTCCCGGCAGGAGTACTGTGAAAGTCTTAAGGTCAACAAATAATGGCGTATCGCTTCTGGTGAACTAGCCAGAGTAAGCTTGTAGATGCGACTGTGGTAAAACGAGGAGCATGTGGCAGGAGTAACTATGACTCTCTTAAGGTAGCCAAATGCCTCGTCAACAGGGGAATTCCAACGGCAAACTCGAGGAGCTCCCGGCAGGAGTACTGTGAAAGTCTTAAGGACAACAAATAATGGCGTATCGCTTCTGGTGAACTGGCCAGAGTAAGCTTGTAGATGCGACTGTGGTAAAACGAGGAGCAAGTGGCAGGAGTAACTATGACTCTCTTAAGGTAGCCAAATGCCTCGTCAACAGGCGAATTCCAACGGCAAACTCGAGGAGCTCCCGGAAGGAGTACTGTGAAAGCCTTAAGGTCAACAAATAATGGCGTATCGCTCCTGGTGAACTGGCTAGAGTAAGCTTGTAGATGTGACTGTGTGAAACGGGGTGCAACTGGCAGGAGTAACTATGACTCTCTTAAGGTAGCCAAATGACTCGTCAAAAGGCGAATTACATCGGCAAACCCGAGGAGCTCCCGGAAGGAGTACTGTGAAAGTCTTAAGATCAACAAATAATGGCGTATCGCTTCTGGTGAACTAGCCAGAGTAAGCTTGTAGATGCGACTGTGGTAAAACGAGGAGCAAGTGGCAGGAGTAACTATGACTCTCTTAAGGTAGCCAAATGCCTCGTCAACAGGCGAATTCCAACGGCAAACTCGAGGAGCTCCCGGCAGGAGTACTGTGAAAGTCTTAAGGTCAACAAATAATGGCGTATCGCTTCTGGTGAACTGGCCAGAGTAAGCTTGTAGATGCGACTGTGGTAAAACGAGGAGCAAGTGGCAGGAGTAACTATGACTCTCTTAAGGTAGCCAAATGCCTCGTCAACAGGCGAATTCCAACGGCAAACTCGAGGAGCTCCCGGCAGGAGTACTGTGAAAGTCTTAAGGACAACAAATAATGGCGTATCGCTTCTGGTGAACTAGCCAGAGTAAGCTTGTAGATGCGACTGTGGTAAAACGAGGAGCAAGTGGCAGGAGTAACTATGACTCTCTTAAGGTAGCCAAATGCCTCGTCAACAGGCGAATTCCAACGGCAAACTCGAGGAGCTCCCAGCAGGAGTACTGTGAAAGTCTTAAGGTCAACAAATAATGGCGTATCGCTTCTGGTGAACTAGCCAGAGTAAGCTTGTAGATGTGACTGTGGTAAAATGGGGAGCAAGTGGCAGGAGTAACTATGACTCTCTTAAGGTAGCCAAATGCCTCGTCAACAGGCGAATTCCAACGGCAAACTCGAGGAGCTCCCGGAAGGAGTACTGTGAAAGTCTTAAGATCAACAAATAATGGCGTATCGCTTCTGGTGAACTAGCCTGAGTAAGCTTGTAGATGCGACTGTGGTAAAACGAGGAGCAAGTGGCAGGAATAACTATGACTCTCTTAAGGTAGCCAAATGCCTCGTCAACAGGCGAATTCCAACGGCAAACTCGAGGAGCTCCCGGCAGGAGTACTGTGAAAGTCTTAAGGACAACAAATAATGGCGTATCGCTTCTGGTGAACTAGCCAGAGTAAGCTTGTAGATGCGACTGTGGTAAAACGAGGAGCAAGTGGCAGGAGTAACTATGACTCTCTTAAGGTAGCCAAATGCCTCGTCAACAGGCGAATTCCAACGGCAAACTCGAGGAGCTCCCAGCAGGAGTACTGTGAAAGTCTTAAGGTCAACAAATAATGGCGTATCGCTTCTGGTGAACTAGCCAGAGTAAGCTTGTAGATGTGACTGTGGTAAAATGGGGAGCAAGTGGCAGGAGTAACTATGACTCTCTTAAGGTAGCCAAATGCCTCGTCAACAGGCGAATTCCAACGGCAAACTCGAGGAGCTCCCGGAAGGAGTACTGTGAAAGTCTTAAGATCAACAAATAATGGCGTATCGCTTCTGGTGAACTAGCCAGAGTAAGCTTGTAGATGCGACTGTGGTAAAACGAGGAGCAAGTGGCAGGAATAACTATGACTCTCTTAAGGTAGCCAAATGCCTCGTCAACAGGCGAATTCCAACGGCAAACTCGAGGAGCTCCCGGCAGGAGTACTGTGAAAGTCTTAAGGACAACAAATAATGGCGTATCGCTTCTGGTGAACTAGCCAGAGTAAGCTTGTAGATGCGACTGTGGTAAAACGAGGAGCAAGTGGCAGGAGTAACTATGACTCTCTTAAGGTAGCCAAATGCCTCGTCAACAGGCGAATTCCAACGGCAAACTCGAGGAGCTCCCGGCAGGAGTACTGTGAAAGTCTTAAGGTCAACAAATAATGGCGTATCGCTTCTGGTGAACTGGCCAGAGTAAGCTTGTAGATGCGACTGTGGTAAAACGAGGAGCAAGTGGCAGGAGTAACTATGACTCATTTAAGGTTGCCAAATGACTCGTCAACAGGCGAATTCCAACGGCAAACTCGAGGAGCTCCCGGAAGGAGTACTGTGAAAGTCTTAAGATCAACAAATAATGGCGTATCGCTTCTGGTGAACTAGCCAGAGTAAGCTTGTAGATGCGACTGTGGTAAAACGAGGAGCAAGTGGCAGGAGTAACTATGACTCTCTTAAGGTAGCCAAATGCCTCGTCAACAGGCGAATTCCAACGGCAAACTCGAGGAGCTCCCAGCAGGAGTACTGTGAAAGTCTTAAGGTCAACAAATAATGGCGTATCGCTTCTGGTGAACTAGCCAGAGTAAGCTTGTAGATGTGACTGTGGTAAAATGGGGAGCAAGTGGCAGGAGTAACTATGACTCTCTTAAGGTAGCCAAATGCCTCGTCAACAGGAGAATTCCAACGGCAAACTCGAGGAGCTCCCGGCAGGAGTACTGTGAAAGTCTTAAGGACAACAAATAATGGCGTATCGCTTCTGGTGAACTGGCCAGAGTAAGCTTGTAGATGCGACTGTGGTAAAACGAGGAGCAAGTGGCAGGAGTAACTATGACTCTCTTAAGGTAGCCAAATGCCTCGTCAACAGGCGAATTCCAACGGCAAACTCGAGGAGCTCCCGGCAGGAGTACTGTGAAAGTCTTAAGGACAACAAATAATGGCGTATCGCTTCTGGTGAACTAGCCAGAGTAAGCTTGTAGATGCGACTGTGGTAAAACGAGGAGCAAGTGGCAGGAGTAACTATGACTCTCTTAAGGTAGCCAAATGCCTCGTCAACAGGCGAATTCCAACGGCAAACTCGAGGAGCTCCCAGCAGGAGTACTGTGAAAGTCTTAAGGTCAACAAATAATGGCGTATCGCTTCTGGTGAACTAGCCAGAGTAAGCTTGTAGATGTGACTGTGGTAAAATGGGGAGCAAGTGGCAGGAGTAACTATGACTCATTTAAGGTTGCCAAATGACTCGTCAACAGGCGAATTCCAACGGCAAACTCGAGGAGCTCCCGGAAGGAGTACTGTGAAAGTCTTAAGATCAACAAATAATGGCGTATCGCTTCTGGTGAACTAGCCAGAGTAAGCTTGTAGATGCGACTGTGGTAAAACGAGGAGCAAGTGGCAGGAATAACTATGACTCTCTTAAGGTAGCCAAATGCCTCGTCAACAGGCGAATTCCAACGGCAAACTCGAGGAGCTCCCGGCAGGAGTACTGTGAAAGTCTTAAGGACAACAAATAATGGCGTATCGCTTCTGGTGAACTAGCCAGAGTAAGCTTGTAGATGCGACTGTGGTAAAACGAGGAGCAAGTGGCAGGAGTAACTATGACTCTCTTAAGGTAGCCAAATGCCTCGTCAACAGGCGAATTCCAACGGCAAACTCGAGGAGCTCCCGGCAGGAGTACTGTGAAAGTCTTAAGGTCAACAAATAATGGCGTATCGCTTCTGGTGAACTGGCCAGAGTAAGCTTGTAGATGCGACTGTGGTAAAACGAGGAGCAAGTGGCAGGAGTAACTATGACTCATTTAAGGTTGCCAAATGACTCGTCAACAGGCGAATTCCAACGGCAAACTCGAGGAGCTCCCGGAAGGAGTACTGTGAAAGTCTTAAGATCAACAAATAATGGCGTATCGCTTCTGGTGAACTAGCCAGAGTAAGCTTGTAGATGCGACTGTGGTAAAACGAGGAGCAAGTGGCAGGAGTAACTATGACTCTCTTAAGGTAGCCAAATGCCTCGTCAACAGGCGAATTCCAACGGCAAACTCGAGGAGCTCCCAGCAGGAGTACTGTGAAAGTCTTAAGGTCAACAAATAATGGCGTATCGCTTCTGGTGAACTAGCCAGAGTAAGCTTGTAGATGTGACTGTGGTAAAATGGGGAGCAAGTGGCAGGAGTAACTATGACTCTCTTAAGGTAGCCAAATGCCTCGTCAACAGGAGAATTCCAACGGCAAACTCGAGGAGCTCCCGGCAGGAGTACTGTGAAAGTCTTAAGGACAACAAATAATGGCGTATCGCTTCTGGTGAACTGGCCAGAGTAAGCTTGTAGATGCGACTGTGGTACAACGAGGAGCAAGTGGCAGGAGTAACTATGACTCTCTTAAGGTAGCCAAATGCCTCGTCAACAGGCGAATTCCAACGGCAAACTCGAGGAGCTCCCGGAAGGAGTACTGTGAAAGCCTTAAGGTCAACAAATAATGGCGTATCGCTCCTGGTGAACTGGCTAGAGTAAGCTTGTAGATGTGACTGTGTGAAACGGGGTGCAACTGGCAGGAGTAACTATGACTCTCTTAAGGTAGCCAAATGACTCGTCAAAAGGCGAATTACATCGGCAAACCCGAGGAGCTCCCGGAAGGAGTACTGTGAAAGTCTTAAGGTCAACAAATAATGGCGTATCGCTTCTGGTGAACTAGCCAGAGTAAGCTTGTAGATGTGACTGTGGTAAAATGGGGAGCAAGTGGCAGGAGTAACTATGACTCTCTTAAGGTAGCCAAATGCCTCGTCAACAGGCGAATTCCAACGGCAAACTCGAGGAGCTCCCGGAAGGAGTACTGTGAAAGTCTTAAGATCAACAAATAATGGCGTATCGCTTCTGGTGAACTAGCCAGAGTAAGCTTGTAGATGCGACTGTGGTAAAACGAGGAGCAAGTGGCAGGAGTAACTATGACTCTCTTAAGGTAGCCAAATGCCTCGTCAACAGGCGAATTCCAACGGCAAACTCGAGGAGCTCCCGGCAGGAGTACTGTGAAAGTCTTAAGATCAACAAATAATGGCGTATCGCTTCTGGTGAACTAGCCAGAGTAAGCTTGTAGATGCGACTGTGGTAAAACGAGGAGCAAGTGGCAGGAGTAACTATGACTCTCTTAAGGTAGCCAAATGCCTCGTCAACAGGCGAATTCCAACGGCAAACTCGAGGAGCTCCCGGCAGGAGTACTGTGAAAGTCTTAAGGTCAACAAATAATGGCGTATCGCTTCTGGTGAACTGGCCAGAGTAAGCTTGTAGATGCGACTGTGGTAAAACGAGGAGCAAGTGGCAGGAGTAACTATGACTCTCTTAAGGTAGCCAAATGCCTCGTCAACAGGCGAATTCCAACGGCAAACTCGAGGAGCTCCCGGAAGGAGTACTGTGAAAGCCTTAAGGTCAACAAATAATGGCGTATCGCTTCTGGTGAACTAGCCAGAGTAAGCTTGTAGATGTGACTGTGGTAAAATGGGGAGCAAGTGGCAGGAGTAACTATGACTCTCTTAGGGTTGCCAAATGACTCGTCAAAAGGCGAATTACATCGGCAAACCCGAGGAGCTCCCGGAAGGAGTACTGTGAAAGTCTTAAGGTCAACAAATAAAGGCGTATCGCTCTGGTGAACTGGCCAGAGTAAGCTTGTAGATGCGACTGTGGTAAAACGAGGAGCAAGTGGCAGGAGTAACTATGACTCTCTTAAGGTAGCCAAATGCCTCGTCAACAGGCGAATTCCAACGGCAAACTCGAGGAGCTCCCGGCAGGAGTACTGTGAAAGTCTTAAGGTCAACAAATAATGGCGTATCGCTTCTGGTGAACTGGCCAGAGTAAGCTTGTAGATGCGAATGTGGTAAAATGGGGAGCAAGTGGCAGGAGTAACTATGACTCTCTTAGGGTTGCCAAATAACTCGTCAAAAGGCGAATTACATCGGCAAACCCGAGGTGCTCCCGGAAGGAGTACTGTGAAAGTCTTAAGATCAACAAATAATGGCGTATCGCTTCTGGTGAACTAGCCAGAGTAAGCTTGTAGATGCGACTGTGGTAAAACGAGGAGCAAGTGGCAGGAGTAACTATGACTCTCTTAAGGTAGCCAAATGCCTCGTCAACAGGCGAATTCCAACGGCAAACTCGAGGAGCTCCCGGCAGGAGTACTGTGAAAGTCTTAAGATCAACAAATAATGGCGTATCGCTTCTGGTGAACTAGCCAGAGTAAGCTTGTAGATGCGACTGTGGTAAAACGAGGAGCAAGTGGCAGGAGTAACTATGACTCTCTTAAGGTAGCCAAATGCCTCGTCAACAGGCGAATTCCAACGGCAAACTCGAGGAGCTCCCGGCAGGAGTACTGTGAAAGTCTTAAGGTCAACAAATAATGGCGTATCGCTTCTGGTGAACTGGCCAGAGTAAGCTTGTAGATGCGACTGTGGTAAAACGAGGAGCAAGTGGCAGGAGTAACTATGACTCTCTTAAGGTAGCCAAATGCCTCGTCAACAGGCGAATTCCAACGGCAAACTAGAGGAGCTCCCGGCAGGAGTACTGTGAAAGTCTTAAGGACAACAAATAATGGCGTATCGCTTCTGGTGAACTAGCCAGAGTAAGCTTGTAGATGCGACTGTGGTAAAACGAGGAGCAAGTGGCAGGAGTAACTATGACTCTCTTAAGGTAGCCAAATGCCTCGTCAACAGGCGAATTCCAACGGCAAACTCGAGGAGCTCCCAGCAGGAGTACTGTGAAAGTCTTAAGGTCAACAAATAATGGCGTATCGCTTCTGGTGAACTAGCCAGAGTAAGCTTGTAGATGTGACTGTGGTAAAATGGGGAGCAAGTGGCAGGAGTAACTATGACTCATTTAAGGTTGCCAAATGACTCGTCAACAGGCGAATTCCAACGGCAAACTCGAGGAGCTCCCGGAAGGAGTACTGTGAAAGTCATAAGATCAACAAATAATGGCGTATCGCTTCTGGTGAACTAGCCAGAGTAAGCTTGTAGATGCGACTGTGGTAAAACGAGGAGCAAGTGGCAGGAGTAACTATGACTCTCTTAAGGTAGCCAAATGTCTCGTCAACAGGCGAATTCCAACGGCAAACTCGAGGAGCTCCCAGCAGGAGTACTGTGAAAGTCTTAAGGTCAACAAATAATGGCGTATCGCTTCTGGTGAACTAGCCAGAGTAAGCTTGTAGATGTGACTGTGGTAAAATGGGGAGCAAGTGGCAGGAGTAACTATGACTCTCTTAAGGTAGCCAAATGCCTCGTCAACAGGAGAATTCCAACGGCACACTCGAGGAGCTCCCGGCAGGAGTACTGTGAAAGTCTTAAGGACAACAAATAATGGCGTATCGCTTCTGGTGAACTGGCCAGAGTAAGCTTGTAGATGCGACTGTGGTAAAACGAGGAGCAAGTGGCAGGAGTAACTATGACTCTCTTAGGGTTGCCAAATAACTCGTCAAAAGGCGAATTACATCGGCAAACCCGAGGTGCTCCCGGAAGGAGTACTGTGAAAGTCTTAAGATCAACAAATAATGGCGTATCGCTTCTGGTGAACTAGCCAGAGTTAGCTTGTAGATGCGACTGTGGTAAAACGAGGAGCAAGTGGCAGGAGTAACTATGACTCTCTTAAGGTAGCCAAATGCCTCGTCAACAGGCGAATTCCAACGGCAAACTCGAGGAGCTCCCGGCAGGAGTACTGTGAAAGTCTTAAGATCAACAAATAATGGCGTATCGCTTCTGCTGAACTAGCCAGAGTAAGCTTGTAGATGCGACTGTGGTAAAACGAGGAGCAAGTGGCAGGAGTAACTATGACTCTCTTAAGGTAGCCAAATGCCTCGTCAACAGGCGAATTCCAACGGCAAACTCGAGGAGCTCCCGGCAGGAGTACTGTGAAAGTCTTAAGGTCAACAAATAATGGCGTATCGCTTCTGGTGAACTGGCCAGAGTAAGCTTGTAGATGCGACTGTGGTAAAACGAGGAGCAAGTGGCAGGAGTAACTATGACTCTCTTAAGGTAGCCAAATGCCTCGTCAACAGGCGAATTCCAACGGCAAACTAGAGGAGCTCCCGGCAGGAGTACTGTGAAAGTCTTAAGGACAACAAATAATGGCGTATCGCTTCTGGTGAACTAGCCAGAGTAAGCTTGTAGATGCGACTGTGGTAAAACGAGGAGCAAGTGGCAGGAGTAACTATGACTCTCTTAAGGTAGCCAAATGCCTCGTCAACAGGCGAATTCCAACGGCAAACTCGAGGAGCTCCCAGCAGGAGTACTGTGAAAGTCTTAAGGTCAACAAATAATGGCGTATCGCTTCTGGTGAACTAGCCAGAGTAAGCTTGTAGATGTGACTGTGGTAAAATGGGGAGCAAGTGGCAGGAGTAACTATGACTCATTTAAGGTTGCCAAATGACTCGTCAACAGGCGAATTCCAACGGCAAACTCGAGGAGCTCCCGGAAGGAGTACTGTGAAAGTCTTAAGATCAACAAATAATGGCGTATCGCTTCTGGTGAACTAGCCAGAGTAAGCTTGTAGATGCGACTGTGGTAAAACGAGGAGCAAGTGGCAGGAGTAACTATGACTCTCTTAAGGTAGCCAAATGTCTCGTCAACAGGCGAATTCCAACGGCAAACTCGAGGAGCTCCCAGCAGGAGTACTGTGAAAGTCTTAAGGTCAACAAATAATGGCGTATCGCTTCTGGTGAACTAGCCAGAGTAAGCTTGTAGATGTGACTGTGGTAAAATGGGGAGCAAGTGGCAGGAGTAACTATGACTCTCTTAAGGTAGCCAAATGACTCGTCAAAAGGCGAATTACATCGGCAAACCCGAGGAGCTCCCGGAAGGAGTACTGTGAAAGTCTTAAGATCAACAAATAATGGCGTATCGCTTCTGGTGAACTAGCCAGAGTAAGCTTGTAGATGCGACTGTGGTAAAACGAGGAGCAAGTGGCAGGAGTAACTATGACTCTCTTAAGGTAGCCAAATGCCTCGTCAACAGGCGAATTCCAACGGCAAACTCGAGGAGCTCCCGGAAGGAGTACTGTGAAAGTCTTAAGATCAACAAATAATGGCGTATCGCTTCTGGTGAACTAGCCAGAGTAAGCTTGTAGATGCGACTGTGGTAAAACGAGGAGCAAGTGGCAGGAGTAACTATGACTCTCTTAAGGTAGCCAAATGCCTCGTCAACAGGCGAATTCCAACGGCAAACTCGAGGAGCTCCCGGCAGGAGTACTGTGAAAGTCTTAAGATCAACAAATAATGGCGTATCGCTTCTGGTGAACTATCCAGAGTAAGCTTGTAGATGCGACTGTGGTAAAACGAGGAGCAAGTGGCAGGAGTAACTATGACTCTCTTAAGGTAGCCAAATGCCTCGTCAACAGGCGAATTCCAACGGCAAACTCGAGGAGCTCCCGGCAGGAGTACTGTGAAAGTCTTAAGGTCAACAAATAATGGCGTATCGCTTCTGGTGAACTGGCCAGAGTAAGCTTGTAGATGCGACTGTGGTAAAACGAGGAGCAAGTGGCAGGAGTAACTATGACTCTCTTAAGGTAGCCAAATGCCTCGTCAACAGGCGAATTCCAACGGCAAACTCGAGGAGCTCCCGGAAGGAGTACTGTGAAAGCCTTAAGGTCAACAAATAATGGCGTATCGCTTCTGGTGAACTAGCCAGAGTAAGCTTGTAGATGTGACTGTGGTAAAATGGGGAGCAAGTGGCAGGAGTAACTATGACTCTCTTAGGGTTGCCAAATGACTCGTCAAAAGGCGAATTACATCGGCAAACCCGAGGAGCTCCCGGAAGGAGTACTGTGAAAGTCTTAAGGTCAACAAATAAAGGCGTATCGCTCTGGTGAACTGGCCAGAGTAAGCTTGTAGATGCGACTGTGGTAAAACGAGGAGCAAGTGGCAGGAGTAACTATGACTCTCTTAAGGTAGCCAAATGCCTCGTCAACAGGCGAATTCCAACGGCAAACTCGAGGAGCTCCCGGCAGGAGTACTGTGAAAGTCTTAAGGTCAACAAATAATGGCGTATCGCTCCTGGTGAACTGGCCAGAGTAAGCTTGTAGATGCGAATGTGGTAAAATGGGGAGCAAGTGGCAGGAGTAACTATGACTCTCTTAGGGTTGCCAAATAACTCGTCAAAAGGCGAATTACATCGGCAAACCCGAGGTGCTCCCGGAAGGAGTACTGTGAAAGTCTTAAGATCAACAAATAATGGCGTATCGCTTCTGGTGAACTAGCCAGAGTAAGCTTGTAGATGCGACTGTGGTAAAACGAGGAGCAAGTGGCAGGAGTAACTATGACTCTCTTAAGGTAGCCAAATGCCTCGTCAACAGGCGAATTCCAACGGCAAACTCGAGGAGCTCCCGGCAGGAGTACTGTGAAAGTCTTAAGATCAACAAATAATGGCGTATCGCTTCTGGTGAACTAGCCAGAGTAAGCTTGTAGATGCGACTGTGGTAAAACGAGGAGCAAGTGGCAGGAGTAACTATGACTCTCTTAAGGTAGCCAAATGCCTCGTCAACAGGCGAATTCCAACGGCAAACTCGAGGAGCTCCCGGCAGGAGTACTGTGAAAGTCTTAAGGTCAACAAATAATGGCGTATCGCTTCTGGTGAACTGGCCAGAGTAAGCTTGTAGATGCGACTGTGGTAAAACGAGGAGCAAGTGGCAGGAGTAACTATGACTCTCTTAAGGTAGCCAAATGCCTCGTCAACAGGCGAATTCCAACGGCAAACTAGAGGAGCTCCCGGCAGGAGTACTGTGAAAGTCTTAAGGACAACAAATAATGGCGTATCGCTTCTGGTGAACTAGCCAGAGTAAGCTTGTAGATGCGACTGTGGTAAAACGAGGAGCAAGTGGCAGGAGTAACTATGACTCTCTTAAGGTAGCCAAATGCCTCGTCAACAGGCGAATTCCAACGGCAAACTCGAGGAGCTCCCAGCAGGAGTACTGTGAAAGTCTTAAGGCCAACAAATAATGGCGTATCGCTTCTGGTGAACTAGCCAGAGTAAGCTTGTAGATGTGACTGTGGTAAAATGGGGAGCAAGTGGCAGGAGTAACTATGACTCATTTAAGGTTGCCAAATGACTCGTCAACAGGCGAATTCCAACGGCAAACTCGAGGAGCTCCCGGAAGGAGTACTGTGAAAGTCTTAAGATCAACAAATGATGGCGTATCGCTTCTGGTGAACTAGCCAGAGTAAGCTTGTAGATGCGACTGTGGTAAAACGAGGAGCAAGTGGCAGGAGTAACTATGACTCTCTTAAGGTAGCCAAATGTCTCGTCAACAGGCGAATTCCAACGGCAAACTCGAGGAGCTCCCAGCAGGAGTACTGTGAAAGTCTTAAGGTCAACAAATAATGGCGTATCGCTTCTGGTGAACTAGCCAGAGTAAGCTTGTAGATGTGACTGTGGTAAAATGGGGAGCAAGTGGCAGGAGTAACTATGACTCTCTTAAGGTAGCCAAATGCCTCGTCAACAGGAGAATTCCAACGGCACACTCGAGGAGCTCCCGGCAGGAGTACTGTGAAAGTCTTAAGGACAACAAATAATGGCGTATCGCTTCTGGTGAACTGGCCAGAGTAAGCTTGTAGATGCGACTGTGGTAAAACGAGGAGCAAGTGGCAGGAGTAACTATGACTCTCTTAAGGTAGCCAAATGCCTCGTCAACAGGCGAATTCCAACGGCAAACTCGAGGAGCTCCCGGAAGGAGTACTGTGAAAGCCTTAAGGTCAACAAATAATGGCGTATCGCTCCTGGTGAACTGGCTAGAGTAAGCTTGTAGATGTGACTGTGTGAAACGGGGTGCAACTGGCAGGAGTAACTATGACTCTCTTAAGGTAGCCAAATGACTCGTCAAAAGGCGAATTACATCGGCAAACCCGAGGAGCTCCCGGAAGGAGTACTGTGAAAGTCTTAAGATCAACAAATAATGGCGTATCGCTTCTGGTGAACTAGCCAGAGTAAGCTTGTAGATGCGACTGTGGTAAAACGAGGAGCAAGTGGCAGGAGTAACTATGACTCTCTTAAGGTAGCCAAATGCCTCGTCAACAGGCGAATTCCAACGGCAAACTCGAGGAGCTCCCGGCAGGAGTACTGTGAAAGTCTTAAGGTCAACAAATAATGGCGTATCGCTTCTGGTGAACTGGCCAGAGTAAGCTTGTAGATGCGACTGTGGTAAAACGAGGAGCAAGTGGCAGGAGTAACTATGACTCTCTTAAGGTAGCCAAATGCCTCGTCAACAGGCGAATTCCAACGGCAAACTCGAGGAGCTCCCGGCAGGAGTACTGTGAAAGTCTTAAGGACAACAAATAATGGCGTATCGCTTCTGGTGAACTAGCCAGAGTAAGCTTGTAGATGCGACTGTGGTAAAACGAGGAGCAAGTGGCAGGAGTAACTATGACTCTCTTAAGGTAGCCAAATGCCTCGTCAACAGGCGAATTCCAACGGCAAACTCGAGGAGCTCCCAGCAGGAGTACTGTGAAAGTCTTAAGGTCAACAAATAATGGCGTATCGCTTCTGGTGAACTAGCCAGAGTAAGCTTGTAGATGTGACTGTGGTAAAATGGGGAGCAAGTGGCAGGAGTAACTATGACTCATTTAAGGTTGCCAAATGACTCGTCAACAGGCGAATTCCAACGGCAAACTCGAGGAGCTCCCGGAAGGAGTACTGTGAAAGTCTTAAGATCAACAAATAATGGCGTATCGCTTCTGGTGAACTAGCCAGAGTAAGCTTGTAGATGCGACTGTGGTAAAACGAGGAGCAAGTGGCAGGAGTAACTATGACTCTCTTAAGGTAGCCAAATGCCTCGTCAACAGGCGAATTCCAACGGCAAACTCGAGGAGCTCCCGGAAGGAGTACTGTGAAAGCCTTAAGGTCAACAAATAATGGCGTATCGCTCCTGGTGAACTGGCCAGAGTAAGCTTGTAGATGTGACTGTGTGAAACGGGGTGCAACTGGCAGGAGTAACTATGACTCTCTTAAGGTAGCCAAATGACTCGTCAAAAGGCGAATTACATCGGCAAACCCGAGGAGCTCCCGGAAGGAGTACTGTGAAAGTCTTAAGATCAACAAATAATGGCGTATCGCTTCTGGTGAACTAGCCAGAGTAAGCTTGTAGATGCGACTGTGGTAAAACGAGGAGCAAGTGGCAGGAGTAACTATGACTCTCTTAAGGTAGCCAAATGCCTCGTCAACAGGCGAATTCCAACGGCAAACTCGAGGAGCTCCCGGCAGGAGTACTGTGAAAGTCTTAAGATCAACAAATAATGGCGTATCGCTTCTGGTGAACTAGCCAGAGTAAGCTTGTAGATGCGACTGTGGTAAAACGAGGAGCAAGTGGCAGGAGTAACTATGACTCTCTTAAGGTAGCCAAATGCCTCGTCAACAGGCGAATTCCAACGGCAAACTCGAGGAGCTCCCGGCAGGAGTACTGTGAAAGTCTTAAGATCAACAAATAATGGCGTATCGCTTCTGGTGAACTAGCCAGAGTAAGCTTGTAGATGCGACTGTGGTAAAACGAGGAGCAAGTGGCAGGAGTAACTATGACTCTCTTAAGGTAGCCAAATGCCTCGTCAACAGGCGAATTCCAACGGCAAACTCGAGGAGCTCCCGGCAGGAGTACTGTGAAAGTCTTAAGGTCAACAAATAATGGCGTATCGCTTCTGGTGAACTGGCCAGAGTAAGCTTGTAGATGCGACTGTGGTAAAACGAGGAGCAAGTGGCAGGAGTAACTATGACTCTCTTAAGGTAGCCAAATGCCTCGTCAACAGGCGAATTCCAACGGCAAACTCGAGGAGCTCCCGGCAGGAGTACTGTGAAAGTCTTAAGGACAACAAATAATGGCGTATCGCTTCTGGTGAACTACCCAGAGTAAGCTTGTAGATGCGACTGTGGTAAAACGAGGAGCAAGTGGCAGGAGTAACTATGACTCTCTTAAGGTAGCCAAATGCCTCGTCAACAGGCGAATTCCAACGGCAAACTCGAGGAGCTCCCAGCAGGAGTACTGTGAAAGTCTTAAGGTCAACAAATAATGGCGTATCGCTTCTGGTGAACTAGCCAGAGTAAGCTTGTAGATGTGACTGTGGTAAAATGGGGAGCAAGTGGCAGGAGTAACTATGACTCCCTTAAGGTTGCCAAATGACTCGTCAACAGGCGAATTCCAACGGCAAACTCGAGGAGCTCCCGGAAGGAGTACTGTGAAAGTCTTAAGATCAACAAATAATGGCGTATCGCTTCTGGTGAACTAGCCAGAGTAAGCTTGTAGATGCGACTGTGGTAAAACGAGGAGCAAGTGGCAGGAGTAACTATGACTCTCTTAAGGTAGCCAAATGCCTCGTCAACAGGCGAATTCCAACGGCAAACTCGAGGAGCTCCCGGAAGGAGTACTGTGAAAGCCTTAAGGTCAACAAATAATGGCGTATCGCTCCTGGTGAACTGGCTAGAGTAAGCTTGTAGATGTGACTGTGTGAAACGGGGTGCAACTGGCAGGAGTAACTATGACTCTCTTAAGGTAGCCAAATGACTCGTCAAAAGGCGAATTACATCGGCAAACCCGAGGAGCTCCCGGAAGGAGTACTGTGAAAGTCTTAAGATCAACAAATGATGGCGTATCGCTTCTGGTGAACTAGCCTGAGTAAGCTTGTAGATGCGACTGTGGTAAAACGAGGAGCAAGTGGCAGGAGTAACTATGACTCTCTTAAGGTAGCCAAATGTCTCGTCAACAGGCGAATTCCAACGGCAAACTCGAGGAGCTCCCAGCAGGAGTACTGTGAAAGTCTTAAGGTCAACAAATAATGGCGTATCGCTTCTGGTGAACTAGCCAGAGTAAGCTTGTAGATGTGACTGTGGTAAAATGGGGAGCAAGTGGCAGGAGTAACTATGACTCATTTAAGGTTGCCAAATGACTCGTCAACAGGCGAATTCCAACGGCAAACTCGAGGAGCTCCCGGAAGGAGTACTGTGAAAGTCTTAAGATCAACAAATAATGGCGTATCGCTTCTGGTGAACTAGCCAGAGTAAGCTTGTAGATGCGACTGTGGTAAAACGAGGAGCAAGTGGCAGGAGTAACTATGACTCTCTTAAGGTAGCCAAATGCCTCGTCAACAGGCGAATTCCAACGGCAAACTCGAGGAGCTCCCAGCAGGAGTACTGTGAAAGTCTTAAGGTCAACAAATAATGGCGTATCGCTTCTGGTGAACTAGCCAGAGTAAGCTTGTAGATGTGACTGTGGTAAAATGGGGAGCAAGTGGCAGGAGTAACTATGACTCTCTTAAGGTAGCCAAATGCCTCGTCAACAGGAGAATTCCAACGGCACACTCGAGGAGCTCCCGGCAGGAGTACTGTGAAAGTCTTAAGGACAACAAATAATGGCGTATCGCTTCTGGTGAACTGGCCAGAGTAAGCTTGTAGATGCGACTGTGGTAAAACGAGGAGCAAGTGGCAGGAGTAACTATGACTCTCTTAAGGTAGCCAAATGCCTCGTCAACAGGCGAATTCCAACGGCAAACTCGAGGAGCTCCCGGAAGGAGTACTGTGAAAGCCTTAAGGTCAACAAATAATGGCGTATCGCTCCTGGTGAACTGGCTAGAGTAAGCTTGTAGATGTGACTGTGTGAAACGGGGTGCAACTGGCAGGAGTAACTATGACTCTCTTAAGGTAGCCAAATGACTCGTCAAAAGGCGAATTACATCGGCAAACCCGAGGAGCTCCCGGAAGGAGTACTGTGAAAGTCTTAAGATCAACAAATGATGGCGTATCGCTTCTGGTGAACTAGCCAGAGTAAGCTTGTAGATGCGACTGTGGTAAAACGAGGAGCAAGTGGCAGGAGTAACTATGACTCTCTTAAGGTAGCCAAATGCCTCGTCAACAGGCGAATTCCAACGGCAAACTCGAGGAGCTCCCGGAAGGAGTACTGTGAAAGCCTTAAGGTCAACAAATAATGGCGTATCGCTCCTGGTGAACTGGCTAGAGTAAGCTTGTAGATGTGACTGTGTGAAACGGGGTGCAACTGGCAGGAGTAACTATGACTCTCTTAAGGTAGCCAAATGCCTCGTCAACAGGCGAATTCCAACGGCAAACTCGAGGAGCTCCCAGCAGGAGTACTGTGAAAGTCTTAAGGTCAACAAATAATGGCGTATCGCTTCTGGTGAACTAGCCAGAGTAAGCTTGTAGATGTGACTGTGGTAAAATGGGGAGCAAGTGGCAGGAGTAACTATGACTCATTTAAGGTTGCCAAATGACTCGTCAACAGGCGAATTCCAACGGCAAACTCGAGGAGCTCCCGGAAGGAGTACTGTGAAAGTCTTAAGATCAACAAATGATGGCGTATCGCTTCTGGTGAACTAGCCAGAGTAAGCTTGTAGATGCGACTGTGGTAAAACGAGGAGCAAGTGGCAGGAGTAACTATGACTCTCTTAAGGTAGCCAAATGTCTCGTCAACAGGCGAATTCCAACGGCAAACTCGAGGAGCTCCCAGCAGGAGTACTGTGAAAGTCTTAAGGTCAACAAATAATGGCGTATCGCTTCTGGTGAACTAGCCAGAGTAAGCTTGTAGATGTGACTGTGGTAAAATGGGGAGCAAGTGGCAGGAGTAACTATGACTCTCTTAAGGTCGCCAAATGCCTCGTCAACAGGAGAATTCCAACGGCACACTCGAGGAGCTCCCGGCAGGAGTACTGTGAAAGTCTTAAGGACAACAAATAATGGCGTATCGCTTCTGGTGAACTGGCCAGAGTAAGCTTGTAGATGCGACTGTGGTAAAACGAGGAGCAAGTGGCAGGAGTAACTATGACTCTCTTAAGGTAGCCAAATGCCTCGTCAACAGGCGAATTCCAACGGCAAACTCGAGGAGCTCCCGGAAGGAGTACTGTGAAAGCCTTAAGGTCAACAAATAATGGCGTATCGCTCCTGGTGAACTGGCTAGAGTAAGCTTGTAGATGTGACTGTGTGAAACGGGGTGCAACTGGCAGGAGTAACTATGACTCTCTTAAGGTAGCCAAATGACTCGTCAAAAGGCGAATTACATCGGCAAACCCGAGGAGCTCCCGGAAGGAGTACTGTGAAAGTCTTAAGATCAACAAATAATGGCGTATCGCTTCTGGTGAACTAGCCAGAGTAAGCTTGTAGATGCGACTGTGGTAAAACGAGGAGCAAGTGGCAGGAGTAACTATGACTCTCTTAAGGTAGCCAAATGCCTCGTCAACAGGCGAATTCGAACGGCAAACTCGAGGAGCTCCCGGCAGGAGTACTGTGAAAGTCTTAAGGTCAACAAATAATGGCGTATCGCTTCTGGTGAACTGGCCAGAGTAAGCTTGTAGATGCGACTGTGGTAAAACGAGGAGCAAGTGGCAGGAGTAACTATGACTCTCTTAAGGTAGCCAAATGCCTCGTCAACAGGCGAATTCCAACGGCAAACTCGAGGAGCTCCCGGCAGGAGTACTGTGAAAGTCTTAAGGACAACAAATAATGGCGTATCGCTTCTGGTGAACTAGCCAGAGTAAGCTTGTAGATGCGACTGTGGTAAAACGAGGAGCAAGTGGCAGGAGTAACTATGACTCTCTTAAGGTAGCCAAATGCCTCGTCAACAGGCGAATTCCAACGGCAAACTCGAGGAGCTCCCAGCAGGAGTACTGTGAAAGTCTTAAGGTCAACAAATAATGGCGTATCGCTTCTGGTGAACTAGCCAGAGTAAGCTTGTAGATGTGACTGTGGTAAAATGGGGAGCAAGTGGCAGGAGTAACTATGACTCATTTAAGGTTGCCAAATGACTCGTCAACAGGCGAATTCCAACGGCAAACTCGAGGAGCTCCCGGAAGGAGTACTGTGAAAGTCTTAAGATCAACAAATAATGGCGTATCGCTTCTGGTGAACTAGCCAGAGTAAGCTTGTAGATGCGACTGTGGTAAAACGAGGAGCAAGTGGCAGGAGTAACTATGACTCTCTTAAGGTAGCCAAATGCCTCGTCAACAGGCGAATTCCAACGGCAAACTCGAGGAGCTCCCGGAAGGAGTACTGTGAAAGCCTTAAGGTCAACAAATAATGGCGTATCGCTCCTGGTGAACTGGCCAGAGTAAGCTTGTAGATGTGACTGTGTGAAACGGGGTGCAACTGGCAGGAGTAACTATGACTCTCTTAAGGTAGCCAAATGACTCGTCAAAAGGCGAATTACATCGGCAAACCCGAGGAGCTCCCGGAAGGAGTACTGTGAAAGTCTTAAGATCAACAAATAATGGCGTATCGCTTCTGGTGAACTAGCCAGAGTAAGCTTGTAGATGCGACTGTGGTAAAACGAGGAGCAAGTGGCAGGAGTAACTATGACTCTCTTAAGGTAGCCAAATGCCTCGTCAACAGGCGAATTCCAACGGCAAACTCGAGGAGCTCCCGGAAGGAGTACTGTGAAAGTCTTAAGATCAACAAATAATGGCGTATCGCTTCTGGTGAACTAGCCAGAGTAAGCTTGTAGATGCGACTGTGGTAAAACGAGGAGCAAGTGGCAGGAGTAACTATGACTCTCTTAAGGTAGCCAAATGCCTCGTCAACAGGCGAATTCCAACGGCAAACTCGAGGAGCTCCCGGCAGGAGTACTGTGAAAGTCTTAAGATCAACAAATAATGGCGTATCGCTTCTGGTGAACTAGCCAGAGTAAGCTTGTAGATGCGACTGTGGTAAAACGAGGAGCAAGTGGCAGGAGTAACTATGACTCTCTTAAGGTAGCCAAATGCCTCGTCAACAGGCGAATTCCAACGGCAAACTCGAGGAGCTCCCGGCAGGAGTACTGTGAAAGTCTTAAGGTCAACAAATAATGGCGTATCGCTTCTGGTGAACTGGCCAGAGTAAGCTTGTAGATGCGACTGTGGTAAAACGAGGAGCAAGTGGCAGGAGTAACTATGACTCTCTTAAGGTAGCCAAATGCCTCGTCAACAGGCGAATTCCAACGGCAAACTCGAGGAGCTCCCGGCAGGAGTACTGTGAAAGTCTTAAGGACAACAAACAATGGCGTACCGCTTCTGGTGAACTACCCAGAGTAAGCTTGTAGATGCGACTGTGGTAAAACGAGGAGCAAGTGGCAGGAGTAACTATGACTCTCTTAAGGTAGCCAAATGCCTCGTCAACAGGCGAATTCCAACGGCAAACTCGAGGAGCTCCCAGCAGGAGTACTGTGAAAGTCTTAAGGTCAACAAATAATGGCGTATCGCTTCTGGTGAACTAGCCAGAGTAAGCTTGTAGATGTGACTGTGGTAAAATGGGGAGCAAGTGGCAGGAGTAACTATGACTCTCTTAAGGTAGCCAAATGCCTCGTCAACAGGAGAATTCCAACGGCACACTCGAGGAGCTCCCGGCAGGAGTACTGTGAAAGTCTTAAGGACAACAAATAATGGCGTATCGCTTCTGGTGAACTGGCCAGAGTAAGCTTGTAGATGCGACTGTGGTAAAACGAGGAGCAAGTGGCAGGAGTAACTATGACTCTCTTAAGGTAGCCAAATGCCTCGTCAACAGGCGAATTCCAACGGCAAACTCGAGGAGCTCCCGGAAGGAGTACTGTGAAAGCCTTAAGGTCAACAAATAATGGAGTATCGCTCCTGGTGAACTGGCTAGAGTAAGCTTGTAGATGTGACTGTGTGAAACGGGGTGCAACTGGCAGGAGTAACTATGACTCTCTTAAGGTAGCCAAATGACTCGTCAAAAGGCGAATTACATCGGCAAACCCGAGGAGCTCCCGGAAGGAGTACTGTGAAAGTCTTAAGATCAACAAATAATGGCGTATCGCTTCTGGTGAACTAGCCAGAGTAAGCTTGTAGATGCGACTGTGGTAAAACGAGGAGCAAGTGGCAGGAGTAACTATGACTCTCTTAAGGTAGCCAAATGCCTCGTCAACAGGCGAATTCCAACGGCAAACTCGAGGAGCTCCCGGCAGGAGTACTGTGAAAGTCTTAAGGTCAACAAATAATGGCGTATCGCTTCTGGTGAACTGGCCAGAGTAAGCTTGTAGATGCGACTGTGGTAAAACGAGGAGCAAGTGGCAGGAGTAACTATGACTCTCTTAAGGTAGCCAAATGCCTCGTCAACAGGCGAATTCCAACGGCAAACTCGAGGAGCTCCCGGCAGGAGTACTGTGAAAGTCTTAAGGACAACAAATAATGGCGTATCGCTTCTGGTGAACTAGCCAGAGTAAGCTTGTAGATGCGACTGTGGTAAAACGAGGAGCAAGTGGCAGGAGTAACTATGACTCTCTTAAGGTAGCCAAATGCCTCGTCAACAGGCGAATTCCAACGGCAAACTCGAGGAGCTCCCAGCAGGAGTACTGTGAAAGTCTTAAGGTCAACAAATAATGGCGTATCGCTTCTGGTGAACTAGCCAGAGTAAGCTTGTAGATGTGACTGTGGTAAAATGGGGAGCAAGTGGCAGGAGTAACTATGACTCATTTAAGGTTGCCAAATGACTCGTCAACAGGCGAATTCCAACGGCAAACTCGAGGAGCTCCCGGAAGGAGTACTGTGAAAGTCTTAAGATCAACAAATAATGGCGTATCGCTTCTGGTGAACTAGCCACAGTAAGCTTGTAGATGCGACTGTGGTAAAACGAGGAGCAAGTGGCAGGAGTAACTATGACTCTCTTAAGGTAGCCAAATGCCTCGTCAACAGGCGAATTCCAACGGCAAACTCGAGGAGCTCCCGGAAGGAGTACTGTGAAAGCCTTAAGGTCAACAAATAATGGCGTATCGCTCCTGGTGAACTGGCCAGAGTAAGCTTGTAGATGTGACTGTGTGAAACGGGGTGCAACTGGCAGGAGTAACTATGACTCTCTTAAGGTAGCCAAATGACTCGTCAAAAGGCGAATTACATCGGCAAACCCGAGGAGCTCCCGGAAGGAGTACTGTGAAAGTCTTAAGATCAACAAATAATGGCGTATCGCTTCTGGTGAACTAGCCAGAGTAAGCTTGTAGATGCGACTGTGGTAAAACGAGGAGCAAGTGGCAGGAGTAACTATGACTCTCTTAAGGTAGCCAAATGCCTCGTCAACAGGCGAATTCCAACGGCAAACTCGAGGAGCTCCCGGAAGGAGTACTGTGAAAGTCTTAAGATCAACAAATAATGGCGTATCGCTTCTGGTGAACTAGCCAGAGTAAGCTTGTAGATGCGACTGTGGTAAAACGAGGAGCAAGTGGCAGGAGTAACTATGACTCTCTTAAGGTAGCCAAATGCCTCGTCAACAGGCGAATTCCAACGGCAAACTCGAGGAGCTCCCGGCAGGAGTACTGTGAAAGTCTTAAGATCAACAAATAATGGCGTATCGCTTCTGGTGAACTAGCCAGAGTAAGCTTGTAGATGCGACTGTGGTAAAACGAGGAGCAAGTGGCAGGAGTAACTATGACTCTCTTAAGGTAGCCAAATGACTCGTCAAAAGGCGAATTACATCGGCAAACCCGAGGAGCTCCCGGAAGGAGTACTGTGAAAGTCTTAAGATCAACAAATAATGGCGTATCGCTTCTGGTGAACTAGCCAGAGTAAGCTTGTAGATGCGACTGTGGTAAAACGAGGAGCAAGTGGCAGGAGTAACTATGACTCTCTTAAGGTAGCCAAATGCCTCGTCAACAGGCGAATTCCAACGGCAAACTCGAGGAGCTCCCGGCAGGAGTACTGTGAAAGTCTTAAGGTCAACAAATAATGGCGTATCGCTTCTGGTGAACTGGCCAGAGTAAGCTTGTAGATGCGACTGTGGTAAAACGAGGAGCAAGTGGCAGGAGTAACTATGACTCTCTTAAGGTAGCCAAATGCCTCGTCAACAGGCGAATTCCAACGGCAAACTCGAGGAGCTCCCGGCAGGAGTACTGTGAAAGTCTTAAGGACAACAAATAATGGCGTATCGCTTCTGGTGAACTAGCCAGAGTAAGCTTGTAGATGCGACTGTGGTAAAACGAGGAGCAAGTGGCAGGAGTAACTATGACTCTCTTAAGGTAGCCAAATGCCTCGTCAACAGGCGAATTCCAACGGCAAACTCGAGGAGCTCCCAGCAGGAGTACTGTGAAAGTCTTAAGGTCAACAAATAATGGCGTATCGCTTCTGGTGAACTAGCCAGAGTAAGCTTGTAGATGTGACTGTGGTAAAATGGGGAGCAAGTGGCAGGAGTAACTATGACTCATTTAAGGTTGCCAAATGACTCGTCAACAGGCGAATTCCAACGGCAAACTCGAGGAGCTCCCGGAAGGAGTACTGTGAAAGTCTTAAGATCAACAAATAATGGCGTATCGCTTCTGGTGAACTAGCCAGAGTAAGCTTGTAGATGCGACTGTGGTAAAACGAGGAGCAAGTGGCAGGAGTAACTATGACTCTCTTAAGGTAGCCAAATGCCTCGTCAACAGGCGAATTCCAACGGCAAACTCGAGGAGCTCCCGGAAGGAGTACTGTGAAAGCCTTAAGGTCAACAAATAATGGCGTATCGCTCCTGGTGAACTGGCCAGAGTAAGCTTGTAGATGTGACTGTGTGAAACGGGGTGCAACTGGCAGGAGTAACTATGACTCTCTTAAGGTAGCCAAATGACTCGTCAAAAGGCGAATTACATCGGCAAACCCGAGGAGCTCCCGGAAGGAGTACTGTGAAAGTCTTAAGATCAACAAATAATGGCGTATCGCTTCTGGTGAACTAGCCAGAGTAAGCTTGTAGATGCGACTGTGGTAAAACGAGGAGCAAGTGGCAGGAGTAACTATGACTCTCTTAAGGTAGCCAAATGCCTCGTCAACAGGCGAATTCCAACGGCAAACTCGAGGAGCTCCCGGAAGGAGTACTGTGAAAGTCTTAAGATCAACAAATAATGGCGTATCGCTTCTGGTGAACTAGCCAGAGTAAGCTTGTAGATGCGACTGTGGTAAAACGAGGAGCAAGTGGCAGGAGTAACTATGACTCTCTTAAGGTAGCCAAATGCCTCGTCAACAGGCGAATTCCAACGGCAAACTCGAGGAGCTCCCGGCAGGAGTACTGTGAAAGTCTTAAGATCAACAAATAATGGCGTATCGCTTCTGGTGAACTAGCCAGAGTAAGCTTGTAGATGCGACTGTGGTAAAACGAGGAGCAAGTGGCAGGAGTAACTATGACTCTCTTAAGGTAGCCAAATGCCTCGTCAACAGGCGAATTCCAACGGCAAACTCGAGGAGCTCCCGGCAGGAGTACTGTGAAAGTCTTAAGGTCAACAAATAATGGCGTATCGCTTCTGGTGAACTGGCCAGAGTAAGCTTGTAGATGCGACTGTGGTAAAACGAGGAGCAAGTGGCAGGAGTAACTATGACTCTCTTAAGGTAGCCAAATGCCTCGTCAACAGGCGAATTCCAACGGCAAACTCGAGGAGCTCCCGGCAGGAGTACTGTGAAAGTCTTAAGGACAACAAACAATGGCGTACCGCTTCTGGTGAACTACCCAGAGTAAGCTTGTAGATGCGACTGTGGTAAAACGAGGAGCAAGTGGCAGGAGTAACTATGACTCTCTTAAGGTAGCCAAATGCCTCGTCAACAGGCGAATTCCAACGGCAAACTCGAGGAGCTCCCAGCAGGAGTACTGTGAAAGTCTTAAGGTCAACAAATAATGGCGTATCGCTTCTGGTGAACTAGCCAGAGTAAGCTTGTAGATGTGACTGTGGTAAAATGGGGAGCAAGTGGCAGGAGTAACTATGACTCTCTTAAGGTAGCCAAATGCCTCGTCAACAGGAGAATTCCAACGGCACACTCGAGGAGCTCCCGGCAGGAGTACTGTGAAAGTCTTAAGGACAACAAATAATGGCGTATCGCTTCTGGTGAACTGGCCAGAGTAAGCTTGTAGATGCGACTGTGGTAAAACGAGGAGCAAGTGGCAGGAGTAACTATGACTCTCTTAAGGTAGCCAAATGCCTCGTCAACAGGCGAATTCCAACGGCAAACTCGAGGAGCTCCCGGAAGGAGTACTGTGAAAGCCTTAAGGTCAACAAATAATGGCGTATCGCTCCTGGTGAACTGGCTAGAGTAAGCTTGTAGATGTGACTGTGTGAAACGGGGTGCAACTGGCAGGAGTAACTATGACTCTCTTAAGGTAGCCAAATGACTCGTCAAAAGGCGAATTACATCGGCAAACCCGAGGAGCTCCCGGAAGGAGTACTGTGAAAGTCTTAAGATCAACAAATAATGGCGTATCGCTTCTGGTGAACTAGCCAGAGTAAGCTTGTAGATGCGACTGTGGTAAAACGAGGAGCAAGTGGCAGGAGTAACTATGACTCTCTTAAGGTAGCCAAATGCCTCGTCAACAGGCGAATTCCAACGGCAAACTCGAGGAGCTCCCGGCAGGAGTACTGTGAAAGTCTTAAGGTCAACAAATAATGGCGTATCGCTTCTGGTGAACTGGCCAGAGTAAGCTTGTAGATGCGACTGTGGTAAAACGAGGAGCAAGTGGCAGGAGTAACTATGACTCTCTTAAGGTAGCCAAATGCCTCGTCAACAGGCGAATTCCAACGGCAAACTCGAGGAGCTCCCGGCAGGAGTACTGTGAAAGTCTTAAGGACAACAAATAATGGCGTATCGCTTCTGGTGAACTAGCCAGAGTAAGCTTGTAGATGCGACTGTGGTAAAACGAGGAGCAAGTGGCAGGAGTAACTATGACTCTCTTAAGGTAGCCAAATGCCTCGTCAACAGGCGAATTCCAACGGCAAACTCGAGGAGCTCCCAGCAGGAGTACTGTGAAAGTCTTAAGGTCAACAAATAATGGCGTATCGCTTCTGGTGAACTAGCCAGAGTAAGCTTGTAGATGTGACTGTGGTAAAATGGGGAGCAAGTGGCAGGAGTAACTATGACTCATTTAAGGTTGCCAAATGACTCGTCAACAGGCGAATTCCAACGGCAAACTCGAGGAGCTCCCGGAAGGAGTACTGTGAAAGTCTTAAGATCAACAAATAATGGCGTATCGCTTCTGGTGAACTAGCCAGAGTAAGCTTGTAGATGCGACTGTGGTAAAACGAGGAGCAAGTGGCAGGAGTAACTATGACTCTCTTAAGGTAGCCAAATGCCTCGTCAACAGGCGAATTCCAACGGCAAACTCGAGGAGCTCCCGGAAGGAGTACTGTGAAAGCCTTAAGGTCAACAAATAATGGCGTATCGCTCCTGGTGAACTGGCCAGAGTAAGCTTGTAGATGTGACTGTGTGAAACGGGGTGCAACTGGCAGGAGTAACTATGACTCTCTTAAGGTAGCCAAATGACTCGTCAAAAGGCGAATTACATCGGCAAACCCGAGGAGCTCCCGGAAGGAGTACTGTGAAAGTCTTAAGATCAACAAATAATGGCGTATCGCTTCTGGTGAACTAGCCAGAGTAAGCTTGTAGATGCGACTGTGGTAAAACGAGGAGCAAGTGGCAGGAGTAACTATGACTCTCTTAAGGTAGCCAAATGCCTCGTCAACAGGCGAATTCCAACGGCAAACTCGAGGAGCTCCCGGAAGGAGTACTGTGAAAGTCTTAAGATCAACAAATAATGGCGTATCGCTTCTGGTGAACTAGCCAGAGTAAGCTTGTAGATGCGACTGTGGTAAAACGAGGAGCAAGTGGCAGGAGTAACTATGACTCTCTTAAGGTAGCCAAATGCCTCGTCAACAGGCGAATTCCAACGGCAAACTCGAGGAGCTCCCGGCAGGAGTACTGTGAAAGTCTTAAGATCAACAAATAATGGCGTATCGCTTCTGGTGAACTAGCCAGAGTAAGCTTGTAGATGCGACTGTGGTAAAACGAGGAGCAAGTGGCAGGAGTAACTATGACTCTCTTAAGGTAGCCAAATGCCTCGTCAACAGGCGAATTCCAACGGCAAACTCGAGGAGCTCCCGGCAGGAGTACTGTGAAAGTCTTAAGGTCAACAAATAATGGCGTATCGCTTCTGGTGAACTGGCCAGAGTAAGCTTGTAGATGCGACTGTGGTAAAACGAGGAGCAAGTGGCAGGAGTAACTATGACTCTCTTAAGGTAGCCAAATGCCTCGTCAACAGGCGAATTCCAACGGCAAACTCGAGGAGCTCCCGGCAGGAGTACTGTGAAAGTCTTAAGGACAACAAACAATGGCGTACCGCTTCTGGTGAACTACCCAGAGTAAGCTTGTAGATGCGACTGTGGTAAAACGAGGAGCAAGTGGCAGGAGTAACTATGACTCTCTTAAGGTAGCCAAATGCCTCGTCAACAGGCGAATTCCAACGGCAAACTCGAGGAGCTCCCAGCAGGAGTACTGTGAAAGTCTTAAGGTCAACAAATAATGGCGTATCGCTTCTGGTGAACTAGCCAGAGTAAGCTTGTAGATGTGACTGTGGTAAAATGGGGAGCAAGTGGCAGGAGTAACTATGACTCTCTTAAGGTAGCCAAATGCCTCGTCAACAGGAGAATTCCAACGGCACACTCGAGGAGCTCCCGGCAGGAGTACTGTGAAAGTCTTAAGGACAACAAATAATGGCGTATCGCTTCTGGTGAACTGGCCAGAGTAAGCTTGTAGATGCGACTGTGGTAAAACGAGGAGCAAGTGGCAGGAGTAACTATGACTCTCTTAAGGTAGCCAAATGCCTCGTCAACAGGCGAATTCCAACGGCAAACTCGAGGAGCTCCCGGAAGGAGTACTGTGAAAGCCTTAAGGTCAACAAATAATGGCGTATCGCTCCTGGTGAACTGGCTAGAGTAAGCTTGTAGATGTGACTGTGTGAAACGGGGTGCAACTGGCAGGAGTAACTATGACTCTCTTAAGGTAGCCAAATGACTCGTCAAAAGGCGAATTACATCGGCAAACCCGAGGAGCTCCCGGAAGGAGTACTGTGAAAGTCTTAAGATCAACAAATAATGGCGTATCGCTTCTGGTGAACTAGCCAGAGTAAGCTTGTAGATGCGACTGTGGTAAAACGAGGAGCAAGTGGCAGGAGTAACTATGACTCTCTTAAGGTAGCCAAATGCCTCGTCAACAGGCGAATTCCAACGGCAAACTCGAGGAGCTCCCGGCAGGAGTACTGTGAAAGTCTTAAGGTCAACAAATAATGGCGTATCGCTTCTGGTGAACTGGCCAGAGTAAGCTTGTAGATGCGACTGTGGTAAAACGAGGAGCAAGTGGCAGGAGTAACTATGACTCTCTTAAGGTAGCCAAATGCCTCGTCAACAGGCGAATTCCAACGGCAAACTCGAGGAGCTCCCGGCAGGAGTACTGTGAAAGTCTTAAGGACAACAAATAATGGCGTATCGCTTCTGGTGAACTAGCCAGAGTAAGCTTGTAGATGCGACTGTGGTAAAACGAGGAGCAAGTGGCAGGAGTAACTATGACTCTCTTAAGGTAGCCAAATGCCTCGTCAACAGGCGAATTCCAACGGCAAACTCGAGGAGCTCCCAGCAGGAGTACTGTGAAAGTCTTAAGGTCAACAAATAATGGCGTATCGCTTCTGGTGAACTAGCCAGAGTAAGCTTGTAGATGTGACTGTGGTAAAATGGGGAGCAAGTGGCAGGAGTAACTATGACTCATTTAAGGTTGCCAAATGACTCGTCAACAGGCGAATTCCAACGGCAAACTCGAGGAGCTCCCGGAAGGAGTACTGTGAAAGTCTTAAGATCAACAAATAATGGCGTATCGCTTCTGGTGAACTAGCCAGAGTAAGCTTGTAGATGCGACTGTGGTAAAACGAGGAGCAAGTGGCAGGAGTAACTATGACTCTCTTAAGGTAGCCAAATGCCTCGTCAACAGGCGAATTCCAACGGCAAACTCGAGGAGCTCCCGGAAGGAGTACTGTGAAAGCCTTAAGGTCAACAAATAATGGCGTATCGCTCCTGGTGAACTGGCCAGAGTAAGCTTGTAGATGTGACTGTGTGAAACGGGGTGCAACTGGCAGGAGTAACTATGACTCTCTTAAGGTAGCCAAATGACTCGTCAAAAGGCGAATTACATCGGCAAACCCGAGGAGCTCCCGGAAGGAGTACTGTGAAAGTCTTAAGATCAACAAATAATGGCGTATCGCTTCTGGTGAACTAGCCAGAGTAAGCTTGTAGATGCGACTGTGGTAAAACGAGGAGCAAGTGGCAGGAGTAACTATGACTCTCTTAAGGTAGCCAAATGCCTCGTCAACAGGCGAATTCCAACGGCAAACTCGAGGAGCTCCCGGAAGGAGTACTGTGAAAGTCTTAAGATCAACAAATAATGGCGTATCGCTTCTGGTGAACTAGCCAGAGTAAGCTTGTAGATGCGACTGTGGTAAAACGAGGAGCAAGTGGCAGGAGTAACTATGACTCTCTTAAGGTAGCCAAATGCCTCGTCAACAGGCGAATTCCAACGGCAAACTCGAGGAGCTCCCGGCAGGAGTACTGTGAAAGTCTTAAGATCAACAAATAATGGCGTATCGCTTCTGGTGAACTAGCCAGAGTAAGCTTGTAGATGCGACTGTGGTAAAACGAGGAGCAAGTGGCAGGAGTAACTATGACTCTCTTAAGGTAGCCAAATGCCTCGTCAACAGGCGAATTCCAACGGCAAACTCGAGGAGCTCCCGGCAGGAGTACTGTGAAAGTCTTAAGGTCAACAAATAATGGCGTATCGCTTCTGGTGAACTGGCCAGAGTAAGCTTGTAGATGCGACTGTGGTAAAACGAGGAGCAAGTGGCAGGAGTAACTATGACTCTCTTAAGGTAGCCAAATGCCTCGTCAACAGGCGAATTCCAACGGCAAACTCGAGGAGCTCCCGGCAGGAGTACTGTGAAAGTCTTAAGGACAACAAACAATGGCGTACCGCTTCTGGTGAACTACCCAGAGTAAGCTTGTAGATGCGACTGTGGTAAAACGAGGAGCAAGTGGCAGGAGTAACTATGACTCTCTTAAGGTAGCCAAATGCCTCGTCAACAGGCGAATTCCAACGGCAAACTCGAGGAGCTCCCAGCAGGAGTACTGTGAAAGTCTTAAGGTCAACAAATAATGGCGTATCGCTTCTGGTGAACTAGCCAGAGTAAGCTTGTAGATGTGACTGTGGTAAAATGGGGAGCAAGTGGCAGGAGTAACTATGACTCCCTTAAGGTTGCCAAATGACTCGTCAACAGGCGAATTCCAACGGCAAACTCGAGGAGCTCCCGGAAGGAGTACTGTGAAAGTCTTAAGATCAACAAATAATGGCGTATCGCTTCTGGTGAACTAGCCAGAGTAAGCTTGTAGATGCGACTGTGGTAAAACGAGGAGCAAGTGGCAGGAGTAACTATGACTCTCTTAAGGTAGCCAAATGCCTCGTCAACAGGCGAATTCCAACGGCAAACTCGAGGAGCTCCCAGCAGGAGTACTGTGAAAGTCTTAAGGTCAACAAATAATGGCGTATCGCTTCTGGTGAACTAGCCAGAGTAAGCTTGTAGATGTGACTGTGGTAAAATGGGGAGCAAGTGGCAGGAGTAACTATGACTCATTTAAGGTTGCCAAATGACTCGTCAACAGGCGAATTCCAACGGCAAACTCGGGGAGCTCCCGGAAGGAGTACTGTGAAAGTCTTAAGATCAACAAATAATGGCGTATCGCTTCTGGTGAACTAGCCAGAGTAAGCTTGTAGATGCGACTGTGGTAAAACGAGGAGCAAGTGGCAGGAGTAACTATGACTCTCTTAAGGTAGCCAAATGCCTCGTCAACAGGCGAATTCCAACGGCAAACTCGAGGAGCTCCCAGCAGGAGTACTGTGAAAGTCTTAAGGTCAACAAATAATGGCGTATCGCTTCTGGTGAACTAGCCAGAGTAAGCTTGTAGATGTGACTGTGGTAAAATGGGGAGCAAGTGGCAGGAGTAACTATGACTCTCTTAAGGTAGCCAAATGCCTCGTCAACAGGAGAATTCCAACGGCACACTCGAGGAGCTCCCGGCAGGAGTACTGTGAAAGTCTTAAGGACAACAAATAATGGCGTATCGCTTCTGGTGAACTAGCCAGAGTAAGCTTGTAGATGCGACTGTGGTAAAACGAGGAGCAAGTGGCAGGAGTAACTATGACTCTCTTAAGGTAGCCAAATGCCTCGTCAACAGGCGAATTCCAACGGCAAACTCGAGGAGCTCCCGGAAGGAGTACTGTGAAAGCCTTAAGGTCAACAAATAATGGCGTATCGCTTCTGGTGAACTAGCCAGAGTAAGCTTGTAGATGTGACTGTGGTAAAATGGGGAGCAAGTGGCAGGAGTAACTATGACTCTCTTAAGGTAGCCAAATGCCTCGTCAACAGGAGAATTCCAACGGCACACTCGAGGAGCTCCCGGCAGGAGTACTGTGAAAGTCTTAAGGACAACAAATAATGGCGTATCGCTTCTGGTGAACTGGCCAGAGTAAGCTTGTAGATGCGACTGTGGTAAAACGAGGAGCAAGTGGCAGGAGTAACTATGACTCTCTTAAGGTAGCCAAATGCCTCGTCAACAGGCGAATTCCAACGGCAAACTCGAGGAGCTCCCGGAAGGAGTACTGTGAAAGCCTTAAGGTCAACAAATAATGGCGTATCGCTCCTGGTGAACTGGCTAGAGTAAGCTTGTAGATGTGACTGTGTGAAACGGGGTGCAACTGGCAGGAGTAACTATGACTCTCTTAAGGTAGCCAAATGACTCGTCAAAAGGCGAATTACATCGGCAAACCCGAGGAGCTCCCGGAAGGAGTACTGTGAAAGTCTTAAGATCAACAAATAATGGCGTATCGCTTCTGGTGAACTAGCCAGAGTAAGCTTGTAGATGCGACTGTGGTAAAACGAGGAGCAAGTGGCAGGAGTAACTATGACTCTCTTAAGGTAGCCAAATGCCTCGTCAACAGGCGAATTCCAACGGCAAACTCGAGGAGCTCCCGGCAGGAGTACTGTGAAAGTCTTAAGGTCAACAAATAATGGCGTATCGCTTCTGGTGAACTGGCCAGAGTAAGCTTGTAGATGCGACTGTGGTAAAACGAGGAGCAAGTGGCAGGAGTAACTATGACTCTCTTAAGGTAGCCAAATGCCTCGTCAACAGGCGAATTCCAACGGCAAACTCGAGGAGCTCCCGGCAGGAGTACTGTGAAAGTCTTAAGGACAACAAATAATGGCGTATCGCTTCTGGTGAACTAGCCAGAGTAAGCTTGTAGATGCGACTGTGGTAAAACGAGGAGCAAGTGGCAGGAGTAACTATGACTCTCTTAAGGTAGCCAAATGCCTCGTCAACAGGCGAATTCCAACGGCAAACTCGAGGAGCTCCCAGCAGGAGTACTGTGAAAGTCTTAAGGTCAACAAATAATGGCGTATCGCTTCTGGTGAACTAGCCAGAGTAAGCTTGTAGATGTGACTGTGGTAAAATGGGGAGCAAGTGGCAGGAGTAACTATGACTCATTTAAGGTTGCCAAATGACTCGTCAACAGGCGAATTCCAACGGCAAACTCGAGGAGCTCCCGGAAGGAGTACTGTGAAAGTCTTAAGATCAACAAATAATGGCGTATCGCTTCTGGTGAACTAGCCAGAGTAAGCATGTAGATGCGACTGTGGTAAAACGAGGAGCAAGTGGCAGGAGTAACTATGACTCTCTTAAGGTAGCCAAATGCCTCGTCAACAGGCGAATTCCAACGGCAAACTCGAGGAGCTCCCGGAAGGAGTACTGTGAAAGCCTTAAGGTCAACAAATAATGGCGTATCGCTCCTGGTGAACTGGCCAGAGTAAGCTTGTAGATGTGACTGTGTGAAACGGGGTGCAACTGGCAGGAGTAACTATGACTCTCTTAAGGTAGCCAAATGACTCGTCAAAAGGCGAATTACATCGGCAAACCCGAGGAGCTCCCGGAAGGAGTACTGTGAAAGTCTTAAGATCAACAAATAATGGCGTATCGCTTCTGGTGAACTAGCCAGAGTAAGCTTGTAGATGCGACTGTGGTAAAACGAGGAGCAAGTGGCAGGAGTAACTATGACTCTCTTAAGGTAGCCAAATGCCTCGTCAACAGGCGAATTCCAACGGCAAACTCGAGGAGCTCCCGGAAGGAGTACTGTGAAAGTCTTAAGATCAACAAATAATGGCGTATCGCTTCTGGTGAACTAGCCAGAGTAAGCTTGTAGATGCGACTGTGGTAAAACGAGGAGCAAGTGGCAGGAGTAACTATGACTCTCTTAAGGTAGCCAAATGCCTCGTCAACAGGCGAATTCCAACGGCAAACGCGAGGAGCTCCCGGCAGGAGTACTGTGAAAGTCTTAAGATCAACAAATAATGGCGTATCGCTTCTGGTGAACTAGCCAGAGTAAGCTTGTAGATGCGACTGTGGTAAAACGAGGAGCAAGTGGCAGGAGTAACTATGACTCTCTTAAGGTAGCCAAATGCCTCGTCAACAGGCGAATTCCAACGGCAAACTCGAGGAGCTCCCGGCAGGAGTACTGTGAAAGTCTTAAGGTCAACAAATAATGGCGTATCGCTTCTGGTGAACTGGCCAGAGTAAGCTTGTAGATGCGACTGTGGTAAAACGAGGAGCAAGTGGCAGGAGTAACTATGACTCTCTTAAGGTAGCCAAATGCCTCGTCAACAGGCGAATTCCAACGGCAAACTCGAGGAGCTCCCGGCAGGAGTACTGTGAAAGTCTTAAGGACAACAAACAATGGCGTACCGCTTCTGGTGAACTATCCAGAGTAAGCTTGTAGATGCGACTGTGGTAAAACGAGGAGCAAGTGGCAGGAGTAACTATGACTCTCTTAAGGTAGCCAAATGCCTCGTCAACAGGCGAATTCCAACGGCAAACTCGAGGAGCTCCCAGCAGGAGTACTGTGAAAGTCTTAAGGTCAACAAATAATGGCGTATCGCTTCTGGTGAACTAGCCAGAGTAAGCTTGTAGATGTGACTGTGGTAAAATGGGGAGCAAGTGGCAGGAGTAACTATGACTCCCTTAAGGTTGCCAAATGACTCGTCAACAGGCGAATTCCAACGGCAAACTCGAGGAGCTCCCGGAAGGAGTACTGTGAAAGTCTTAAGATCAACAAATAATGGCGTATCGCTTCTGGTGAACTAGCCAGAGTAAGCTTGTAGATGCGACTGTGGTAAAACGAGGAGCAAGTGGCAGGAGTAACTATGACTCTCTTAAGGTAGCCAAATGCCTCGTCAACAGGCGAATTCCAACGGCAAACTCGAGGAGCTCCCAGCAGGAGTACTGTGAAAGTCTTAAGGTCAACAAATAATGGCGTATCGCTTCTGGTGAACTAGCCAGAGTAAGCTTGTAGATGTGACTGTGGTAAAATGGGGAGCAAGTGGCAGGAGTAACTATGACTCATTTAAGGTTGCCAAATGACTCGTCAACAGGCGAATTCCAACGGCAAACTCGGGGAGCTCCCGGAAGGAGTACTGTGAAAGTCTTAAGATCAACAAATAATGGCGTATCGCTTCTGGTGAACTAGCCAGAGTAAGCTTGTAGATGCGACTGTGGTAAAACGAGGAGCAAGTGGCAGGAGTAACTATGACTCTCTTAAGGTAGCCAAATGCCTCGTCAACAGGCGAATTCCAACGGCAAACTCGAGGAGCTCCCAGCAGGAGTACTGTGAAAGTCTTAAGGTCAACAAATAATGGCGTATCGCTTCTGGTGAACTAGCCAGAGTAAGCTTGTAGATGTGACTGTGGTAAAATGGGGAGCAAGTGGCAGGAGTAACTATGACTCTCTTAAGGTAGCCAAATGCCTCGTCAACAGGAGAATTCCAACGGCACACTCGAGGAGCTCCCGGCAGGAGTACTGTGAAAGTCTTAAGGACAACAAATAATGGCGTATCGCTTCTGGTGAACTGGCCAGAGTAAGCTTGTAGATGCGACTGTGGTAAAACGAGGAGCAAGTGGCAGGAGTAACTATGACTCTCTTAAGGTAGCCAAATGCCTCGTCAACAGGCGAATTCCAACGGCAAACTCGAGGAGCTCCCGGAAGGAGTACTGTGAAAGCCTTAAGGTCAACAAATAATGGCGTATCGCTCCTGGTGAACTGGCTAGAGTAAGCTTGTAGATGTGACTGTGTGAAACGGGGTGCAACTGGCAGGAGTAACTATGACTCTCTTAAGGTAGCCAAATGACTCGTCAAAAGGCGAATTACATCGGCAAACCCGAGGAGCTCCCGGAAGGAGTACTGTGAAAGTCTTAAGATCAACAAATAATGGCGTATCGCTTCTGGTGAACTAGCCAGAGTAAGCTTGTAGATGCGACTGTGGTAAAACGAGGAGCAAGTGGCAGGAGTAACTATGACTCTCTTAAGGTAGCCAAATGCCTCGTCAACAGGCGAATTCCAACGGCAAACTCGAGGAGCTCCCGGCAGGAGTACTGTGAAAGTCTTAAGGTCAACAAATAATGGCGTATCGCTTCTGGTGAACTGGCCAGAGTAAGCTTGTTGATGCGACTGTGGTAAAACGAGGAGCAAGTGGCAGGAGTAACTATGACTCTCTTAAGGTAGCCAAATGCCTCGTCAACAGGCGAATTCCAACGGCAAACTCGAGGAGCTCCCGGCAGGAGTACTGTGAAAGTCTTAAGGACAACAAATAATGGCGTATCGCTTCTGGTGAACTAGCCAGAGTAAGCTTGTAGATGCGACTGTGGTAAAACGAGGAGCAAGTGGCAGGAGTAACTATGACTCTCTTAAGGTAGCCAAATGCCTCGTCAACAGGCGAATTCCAACGGCAAACTCGAGGAGCTCCCAGCAGGAGTACTGTGAAAGTCTTAAGGTCAACAAATAATGGCGTATCGCTTCTGGTGAACTAGCCAGAGTAAGCTTGTAGATGTGACTGTGGTAAAATGGGGAGCAAGTGGCAGGAGTAACTATGACTCATTTAAGGTTGCCAAATGACTCGTCAACAGGCGAATTCCAACGGCAAACTCGAGGAGCTCCCGGAAGGAGTACTGTGAAAGTCTTAAGATCAACAAATAATGGCGTATCGCTTCTGGTGAACTAGCCAGAGTAAGCTTGTAGATGCGACTGTGGTAAAACGAGGAGCAAGTGGCAGGAGTAACTATGACTCTCTTAAGGTAGCCAAATGCCTCGTCAACAGGCGAATTCCAACGGCAAACTCGAGGAGCTCCCGGAAGGAGTACTGTGAAAGCCTTAAGGTCAACAAATAATGGCGTATCGCTCCTGGTGAACTGGCCAGAGTAAGCTTGTAGATGTGACTGTGTGAAACGGGGTGCAACTGGCAGGAGTAACTATGACTCTCTTAAGGTAGCCAAATGACTCGTCAAAAGGCGAATTACATCGGCAAACCCGAGGAGCTCCCGGAAGGAGTACTGTGAAAGTCTTAAGATCAACAAATAATGGCGTATCGCTTCTGGTGAACTAGCCAGAGTAAGCTTGTAGATGCGACTGTGGTAAAACGAGGAGCAAGTGGCAGGAGTAACTATGACTCTCTTAAGGTAGCCAAATGCCTCGTCAACAGGCGAATTCCAACGGCAAACTCGAGGAGCTCCCGGCAGGAGTACTGTGAAAGTCTTAAGGTCAACAAATAATGGCGTATCGCTTCTGGTGAACTGGCCAGAGTAAGCTTGTAGATGCGACTGTGGTAAAACGAGGAGCAAGTGGCAGGAGTAACTATGACTCTCTTAAGGTAGCCAAATGCCTCGTCAACAGGCGAATTCCAACGGCAAACTCGAGGAGCTCCCGGCAGGAGTACTGTGAAAGTCTTAAGGACAACAAATAATGGCGTACCGCTTCTGGTGAACTACCCAGAGTAAGCTTGTAGATGCGACTGTGGTAAAACGAGGAGCAAGTGGCAGGAGTAACTATGACTCTCTTAAGGTAGCCAAATGCCTCGTCAACAGGCGAATTCCAACGGCAAACTCGAGGAGCTCCCAGCAGGAGTACTGTGAAAGTCTTAAGGTCAACAAATAATGGCGTATCGCTTCTGGTGAACTAGCCAGAGTAAGCTTGTAGATGTGACTGTGGTAAAATGGGGAGCATGTGGCAGGAGTAACTATGACTCCCTTAAGGTTGCCAAATGACTCGTCAACAGGCGAATTCCAACGGCAAACTCGAGGAGCTCCCGGAAGGAGTACTGTGAAAGTCTTAAGATCAACAAATAATGGCGTATCGCTTCTGGTGAACTAGCCAGAGTAAGCTTGTAGATGCGACTGTGGTAAAACGAGGAGCAAGTGGCAGGAGTAACTATGACTCTCTTAAGGTAGCCAAATGCCTCGTCAACAGGCGAATTCCAACGGCAAACTCGAGGAGCTCCCAGCAGGAGTACTGTGAAAGTCTTAAGGTCAACAAATAATGGCGTATCGCTTCTGGTGAACTAGCCAGAGTAAGCTTGTAGATGTGACTGTGGTAAAATGGGGAGCAAGTGGCAGGAGTAACTATGACTCATTTAAGGTTGCCAAATGACTCGTCAACAGGCGAATTCCAACGGCAAACTCGGGGAGCTCCCGGAAGGAGTACTGTGAAAGTCTTAAGATCAACAAATAATGGCGTATCGCTTCTGGTGAACTAGCCAGAGTAAGCTTGTAGATGCGACTGTGGTAAAACGAGGAGCAAGTGGCAGGAGTAACTATGACTCTCTTAAGGTAGCCAAATGCCTCGTCAACAGGCGAATTCCAACGGCAAACTCGAGGAGCTCCCAGCAGGAGTACTGTGAAAGTCTTAAGGTCAACAAATAATGGCGTATCGCTTCTGGTGAACTAGCCAGAGTAAGCTTGTAGATGTGACTGTGGTAAAATGGGGAGCAAGTGGCAGGAGTAACTATGACTCTCTTAAGGTAGCCAAATGCCTCGTCAACAGGAGAATTCCAACGGCACACTCGAGGAGCTCCCGGCAGGAGTACTGTGAAAGTCTTAAGGACAACAAATAATGGCGTATCGCTTCTGGTGAACTGGCCAGAGTAAGCTTGTAGATGCGACTGTGGTAAAACGAGGAGCAAGTGGCAGGAGTAACTATGACTCTCTTAAGGTAGCCAAATGCCTCGTCAACAGGCGAATTCCAACGGCAAACTCGAGGAGCTCCCGGAAGGAGTACTGTGAAAGCCTTAAGGTCAACAAATAATGGCGTATCGCTCCTGGTGAACTGGCTAGAGTAAGCTTGTAGATGTGACTGTGTGAAACGGGGTGCAACTGGCAGGAGTAACTATGACTCTCTTAAGGTAGCCAAATGACTCGTCAAAAGGCGAATTACATCGGCAAACCCGAGGAGCTCCCGGAAGGAGTACTGTGAAAGTCTTAAGATCAACAAATAATGGCGTATCGCTTCTGGTGAACTAGCCAGAGTAAGCTTGTAGATGCGACTGTGGTAAAACGAGGAGCAAGTGGCAGGAGTAACTATGACTCTCTTAAGGTAGCCAAATGCCTCGTCAACAGGCGAATTCCAACGGCAAACTCGAGGAGCTCCCGGCAGGAGTACTGTGAAAGTCTTAAGGTCAACAAATAATGGCGTATCGCTTCTGGTGAACTGGCCAGAGTAAGCTTGTAGATGCGACTGTGGTAAAACGAGGAGCAAGTGGCAGGAGTAACTATGACTCTCTTAAGGTAGCCAAATGCCTCGTCAACAGGCGAATTCCAACGGCAAACTCGAGGAGCTCCCGGCAGGAGTACTGTGAAAGTCTTAAGGACAACAAATAATGGCGTATCGCTTCTGGTGAACTAGCCAGAGTAAGCTTGTAGATGCGACTGTGGTAAAACGAGGAGCAAGTGGCAGGAGTAACTATGACTCTCTTAAGGTAGCCAAATGCCTCGTCAACAGGCGAATTCCAACGGCAAACTCGAGGAGCTCCCAGCAGGAGTACTGTGAAAGTCTTAAGGTCAACAAATAATGGCGTATCGCTTCTGGTGAACTAGCCAGAGTAAGCTTGTAGATGTGACTGTGGTAAAATGGGGAGCAAGTGGCAGGAGTAACTATGACTCATTTAAGGTTGCCAAATGACTCGTCAACAGGCGAATTCCAACGGCAAACTCGAGGAGCTCCCGGAAGGAGTACTGTGAAAGTCTTAAGATCAACAAATAATGGCGTATCGCTTCTGGTGAACTAGCCAGAGTAAGCTTGTAGATGCGACTGTGGTAAAACGAGGAGCAAGTGGCAGGAGTAACTATGACTCTCTTAAGGTAGCCAAATGCCTCGTCAACAGGCGAATTCCAACGGCAAACTCGAGGAGCTCCCGGAAGGAGTACTGTGAAAGCCTTAAGGTCAACAAATAATGGCGTATCGCTCCTGGTGAACTGGCCAGAGTAAGCTTGTAGATGCGACTGTGGTAAAGCGAGGAGCAAGTGGCAGGAGTAACTATGACTCTCTTAAGGTAGCCAAATGCCTCGTCAACAGGCGAATTCCAACGGCAAACTCGAGGAGCTCCCGGAAGGAGTACTGTGAAAGCCTTAAGGTCAACAAATAATGGCGTATCGCTCCTGGTGAACTGGCCAGAGTAAGCTTGTAGATGTGACTGTGTGAAACGGGGTGCAACTGGCAGGAGTAACTATGACTCTCTTAAGGTAGCCAAATGACTCGTCAAAAGGCGAAATACATCGGCAAACTCGAGGAGCTCCCGGAAGGAGTACTGTGAAAGTCTTAAGATCAACAAATAATGGCGTATCGCTTCTGGTGAACTAGCCAGAGTAAGCTTGTAGATGCGACTGTGGTAAAACGAGGAGCAAGTGGCAGGAGTAACTATGACTCTCTTAAGGTAGCCAAATGCCTCGTCAACAGGCGAATTCCAACGGCAAACTCGAGGAGCTCCCGGCAGGAGTACTGTGAAAGTCTTAAGGTCAACAAATAATGGCGTATCGCTTCTGGTGAACTGGCCAGAGTAAGCTTGTAGATGCGACTGTGGTAAAACGAGGAGCAAGTGGCAGGAGTAACTATGACTCTCTTAAGGTAGCCAAATGCCTCGTCAACAGGCGAATTCCAACGGCAAACTCGAGGAGCTCCCGGCAGGAGTACTGTGAAAGTCTTAAGGACAACAAATAATGGCGTATCGCTTCTGGTGAACTACCCAGAGTAAGCTTGTAGATGCGACTGTGGTAAAACGAGGAGCAAGTGGCAGGAGTAACTATGACTCTCTTAAGGTAGCCAAATGCCTCGTCAACAGGCGAATTCCAACGGCAAACTCGAGGAGCTCCCAGCAGGAGTACTGTGAAAGTCTTAAGGTCAACAAATAATGGCGTATCGCTTCTGGTGAACTAGCCAGAGTAAGCTTGTAGATGTGACTGTGGTAAAATGGGGAGCAAGTGGCAGGAGTAACTATGACTCCCTTAAGGTTGCCAAATGACTCGTCAACAGGCGAATTCCAACGGCAAACTCGAGGAGCTCCCGGAAGGAGTACTGTGAAAGTCTTAAGATCAACAAATAATGGCGTATCGCTTCTGGTGAACTGGCCAGAGTAAGCTTGTAGATGCGACTGTGGTAAAACGAGGAGCAAGTGGCAGGAGTAACTATGACTCTCTTAAGGTAGCCAAATGCCTCGTCAACAGGCGAATTCCAACGGCAAACTCGAGGAGCTCCCGGAAGGAGTACTGTGAAAGCCTTAAGGTCAACAAATAATGGCGTATCGCTCCTGGTGAACTGGCTAGAGTAAGCTTGTAGATGTGACTGTGTGAAACGGGGTGCAACTGGCAGGAGTAACTATGACTCTCTTAAGGTAGCCAAATGACTCGTCAAAAGGCGAATTACATCGGCAAACCCGAGGAGCTCCCGGAAGGAGTACTGTGAAAGTCTTAAGATCAACAAATAATGGCGTATCGCTTCTGGTGAACTAGCCAGAGTAAGCTTGTAGATGCGACTGTGGTAAAACGAGGAGCAAGTGGCAGGAGTAACTATGACTCTCTTAAGGTAGCCAAATGCCTCGTCAACAGGCGAATTCCAACGGCAAACTCGAGGAGCTCCCGGCAGGAGTACTGTGAAAGTCTTAAGGTCAACAAATAATGGCGTATCGCTTCTGGTGAACTGGCCAGAGTAAGCTTGTAGATGCGACTGTGGTAAAACGAGGAGCAAGTGGCAGGAGTAACTATGACTCTCTTAAGGTAGCCAAATGCCTCGTCAACAGGCGAATTCCAACGGCAAACTCGAGGAGCTCCCGGCAGGAGTACTGTGAAAGTCTTAAGGTCAACAAATAATGGCGTATCGCTTCTGGTGAACTAGCCAGAGTAAGCTTGTAGATGTGACTGTGGTAAAATGGGGAGCAAGTGGCAGGAGTAACTATGACTCATTTAAGGTTGCCAAATGACTCGTCAACAGGCGAATTCCAACGGCAAACTCGAGGAGCTCCCGGAAGGAGTACTGTGAAAGTCTTAAGATCAACAAATAATGGCGTATCGCTTCTGGTGAACTAGCCAGAGTAAGCTTGTAGATGCGACTGTGGTAAAACGAGGAGCAAGTGGCAGGAGTAACTATGACTCTCTTAAGGTAGCCAAATGCCTCGTCAACAGGCGAATTCCAACGGCAAACTCGAGGAGCTCCCGGAAGGAGTACTGTGAAAGCCTTAAGGTCAACAAATAATGGCGTATCGCTCCTGGTGAACTGGCCAGAGTAAGCTTGTAGATGTGACTGTGTGAAACGGGGTGCAACTGGCAGGAGTAACTATGACTCTCTTAAGGTAGCCAAATGACTCGTCAAAAGGCGAATTACATCGGCAAACCCGAGGAGCTCCCGGAAGGAGTACTGTGAAAGTCTTAAGATCAACAAATAATGGCGTATCGCTTCTGGTGAACTAGCCAGAGTAAGCTTGTAGATGCGACTGTGGTAAAACGAGGAGCAAGTGGCAGGAGTAACTATGACTCTCTTAAGGTAGCCAAATGCCTCGTCAACAGGCGAATTCCAACGGCAAACTCGAGGAGCTCCCGGAAGGAGTACTGTGAAAGTCTTAAGATCAACAAATAATGGCGTATCGCTTCTGGTGAACTAGCCAGAGTAAGCTTGTAGATGCGACTGTGGTAAAACGAGGAGCAAGTGGCAGGAGTAACTATGACTCTCTTAAGGTAGCCAAATGACTCGTCAACAGGCGAATTCCAACGGCAAACTCGAGGAGCTCCCGGCAGGAGTACTGTGAAAGTCTTAAGGTCAACAAATAATGGCGTATCGCTTCTGGTGAACTGGCCAGAGTAAGCTTGTAGATGCGACTGTGGTAAAACGAGGAGCAAGTGGCAGGAGTAACTATGACTCTCTTAAGGTAGCCAAATGCCTCGTCAACAGGCGAATTCCAACGGCAAACTCGAGGAGCTCCCGGCAGGAGTACTGTGAAAGTCTTAAGGACAACAAATAATGGCGTATCGCTTCTGGTGAACTAGCCAGAGTAAGCTTGTAGATGCGACTGTGGTAAAACGAGGAGCAAGTGGCAGGAGTAACTATGACTCTCTTAAGGTAGCCAAATGCCTCGTCAACAGGCGAATTCCAACGGCAAACTCGAGGAGCTCCCAGCAGGAGTACTGTGAAAGTCTTAAGGTCAACAAATAATGGCGTATCGCTTCTGGTGAACTAGCCAGAGTAAGCTTGTAGATGTGACTGTGGTAAAATGGGGAGCAAGTGGCAGGAGTAACTATGACTCATTTAAGGTTGCCAAATGACTCGTCAACAGGCGAATTCCAACGGCAAACTCGAGGAGCTCCCGGAAGGAGTACTGTGAAAGTCTTAAGATCAACAAATAATGGCGTATCGCTTCTGGTGAACTAGCCAGAGTAAGCTTGTAGATGCGACTGTGGTAAAACGAGGAGCAAGTGGCAGGAGTAACTATGACTCTCTTAAGGTAGCCAAATGCCTCGTCAACAGGCGAATTCCAACGGCAAACTCGAGGAGCTCCCGGAAGGAGTACTGTGAAAGCCTTAAGGTCAACAAATAATGGCGTATCGCTCCTGGTGAACTGGCCAGAGTAAGCTTGTAGATGTGACTGTGTGAAACGGGGTGCAACTGGCAGGAGTAACTATGACTCTCTTAAGGTAGCCAAATGACTCGTCAAAAGGCGAAATACATCGGCAAACTCGAGGAGCTCCCGGAAGGAGTACTGTGAAAGTCTTAAGATCAACAAATAATGGCGTATCGCTTCTGGTGAACTAGCCAGAGTAAGCTTGTAGATGCGACTGTGGTAAAACGAGGAGCAAGTGGCAGGAGTAACTATGACTCTCTTAAGGTAGCCAAATGCCTCGTCAACAGGCGAATTCCAACGGCAAACTCGAGGAGCTCCCGGCAGGAGTACTGTGAAAGTCTTAAGGTCAACAAATAATGGCGTATCGCTTCTGGTGAACTGGCCAGAGTAAGCTTGTAGATGCGACTGCGGTAAAACGAGGAGCAAGTGGCAGGATTAACTATGACTCTCTTAAGGTAGCCAAATGCCTCGTCAACAGGCGAATTCCAACGGCAAACTCGAGGAGCTCCCGGCAGGAGTACTGTGAAAGTCTTAAGGACAACAAATAATGGCGTATCGCTTCTGGTGAACTACCCAGAGTAAGCTTGTAGATGCGACTGTGGTAAAACGAGGAGCAAGTGGCAGGAGTAACTATGACTCTCTTAAGGTAGCCAAATGCCTCGTCAACAGGCGAATTCCAACGGCAAACTCGAGGAGCTCCCAGCAGGAGTACTGTGAAAGTCTTAAGGTCAACAAATAATGGCGTATCGCTTCTGGTGAACTAGCCAGAGTAAGCTTGTAGATGTGACTGTGGTAAAATGGGGAGCAAGTGGCAGGAGTAACTATGACTCCCTTAAGGTTGCCAAATGACTCGTCAACAGGCGAATTCCAACGGCAAACTCGAGGAGCTCCCGGAAGGAGTACTGTGAAAGTCTTAAGATCAACAAATAATGGCGTATCGCTTCTGGTGAACTAGCCAGAGTAAGCTTGTAGATGCGACTGTGGTAAAACGAGGAGCAAGTGGCAGGAGTAACTATGACTCTCTTAAGGTAGCCAAATGCCTCGTCAACAGGCGAATTCCAACGGCAAACTCGAGGAGCTCCCAGCAGGAGTACTGTGAAAGTCTTAAGGTCAACAGATAATGGCGTATCGCTTCTGGTGAACTAGCCAGAGTAAGCTTGTAGATGTGACTGTGGTAAAATGGGGAGCAAGTGGCAGGAGTAACTATGACTCCCTTAAGGTTGCCAAATGACTCGTCAACAGGCGAATTCCAACGGCAAACTCGAGGAGCTCCCGGAAGGAGTACTGTGAAAGTCTTAAGATCAACAAATAATGGCGTATCGCTTCTGGTGAACTAGCCAGAGTAAGCTTGTAGATGCGACTGTGGTAAAACGAGGAGCAAGTGGCAGGAGTAACTATGACTCTCTTAAGGTAGCCAAATGCCTCGTCAACAGGCGAATTCCAACGGCAAACTCGAGGAGCTCCCGGAAGGAGTACTGTGAAAGCCTTAAGGTCAACAAATAATGGCGTATCGCTCCTGGTGAACTGGCTAGAGTAAGCTTGTAGATGTGACTGTGTGAAACGGGGTGCAACTGGCAGGAGTAACTATGACTCTCTTAAGGTAGCCAAATGACTCGTCAAAAGGCGAATTACATCGGCAAACCCGAGGAGCTCCCGGAAGGAGTACTGTGAAAGTCTTAAGATCAACAAATAATGGCGTATCGCTTCTGGTGAACTAGCCAGAGTAAGCTTGTAGATGCGACTGTGGTAAAACGAGGAGCAAGTGGCAGGAGTAACTATGACTCTCTTAAGGTAGCCAAATGCCTCGTCAACAGGCGAATTCCAACGGCAAACTCGAGGAGCTCCCGGCAGGAGTACTGTGAAAGTCTTAAGGTCAACAAATAATGGCGTATCGCTTCTGGTGAACTGGCCAGAGTAAGCTTTTAGATGCGACTGTGGTAATACGAGGAGCAAGTGGCAGGAGTAACTATGACTCTCTTAAGGTTGCCAAATGCCTCGTCAACAGGCGAATTCCAACGGCAAACTCGAGGAGCTCCCGGCAGGAGTACTGTGAAAGTCTTAAGGACAACAAATAATGGCGTATCGCTTCTGGTGAACTAGCCAGAGTAAGCTTGTAGATGCGACTGTGGTAAAACGAGGAGCAAGTGGCAGGAGTAACTATGACTCTCTTAAGGTAGCCAAATGCCTCGTCAACAGGCGAATTCCAACGGCAAACTCGAGGATCTCCCAGCAGGAGTACTGTGAAAGTCTTAAGGTCAACAAATAATGGCGTATCGCTTCTGGTGAACTAGCCAGAGTAAGCTTGTAGATGTGACTGTGGTAAAATGGGGAGCAAGTGGCAGGAGTAACTATGACTCATTTAAGGTTGCCAAATGACTCGTCAACAGGCGAATTCCAACGGCAAACTCGAGGAGCTCCCGGAAGGAGTACTGTGAAAGTCTTAAGATCAACAAATAATGGCGTATCGCTTCTGGTGAACTAGCCAGAGTAAGCTTGTAGATGCGACTGTGGTAAAACGAGGAGCAAGTGGCAGGAGTAACTATGACTCTCTTAAGGTAGCCAAATGCCTCGTCAACAGGCGAATTCCAACGGCAAACTCGAGGAGCTCCCGGAAGGAGTACTGTGAAAGCCTTAAGGTCAACAAATAATGGCGTATCGCTCCTGGTGAACTGGCCAGAGTAAGCTTGTAGATGTGACTGTGTGAAACGGGGTGCAACTGGCAGGAGTAACTATGACTCTCTTAAGGTAGCCAAATGACTCGTCAAAAGGCGAATTACATCGGCAAACCCGAGGAGCTCCCGGAAGGAGTACTGTGAAAGTCTTAAGATCAACAAATAATGGCGTATCGCTTCTGGTGAACTAGCCAGAGTAAGCTTGTAGATGCGACTGTGGTAAAACGAGGAGCAAGTGGCAGGAGTAACTATGACTCTCTTAAGGTAGCCAAATGCCTCGTCAACAGGCGAATTCCAACGGCAAACTCGAGGAGCTCCCGGAAGGAGTACTGTGAAAGTCTTAAGATCAACAAATAATGGCGTATCGCTTCTGGTGAACTAGCCAGAGTAAGCTTGTAATTGCGACTGTGGTAAAACGAGGAGCAAGTGGCAGGAGTAACTATGACTCTCTTAAGGTAGCCAAATGCCTCGTCAACAGGCGAATTCCAACGGCAAACTCGAGGAGCTCCCGGCAGGAGTACTGTGAAAGTCTTAAGATCAACAAATAATGGCGTATCGCTTCTGGTGAACTAGCCAGAGTAAGCTTGTAGATGCGACTGTGGTAAAACGAGGAGCAAGTGGCAGGAGTAACTATGACTCTCTTAAGGTAGCCAAATGCCTCGTCAACAGGCGAATTCCAACGGCAAACTCGAGGAGCTCCCGGCAGGAGTACTGTGAAAGTCTTAAGGTCAACAAATAATGGCGTATCGCTTCTGGTGAACTGGCCAGAGTAAGCTTGTAGATGCGACTGTGGTAAAACGAGGAGCAAGTGGCAGGAGTAACTATGACTCTCTTAAGGTAGCCAAATGCCTCGTCAACAGGCGAATTCCAACGGCAAACTCGAGGAGCTCCCGGCAGGAGTACTGTGAAAGTCTTAAGGACAACAAATAATGGCGTATCGCTTCTGGTGAACTACCCAGAGTAAGCTTGTAGATGCGACTGTGGTAAAACGAGGAGCAAGTGGCAGGAGTAACTATGACTCTCTTAAGGTAGCCAAATGCCTCGTCAACAGGCGAATTCCAACGGCAAACTCGAGGAGCTCCCAGCAGGAGTACTGTGAAAGTCTTAAGGTCAACAAATAATGGCGTATCGCTTCTGGTGAACTAGCCAGAGTAAGCTTGTAGATGTGACTGTGGTAAAATGGGGAGCAAGTGGCAGGAGTAACTATGACTCCCTTAAGGTTGCCAAATGACTCGTCAACAGGCGAATTCCAACGGCAAACTCGAGGAGCTCCCGGAAGGAGTACTGTGAAAGTCTTAAGATCAACAAATAATGGCGTATCGCTTCTGGTGAACTAGCCAGAGTAAGCTTGTAGATGCGACTGTGGTAAAACGAGGAGCAAGTGGCAGGAGTAACTATGACTCTCTTAAGGTAGCCAAATGCCTCGTCAACAGGCGAATTCCAACGGCAAACTCGAGGAGCTCCCAGCAGGAGTACTGTGAAAGTCTTAAGGTCAACAAATAATGGCGTATCGCTCCTGGTGAACTGGCTAGAGTAAGCTTGTAGATGTGACTGTGTGAAACGGGGTGCAACTGGCAGGAGTAACTATGACTCTCTTAAGGTAGCCAAATGACTCGTCAAAAGGCGAATTACATCGGCAAACCCGAGGAGCTCCCGGAAGGAGTACTGTGAAAGTCTTAAGATCAACAAATAATGGCGTATCGCTTCTGGTGAACTAGCCAGAGTAAGCTTGTAGATGCGACTGTGGTAAAACGAGGAGCAAGTGGCAGGAGTAACTATGACTCTCTTAAGGTAGCCAAATGCCTCGTCAACAGGCGAATTCCAACGGCAAACTCGAGGAGCTCCCGGAAGGAGTACTGTGAAAGCCTTAAGGTCAACAAATAATGGCGTATCGCTCCTGGTGAACTGGCCAGAGTAAGCTTGTAGATGTGACTGTGTGAAACGGGGTGCAACTGGCAGGAGTAACTATGACTCTCTTAAGGTAGCCAAATGACTCGTCAAAAGGCGAATTACATCGGCAAACCCGAGGAGCTCCCGGAAGGAGTACTGTGAAAGTCTTAAGATCAACAACTAATGGCGTATCGCTTCTGGTAAACTAGCCAGAGTAAGCTTGTAGATGCGACTGTGGTAAAACGAGGAGCAAGTGGCAGGAGTAACTATGACTCTCTTAAGGTAGCCAAATGCCTCGTCAACAGGCGAATTCCAACGGCAAACTCGAGGAGCTCCCGGAAGGAGTACTGTGAAAGTCTTAAGATCAACAAATAATGGCGTATCGCTTCTGGTGAACTAGCCAGAGTAAGCTTGTAGATGCGACTGTGGTAAAACGAGGAGCAAGTGGCAGGAGTAACTATGACTCTCTTAAGGTAGCCAAATGCCTCGTCAACAGGCGAATTCCAACGGCAAACTCGAGGAGCTCCCGGCAGGAGTACTGTGAAAGTCTTAAGATCAACAAATAATGGCGTATCGCTTCTGGTAAACTAGCCAGAGTAAGCTTGTAGATGCGACTGTGGTAAAACGAGGAGCAAGTGGCAGGAGTAACTATGACTCTCTTAAGGTAGCCAAATGCCTCGTCAACAGGCGAATTCCAACGGCAAACTCGAGGAGCTCCCAGCAGGAGTACTGTGAAAGTCTTAAGGTCAACAAATAATGGCGTATCGCTTCTGGTGAACTAGCCAGAGTAAGCTTGTAGATGTGACTGTGGTAAAATGGGGAGCAAGTGGCAGGAGTAACTATGACTCATTTAAGGTTGCCAAATGACTCGTCAACAGGCGAATTCCAACGGCAAACTCGAGGAGCTCCCGGAAGGAGTACTGTGAAAGTCTTAAGATCAACAAATAATGGCGTATCGCTTCTGGTGAACTAGCCAGAGTAAGCTTGTAGATGCGACTGTGGTAAAACGAGGAGCAAGTGGCAGGAGTAACTATGACTCTCTTAAGGTAGCCAAATGCCTCGTCAACAGGCGAATTCCAACGGCAAACTCGAGGAGCTCCCGGAAGGAGTACTGTGAAAGCCTTAAGGTCAACAAATAATGGCGTATCGCTCCTGGTGAACTGGCCAGAGTAAGCTTGTAGATGTGACTGTGTGAAACGGGGTGCAACTGGCAGGAGTAACTATGACTCTCTTAAGGTAGCCAAATGACTCGTCAAAAGGCGAATTACATCGGCAAACCCGAGGAGCTCCCGGAAGGAGTACTGTGAAAGTCTTAAGATCAACAAATAATGGCGTATCGCTTCTGGTAAACTAGCCAGAGTAAGCTTGTAGATGCGACTGTGGTAAAACGAGGAGCAAGTGGCAGGAGTAACTATGACTCTCTTAAGGTAGCCAAATGCCTCGTCAACAGGCGAATTCCAACGGCAAACTCGAGGAGCTCCCGGAAGGAGTACTGTGAAAGTCTTAAGATCAACAAATAATGGCGTATCGCTTCTGGTGAACTAGCCAGAGTAAGCTTGTAGATGCGACTGTGGTAAAACGAGGAGCAAGTGGCAGGAGTAACTATGACTCTCTTAAGGTAGCCAAATGCCTCGTCAACAGGCGAATTCCAACGGCAAACTCGAGGAGCTCCCGGCAGGAGTACTGTGAAAGTCTCAAGATCAACAAATAATGGCGTATCGCTTCTGGTGAACTAGCCAGAGTAAGCTTGTAGATGCGACTGTGGTAAAACGAGGAGCAAGTGGCAGGAGTAACTATGACTCTCTTAAGGTAGCCAAATGCCTCGTCAACAGGCGAATTCCAACGGCAAACTCGAGGAGCTCCCGGCAGGAGTACTGTGAAAGTCTTAAGGTCAACAAATAATGGCGTATCGCTTCTGGTGAACTGGCCAGAGTAAGCTTGTAGATGCGACTGTGGTAAAACGAGGAGCAAGTGGCAGGAGTAACTATGACTCTCTTAAGGTAGCCAAATGCCTCGTCAACAGGCGAATTCCAACGGCAAACTCGAGGAGCTCCCGGCAGGAGTACTGTGAAAGTCTTAAGGACAACAAATAATGGCGTATCGCTTCTGGTGAACTAGCCAGAGTTAGCTTGTAGATGCGACTGTGGTAAAACGAGGAGCAAGTGGCAGGAGTAACTATGACTCTCTTAAGGTAGCCAAATGCCTCGTCAACAGGCGAATTCCAACGGCAAACTCGAGGATCTCCCAGCAGGAGTACTGTGAAAGTCTTAAGGTCAACAAATAATGGCGTATCGCTTCTGGTGAACTAGCCAGAGTAAGCTTGTAGATGTGACTGTGGTAAAATGGGGAGCAAGTGGCAGGAGTAACTATGACTCCCTTAAGGTTGCCAAATGACTCGTCAACAGGCGAATTCCAACGGCAAACTCGAGGAGCTCCCGGAAGGAGTACTGTGAAAGTCTTAAGATCAACAAATAATGGCGTATCGCTTCTGGTGAACTAGCCAGAGTAAGCTTGTAGATGCGACTGTGGTAAAACGAGGAGCAAGTGGCAGGAGTAACTATGACTCTCTTAAGGTAGCCAAATGCCTCGTCAACAGGCGAATTCCAACGGCAAACTCGAGGAGCTCCCAGCAGGAGTACTGTGAAAGTCTTAAGGTCAACAAATAATGGCGTATCGCTTCTGGTGAACTAGCCAGAGTAAGCTTGTAGATGTGACTGTGGTAAAATGGGGAGCAAGTGGCAGGAGTAACTATGACTCTCTTAAGGTAGCCAAATGCCTCGTCAACAGGCGAATTCCAACGGCAAACTCGAGGAGCTCCCGGCAGGAGTACTGTGAAAGTCTTAAGGACAACAAATAATGGCGTATCGCTTCTGGTGAACTGGCCAGAGTAAGCTTGTAGATGCGACTGTGGTAAAACGAGGAGCAAGTGGCAGATGTAACTATGACTCTCTTAAGGTAGCCAAATGCCTCCTCAACAGGCGAATTCATCGGCAAACTCGAGGAGCTCCCGGAAGGAGTACTGGGAAAGCCTTAAGGTCAACAAATAATGGCGTATCGCTTCTGGTGAACTAGCCAGAGTAAGCTTGTAGATGTGACTGTGGTAAAATGGGGAGCAAGTGGCAGGAGTAACTATGACTCTCTTAGGGTTGCCAAATGACTCGTCAAAAGGCGAATTACATCGGCAAACCCGAGGAGCTCCCGGAAGGAGTACTGTGAAAGTCTTAAGGTCAACAAATAATGGCGTATCGCTCTGGTGAACCGGCCAGAGTAAGCTTGTAGATGCGACTGTGGTAAAACGAGGAACAAGTGGCAGGAGTAACTATGACTCTCTTAAGGTAGCCAAATGCCTCGTCAACAGGCGAATTCGAACGGCAAACTCGAGGAGCTCCCGGCAGGAGTACTGTGAAAGTCTTAAGGTCAACAAATAATGGCGTATCGCTTCTGGTGAACTGGCCAGAGTAAGCTTGTAGATGCGACTGTGGTAAAACGAGGAGCAAGTGGCAGGAGTAACTATGACTCTCTTAAGGTAGCCAAATGCCTCGTCAACAGGCGAATTCCAACGGCAAACTCGAGGAGCTCCCGGAAGGAGTACTGTGAAAGCCTTAAGGTCAACAAATAATGGCGTATCGCTTCTGGTGAACTGGCCAGAGTAAGCTTGTAGATGTGACTGTGTGAAACGGGGTGCAACTGGCAGGAGTAACTATGACTCTCTTAAGGTAGCCAAATGACTCGTCAAAAGGCGAATTACATCGGCAAACCCGAGGAGCTCCCGGAAGGAGTACTGTGAAAGTCTTAAGATCAACAAATAATGGCGTATCGCTTCTGGTGAACTAGCCAGAGTAAGCTTGTAGATGCGACTGTGGTAAAACGAGGAGCAAGTGGCAGGAGTAACTATGACTCTCTTAAGGTAGCCAAATGCCTCGTCAACAGGCGAATTCCAACGGCAAACTCGAGGAGCTCCCAGCAGGAGTACTGTGAAAGTCTTAAGGTCAACAAATAATGGCGTATCGCTCCTGGTGAACTGGCTAGAGTAAGCTTGTAGATGTGACTGTGTGAAACGGGGTGCAACTGGCAGGAGTAACTATGACTCTCTTAAGGTAGCCAAATGACTCGTCAAAAGGCGAATTACATCGGCAAACCCGAGGAGCTCCCGGAAGGAGTACTGTGAAAGTCTTAAGATCAACAAATAATGGCGTATCGCTTCTGGTGAACTAGCCAGAGTAAGCTTGTAGATGCGACTGTGGTAAAACGAGGAGCAAGTGGCAGGAGTAACTATGACTCTCTTAGGGTAGCCAAATGCCTCGTCAACAGGCGAATTCCAACGGCAAACTCGAGGAGCTCCCGGCAGGAGTATTGTGAAAGTCTTAAGGTCAACAAATAATGGCGTATCGCTTCTGGTGAACTGGCCAGAGTAAGCTTGTAGATGCGACTGTGGTAAAACGAGGAGCAAGTGGCAGGAGTAACTATGACTCTCTTAAGGTAGCCAAATGCCTCGTCAACAGGCGAATTCCAACGGCAAACTTGAGGAGCTCCCGGCAGGAGTACTGTGAAAGTCTTAAGGACAACAAATAATGGCGTATCGCTTCTGGTGAACTAGCCAGAGTAAGCTTGTAGATGCGACTGTGGTAAAACGAGGAGCAAGTGGCAGGAGTAACTATGACTCTCTTAAGGTAGCCAAATGCCTCGTCAACAGGCGAATTCCAACGGCAAACTCGAGGAGCTCCCAGCAGGAGTACTGTGAAAGTCTTAAGGTCAACAAATAATGGCGTATCGCTTCTGGTGAACTAGCCAGAGTAAGCTTGTAGATGTGACTGTGGTAAAATGGGGAGCAAGTGGCAGGAGTAACTATGACTCTCTTAAGGTAGCCAAATGCCTCGTCAACAGGCGAATTCCAACGGCAAACTCGAGGAGCTCCCAGCAGGAGTACTGTGAAAGCCTTAAGGTCAACAAATAATGGCGTATCGCTCCTGGTGAACTGGCTAGAGTAAGCTTGTAGATGTGACTGTGTGAAACGGGGTGCAACTGGCAGGAGTAACTATGACTCTCTTAAGGTAGCCAAATGACTCGTCAAAAGGCGAATTACATCGGCAAACCCGAGGAGCTCCCGGAAGGAGTACTGTGAAAGTCTTAAGATCAACAAATAATGGCGTATCGCTTCTGGTGAACTAGCCAGAGTAAGCTTGTAGATGTGACTGTGGTAAAACGAGGAGCAAGTGGCAGGAGTAACTATGACTCTCTTAAGGTAGCCAAATGCCTCGTCAACAGGCGAATTCCAACGGCAAACTCGAGGAGCTCCCGGCAGGAGTACTGTGAAAGTCTTAAGGACAACAAATAATGGCGTATCGCTTCTGGTGAACTAGCCAGAGTAAGCTTGTAGATGCGACTGTGGTAAAACGAGGAGCAAGTGGCAGGAGTAACTATGACTCTCTTAAGGTAGCCAAATGCCTCGTCAACAGGCGAATTCCAACGGCAAACTCGAGGAGCTCCCAGCAGGAGTACTGTGAAAGTCTTAAGGTCAACAAATAATGGCGTATCGCTTCTGGTGAACTAGCCAGAGTAAGCTTGTAGATGTGACTGTGGTAAAATGGGGAGCAAGTGGCAGGAGTAACTATGACTCATTTAAGGTTGCCAAATGACTCGTCAACAGGCGAATTCCAACGGCAAACTCGAGGAGCTCCCGGAAGGAGTACTGTGAAAGTCTTAAGATCAACAAATAATGGCGTATCGCTTCTGGTGAACTAGCCAGAGTAAGCTTGTAGATGCGACTGTGGTAAAACGAGGAGCAAGTGGCAGGAGTAACTATGACTCTCTTAAGGTAGCCAAATGCCTCGTCAACAGGCGAATTCCAACGGCAAACTCGAGGAGCTCCCGGAAGGAGTACTGTGAAAGCCTTAAGGTCAACAAATAATGGCGTATCGCTCCTGGTGAACTGGCCAGAGTAAGCTTGTAGATGTGACTGTGTGAAACGGGGTGCAACTGGCAGGAGTAACTATGACTCTCTTAAGGTAGCCAAATGACTCGTCAAAAGGCGAATTACATCGGCAAACCCGAGGAGCTCCCGGAAGGAGTACTGTGAAAGTCTTAAGATCAACAAATAATGGCGTATCGCTTCTGGTAAACTAGCCAGAGTAAGCTTGTAGATGCGACTGTGGTAAAACGAGGAGCAAGTGGCAGGAGTAACTATGACTCTCTTAAGGTAGCCAAATGCCTCGTCAACAGGCGAATTCCAACGGCAAACTCGAGGAGCTCCCGGAAGGAGTACTGTGAAAGTCTTGAGATCAACAAATAATGGCGTATCGCTTCTGGTGAACTAGCCAGAGTAAGCTTGTAGATGCGACTGTGGTAAAACGAGGAGCAAGTGGCAGGAGTAACTATGACTCTCTTAAGGTAGCCAAATGCCTCGTCAACAGGCGAATTCCAACGGCAAACTCGAGGAGCTCCCGGCAGGAGTACTGTGAAAGTCTTAAGATCAACAAATAATGGCGTATCGCTTCTGGTAAACTAGCCAGAGTAAGCTTGTAGATGCGACTGTGGTAAAACGAGGAGCAAGTGGCAGGAGTAACTATGACTCTCTTAAGGTAGCCAAATGCCTCGTCAACAGGCGAATTCCAACGGCAAACTCGAGGAGCTCCCAGCAGGAGTACTGTGAAAGTCTTAAGGTCAACAAATAATGGCGTATCGCTTCTGGTGAACTAGCCAGAGTAAGCTTGTAGATGTGACTGTGGTAAAATGGGGAGCAAGTGGCAGGAGTAACTATGACTCATTTAAGGTTGCCAAATGACTCGTCAACAGGCGAATTCCAACGGCAAACTCGAGGAGCTCCCGGAAGGAGTACTGTGAAAGTCTTAAGATCAACAAATAATGGCGTATCGCTTCTGGTGAACTAGCCAGAGTAAGCTTGTAGATGCGACTGTGGTAAAACGAGGAGCAAGTGGCAGGAGTAACTATGACTCTCTTAAGGTAGCCAAATGCCTCGTCAACAGGCGAATTCCAACGGCAAACTCGAGGAGCTCCCGGAAGGAGTACTGTGAAAGCCTTAAGGTCAACAAATAATGGCGTATCGCTCCTGGTGAACTGGCCAGAGTAAGCTTGTAGATGTGACTGTGTGAAACGGGGTGCAACTGGCAGGAGTAACTATGACTCTCTTAAGGTAGCCAAATGACTCGTCAAAAGGCGAATTACATCGGCAAACCCGAGGAGCTCCCGGAAGGAGTACTGTGAAAGTCTTAAGATCAACAAATAATGGCGTATCGCTTCTGGTAAACTAGCCAGAGTAAGCTTGTAGATGCGACTGTGGTAAAACGAGGAGCAAGTGGCAGGAGTAACTATGACTCTCTTAAGGTAGCCAAATGCCTCGTCAACAGGCGAATTCCAACGGCAAACTCGAGGAGCTCCCGGAAGGAGTACTGTGAAAGTCTTAAGATCAACAAATAATGGCGTATCACTTCTGGTGAACTAGCCAGAGTAAGCTTGTAGATGCGACTGTGGTAAAACGAGGAGCAAGTGGCAGGAGTAACTATGACTCTCTTAAGGTAGCCAAATGCCTCGTCAACAGGCGAATTCCAACGGCAAACTCGAGGAGCTCCCGGCAGGAGTACTGTGAAAGTCTCAAGATCAACAAATAATGGCGTATCGCTTCTGGTGAACTAGCCAGAGTAAGCTTGTAGATGCGACTGTGGTAAAACGAGGAGCAAGTGGCAGGAGTAACTATGACTCTCTTAAGGTAGCCAAATGCCTCGTCAACAGGCGAATTCCAACGGCAAACTCGAGGAGCTCCCGGCAGGAGTACTGTGAAAGTCTTAAGGTCAACAAATAATGGCGTATCGCTTCTGGTGAACTGGCCAGAGTAAGCTTGTAGATGCGACTGTGGTAAAACGAGGAGCAAGTGGCAGGAGTAACTATGACTCTCTTAAGGTAGCCAAATGCCTCGTCAACAGGCGAATTCCAACGGCAAACTCGAGGAGCTCCCGGCAGGAGTACTGTGAAAGTCTTAAGGACAACAAATAATGGCGTATCGCTTCTGGTGAACTAGCCAGAGTTAGCTTGTAGATGCGACTGTGGTAAAACGAGGAGCAAGTGGCAGGAGTAACTATGACTCTCTTAAGGTAGCCAAATGCCTCGTCAACAGGCGAATTCCAACGGCAAACTCGAGGATCTCCCAGCAGGAGTACTGTGAAAGTCTTAAGGTCAACAAATAATGGCGTATCGCTTCTGGTGAACTAGCCAGAGTAAGCTTGTAGATGTGACTGTGGTAAAATGGGGAGCAAGTGGCAGGAGTAACTATGACTCCCTTAAGGTTGCCAAATGACTCGTCAACAGGCGAATTCCAACGGCAAACTCGAGGAGCTCCCGGAAGGAGTACTGTGAAAGTCTTAAGATCAACAAATAATGGCGTATCGCTTCTGGTGAACTAGCCAGAGTAAGCTTGTAGATGCGACTGTGGTAAAACGAGGAGCAAGTGGCAGGAGTAACTATGACTCTCTTAAGGTAGCCAAATGCCTCGTCAACAGGCGAATTCCAACGGCAAACTCGAGGAGCTCCCAGCAGGAGTACTGTGAAAGTCTTAAGGTCAACAAATAATGGCGTATCGCTTCTGGTGAACTAGCCAGAGTAAGCTTGTAGATGTGACTGTGGTAAAATGGGGAGCAAGTGGCAGGAGTAACTATGACTCTCTTAAGGTAGCCAAATGCCTCGTCAACAGGCGAATTCCAACGGCAAACTCGAGGAGCTCCCGGCAGGAGTACTGTGAAAGTCTTAAGGACAACAAATAATGGCGTATCGCTTCTGGTGAACTGGCCAGAGTAAGCTTGTAGATGCGACTGTGGTAAAACGAGGAGCAAGTGGCAGATGTAACTATGACTCTCTTAAGGTAGCCAAATGCCTCGTCAACAGGCGAATTCATCGGCAAACTCGAGGAGCTCCCGGAAGGAGTACTGGGAAAGCCTTAAGGTCAACAAATAATGGCGTATCGCTTCTGGTGAACTAGCCAGAGTAAGCTTGTAGATGTGACTGTGGTAAAATGGGGAGCAAGTGGCAGGAGTAACTATGACTCTCTTAGGGTTGCCAAATGACTCGTCAAAAGGCGAATTACATCGGCAAACCCGAGGAGCTCCCGGAAGGAGTACTGTGAAAGTCTTAAGGTCAACAAATAATGGCGTATCGCTCTGGTGAACTGGCCAGAGTAAGCTTGTAGATGCGACTGTGGTAAAACGAGGAACAAGTGGCAGGAGTAACTATGACTCTCTTAAGGTAGCCAAATGCCTCGTCAACAGGCGAATTCGAACGGCAAACTCGAGGAGCTCCCGGCAGGAGTACTGTGAAAGTCTTAAGGTCAACAAATAATGGCGTATCGCTTCTGGTGAACTGGCCAGAGTAAGCTTGTAGATGCGACTGTGGTAAAACGAGGAGCAAGTGGCAGGAGTAACTATGACTCTCTTAAGGTAGCCAAATGCCTCGTCAACAGGCGAATTCCAACGGCAAACTCGAGGAGCTCCCGGAAGGAGTACTGTGAAAGCCTTAAGGTCAACAAATAATGGCGTATCGCTCCTGGTGAACTGGCCAGAGTAAGCTTGTAGATGTGACTGTGTGAAACGGGGTGCAACTGGCAGGAGTAACTATGACTCTCTTAAGGTAGCCAAATGACTCGTCAAAAGGCGAATTACATCGGCAAACCCGAGGAGCTCCCGGAAGGAGTACTGTGAAAGTCTTAAGATCAACAAATAATGGCGTATCGCTTCTGGTGAACTAGCCAGAGTAAGCTTGTAGATGCGACTGTGGTAAAACGAGGAGCAAGTGGCAGGAGTAACTATGACTCTCTTAAGGTAGCCAAATGCCTCGTCAACAGGCGAATTCCAACGGCAAACTCGAGGAGCTCCCGGAAGGAGTACTGTGAAAGTCTTAAGATCAACAAATAATGGCGTATCGCTTCTGGTGAACTAGCCAGAGTAAGCTTGTAGATGCGACTGTGGTAAAACGAGGAGCAAGTGGCAGGAGTAACTATGACTCTCTTAAGGTAGCCAAATGCCTCGTCAACAGGCGAATTCCAACGGCAAACTCGAGGAGCTCCCGGCAGGAGTACTGTGAAAGTCTTAAGATCAACAAATAATGGCGTATCGCTTCTGGTGAACTAGCCAGAGTAAGCTTGTAGATGCGACTGTGGTAAAACGAGGAGCAAGTGGCAGGAGTAACTATGACTCTCTTAAGGTAACCAAATGCCTCGTCAACAGGCGAATTCCAACGGCAAACTCGAGGAGCTCCCGGCAGGAGTACTGTGAAAGTCTTAAGGTCAACAAATAATGGCGTATCGCTTCTGGTGAACTGGCCAGAGTAAGCTTGTAGATGCGACTGTGGTAAAACGAGGAGCAAGTGGCAGGAGTAACTATGACTCTCTTAAGGTAGCCAAATGCCTCGTCAACAGGCGAATTCCAACGGCAAACTCGAGGAGCTCCCAGCAGGAGTACTGTGAAAGTCTTAAGGTCAACAAATAATGGCGTATCGCTTCTGGTGAACTAGCCAGAGTAAGCTTGTAGATGTGACTGTGGTAAAATGGGGAGCAAGTGGCAGGAGTAACTATGACTCCCTTAAGGTTGCCAAATGACTCGTCAACAGGCGAATTCCAACGGCAAACTCGAGGAGCTCCCGGAAGGAGTACTGTGAAAGTCTTAAGATCAACAAATAATGGCGTATCGCTTCTGGTGAACTAGCCAGAGTAAGCTTGTAGATGCGACTGTGGTAAAACGAGGAGCAAGTGGCAGGAGTAACTATGACTCTCTTAAGGTAGCCAAATGCCTCGTCAACAGGCGAATTCCAACGGCAAACTCGAGGAGCTCCCGGCAGGAGTACTGTGAAAGTCTTAAGATCAACAAATAATGGCGTATCGCTTCTGGTGAACTAGCCAGAGTAAGCTTGTAGATGTGACTGTGGTAAAATGGGGAGCAAGTGGCAGGAGTAACTATGACTCCCTTAAGGTTGCCAAATGACTCGTCAACAGGCGAATTCCAACGGCAAACTCGAGGAGCTCCCGGAAGGAGTACTGTGAAAGTCTTAAGATCAACAAATAATGGCGTATCGCTTCTGGTGAACTAGCCAGAGTAAGCTTGTAGATGCGACTGTGGTAAAACGAGGAGCAAGTGGCAGGAGTAACTATGACTCTCTTAAGGTAGCCAAATGCCTCGTCAACAGGCGAATTCCAACGGCAAACTCGAGGAGCTCCCAGCAGGAGTACTGTGAAAGTCTTAAGGTCAACAAATAATGGCGTATCGCTTCTGGTGAACTAGCCAGAGTAAGCTTGTAGATGTGACTGTGGTAAAATGGGGAGCAAGTGGCAGGAGTAACTATGACTCTCTTAAGGTAGCCAAATGCCTCGTCAACAGGCGAATTCCAACGGCAAACGTGAGGAGCTCCCGGCAGGAGTACTGTGAAAGTCTTAAGGACAACAAATAATGGCGTATCGCTTCTGGTGAACTGGCCAGAGTAAGCTTGTAGATGCGACTGTGGTAAAACGAGGAGCAAGTGGCAGATGTAACTATGACTCTCTTAAGGTAGCCAAATGCCTCGTCAACAGGCGAATTCATCGGCAAACTCGAGGAGCTCCCGGAAGGAGTACTGGGAAAGCCTTAAGGTCAACAAATAATGGCGTATCGCTTCTGGTGAACTAGCCAGAGTAAGCTTGTAGATGTGACTGTGGTAAAATGGGGAGCAAGTGGCAGGAGTAACTATGACTCTCTTAGGGTTGCCAAATGACTCGTCAAAAGGCGAATTACATCGGCAAACCCGAGGAGCTCCCGGAAGGAGTACTGTGAAAGTCTTAAGGTCAACAAATAATGGCGTATCGCTCTGGTGAACTGGCCAGAGTAAGCTTGTAGATGCGACTGTGGTAAAACGAGGAACAAGTGGCAGGAGTAACTATGACTCTCTTAAGGTAGCCAAATGCCTCGTCAACAGGCGAATTCGAACGGCAAACTCGAGGAGCTCCCGGCAGGAGTACTGTGAAAGTCTTAAGGTCAACAAATAATGGCGTATCGCTTCTGGTGAACTGGCCAGAGTAAGCTTGTAGATGCGACTGTGGTAAAACGAGGAGCAAGTGGCAGGAGTAACTATGACTCTCTTAAGGTAGCCAAATGCCTCGTCAACAGGCGAATTCCAACGGCAAACTCGAGGAGCTCCCGGAAGGAGTACTGTGAAAGCCTTAAGGTCAACAAATAATGGCGTATCGCTCCTGGTGAACTGGCCAGAGTAAGCTTGTAGATGTGACTGTGTGAAACGGGGTGCAACTGGCAGGAGTAACTATGACTCTCTTAAGGTAGCCAAATGACTCGTCAAAAGGCGAATTACATCGGCAAACCCGAGGAGCTCCCGGAAGGAGTACTGTGAAAGTCTTAAGATCAACAAATAATGGCGTATCGCTTCTGGTGAACTAGCCAGAGTAAGCTTGTAGATGCGACTGTGGTAAAACGAGGAGCAAGTGGCAGGAGTAACTATGACTCTCTTAAGGTAGCCAAATGCCTCGTCAACAGGCGAATTCCAACGGCAAACTCGAGGAGCTCCCGGAAGGAGTACTGTGAAAGTCTTAAGATCAACAAATAATGGCGTATCGCTTCTGGTGAACTAGCCAGAGTAAGCTTGTAGATGCGACTGTGGTAAAACGAGGAGCAAGTGGCAGGAGTAACTATGACTCTCTTAAGGTAGCCAAATGCCTCGTCAACAGGCGAATTCCAACGGCAAACTCGAGGAGCTCCCGGCAGGAGTACTGTGAAAGTCTTAAGATCAACAAATAATGGCGTATCGCTTCTGGTGAACTAGCCAGAGTAAGCTTGTAGATGCGACTGTGGTAAAACGAGGAGCAAGTGGCAGGAGTAACTATGACTCTCTTAAGGTAACCAAATGCCTCGTCAACAGGCGAATTCCAACGGCAAACTCGAGGAGCTCCCGGCAGGAGTACTGTGAAAGTCTTAAGGTCAACAAATAATGGCGTATCGCTTCTGGTGAACTGGCCAGAGTAAGCTTGTAGATGCGACTGTGGTAAAACGAGGAGCAAGTGGCAGGAGTAACTATGACTCTCTTAAGGTAGCCAAATGCCTCGTCAACAGGCGAATTCCAACGGCAAACTCGAGGAGCTCCCAGCAGGAGTACTGTGAAAGTCTTAAGGTCAACAAATAATGGCGTATCGCTTCTGGTGAACTAGCCAGAGTAAGCTTGTAGATGTGACTGTGGTAAAATGGGGAGCAAGTGGCAGGAGTAACTATGACTCCCTTAAGGTTGCCAAATGACTCGTCAACAGGCGAATTCCAACGGCAAACTCGAGGAGCTCCCGGAAGGAGTACTGTGAAAGTCTTAAGATCAACAAATAATGGCGTATCGCTTCTGGTGAACTAGCCAGAGTAAGCTTGTAGATGCGACTGTGGTAAAACGAGGAGCAAGTGGCAGGAGTAACTATGACTCTCTTAAGGTAGCCAAATGCCTCGTCAACAGGCGAATTCCAACGGCAAACTCGAGGAGCTCCCGGCAGGAGTACTGTGAAAGTCTTAAGATCAACAAATAATGGCGTATCGCTTCTGGTGAACTAGCCAGAGTAAGCTTGTAGATGCGACCGTGGTAAAACGAGGAGCAAGTGGCAGGAGTAACTACGACTCTCTTAAGGTAGCCAAATGCCTCGTCAACAGGCGAATTCCAACGGCAAACTCGAGGAGCTCCCGGCAGGAGTACTGTGAAAGTCTTAAGGTCAACAAATAATGGCGTATCGCTTCTGGTGAACTGGCCAGAGTAAGCTTGTAGATGCGACTGTGGTAAAACGAGGAGCAAGTGGCAGGAGTAACTATGACTCTCTTAAGGTAGCCAAATGCCTCGTCAACAGGCGAATTCCAACGGCAAACTCGAGGAGCTCCCGGCAGGAGTACTGTGAAAGTCTTAAGGACAACAAATAATGGCGTATCGCTTCTGGTGAACTAGCCAGAGTAAGCTTGTAGATGCGACTGTGGTAAAACGAGGAGCAAGTGGCAGGAGTAACTATGACTCTCTTAAGGTAGCCAAATGCCTCGTCAACAGGCGAATTCCAACGGCAAACTCGAGGAGCTCCCAGCAGGAGTACTGTGAAAGTCTTAAGGTCAACAAATAATGGCGTATCGCTTCTGGTGAACTAGCCAGAGTAAGCTTGTAGATGTGACTGTGGTAAAATGGGGAGCAAGTGGCAGGAGTAACTATGACTCTCTTAAGGTAGCCAAATGCCTCGTCAACAGGAGAATTCCAACGGCAAACTCGAGGAGCTCCCGGCAGGAGTACTGTGAAAGTCTTAAGGACAACATATAATGGCGTATCGCTTCTGGTGAACTGGCCAGAGTAAGCTTGTAGATGCGACTGTGGTAAAACGAGGAGCAAGTGGCAGGAGTAACTATGACTCTCTTAAGGTAGCCAAATGCCTCGTCAACAGGCGAATTCCAACGGCAAACTCAAGGAGCTCCCGGCAGGAGTACTGTGAAAGTCTTAAGGACAACAAATAATGGCGTATCGCTTCTGGTGAACTACCCAGAGTAAGCTTGTAGATGCGACTGTGGTAAAACGAGGAGCAAGTGGCAGGAGTAACTATGACTCTCTTAAGGTGGCCAAATGCCTCGTCAACAGGCGAATTCCAACGGCAAACTCGAGGAGCTCCCAGCAGGAGTACTGTGAAAGTCATAAGGTCAACAAATAATGGCGTATCGCTCTGGTGAACTGGCCAGAGTAAGCTTGTAGATGCGACTGTGGTAAAACGAGGAGCAAGTGGCAGGAGTAACTATGACTCTCTTAAGGTAGCCAAATGCCTCGTCAACAGGCGAATTCGAACGGCAAACTCGAGGAGCTCCCGGCAGGAGTACTGTGAAAGTCTTAAGGTCAACAAATAATGGCGTATCGCTTCTGGTGAACTGGCCAGAGTAAGCTCGTAGATGCGACTGTGGTAAAACGAGGAGCAAGTGGCAGGAGTAACTATGACTCTCTTAAGGTAGCCAAATGCCTCGTCAACAGGCGAATTCCAACGGCAAACTCGAGGAGCTCCCGGAAGGAGTACTGTGAAAGCCTTAAGGTCAACAAATAATGGCGTATCGCTCCTGGTGAACTGGCCAGAGTAAGCTTGTAGATGTGACTGTGTGAAACGGGGTGCAACTGGCAGGAGTAACTATGACTCTCTTAAGGTAGCCAAATGACTCGTCAAAAGGCGAATTACATCGGCAAACCCGAGGAGCTCCCGGAAGGAGTACTGTGAAAGTCTTAAGATCAACAAATAATGGCGTATCGCTTCTGGTGAACTAGCCAGAGTAAGCTTGTAGATGCGACTGTGGTAAAACGAGGAGCAAGTGGCAGGAGTAACTATGACTCTCTTAAGGTAGCCAAATGCCTCGTCAACAGGCGAATTCCAACGGCAAACTCGAGGAGCTCCCGGAAGGAGTACTGTGAAAGTCTTAAGATCAACAAATAATGGCGTATCGCTTCTGGTGAACTAGCCAGAGTAAGCTTGTAGATGCGACTGTGGTAAAACGAGGAGCAAGTGGCAGGAGTAACTATGACTCTCTTAAGGTAGAGAAATGCCTCGTCAACAGGCGAATTCCAACGGCAAACTCGAGGAGCTCCCGGCAGGAGTACTGTGAAAGTCTTAAGATCAACAAATAATGGCGTATCGCTTCTGGTGAACTAGCCAGAGTAAGCTTGTAGATGCGACTGTGGTAAAACGAGGAGCAAGTGGCAGGAGTAACTATGACTCTCTTAAGGTAGCCAAATGCCTCGTCAACAGGCGAATTCCAACGGCAAACTCGAGGAGCTCCCGGAAGGAGTACTGTGAAAGTCTTAAGATCAACAAATAATGGCGTATCGCTTCTGGTGAACTAGCCAGAGTAAGCTTGTAGATGCGACTGTGGTAAAACGAGGAGCAAGTGGCAGGAGTAACTATGACTCTCTTAAGGTAGCCAAATGCCTCGTCAACAGGCGAATTCCAACGGCAAACTCGAGGAGCTCCCGGCAGGAGTACTGTGAAAGTCTTAAGATCAACAAATAATGGCGTATCGCTTCTGGTGAACTAGCCAGAGTAAGCTTGTAGATGCGACTGTGGTAAAACGAGGAGCAAGTGGCAGGAGTAACTATGACTCTCTTAAGGTAACCAAATGCCTCGTCAACAGGCGAATTCCAACGGCAAACTCGAGGAGCTCCCGGCAGGAGTACTGTGAAAGTCTTAAGGTCAACAAATAATGGCGTATCGCTTCTGGTGAACTGGCCAGAGTAAGCTTGTAGATGCGACTGTGGTAAAACGAGGAGCAAGTGGCAGGAGTAACTATGACTCTCTTAAGGTAGCCAAATGCCTCGTCAACAGGCGAATTCCAACGGCAAACTCGAGGAGCTCCCAGCAGGAGTACTGTGAAAGTCTTAAGGTCAACAAATAATGGCGTATCGCTTCTGGTGAACTAGCCAGAGTAAGCTTGTAGATGTGACTGTGGTAAAATGGGGAGCAAGTGGCAGGAGTAACTATGACTCCCTTAAGGTTGCCAAATGACTCGTCAACAGGCGAATTCCAACGGCAAACTCGAGGAGCTCCCGGAAGGAGTACTGTGAAAGTCTTAAGATCAACAAATAATGGCGTATCGCTTCTGGTGAACTAGCCAGAGTAAGCTTGTAGATGCGACTGTGGTAAAACGAGGAGCAAGTGGCAGGAGTAACTATGACTCTCTTAAGGTAGCCAAATGCCTCGTCAACAGGCGAATTCCAACGGCAAACTCGAGGAGCTCCCGGCAGGAGTACTGTGAAAGTCTTAAGATCAACAAATAATGGCGTATCGCTTCTGGTGAACTAGCCAGAGTAAGCTTGTAGATGCGACCGTGGTAAAACGAGGAGCAAGTGGCAGGAGTAACTACGACTCTCTTAAGGTAGCCAAATGCCTCGTCAACAGGCGAATTCCAACGGCAAACTCGAGGAGCTCCCGGCAGGAGTACTGTGAAAGTCTTAAGGTCAACAAATAATGGCGTATCGCTTCTGGTGAACTGGCCAGAGTAAGCTTGTAGATGCGACTGTGGTAAAACGAGGAGCAAGTGGCAGGAGTAACTATGACTCTCTTAAGGTAGCCAAATGCCTCGTCAACAGGCGAATTCCAACGGCAAACTCGAGGAGCTCCCGGCAGGAGTACTGTGAAAGTCTTAAGGACAACAAATAATGGCGTATCGCTTCTGGTGAACTAGCCAGAGTAAGCTTGTAGATGCGACTGTGGTAAAACGAGGAGCAAGTGGCAGGAGTAACTATGACTCTCTTAAGGTAGCCAAATGCCTCGTCAACAGGCGAATTCCAACGGCAAACTCGAGGAGCTCCCAGCAGGAGTACTGTGAAAGTCTTAAGGTCAACAAATAATGGCGTATCGCTTCTGGTGAACTAGCCAGAGTAAGCTTGTAGATGTGACTGTGGTAAAATGGGGAGCAAGTGGCAGGAGTAACTATGACTCTCTTAAGGTAGCCAAATGCCTCGTCAACAGGAGAATTCCAACGGCAAACTCGAGGAGCTCCCGGCAGGAGTACTGTGAAAGTCTTAAGGACAACATATAATGGCGTATCGCTTCTGGTGAACTGGCCAGAGTAAGCTTGTAGATGCGACTGTGGTAAAACGAGGAGCAAGTGGCAGGAGTAACTATGACTCTCTTAAGGTAGCCAAATGCCTCGTCAACAGGCGAATTCCAACGGCAAACTCAAGGAGCTCCCGGCAGGAGTACTGTGAAAGTCTTAAGGACAACAAATAATGGCGTATCGCTTCTGGTGAACTACCCAGAGTAAGCTTGTAGATGCGACTGTGGTAAAACGAGGAGCAAGTGGCAGGAGTAACTATGACTCTCTTAAGGTGGCCAAATGCCTCGTCAACAGGCGAATTCCAACGGCAAACTCGAGGAGCTCCCAGCAGGAGTACTGTGAAAGTCATAAGGTCAACAAATAATGGCGTATCGCTCTGGTGAACTGGCCAGAGTAAGCTTGTAGATGCGACTGTGGTAAAACGAGGAACAAGTGGCAGGAGTAACTATGACTCTCTTAAGGTAGCCAAATGCCTCGTCAACAGGCGAATTCGAACGGCAAACTCGAGGAGCTCCCGGCAGGAGTACTGTGAAAGTCTTAAGGTCAACAAATAATGGCGTATCGCTTCTGGTGAACTGGCCAGAGTAAGCTCGTAGATGCGACTGTGGTAAAACGAGGAGCAAGTGGCAGGAGTAACTATGACTCTCTTAAGGTAGCCAAATGCCTCGTCAACAGGCGAATTCCAACGGCAAACTCGAGGAGCTCCCGGAAGGAGTACTGTGAAAGCCTTAAGGTCAACAAATAATGGCGTATCGCTCCTGGTGAACTGGCCAGAGTAAGCTTGTAGATGTGACTGTGTGAAACGGGGTGCAACTGGCAGGAGTAACTATGACTCTCTTAAGGTAGCCAAATGACTCGTCAAAAGGCGAATTACATCGGCAAACCCGAGGAGCTCCCGGAAGGAGTACTGTGAAAGTCTTAAGATCAACAAATAATGGCGTATCGCTTCTGGTGAACTAGCCAGAGTAAGCTTGTAGATGCGACTGTGGTAAAACGAGGAGCAAGTGGCAGGAGTAACTATGACTCTCTTAAGGTAGCCAAATGCCTCGTCAACAGGCGAATTCCAACGGCAAACTCGAGGAGCTCCCGGAAGGAGTACTGTGAAAGTCTTAAGATCAACAAATAATGGCGTATCGCTTCTGGTGAACTAGCCAGAGTAAGCTTGTAGATGCGACTGTGGTAAAACGAGGAGCAAGTGGCAGGAGTAACTATGACTCTCTTAAGGTAGAGAAATGCCTCGTCAACAGGCGAATTCCAACGGCAAACTCGAGGAGCTCCCGGCAGGAGTACTGTGAAAGTCTTAAGATCAACAAATAATGGCGTATCGCTTCTGGTGAACTAGCCAGAGTAAGCTTGTAGATGCGACTGTGGTAAAACGAGGAGCAAGTGGCAGGAGTAACTATGACTCTCTTAAGGTAACCAAATGCCTCGTCAACAGGCGAATTCCAACGGCAAACTCGAGGAGCTCCCGGCAGGAGTACTGTGAAAGTCTTAAGGTCAACAAATAATGGCGTATCGCTTCTGGTGAACTGGCCAGAGTAAGCTTGTAGATGCGACTGTGGTAAAACGAGGAGCAAGTGGCAGGAGTAACTATGACTCTCTTAAGGTAGCCAAATGCCTCGTCAACAGGCGAATTCCAACGGCAAACTCGAGGAGCTCCCAGCAGGAGTACTGTGAAAGTCTTAAGGTCAACAAATAATGGCGTATCGCTTCTGGTGAACTAGCCAGAGTAAGCTTGTAGATGTGACTGTGGTAAAATGGGGAGCAAGTGGCAGGAGTAACTATGCCTCCCTTAAGGTTGCCAAATGACTCGTCAACAGGCGAATTCCAACGGCAAACTCGAGGAGCTCCCGGAAGGAGTACTGTGAAAGTCTTAAGATCAACAAATAATGGCGTATCGCTTCTGGTGAACTAGCCAGAGTAAGCTTGTAGATGCGACTGTGGTAAAACGAGGAGCAAGTGGCAGGAGTAACTATGACTCTCTTAAGGTAGCCAAATGCCTCGTCAACAGGCGAATTCCAACGGCAAACTCGAGGAGCTCCCGGCAGGAGTACTGTGAAAGTCTTAAGATCAACAAATAATGGCGTATCGCTTCTGGTGACCTAGCCAGAGTAAGCTTGTAGATGCGACCGTGGTAAAACGAGGAGCAAGTGGCAGGAGTAACTACGACTCTCTTAAGGTAGCCAAATGCCTCGTCAACAGGCGAATTCCAACGGCAAACTCGAGGAGCTCCCGGCAGGAGTACTGTGAAAGTCTTAAGGTCAACAAATAATGGCGTATCGCTTCTGGTGAGCTGGCCAGAGTAAGCTTGTAGATGCGACTGTGGTAAAACGAGGAGCAAGTGGCAGGAGTAACTATGACTCTCTTAAGGTAGCCAAATGCCTCGTCAACAGGCGAATTCCAACGGCAAACTCGAGGAGCTCCCGGCAGGAGTACTGTGAAAGTCTTAAGGACAACAAATAATGGCGTATCGCTTCTGGTGAACTAGCCAGAGTAAGCTTGTAGATGTGACTGTGGTAAAATGGGGAGCAAGTGGCAGGAGTAACTATGACTCTCTTAAGGTAGCCAAATGCCTCGTCAACAGGAGAATTCCAACGGCAAACTCGAGGAGCTCCCGGCAGGAGTACTGTGAAAGTCTTAAGGACAACAAATAATGGCGTATCGCTTCTGGTGAACTGGCCAGAGTAAGCTTGTAGATGCGACTGTGGTAAAACGAGGAGCAAGTGGCAGGAGTAACTATGACTCTCTTAAGGTAGCCAAATGCCTCGTCAACAGGCGAATTCCAACGGCAAACTCGAGGAGCTCCCGGCAGGAGTACTGTGAAAGTCTTAAGGACAACAAATAATGGCGTATCGCTTCTGGTGAACTACCCAGAGTAAGCTTGTAGATGCGACTGTGGTAAAACGAGGAGCAAGTGGCAGGAGTAACTATGACTCTCTTAAGGTAGCCAAATGCCTCGTCAACAGGCGAATTCCAACGGCAAACTCGAGGAGCTCCCAGCAGGAGTACTGTGAAAGTCATAAGGTCAACAAATAATGGCGTATCGCTTCTGGTGAACTAGCCAGAGTAAGCTTGTAGATGTGACTGTGGTAAAATGGGGAGCAAGTGGCAGGAGTAACTATGACTCCCTTAAGGTTGCCAAATGACTCGTCAACAGGCGAATTCCAACGGCAAACTCGAGGAGCTCCCGGAAGGAGTACTGTGAAAGTCTTAAGATCAACAAATAATGGCGTATCGCTTCTGGTGAACTAGCCAGAGTAAGCTTGTAGATGCGACTGTGGTAAAACGAGGAGCAAGTGGCAGGAGTAACTATGACTCTCTTAAGGTAGCCAAATGCCTCGTCAACAGGCGAATTCCAACGGCAAACTCGAGGAGCTCCCAGCAGGAGTACTGTGAAAGTCTTAAGGTCAACAAATAATGGCGTATCGCTTCTGGTGAACTAGCCAGAGTAAGCTTGTAGATGTGACTGTGGTAAAATGGGGAGCAAGTGGCAGGAGTAACTATGACTCTCTTAAGGTAGCCAAATGCCTCGTCAACAGGCGAATTCCAACGGCAAACTCGAGGAGCTCCCGGCAGGAGTACTGTGAAAGTCTTAAGGACAACAAATAATGGCGTATCGCTTCTGGTGAACTGGCCAGAGTAAGCTTGTAGATGCGACTGTGGTAAAACGAGGAGCAAGTGGCAGGAGTAACTATGACTCTCTTAAGGTAGCCAAATGCCTCGTCAACAGGCGAATTCCATCGGCAAACTCGAGGAGCTCCCGGAAGGAGTACTGGGAAAGCCTTAAGGTCAACAAATAATGGCGTATCGCTTCTGGTGAACTAGCCAGAGTAAGCTTGTAGATGTGACTGTGGTAAAATGGGGAGCAAGTGGCAGGAGTAACTATGACTCTCTTAGGGTTGCCAAATGACTCGTCAAAAGGCGAATTACATCGGCAAACCCGAGGAGCTCCCGGAAGGAGTACTGGTGAAAGTCTTAAGGTCAACAAATAATGGCGTATCGCTCTGGTGAACTGGCCAGAGTAAGCTTGTAGATGCGACTGTGGTAAAACGAGGAGCAAGTGGCAGGAGTAACTATGACTCTCTTAAGGTAGCCAAATGCCTCGTCAACAGGCGAATTCCAACGGCAAACTCGAGGAGCTCCCGGCAGGAGTACTGTGAAAGTCTTAAGGTCAACAAATAATGGCGTATCGCTTCTGGTGAACTAGCCAGAGTAAGCTTGTAGATGTGACTGTGTGAAACGGGGTGCAACTGGCAGGAGTAACTATGACTCTCTTAAGGTAGCCAAATGACTCGTCAAAAGGCGAATTACATCTGCAAACCCGAGGAGCTCCCGGAAGGAGTACTGTGAAAGTCTTAAGATCAACAAATAATGGCGTATCGCTTCTGGTGAACTAGCCAGAGTAAGCTTGTAGATGCGACTGTGGTAAAACGAGGAGCAAGTGGCAGGAGTAACTATGACTCTCTTAAGGTAGCCAAATGCCTCGTCAACAGGCGAATTCCCACGGCAAACTCGAGGAGCTCCCGGAAGGAGTACTGTGAAAGTCTTAAGATCAACAAATAATGGCGTATCGCTTCTGGTGAACTAGCCAGAGTAAGCTTGTAGATGCGACTGTGGTAAAACGAGGAGCAAGTGGCAGGAGTAACTATGACTCTCTTAAGGTAGCCAAATGCCTCGTCAACAGGCGAATTCCAACGGCAAACTCGAGGAGCTCCCGGCAGGAGTACTGTGAAAGTCTTAAGATCAACAAATAATGGCGTATCGCTTCTGGTGAACTAGCCAGAGTAAGCTTGTAGATGCGACTGTGGTAAAACGAGGAGCAAGTGGCAGGAGTAACTATGACTCTCTTAAGGTAGCCAAATGCCTCGTCAACAGGCGAATTCCAACGGCAAACTCGAGGAGCTCCCAGCAGGAGTACTGTGAAAGTCTTAAGGTCAACAAATAATGGCGTATCGCTTCTGGTGAACTTGCCAGAGTAAGCTTGTAGATGTGACTGTGGTAAAATGGGGAGCAAGTGGCAGGAGTAACTTTGACTCATTTAAGGTTGCTAAATGACTCGTCAACAGGCGAATTCCAACGGCAAACTCGAGGAGCTCCCGGAAGGAGTACTGTGAAAGTCTTAAGATCAACAAATAATGGCGTATCGCTTCTGGTGAACTACCCAGAGTAAGCTTGTAGATGTGACTGTGGTAAAACGAGGAGCAAGTGGCAGGAGTAACTATGACTCTCTTAAGGTATCCAAATGCCTCGTCAACAGGCGAATTCCAACGGAAAACTCGAGGAGCTCCCGGCAGGAGTACTGTGAAAGTCTTAAGGACAACAAATAATGGCGTATCGCTTCTGGTGAACTGGCCAGAGTAAGCTTGTAGATGCGACTGTGGTAAAACGAGGAGCAAGTGGCAGGAGTAACTATGACTCTCTTAAGGTAGCCAAATGCCTCGTCAACAGGCGAATTCCAACGGCAAACTCGAGGAGCTCCCAGCAGGAGTACTGTGAAAGTCTTAAGGTCAACAAATAATGGCGTATCGCTTCTGGTGAACTAGCCAGAGTAAGCTTGTAGATGTGACTGTGGTAAAATGGGGAGCAAGTGGCAGGAGTAACTATGCCTCCCTTAAGGTTGCCAAATGACTCGTCAACAGGCGAATTCCAACGGCAAACTCGAGGAGCTCCCGGAAGGAGTACTGTGAAAGTCTTAAGATCAACAAATAATGGCGTATCGCTTCTGGTGAACTAGCCAGAGTAAGCTTGTAGATGCGACTGTGGTAAAACGAGGAGCAAGTGGCAGGAGTAACTATGACTCTCTTAAGGTAGCCAAATGCCTCGTCAACAGGCGAATTCCAACGGCAAACTCGAGGAGCTCCCGGCAGGAGTACTGTGAAAGTCTTAAGATCAACAAATAATGGCGTATCGCTTCTGGTGACCTAGCCAGAGTAAGCTTGTAGATGCGACCGTGGTAAAACGAGGAGCAAGTGGCAGGAGTAACTACGACTCTCTTAAGGTAGCCAAATGCCTCGTCAACAGGCGAATTCCAACGGCAAACTCGAGGAGCTCCCGGCAGGAGTACTGTGAAAGTCTTAAGGTCAACAAATAATGGCGTATCGCTTCTGGTGAGCTGGCCAGAGTAAGCTTGTAGATGCGACTGTGGTAAAACGAGGAGCAAGTGGCAGGAGTAACTATGACTCTCTTAAGGTAGCCAAATGCCTCGTCAACAGGCGAATTCCAACGGCAAACTCGAGGAGCTCCCGGCAGGAGTACTGTGAAAGTCTTAAGGACAACAAATAATGGCGTATCGCTTCTGGTGAACTAGCCAGAGTAAGCTTGTAGATGTGACTGTGGTAAAATGGGGAGCAAGTGGCAGGAGTAACTATGACTCTCTTAAGGTAGCCAAATGCCTCGTCAACAGGAGAATTCCAACGGCAAACTCGAGGAGCTCCCGGCAGGAGTACTGTGAAAGTCTTAAGGACAACAAATAATGGCGTATCGCTTCTGGTGAACTGGCCAGAGTAAGCTTGTAGATGCGACTGTGGTAAAACGAGGAGCAAGTGGCAGGAGTAACTATGACTCTCTTAAGGTAGCCAAATGCCTCGTCAACAGGCGAATTCCAACGGCAAACTCGAGGAGCTCCCGGCAGGAGTACTGTGAAAGTCTTAAGGACAACAAATAATGGCGTATCGCTTCTGGTGAACTACCCAGAGTAAGCTTGTAGATGCGACTGTGGTAAAACGAGGAGCAAGTGGCAGGAGTAACTATGACTCTCTTAAGGTAGCCAAATGCCTCGTCAACAGGCGAATTCCAACGGCAAACTCGAGGAGCTCCCAGCAGGAGTACTGTGAAAGTCATAAGGTCAACAAATAATGGCGTATCGCTTCTGGTGAACTAGCCAGAGTAAGCTTGTAGATGTGACTGTGGTAAAATGGGGAGCAAGTGGCAGGAGTAACTATGACTCCCTTAAGGTTGCCAAATGACTCGTCAACAGGCGAATTCCAACGGCAAACTCGAGGAGCTCCCGGAAGGAGTACTGTGAAAGTCTTAAGATCAACAAATAATGGCGTATCGCTTCTGGTGAACTAGCCAGAGTAAGCTTGTAGATGCGACTGTGGTAAAACGAGGAGCAAGTGGCAGGAGTAACTATGACTCTCTTAAGGTAGCCAAATGCCTCGTCAACAGGCGAATTCCAACGGCAAACTCGAGGAGCTCCCAGCAGGAGTACTGTGAAAGTCTTAAGGTCAACAAATAATGGCGTATCGCTTCTGGTGAACTAGCCAGAGTAAGCTTGTAGATGTGACTGTGGTAAAATGGGGAGCAAGTGGCAGGAGTAACTATGACTCTCTTAAGGTAGCCAAATGCCTCGTCAACAGGCGAATTCCAACGGCAAACTCGAGGAGCTCCCGGCAGGAGTACTGTGAAAGTCTTAAGGACAACAAATAATGGCGTATCGCTTCTGGTGAACTGGCCAGAGTAAGCTTGTAGATGCGACTGTGGTAAAACGAGGAGCAAGTGGCAGGAGTAACTATGACTCTCTTAAGGTAGCCAAATGCCTCGTCAACAGGCGAATTCCATCGGCAAACTCGAGGAGCTCCCGGAAGGAGTACTGGGAAAGCCTTAAGGTCAACAAATAATGGCGTATCGCTTCTGGTGAACTAGCCAGAGTAAGCTTGTAGATGTGACTGTGGTAAAATGGGGAGCAAGTGGCAGGAGTAACTATGACTCTCTTAGGGTTGCCAAATGACTCGTCAAAAGGCGAATTACATCGGCAAACCCGAGGAGCTCCCGGAAGGAGTACTGGTGAAAGTCTTAAGGTCAACAAATAATGGCGTATCGCTCTGGTGAACTGGCCAGAGTAAGCTTGTAGATGCGACTGTGGTAAAACGAGGAGCAAGTGGCAGGAGTAACTATGACTCTCTTAAGGTAGCCAAATGCCTCGTCAACAGGCGAATTCCAACGGCAAACTCGAGGAGCTCCCGGCAGGAGTACTGTGAAAGTCTTAAGGTCAACAAATAATGGCGTATCGCTTCTGGTGAACTAGCCAGAGTAAGCTTGTAGATGTGACTGTGTGAAACGGGGTGCAACTGGCAGGAGTAACTATGACTCTCTTAAGGTAGCCAAATGACTCGTCAAAAGGCGAATTACATCGGCAAACCCGAGGAGCTCCCGGAAGGAGTACTGTGAAAGTCTTAAGATCAACAAATAATGGCGTATCGCTTCTGGTGAACTAGCCAGAGTAAGCTTGTAGATGCGACTGTGGTAAAACGAGGAGCAAGTGGCAGGAGTAACTATGACTCTCTTAAGGTAGCCAAATGCCTCGTCAACAGGCGAATTCCCACGGCAAACTCGAGGAGCTCCCGGAAGGAGTACTGTGAAAGTCTTAAGATCAACAAATAATGGCGTATCGCTTCTGGTGAACTAGCCAGAGTAAGCTTGTAGATGCGACTGTGGTAAAACGAGGAGCAAGTGGCAGGAGTAACTATGACTCTCTTAAGGTAGCCAAATGCCTCGTCAACAGGCGAATTCCAACGGCAAACTCGAGGAGCTCCCGGCAGGAGTACTGTGAAAGTCTTAAGATCAACAAATAATGGCGTATCGCTTCTGGTGAACTAGCCAGAGTAAGCTTGTAGATGCGACTGTGGTAAAACGAGGAGCAAGTGGCAGGAGTAACTATGACTCTCTTAAGGTAGCCAAATGCCTCGTCAACAGGCGAATTCCAACGGCAAACTCGAGGAGCTCCCAGCAGGAGTACTGTGAAAGTCTTAAGGTCAACAAATAATGGCGTATCGCTTCTGGTGAACTTGCCAGAGTAAGCTTGTAGATGTGACTGTGGTAAAATGGGGAGCAAGTGGCAGGAGTAACTTTGACTCATTTAAGGTTGCTAAATGACTCGTCAACAGGCGAATTCCAACGGCAAACTCGAGGAGCTCCCGGAAGGAGTACTGTGAAAGTCTTAAGATCAACAAATAATGGCGTATCGCTTCTGGTGAACTACCCAGAGTAAGCTTGTAGATGTGACTGTGGTAAAACGAGGAGCAAGTGGCAGGAGTAACTATGACTCTCTTAAGGTAGCCAAATGCCTCGTCAACAGGCGAATTCCAACGGCAAACTCGAGGAGCTCCCGGCAGGAGTACTGTGAAAGTCTTAAGGACAACAAATAATGGCGTATCGCTTCTGGTGAACTGGCCAGAGTAAGCTTGTAGATGCGACTGTGGTAAAACGAGGAGCAAGTGGCAGGAGTAACTATGACTCTCTTAAGGTAGCCAAATGCCTCGTCAACAGGCGAATTCCAACGGCAAACTCGAGGAGCTCCCAGCAGGAGTACTGTGAAAGTCATAAGGTCAACAAATAATGGCGTATCGCTTCTGGTAAACTAGCCAGAGTAAGCTTGTAGATGTGACTGTGGTAAAATGGGGAGCAAGTGGCAGGAGTAACTATGACTCCCTTAAGGTTGCCAAATGACTCGTCAACAGGCGAATTCCAACGGCAAACTCGAGGAGCTCCCGGAAGGAGTACTGTGAAAGTCTTAAGATCAACAAATAATGGCGTATCGCTTCTGGTGAACTAGCCACAGTAAGCTTGTAGATGCGACTGTGGTAAAACGAGGAGCAAGTGGCAGGAGTAACTATGACTCTCTTAAGGTAGCCAAATGCCTCGTCAACAGGCGAATTCCAACGGCAAACTCGAGGAGCTCCCAGCAGGAGTACTGTGAAAGTCTTAAGGTCAACAAATAATGGCGTATCGCTTCTGGTGAACTAGCCAGAGTAAGCTTGTAGATGTGACTGTGGTAAAATGGGGAGCAAGTGGCAGGAGTAACTATGACTCTCTTAAGGTAGCCAAATGCCTCGTCAACAGGCGAATTCCAACGGCAAACTCGAGGAGCTCCCGGCAGGAGTACTGTGAAAGTCTTAAGGACAACAAATAATGGCGTATCGCTTCTGGTGAACTGGCCAGAGTAAGCTTGTAGATGCGACTGTGGTAAAACGAGGAGCAAGTGGCAGGAGTAACTATGACTCTCTTAAGGTAGCCAAATGCCTCGTCAACAGGCGAATTCCATCGGCAAACTCGAGGAGCTCCCGGAAGGAGTACTGGGAAAGCCTTAAGGTCAACAAATAATGGCGTATCGCTTCTGGTGAACTAGCCAGAGTAAGCTTGTAGATGTGACTGTGGTAAAATGGGGAGCAAGTGGCAGGAGTAACTATGACTCTCTTAGGGTTGCCAAATGACTCGTCAAAAGGCGAATTACATCGGCAAACCCGAGGAGCTCCCGGAAGGAGTACTGTGAAAGTCTTAAGGTCAACAAATAATGGCGTATCGCTCTGGTGAACTGGCCAGAGTAAGCTTGTAGATGCGACTGTGGTAAAACGAGGAGCAAGTGGCAGGAGTAACTATGACTCTCTTAAGGTAGCCAAATGCCTCGTCAACAGGCGAATTCGAACGGCAAACTCGAGGAGCTCCCGGCAGGAGTACTGTGAAAGTCTTAAGGTCAACAAATAATGGCGTATCGCTTCTGGTGAACTAGCCAGAGTAAGCTTGTAGATGTGACTGTGTGAAACGGGGTGCAACTGGCAGGAGTAACTATGACTCTCTTAAGGTAGCCAAATGACTCGTCAAAAGGCGAATTACATCGGCAAACCCGAGGAGCTCCCGGAAGGAGTACTGTGAAAGTCTTAAGATCAACAAATAATGGCGTATCGCTTCTGGTGAACTAGCCAGAGTAAGCTTGTAGATGCGACTGTGGTAAAACGAGGAGCAAGTGGCAGGAGTAACTATGACTCTCTTAAGGTAGCCAAATGCCTCGTCAACAGGCGAATTCCAACGGCAAACTCGAGGAGCTCCCGGAAGGAGTACTGTGAAAGTCTTAAGATCAACAAATAATGGCGTATCGCTTCTGGTGAACTAGCCAGAGTAAGCTTGTAGATGCGACTGTGGTAAAAAGAGGAGCAAGTGGCAGGAGTAACTATGACTCTCTTAAGGTAGCCAAATGCCTCGTCAACAGGCGAATTCCAACGGCAAACTCGAGGAGCTCCCGGCAGGAGTACTGTGAAAGTCTTAAGATCAACAAATAATGGCGTATCGCTTCTGGTGAACTAGCCAGAGTAAGCTTGTAGATGCGACTGTGGCAAAACGAGGAGCAAGTGGCAGGAGTAACTATGACTCTCTTAAGGTAGCCAAATGCCTCGTCAACAGGCGAATTCCAACGGCAAACTCGAGGAGCTCCCGGCAGGAGTACTGTGAAAGTCTTAAGGTCAACAAATAATGGCGTATCGCTTCTGGTGAACTAGCCAGAGTAAGCTTGTAGATGTGACTGTGGTAAAATGGGGAGCAAGTGGCAGGAGTAACTATGACTCATTTAAGGTTGCCAAATGACTCGTCAACAGGCGAATTCCAACGGCAAACTCGAGGAGCTCCCGGAAGGAGTACTGTGAAAGTCTTAAGATCAACAAATAATGGCGTATCGCTTCTGGTGAACTACCCAGAGTAAGCTTGTAGATGCGACTGTGGTAAAACGAGGAGCAAGTGGCAGGAGTAACTATGACTCTCTTAAGGTAGCCAAATGCCTCGTCAACAGGCGAATTCCAACGGCAAACTCGAGGAGCTCCCAGCAGGAGTACTGTGAAAGTCTTAAGGTCAACAAATAATGGCGTATCGCTTCTGGTGAACTAGCCAGAGTAAGCTTGTAGATGTGACTGTGGTAAAATGGGGAGCAAGTGGCAGGAGTAACTATGACTCTCTTAAGGTAGCCAAATGCCTCGTCAACAGGAGAATTCCAACGGCAAACTCGAGGAGCTCCCGGCAGGAGTACTGTGAAAGTCTTAAGGACAACAAATAATGGCGTATCGCTTCTGGTGAACTAGCCAGAGTAAGCTTGTAGATGTGACTGTGGTAAAATGGGGAGCAAGTGGCAGGAGTAACTATGACTCCCTTAAGGTTGCCAAATGACTCGTCAACAGGCGAATTCCAACGGCAAACTCGAGGAGCTCCCGGAAGGAGTACTGTGAAAGTCTTAAGATCAACAAATAATGGCGTATCGCTTCTGGTGAACTAGCCACAGTAAGCTTGTAGATGCGACTGTGGTAAAACGAGGAGCAAGTGGCAGGAGTAACTATGACTCTCTTAAGGTAGCCAAATGCCTCGTCAACAGGCGAATTCCAACGGCAAACTCGAGGAGCTCCCAGCAGGAGTACTGTGAAAGTCTTAAGGTCAACAAATAATGGCGTATCGCTTCTGGTGAACTAGCCAGAGTAAGCTTGTAGATGTGACTGTGGTAAAATGGGGAGCAAGTGGCAGGAGTAACTATGACTCTCTTAAGGTAGCCAAATGCCTCGTCAACAGGCGAATTCCAACGGCAAACTCGAGGAGCTCCCGGCAGGAGTACTGTGAAAGTCTTAAGGACAACAAATAATGGCGTATCGCTTCTGGTGAACTGGCCAGAGTAAGCTTGTAGATGCGACTGTGGTAAAACGAGGAGCAAGTGGCAGGAGTAACTATGACTCTCTTAAGGTAGCCAAATGCCTCGTCAACAGGCGAATTCCATCGGCAAACTCGAGGAGCTCCCGGAAGGAGTACTGGGAAAGCCTTAAGGTCAACAAATAATGGCGTATCGCTTCTGGTGAACTAGCCAGAGTAAGCTTGTAGATGTGACTGTGGTAAAATGGGGAGCAAGTGGCAGGAGTAACTATGACTCTCTTAGGGTTGCCAAATGACTCGTCAAAAGGCGAATTACATCGGCAAACCCGAGGAGCTCCCGGAAGGAGTACTGTGAAAGTCTTAAGGTCAACAAATAATGGCGTATCGCTCTGGTGAACTGGCCAGAGTAAGCTTGTAGATGCGACTGTGGTAAAACGAGGAGCAAGTGGCAGGAGTAACTATGACTCTCTTAAGGTAGCCAAATGCCTCGTCAACAGGCGAATTCGAACGGCAAACTCGAGGAGCTCCCGGCAGGAGTACTGTGAAAGTCTTAAGGTCAACAAATAATGGCGTATCGCTTCTGGTGAACTAGCCAGAGTAAGCTTGTAGATGTGACTGTGTGAAACGGGGTGCAACTGGCAGGAGTAACTATGACTCTCTTAAGGTAGCCAAATGACTCGTCAAAAGGCGAATTACATCGGCAAACCCGAGGAGCTCCCGGAAGGAGTACTGTGAAAGTCTTAAGATCAACAAATAATGGCGTATCGCTTCTGGTGAACTAGCCAGAGTAAGCTTGTAGATGCGACTGTGGTAAAACGAGGAGCAAGTGGCAGGAGTAACTATGACTCTCTTAAGGTAGCCAAATGCCTCGTCAACAGGCGAATTCCAACGGCAAACTCGAGGAGCTCCCGGAAGGAGTACTGTGAAAGTCTTAAGATCAACAAATAATGGCGTATCGCTTCTGGTGAACTAGCCAGAGTAAGCTTGTAGATGCGACTGTGGTAAAACGAGGAGCAAGTGGCAGGAGTAACTATGACTCTCTTAAGGTAGCCAAATGCCTCGTCAACAGGCGAATTCCAACGGCAAACTCGAGGAGCTCCCGGCAGGAGTACTGTGAAAGTCTTAAGATCAACAAATAATGGCGTATCGCTTCTGGTGAACTAGCCAGAGTAAGCTTGTAGATGCGACTGTGGTAAAACGAGGAGCAAGTGGCAGGAGTAACTATGACTCTCTTAAGGTAGCCAAATGCCTCGTCAACAGGCGAATTCCAACGGCAAACTCGAGGAGCTCCCGGCAGGAGTACTGTGAAAGTCTTAAGGTCAACAAATAATGGCGTATCGCTTCTGGTGAACTAGCCTGAGTAAGCTTGTAGATGTGACTGTGGTAAAATGGGGAGCAAGTGGCAGGAGTAACTATGACTCATTTAAGGTTGCCAAATGACTCGTCAACAGGCGAATTCCAACGGCAAACTCGAGGAGCTCCCGGAAGGAGTACTGTGAAAGTCTTAAGATCAACAAATAATGGCGTATCGCTTCTGGTGAACTACCCAGAGTAAGCTTGTAGATGCGACTGTGGTAAAACGAGGAGCAAGTGGCAGGAGTAACTATGACTCTCTTAAGGTAGCCAAATGCCTCGTCAACAGGCGAATTCCAACGGCAAACTCGAGGAGCTCCCAGCAGGAGTACTGTGAAAGTCTTAAGGTCAACAAATAATGGCGTATCGCTTCTGGTGAACTAGCCAGAGTAAGCTTGTAGATGTGACTGTGGTAAAATGGGGAGCAAGTGGCAGGAGTAACTATGACTCTCTTAAGGTAGCCAAATGCCTCGTCAACAGGAGAATTCCAACGGCAAACTCGAGGAGCTCCCGGCAGGAGTACTGTGAAAGTCTTAAGGACAACAAATAATGGCGTATCGCTTCTGGTGAACTAGCCAGAGTAAGCTTGTAGATGCGACTGTGGTAAAACGAGGAGCAAGTGGCAGGAGTAACTATGACTCTCTTAAGGTAGCCAAATGCCTCGTCAACAGGCGAATTCCAACGGCAAACTCGAGGAGCTCCCAGCAGGAGTACTGTGAAAGTCTTAAGGTCAACAAATAATGGCGTATCGCTTCTGGTGAACTAGCCAGAGTAAGCTTGTAGATGTGACTGTGGTAAAATGGGGAGCAAGTGGCAGGAGTAACTATGACTCTCTTAAGGTAGCCAAATGCCTCGTCAACAGGCGAATTCCAACGGCAAACTCGAGGAGCTCCCGGCAGGAGTACTGTGAAAGTCTTAAGGACAACAAATAATGGCGTATCGCTTCTGGTGAACTGGCCAGAGTAAGCTTGTAGATGCGACTGTGGTAAAACGAGGAGCAAGTGGCAGGAGTAACTATGACTCTCTTAAGGTAGCTAAATGCCTCGTCAACAGAAGAATTCCATCGGCAAACTCGAGGAGCTCCCGGAAGGAGTACTGTGAAAGTCTTAAGATCAACAAATAATGGCGTATCGCTTCTGGTGAACTAGCCAGAGTAAGCTTGTAGATGCGACTGTGGTAAAACGAGGAGCAAGTGGCAGGAGTAACTATGACTCTCTTAAGGTAGCCAAATGCCTCGTCAACAGGCGAATTCCAACGGCAAACTCGAGGAGCTCCCGGCAGGAGTACTGTGAAAGTCTTAAGGTCAACAAATAATGGCGTATCGCTTCTGGTGAACTAGCCAGAGTAAGCTTGTAGATGTGACTGTGGTAAAATGGGGAGCAAGTGGCAGGAGTAACTATGACTCATTTAAGGTTGCCAAATGACTCGTCAACAGGCGAATTCCAACGGCAAACTCGAGGAGCTCCCGGAAGGAGTACTGTGAAAGTCTTAAGATCAACAAATAATGGCGTATCGCTTCTGGTGAACTACCCAGAGTAAGCTTGTAGATGCGACTGTGGTAAAACGAGGAGCAAGTGGCAGGAGTAACTATGACTCTCTTAAGGTAGCCAAATGCCTCGTCAACAGGCGAATTCCAACGGCAAACTCGAGGAGCTCCCAGCAGGAGTACTGTGAAAGTCTTAAGGTCAACAAATAATGGCGTATCGCTTCTGGTGAACTAGCCAGAGTAAGCTTGTAGATGTGACTGTGGTAAAATGGGGAGCAAGTGGCAGGAGTAACTATGACTCTCTTAAGGTAGCCAAATGCCTCGTCAACAGGAGAATTCCAACGGCAAACTCGAGGAGCTCCCGGCAGGAGTACTGTGAAAGTCTTAAGGACAACAAATAATGGCGTATCGCTTCTGGTGAACTAGCCAGAGTAAGCTTGTAGATGCGACTGTGGTAAAACGAGGAGCAAGTGGCAGGAGTAACTATGACTCTCTTAAGGTAGCCAAATGCCTCGTCAACAGGCGAATTCCATCGGCAAACTCGAGGAGCTCCCGGAAGGAGTACTGGGAAAGCCTTAAGGTCAACAAATAATGGCGTATCGCTTCTGGTGAACTAGCCAGAGTAAGCTTGTAGATGTGACTGTGGTAAAATGGGGAGCAAGTGGCAGGAGTAACTATGACTCTCTTAGGGTTGCCAAATGACTCGTCAAAAGGCGAATTACATCGGCAAACCCGAGGAGCTCCCGGAAGGAGTACTGTGAAAGTCTTAAGGTCAACAAATAATGGCGTATCGCTCTGGTGAACTGGCCAGAGTAAGCTTGTAGATGCGACTGTGGTAAAACGAGGAGCAAGTGGCAGGAGTAACTATGACTCTCTTAAGGTAGCCAAATGCCTCGTCAACAGGCGAATTCGAACGGCAAACTCGAGGAGCTCCCGGCAGGAGTACTGTGAAAGTCTTAAGGTCAACAAATAATGGCGTATCGCTTCTGGTGAACTAGCCAGAGTAAGCTTGTAGATGTGACTGTGTGAAACGGGGTGCAACTGGCAGGAGTAACTATGACTCTCTTAAGGTAGCCAAATGACTCGTCAAAAGGCGAATTACATCGGCAAACCCGAGGAGCTCCCGGAAGGAGTACTGTGAAAGTCTTAAGATCAACAAATAATGGCGTATCGCTTCTGGTGAACTAGCCAGAGTAAGCTTGTAGATGCGACTGTGGTAAAACGAGGAGCAAGTGGCAGGAGTAACTATGACTCTCTTAAGGTAGCCAAATGCCTCGTCAACAGGCGAATTCCAACGGCAAACTCGAGGAGCTCCCGGAAGGAGTACTGTGAAAGTCTTAAGATCAACAAATAATGGCGTATCGCTTCTGGTGAACTAGCCAGAGTAAGCTTGTAGATGCGACTGTGGTAAAACGAGGAGCAAGTGGCAGGAGTAACTATGACTCTCTTAAGGTAGCCAAATGCCTCGTCAACAGGCGAATTCCAACGGCAAACTCGAGGAGCTCCCGGAAGGAGTACTGTGAAAGTCTTAAGATCAACAAATAATGGCGTATCGCTTCTGGTGAACTAGCCAGAGTAAGCTTGTAGATGCGACTGTGGTAAAACGAGGAGCAAGTGGCAGGAGTAACTATGACTCTCTTAAGGTAGCCAAATGCCTCGTCAACAGGCGAATTCCAACGGCAAACTCGAGGAGCTCCCGGCAGGAGTACTGTGAAAGTCTTAAGGTCAACAAATAATGGCGTATCGCTTCTGGTGAACTAGCCAGAGTAAGCTTGTAGATGTGACTGTGGTAAAATGGGGAGCAAGTGGCAGGAGTAACTATGACTCATTTAAGGTTGCCAAATGACTCGTCAACAGGCGAATTCCAACGGCAAACTCGAGGAGCTCCCGGAAGGAGTACTGTGAAAGTCTTAAGATCAACAAATAATGGCGTATCGCTTCTGGTGAACTACCCAGAGTAAGCTTGTAGATGCGACTGTGGTAAAACGAGGAGCAAGTGGCAGGAGTAACTATGACTCTCTTAAGGTAGCCAAATGCCTCGTCAACAGGCGAATTCCAACGGCAAACTCGAGGAGCTCCCGGCAGGAGTACTGTGAAAGTCTTAAGGTCAACAAATAATGGCGTATCGCTTCTGGTGAACTAGCCAGAGTAAGCTTGTAGATGTGACTGTGGTAAAATGGGGAGCAAGTGGCAGGAGTAACTATGACTCATTTAAGGTTGCCAAATGACTCGTCAACAGGCGAATTCCAACGGCAAACTCGAGGAGCTCCCGGAAGGAGTACTGTGAAAGTCTTAAGATCAACAAATAATGGCGTATCGCTTCTGGTGAACTACCCAGAGTAAGCTTGTAGATGCGACTGTGGTAAAACGAGGAGCAAGTGGCAGGAGTAACTATGACTCTCTTAAGGTAGCCAAATGCCTCGTCAACAGGCGAATTCCAACGGCAAACTCGAGGAGCTCCCAGCAGGAGTACTGTGAAAGTCTTAAGGTCAACAAATAATGGCGTATCGCTTCTGGTGAACTAGCCAGAGTAAGCTTGTAGATGTGACTGTGGTAAAATGGGGAGCAAGTGGCAGGAGTAACTATGACTCTCTTAAGGTAGCCAAATGCCTCGTCAACAGGAGAATTCCAACGGCAAACTCGAGGAGCTCCCGGCAGGAGTACTGTGAAAGTCTTAAGGACAACAAATAATGGCGTATCGCTTCTGGTGAACTAGCCAGAGTAAGCTTGTAGATGCGACTGTGGTAAAACGAGGAGCAAGTGGCAGGAGTAACTATGACTCTCTTAAGGTAGCCAAATGCCTCGTCAACAGGCGAATTCCATCGGCAAACTCGAGGAGCTCCCGGAAGGAGTACTGGGAAAGCCTTAAGGTCAACAAATAATGGCGTATCGCTTCTGGTGAACTAGCCAGAGTAAGCTTGTAGATGTGACTGTGGTAAAATGGGGAGCAAGTGGCAGGAGTAACTATGACTCTCTTAGGGTTGCCAAATGACTCGTCAAAAGGCGAATTACATCGGCAAACCCGAGGAGCTCCCGGAAGGAGTACTGTGAAAGTCTTAAGGTCAACAAATAATGGCGTATCGCTCTGGTGAACTGGCCAGAGTAAGCTTGTAGATGCGACTGTGGTAAAACGAGGAGCAAGTGGCAGGAGTAACTATGACTCTCTTAAGGTAGCCAAATGCCTCGTCAACAGGCGAATTCGAACGGCAAACTCGAGGAGCTCCCGGCAGGAGTACTGTGAAAGTCTTAAGGTCAACAAATAATGGCGTATCGCTTCTGGTGAACTAGCCAGAGTAAGCTTGTACATGTGACTGTGTGAAACGGGGTGCAACTGGCAGGAGTAACTATGACTCTCTTAAGGTAGCCAAATGACTCGTCAAAAGGCGAATTACATCGGCAAACCCGAGGAGCTCCCGGAAGGAGTACTGTGAAAGTCTTAAGATCAACAAATAATGGCGTATCGCTTCTGGTGAACTAGCCAGAGTAAGCTTGTAGATGCGACTGTGGTAAAACGAGGAGCAAGTGGCAGGAGTAACTATGACTCTCTTAAGGTAGCCAAATGCCTCGTCAACAGGCGAATTCCAACGGCAAACTCGAGGAGCTCCCGGAAGGAGTACTGTGAAAGTCTTAAGATCAACAAATAATGGCGTATCGCTTCTGGTGAACTAGCCAGAGTAAGCTTGTAGATGCGACTGTGGTAAAACGAGGAGCAAGTGGCAGGAGTAACTATGACTCTCTTAAGGTAGCCAAATGCCTCGTCAACAGGCGAATTCCAACGGCAAACTCGAGGAGCTCCCGGCAGGAGTACTGTGAAAGTCTTAAGGACAACAAATAATGGCGTATCGCTTCTGGTGAACTAGCCAGAGTAAGCTTGTAGATGCGACTGTGGTAAAACGAGGAGCAAGTGGCAGGAGTAACTATGACTCTCTTAAGGTAGCCAAATGCCTCGTCAACAGGCGAATTCCAACGGCAAACTCGAGGAGCTCCCGGCAGGAGTACTGTGAAAGTCTTAAGGTCAACAAATAATGGCGTATCGCTTCTGGTGAACTAGCCAGAGTAAGCTTGTAGATGTGACTGTGGTAAAATGGGGAGCAAGTGGCAGGAGTAACTATGACTCATTTAAGGTTGCCAAATGAGTCGTCAACAGGCGAATTCCAACGGCAAACTCGAGGAGCTCCCGGAAGGAGTACTGTGAAAGTCTTAAGATCAACAAATAATGGCGTATCGCTTCTGGTGAACTACCCAGAGTAAGCTTGTAGATGCGACTGTGGTAAAACGAGGAGCAAGTGGCAGGAGTAACTATGACTCTCTTAAGGTAGCCAAATGCCTCGTCAACAGGCGAATTCCAACGGCAAACTCGAGGAGCTCCCAGCAGGAGTACTGTGAAAGTCTTAAGGTCAACAAATAATGGCGTATCGCTTCTGGTGAACTAGCCAGAGTAAGCTTGTAGATGTGACTGTGGTAAAATGGGGAGCAAGTGGCAGGAGTAACTATGACTCTCTTAAGGTAGCCAAATGCCTCGTCAACAGGAGAATTCCAACGGCAAACTCGAGGAGCTCCCGGCAGGAGTACTGTGAAAGTCTTAAGGACAACAAATAATGGCGTATCGCTTCTGGTGAACTAGCCAGAGTAAGCTTGTAGATGCGACTGTGGTAAAACGAGGAGCAAGTGGCAGGAGTAACTATGACTCTCTTAAGGTAGCCAAATGCCTCGTCAACAGGCGAATTCCAACGGCAAACTCGAGGAGCTCCCAGCAGGAGTACTGTGAAAGTCTTAAGGTCAACAAATAATGGCGTATCGCTTCTGGTGAACTAGCCAGAGTAAGCTTGTAGATGTGACTGTGGTAAAATGGGGAGCAAGTGGCAGGAGTAACTATGACTCTCTTAAGGTAGCCAAATGCCTCGTCAACAGGCGAATTCCAACGGCAAACTCGAGGAGCTCCCGGCAGGAGTACTGTGAAAGTCTTAAGGACAACAAATAATGGCGTATCGCTTCTGGTGAACTGGCCAGAGTAAGCTTGTAGATGCGACTGTGGTAAAACGAGGAGCAAGTGGCAGGAGTAACTATGACTCTCTTAAGGTAGCTAAATGCCTCGTCAACAGAAGAATTCCATCGGCAAACTCGAGGAGCTCCCGGAAGGAGTACTGGGAAAGCCTTAAGGTCAACAAATAATGGCGTATCGCTTCTGGTGAACTAGCCAGAGTAAGCTTGTAGATGTGACTGTGGTAAAATGGGGAGCAAGTGGCAGGAGTAACTATGACTCTCTTAGGGTTGCCAAATGACTCGTCAAAAGGCGAATTACATCGGCAAACCCGAGGAGCTCCCGGAAGGAGTACTGTGAAAGTCGTAAGGTCAACAAATAATGGCGTATCGCTCTGGTGAACTGGCCAGAGTAAGCTTGTAGATGCGACTGTGGTAAAACGAGGAGCAAGTGGCAGGAGTAACTATGACTCCCTTAAGGTAGCCAAATGCCTCGTCAACAGGCAAATTCGAACGGCAAACTCGAGGAGCTCCCGGCAGGAGTACTGTGAAAGTCTTAAGGTCAACAAATAATGGCGTATCGCTTCTGGTGAACTGGCCAGAGTAAGCTTGTAGATGCGACTGTGGTAAAACGAGGAGCAAGTGGCAGGAGTAACTATGACTCTCTTAAGGTAGCCAAATGCCTCGTCAACAGGCGAATTCCAACGGCAAACTCGAGGAGCTCCCGGAAGGAGTACTGTGAAAGCCTTAAGGTCAACAAATAATGGCGTATCGCTCCTGGTGAACTGGCCAGAGTAAGCTTGTAGATGTGACTGTGTGAAACGGGGTGCAACTGGCAGGAGTAACTATGGCTCTCTTAAGGTAGCCAAATGACTCGTCAAAAGGCGAATTACATCGGCAAACCCGAGGAGCTCCCGGAAGGAGTACTGTGAAAGTCTTAAGATCAACAAATAATGGCGTATCGCTTCTGGTGAACTAGCCAGAGTAAGCTTGTAGATGCGACTGTGGTAAAACGAGGAGCAAGTGGGAGGAGTAACTATGACTCTCTTAAGGTAGCCAAATGCCTCGTCAACAGGCGAATTCCAACGGCAAACTCGAGGAGCTCCCGGAAGGAGTACTGTGAAAGTCTTAAGATCAACAAATAATGGCGTATCGCTTCTGGTGAACTAGCCAGAGTAAGCTTGTAGATGCGACTGTGGTAAAACGAGGAGCAAGTGGCAGGAGTAACTATGACTCTCTTAAGGTAGCCAAATGCTCGTCAACAGGCGAATTCCAACGGCAAACTCGAGGAGCTCCCGGCAGGAGTACTGTGAAAGTCTTAAGATCAACAAATAATGGCGTATCGCTTCTGGTGAACTAGCCAGAGTAAGCTTGTAGATGCGACTGTGGTAAAACGAGGAGCAAGTGGCAGGAGTAACTATGACTCTCTTAAGGTAGCCAAATGCCTCGTCAACAGGCGAATTCCAACGGCAAACTCGAGGAGCTCCCGGCAGGAGTACTGTGAAAGTCTTAAGGTCAACAAATAATGGCGTATCGCTTCTGGTGAACTAGCCAGAGTAAGCTTGTAGATGTGACTGTGGTAAAATGGGGAGCAAGTGGCAGGAGTAACTATGACTCTCTTAAGGTAGCCAAATGCCTCGTCAACAGGCGAATTCCAACGGCAAACTCGAGGAGCTCCCGGCAGGAGTACTGTGAAAGTCTTAAGGACAACAAATAATGGCGTATCGCTTCTGGTGAACTGGCCAGAGTAAGCTTGTAGATGCGACTGTGGTAAAACGAGGAGCAAGTGGCAGGAGTAACTATGACTCTCTTAAGGTAGCCAAATGCCTCGTCAACAGGCGAATTCCATCGGCAAACTCGAGGAGCTCCCGGAAGGAGTACTGGGAAAGCCTTAAGGTCAACAAATAATGGCGTATCGCTTCTGGTGAACTAGCCAGAGTAAGCTTGTAGATGTGACTGTGGTAAAATGGGGAGCAAGTGGCAGGAGTAACTATGACTCTCTTAGGGTTGCCAAATGACTCGTCAAAAGGCGAATTACATCGGCAAACCCGAGGAGCTCCCGGAAGGAGTACTGTGAAAGTCTTAAGGTCAACAAATAATGGCGTATCGCTCTGGTGAACTGGCCAGAGTAAGCTTGTAGATGCGACTGTGGTAAAACGAGGAGCAAGTGGCAGGAGTAACTATGACTCTCTTAAGGTAGCCAAATGCCTCGTCAACAGGCGAATTCGAACGGCAAACTCGAGGAGCTCCCGGCAGGAGTACTGTGAAAGTCTTAAGGTCAACAAATAATGGCGTATCGCTTCTGGTGAACTAGCCAGAGTAAGCTTGTAGATGTGACTGTGTGAAACGGGGTGCAACTGGCAGGAGTAACTATGACTCTCTTAAGGTAGCCAAATGACTCGTCAAAAGGCGAATTACATCGGCAAACCCGAGGAGCTCCCGGAAGGAGTACTGTGAAAGTCTTAAGATCAACAAATAATGGCGTATCGCTTCTGGTGAACTAGCCAGAGTAAGCTTGTAGATGCGACTGTGGTAAAACGAGGAGCAAGTGGCAGGAGTAACTATGACTCTCTTAAGGTAGCCAAATGCCTCGTCAACAGGCGAATTCCAACGGCAAACTCGAGGAGCTCCCGGAAGGAGTACTGTGAAAGTCTTAAGATCAACAAATAATGGCGTATCGCTTCTGGTGAACTAGCCAGAGTAAGCTTGTAGATGCGACTGTGGTAAAACGAGGAGCAAGTGGCAGGAGTAACTATGACTCTCTTAAGGTAGCCAAATGCCTCGTCAACAGGCGAATTCCAACGGCAAACTCGAGGAGCTCCCGGCAGGAGTACTGTGAAAGTCTTAAGATCAACAAATAATGGCGTATCGCTTCTGGTGAACTAGCCAGAGTAAGCTTGTAGATGCGACTGTGGTAAAACGAGGAGCAAGTGGCAGGAGTAACTATGACTCTCTTAAGGTAGCCAAATGCCTCGTCAACAGGCGAATTCCAACGGCAAACTCGAGGAGCTCCCAGCAGGAGTACTGTGAAAGTCTTAAGGTCAACAAATAATGGCGTATCGCTCTGGTGAACTAGCCAGAGTAAGCTTGTAGATGTGACTGTGGTAAAATGGGGAGCAAGTGGCAGGAGTAACTATGACTCTCTTAAGGTAGCCAAATGCCTCGTCAACAGGAGAATTCCAACGGCAAACTCGAGGAGCTCCCGGCAGGAGTACTGTGAAAGTCTTAAGGACAACAAATAATGGCGTATCGCTTCTGGTGAACTAGCCAGAGTAAGCTTGTAGATGCGACTGTGGTAAAACGAGGAGCAAGTGGCAGGAGTAACTATGACTCTCTTAAGGTAGCCAAATGCCTCGTCAACAGGCGAATTCCAACGGCAAACTCGAGGAGCTCCCGGCAGGAGTACTGTGAAAGTCTTAAGGACAACAAATAATGGCGTATCGCTTCTGGTGAACTGGCCAGAGTAAGCTTGTAGATGCGACTGTGGTAAAACGAGGAGCAAGTGGCAGGAGTAACTATGACTCTCTTAAGGTAGCCAAATGCCTCGTCAACAGGCGAATTCCATCGGCAAACTCGAGGAGCTCCCGGAAGGAGTACTGGGAAAGCCTTAAGGTCAACAAATAATGGCGTATCGCTTCTGGTGAACTAGCCAGAGTAAGCTTGTAGATGTGACTGTGGTAAAATGGGGAGCAAGTGGCAGGAGTAACTATGACTCTCTTAGGGTTGCCAAATGACTCGTCAAAAGGCGAATTACATCGGCAAACCCGAGGAGCTCCCGGAAGGAGTACTGTGAAAGTCTTAAGGTCAACAAATAATGGCGTATCGCTCTGGTGAACTGGCCAGAGTAAGCTTGTAGATGCGACTGTGGTAAAACGAGGAGCAAGTGGCAGGAGTAACTATGACTCCCTTAAGGTAGCCAAATGCCTCGTCAACAGGCGAATTCCAACGGCAAACTCGAGGAGCTCCCGGCAGGAGTACTGTGAAAGTCTTAAGGTCAACAAATAATGGCGTATCGCTTCTGGTGAACTGGCCAGAGTAAGCTTGTAGATGCGACTGTGGTAAAACGAGGAGCAAGTGGCAGGAGTAACTATGACTCTCTTAAGGTAGCCAAATGCCTCGTCAACAGGCGAATTCCAACGGCAAACTCGAGGAGCTCCCGGAAGGAGTACTGTGAAAGCCTTAAGGTCAACAAATAATGGCGTATCGCTCCTGGTGAACTGGCCAGAGTAAGCTTGTAGATGTGACTGTGTGAAACGGGGTGCAACTGGCAGGAGTAACTATGACTCTCTTAAGGTAGCCAAATGACTCGTCAAAAGGCGAATTACATCGGCAAACCCGAGGAGCTCCCGGAAGGAGTACTGTGAAAGTCTTAAGATCAACAAATAATGGCGTATCGCTTCTGGTGAACTAGCCAGAGTAAGCTTGTAGATGCGACTGTGGTAAAACGAGGAGCAAGTGGCAGGAGTAACTATGACTCTCTTAAGGTAGCCAAATGCCTCGTCAACAGGCGAATTCCAACGGCAAACTCGAGGAGCTCCCGGAAGGAGTACTGTGAAAGTCTTAAGATCAACAAATAATGGCGTATCGCTTCTGGTGAACTAGCCAGAGTAAGCTTGTAGATGCGACTGTGGTAAAACGAGGAGCAAGTGGCAGGAGTAACTATGACTCTCTTAAGGTAGCCAAATGCCTCGTCAACAGGCGAATTCCAACGGCAAACTCGAGGAGCTCCCGGCAGGAGTACTGTGAAAGTCTTAAGATCAACAAATAATGGCGTATCGCTTCTGGTGAACTAGCCAGAGTAAGCTTGTAGATGCGACTGTGGTAAAACGAGGAGCAAGTGGCAGGAGTAACTATGACTCTCTTAAGCTGGCCAAATGCCTCGTCAACAGGCGAATTCCAACGGCAAACTCGAGGAGCTCCCGGCAGGAGTACTGTGAAAGTCTTAAGGTCAACAAATAATGGCGTATCGCTTCTGGTGAACTAGCCAGAGTAAGCTTGTAGATGTGACTGTGGTAAAATGGGGAGCAAGTGGCAGGAGTAACTATGACTCATTTAAGGTTGCCAAATGACTCGTCAACAGGCGAATTCCAACGGCAAACTCGAGGAGCTCCCGGAAGGAGTACTGTGAAAGTCTTAAGGTCAACAAATAATGGCGTATCGCTCTGGTGAACTGGCCAGAGTAAGCTTGTAGATGCGACTGTGGTAAAACGAGGAGCAAGTGGCAGGAGTAACTATGACTCCCTTAAGGTAGCCAAATGCCTCGTCAACAGGCGAATTCGAACGGCAAACTCGAGGAGCTCCCGGCAGGAGTACTGTGAAAGCCTTAAGGTCAACAAATAATGGCGTATCGCTTCTGGTGAACTGGCCAGAGTAAGCTTGTAGATGCGACTGTGGTAAAACGAGGAGCAAGTGGCAGGAGTAACTATGACTCTCTTAAGGTAGCCAAATGCCTCGTCAACAGGCGAATTCCAACGGCAAACTCGAGGAGCTCCCGGAAGGAGTACTGTGAAAGCCTTAAGGTCAACAAATAATGGCGTATCGCTCCTGGTGAACTGGCCAGAGTAAGCTTGTAGATGTGACTGTGTGAAACGGGGTGCAACTGGCAGGAGTAACTATGACTCTCTTAAGGTAGCCAAATGACTCGTCAAAAGGCGAATTACATCGGCAAACCCGAGGAGCTCCCGGAAGGAGTACTGTGAAAGTCTTAAGATCAACAAATAATGGCGTATCGCTTCTGGTGAACTAGCCAGAGTAAGCTTGTAGATGCGACTGTGGTAAAACGAGGAGCAAGTGGCAGGAGTAACTATGACTCTCTTAAGGTAGCCAAATGCCTCGTCAAAAGGCGAATTCCAACGGCAAACTCGAGGAGCTCCCGGCAGGAGTACTGTGAAAGTCTTAAGGTCAACAAATAATGGCGTATCGCTTCTGGTGAACTAGCCAGAGTAAGCTTGTAGATGTGACTGTGGTAAAATGGGGAGCAAGTGGCAGGAGTAACTATGACTCATTTAAGGTTGCCAAATGACTCGTCAACAGGCGAATACCAACGGCAAACTCGAGGAGCTCCCGGAAGGAGTACTGTGAAAGTCTTAAGATCAACAAATAATGGCGTATCGCTTCTGGTGAACTACCCAGAGTAAGCTTGTAGATGCGACTGTGGTAAAACGAGGAGCAAGTGGCAGGAGTAACTATGACTCTCTTAAGGTAGCCAAATGCCTCGTCAACAGGCGAATTCCAACGGCAAACTCGAGGAGCTCCCAGCAGGAGTACTGTGAAAGTCTTAAGGTCAACAAATAATGGCGTATCGCTTCTGGTGAACTAGCCAGAGTAAGCTTGTAGATGTGACTGTGGTAAAATGGGGAGCAAGTGGCAGGAGTAACTATGACTCTCTTAAGGTAGCCAAATGCCTCGTCAACAGGAGAATTCCAACGGCAAACTCGAGGAGCTCCCGGCAGGAGTACTGTGAAAGTCTTAAGGACAACAAATAATGGCGTATCGCTTCTGGTGAACTAGCCAGAGTAAGCTTGTAGATGCGACTGTGGTAAAACGAGGAGCAAGTGGCAGGAGTAACTATGACTCTCTTAAGGTAGCCAAATGCCTCGTCAACAGGCGAATTCCAACGGCAAACTCGAGGAGCTCCCAGCAGGAGTACTGTGAAAGTCTTAAGATCAACAAATAATGGCGTATCGCTTCTGGTGAACTAGCCAGAGTAAGCTTGTAGATGCGACTGTGGTAAAACGAGGAGCAAGTGGCAGGAGTAACTATGACTCTCTTAAGGTAGCCAAATGCCTCGTCAACAGGCGAATTCCAACGGCAAACTCGAGGAGCTCCCGGCAGGAGTACTGTGAAAGTCTTAAGGTCAACAAATAATGGCGTATCGCTTCTGGTGAACTAGCCAGAGTAAGCTTGTAGATGTGACTGTGGTAAAATGGGGAGCAAGTGGCAGGAGTAACTATGACTCATTTAAGGTTGCCAAATGCCTCGTCAACAGGCGAATTCCAACGGCAAACTCGAGGAGCTCCCGGAAGGAGTACTGTGAAAGTCTTAAGGTCAACAAATAATGGCGTATCGCTCTGGTGAACTGGCCAGAGTAAGCTTGTAGATGCGACTGTGGTAAAACTAGGAGCAAGTGGCAGGAGTAACTATGACTCCCTTAAGGTAGCCAAATGCCTCGTCAACAGGCGAATTCGAACGGCAAACTCGAGGAGCTCCCGGCAGGAGTACTGTGAAAGTCTTAAGGTCAACAAATAATGGCGTATCGCTTCTGGTGAACTGGCCAGAGTAAGCTTGTAGATGCGACTGTGGTAAAACGAGGAGCAAGTGGCAGGAGTAACTATGACTCTCTTAAGGTAGCCAAATGCCTCGTCAACAGGCGAATTCCAACGGCAAACTCGAGGAGCTCCCGGAAGGAGTACTGTGAAAGCCTTAAGGTCAACAAATAATGGCGTATCGCTCCTGGTGAACTGGCCAGAGTAAGCTTGTAGATGTGACTGTGTGAAACGGGGTGCAACTGGCAGGAGTAACTATGACTCTCTTAAGGTAGCCAAATGACTCGTCAAAAGGCGAATTACATCGGCAAACCCGAGGAGCTCCCGGAAGGAGTACTGTGAAAGTCTTAAGATCAACAAATAATGGCGTATCGCTTCTGGTGAACTAGCCAGAGTAAGCTTGTAGATGCGACTGTGGTAAAACGAGGAGCAAGTGGCAGGAGTAACTATGACTCTCTTAAGGTAGCCAAATGCCTCGTCAACAGGCGAATTCCAACGGCAAACTCGAGGAGCTCCCGGCAGGAGTACTGTGAAAGTCTTAAGGTCAACAAATAATGGCGTATCGCTTCTGGTGAACTAGCCAGAGTAAGCTTGTAGATGTGACTGTGGTAAAATGGGGAGCAAGTGGCAGGAGTAACTATGACTCATTTAAGGTTGCCAAATGACTCGTCAACAGGCGAATTCCAACGGCAAACTCGAGGAGCTCCCGGAAGGAGTACTGTGAAAGTCTTAAGATCAACAAATAATGGCGTATCGCTTCTGGTGAACTACCCAGAGTAAGCTTGTAGATGCGACTGTGGTAAAACGAGGAGCAAGTGGCAGGAGTAACTATGACTCTCTTAAGGTAGCCAAATGCCTCGTCAACAGGCGAATTCCAACGGCAAACTCGAGGAGCTCCCAGCAGGAGTACTGTGAAAGTCTTAAGGTCAACAAATAATGGCGTATCGCTTCTGGTGAACTAGCCAGAGTAAGCTTGTAGATGTGACTGTGGTAAAATGGGGAGCAAGTGGCAGGAGTAACTATGACTCTCTTAAGGTAGCCAAATGCCTCGTCAACAGGAGAATTCCAACGGCAAACTCGAGGAGCTCCCGGCAGGAGTACTGTGAAAGTCTTAAGGACAACAAATAATGGCGTATCGCTTCTGGTGAACTAGCCAGAGTAAGCTTGTAGATGCGACTGTGGTAAAACGAGGAGCAAGTGGCAGGAGTAACTATGACTCTCTTAAGGTAGCCAAATGCCTCGTCAACAGGCGAATTCCAACGGCAAACTCGAGGAGCTCCCAGCAGGAGTACTGTGAAAGTCTTAAGGTCAACAAATAATGGCGTATCGCTTCTGGTGAACTAGCCAGAGTAAGCTTGTAGATGTGACTGTGGTAAAATGGGGAGCAAGTGGCAGGAGTAACTATGACTCTCTTAAGGTAGCCAAATGCCTCGTCAACAGGCGAATTCCAACGGCAAACTCGAGGAGCTCCCGGCAGGAGTACTGTGAAAGTCTTAAGGACAACAAATAATGGCGTATCGCTTCTGGTGAACTGGCCAGAGTAAGCTTGTAGATGCGACTGTGGTAAAACGAGGAGCAAGTGGCAGGAGTAACTATGACTCTCTTAAGGTAGCTAAATGCCTCGTCAACAGAAGAATTCCATCGGCAAACTCGAGGAGCTCCCGGAAGGAGTACTGGGAAAGCCTTAAGGTCAACAAATAATGGCGTATCGCTTCTGGTGAACTAGCCAGAGTAAGCTTGTAGATGTGACTGTGGTAAAATGGGGAGCAAGTGGCAGGAGTAACTATGACTCTCTTAGGGTTGCCAAATGACTCGTCAAAAGGCGAATTACATCGGCAAACCCGAGGAGCTCCCGGAAGGAGTACTGTGAAAGTCTTAAGGTCAACAAATAATGGCGTATCGCTCTGGTGAACTGGCCAGAGTAAGCTTGTAGATGCGACTGTGGTAAAACGAGGAGCAAGTGGCAGGAGTAACTATGACTCCCTTAAGGTAGCCAAATGCCTCGTCAACAGGCAAATTCGAACGGCAAACTCGAGGAGCTCCCGGCAGGAGTACTGTGAAAGTCTTAAGGTCAACAAATAATGGCGTATCGCTTCTGGTGAACTGGCCAGAGTAAGCTTGTAGATGCGACTGTGGTAAAACGAGGAGCAAGTGGCTGGAGTAACTATGACTCTCTTAAGGTAGCCAAATGCCTCGTCAACAGGCGAATTCCAACGGCAAACTCGAGGAGCTCCCGGAAGGAGTACTGTGAAAGCCTTAAGGTCAACAAATAATGGCGTATCGCTCCTGGTGAACTGGCCAGAGTAAGCTTGTAGATGTGACTGTGTGAAACGGGGTGCAACTGGCAGGAGTAACTATGACTCTCTTAAGGTAGCCAAATGACTCGTCAAAAGGCGAATTACATCGGCAAACCCGAGGAGCTCCCGGAAGGAGTACTGTGAAAGTCTTAAGATCAACAAATAATGGCGTATCGCTTCTGGTGAACTAGCCAGAGTAAGCTTGTAGATGCGACTGTGGTAAAACGAGGAGCAAGTGGCAGGAGTAACTATGACTCTCTTAAGGTAGCCAAATGCCTCGTCAACAGGCGAATTCCAACGGCAAACTCGAGGAGCTCCCGGAAGGAGTACTGTGAAAGTCTTAAGATCAACAAATAATGGCGTATCGCTTCTGGTGAACTAGCCAGAGTAAGCTTGTAGATGCGACTGTGGTAAAACGAGGAGCAAGTGGCAGGAGTAACTATGACTCTCTTAAGGTAGCCAAATGCCTCGTCAACAGGCGAATTCCAACGGCAAACTCGAGGAGCTCCCGGCAGGAGTACTGTGAAAGTCTTAAGATCAACAAATAATGGCGTATCGCTTCTGGTGAACTAGCCAGAGTAAGCTTGTAGATGCGACTGTGGTAAAACGAGGAGCAAGTGGCAGGAGTAACTATGACTCTCTTAAGGTAGCCAAATGCCTCGTCAACAGGCGAATTCCAACGGCAAACTCGAGGAGCTCCCGGCAGGAGTACTGTGAAAGTCTTAAGGTCAACAAATAATGGCGTATCGATTCTGGTGAACTAGCCAGAGTAAGCTTGTAGATGTGACTGTGGTAAAATGGGGAGCAAGTGGCAGGAGTAACTATGACTCTCTTAAGGTAGCCAAATGCCTCGTCAACAGGCGAATTCCAACGGCAAACTCGAGGAGCTCCCGGCAGGAGTACTGTGAAAGTCTTAAGGACAACAAATAATGGCGTATCGCTTCTGGTGAACTAGCCAGAGTAAGCTTGTAGATGTGACTGTGGTAAAATGGGGAGCAAGTGGCAGGAGTAACTATGACTCTCTTAGGGTTGCCAAATGACTCGTCAAAAGGCGAATTACATCGGCAAACCCGAGGAGCTCCCGGAAAGAGTACTGTGAAAGTCTTAAGGTCAACAAATAATGGCGTATCGCTCTGGTGAACTGGCCAGAGTAAGCTTGTAGATGCGACTGTGGTAAAACGAGGAGCAAGTGGCAGGAGTAACTATGACTCTCTTAAGGTAGCCAAATGCCTCGTCAACAGGCGAATTCGAACGGCAAACTCGAGGAGCTCCCGGCAGGAGTACTGTGAAAGTCTTAAGGTCAACAAATAATGGCGTATCGCTTCTGGTGAACTAGCCAGAGTAAGCTTGTAGATGTGACTGTGTGAAACGGGGTGCAACTGGCAGGAGTAACTATGACTCTCTTAAGGTAGCCAAATGACTCGTCAAAAGGCGAATTACATCGGCAAACCCGAGGAGCTCCCGGAAGGAGTACTGTGAAAGTCTTAAGATCAACAAATAATGGCGTATCGCTTCTGGTGAACTAGCCAGAGTAAGCTTGTAGATGCGACTGTGGTAAAACGAGGAGCAAGTGGCAGGAGTAACTATGACTCTCTTAAGGTAGCCAAATGCCTCGTCAACAGGCGAATTCCAACGGCAAACTCGAGGAGCTCCCGGAAGGAGTACTGTGAAAGTCTTAAGATCAACAAATAATGGCGTATCGCTTCTGGTGAACTAGCCAGAGTAAGCTTGTAGATGCGACTGTGGTAAAACGAGGAGCAAGTGGCAGGAGTAACTATGACTCTCTTAAGGTAGCCAAATGCCTCGTCAACAGGCGAATTCCAACGGCAAACTCGAGGAGCTCCCGGCAGGAGTACTGTGAAAGTCTTAAGATCAACAAATAATGGCGTATCGCTTCTGGTGAACTAGCCAGAGTAAGCTTGTAGATGCGACTGTGGTAAAACGAGGAGCAAGTGGCAGGAGTAACTATGACTCTCTTAAGGTAGCCAAATGCCTCGTCAACAGGCGAATTCCAACGGCAAACTCGAGGAGCTCCCGGCAGGAGTACTGTGAAAGTCTTAAGGTCAACAAATAATGGCGTATCGCTTCTGGTGAACTAGCCAGAGTAAGCTTGTAGATGTGACTGTGGTAAAATGGGGAGCAAGTGGCAGGAGTAACTATGACTCATTTAAGGTTGCCAAATGCCTCGTCAACAGGCGAATTCCAACGGCAAACTCGAGGAGCTCCCGGAAGGAGTACTGTGAAAGTCTTAAGATCAACAAATAATGGCGTATCGCTTCTGGTGAACTACCCAGAGTAAGCTTGTAGATGCGACTGTGGTAAAACGAGGAGCAAGTGGCAGGAGTAACTATGACTCTCTTAAGGTAGCCAAATGCCTCGTCAACAGGCGAATTCCAATGGCAAACTCGAGGAGCTCCCAGCAGGAGTACTGTGAAAGTCTTAAGGTCAACAAATAATGGCGTATCGCTCTGGTGAACTAGCCAGAGTAAGCTTGTAGATGTGACTGTGGTAAAATGGGGAGCAAGTGGCAGGAGTAACTATGACTCTCTTAAGGTAGCCAAATGCCTCGTCAACAGGAGAATTCCAACGGCAAACTCGAGGAGCTCCCGGCAGGAGTACTGTGAAAGTCTTAAGGACAACAAATAATGGCGTATCGCTTCTGGTGAACTAGCCAGAGTAAGCTTGTAGATGCGACTGTGGTAAAACGAGGAGCAAGTGGCAGGAGTAACTATGACTCTCTTAAGGTAGCCAAATGCCTCGTCAACAGGCGAATTCCAACGGCAAACTCGAGGAGCTCCCAGCAAAAGTACTGTGAAAGTCTTAAGGTCAACAAATAATGGCGTATCGCTTCTGGTGAACTAGCCAGAGTAAGCTTGTAGATGTGACTGTGGTAAAATGGGGAGCAAGTGGCAGGAGTAACTATGACTCTCTTAAGGTAGCCAAATGCCTCGTCAACAGGCGAATTCCAACGGCAAACTCGAGGAGCTCCCGGCAGGAGTACTGTGAAAGTCTTAAGGACAACAAATAATGGCGTATCGCTTCTGGTGAACTGGCCAGAGTAAGCTTGTAGATGCGACTGTGGTAAAACGAGGAGCAAGTGGCAGGAGTAACTATGACTCTCTTAAGGTAGCCAAATGCCTCGTCAACAGGCGAATTCCATCGGCAAACTCGAGGAGCTCCCGGAAGGAGTACTGGGAAAGCCTTAAGGTCAACAAATAATGGCGTATCGCTTCTGGTGAACTAGCCAGAGTAAGCTTGTAGATGTGACTGTGGTAAAATGGGGAGCAAGTGGCAGGAGTAACTATGACTCTCTTAGGGTTGCCAAATGACTCGTCAAAAGGCGAATTACATCGGCAAACCCGAGGAGCTCCCGGAAGGAGTACTGTGAAAGTCTTAAGGTCAACAAATAATGGCGTATCGCTCTGGTGAACTGGCCAGAGTAAGCTTGTAGATGCGACTGTGGTAAAACGAGGCGCAAGTGGCAGGAGTAACTATGACTCCCTTAAGGTAGCCAAATGCCTCGTCAACAGGCGAATTCGAACGGCAAACTCGAGGAGCTCCCGGCAGGAGTACTGTGAAAGTCTTAAGGTCAACAAATAATGGCGTATCGCTTCTGGTGAACTGGCCAGAGTAAGCTTGTAGATGCGACTGTGGTAAAACGAGGAGCAAGTGGCAGGAGTAACTATGACTCTCTTAAGGTAGCCAAATGCCTCGTCAACAGGCGAATTCCAACGGCAAACTCGAGGAGCTCCCGGAAGGAGTACTGTGAAAGCCTTAAGGTCAACAAATAATGGCGTATCGCTCCTGGTGAACTGGCCAGAGTAAGCTTGTAGATGTGACTGTGTGAAACGGGGTGCAACTGGCAGGAGTAACTATGACTCTCTTAAGGTAGCCAAATGACTCGTCAAAAGGCGAATTACATCGGCAAACCCGAGGAGCTCCCGGAAGGAGTACTGTGAAAGTCTTAAGATCAACAAATAATGGCGTATCGCTTCTGGTGAACTAGCCAGAGTAAGCTTGTAGATGCGACTGTGGTAAAACGAGGAGCAAGTGGCAGGAGTAACTATGACTCTCTTAAGGTAGCCAAATGCCTCGTCAACAGGCGAATTCCACGGCAAACTCGAGGAGCTACCGGAAGGAGTACTGTGAAAGTCTTAAGATCAACAAATAATGGCGTATCGCTTCTGGTGAACTAGCCAGAGTAAGCTTGTAGATGCGACTGTGGTAAAACGAGGAGCAAGTGGCAGGAGTTACTATGACTCTCTTAAGGTAGCCAAATGCCTCGTCAACAGGCGAATTCCAACGGCAAACTCGAGGAGCTCCCGGCAGGAGTACTGTGAAAGTCTTAAGATCAACAAATAATGGCGTATCGCTTCTGGTGAACTAGCCAGAGTAAGCTTGTAGATGCGACTGTGGTAAAACGAGGAGCAAGTGGCAGGAGTAACTATGACTCTCTTAAGGTAGCCAAATGCCTCGTCAACAGGCGAATTCCAACGGCAAACTCGAGGAGCTCCCGGCAGGAGTACTGTGAAAGTCTTAAGGTCAACAAATAATGGCGTATCGCTTCTGGTGAACTAGCCAGAGTAAGCTTGTAGATGTGACTGTGGTAAAATGGGGAGCAAGTGGCAGGAGTAACTATGACTCATTTAAGGTTGCCAAATGACTCGTCAACAGGCGAATTCCAACGGCAAACTCGAGGAGCTCCCGGAAGGAGTACTGTGAAAGTCTTAAGGTCAACAAATAATGGCGTATCGCTCTGGTGAACTGGCCAGAGTAAGCTTGTAGATGCGACTGTGGTAAAACGAGGAGCAAGTGGCAGGAGTAACTATGACTCTCTTAAGGTAGCCAAATGCCTCGTCAACAGGCGAATTCCATCGGCAAACTCGAGGAGCTCCCGGAAGGAGTACTGGGAAAGCCTTAAGGTCAACAAATAATGGCGTATCGCTTCTGGTGAACTAGCCAGAGTAAGCTTGTAGATGTGACTGTGGTAAAATGGGGAGCAAGTGGCAGGAGTAACTATGACCCTCTTAGGGTTGCCAAATGACTCGTCAATAGGCGAATTACATCGGCAAACCCGAGGAGCTCCCGGAAGGAGTACTGTGAAAGTCTTAAGGTCAACAAATAATGGCGTATCGCTCTGGTGAACTGGCCAGAGTAAGCTTGTAGATGCGACTGTGGTAAAACGAGGAGCAAGTGGCAGGAGTAACTATGACTCTCTTAAGGTAGCCAAATGCCTCGTCAACAGGCGAATTCCATCGGCAAACTCGAGGAGCTCCCGGAAGGAGTACTGGGAAAGCCTTAAGGTCAACAAATAATGGCGTATCGCTTCTGGTGAACTAGCCAGAGTAAGCTTGTAGATGTGACTGTGTGAAACGGGGTGCAACTGGCAGGAGTAACTATGACTCTCTTAAGGTAGCCAAATGACTCGTCAAAAGGCGAATTACATCGGCAAACCCGAGGAGCTCCCGGAAGGAGTACTGTGAAAGTCTTAAGATCAACAAATAATGGCGTATCGCTTCTGGTGAACTAGCCAGAGTAAGCTTGTAGATGCGACTGTGGTAAAACGAGGAGCAAGTGGCAGGAGTAACTATGACTCTCTTAAGGTAGCCAAATGCCTCGTCAACAGGCGAATTCCAACGGCAAACTCGAGGAGCTCCCGGAAGGAGTACTGTGAAAGTCTTAAGATCAACAAATAATGGCGTATCGCTTCTGGTGAACTAGCCAGAGTAAGCTTGTAGATGCGACTGTGGTAAAACGAGGAGCAAGTGGCAGGAGTAACTATGACTCTCTTAAGGTAGCCAAATGCCTCGTCAACAGGCGAATTTCAACGGCAAACTCGAGGAGCTCCCGGCAGGAGTACTGTGAAAGTCTTAAGATCAACAAATAATGGCGTATCGCTTCTGGTGAACTAGCCAGAGTAAGCTTGTAGATGCGACTGTGGTAAAACGAGGAGCAAGTGGCAGGAGTAACTATGACTCTCTTAAGGTAGCCAAATGCCTTGTCAACAGGCGAATTCCAACGGCAAACTCGAGGAGCTCCCGGCAGGAGTACTGTGAAAGTCTTAAGGTCAACAAATAATGGCGTATCGCTTCTGGTGAACTAGCCAGAGTAAGCTTGTAGATGTGACTGTGGTAAAATGGGGAGCAAGTGGCAGGAGTAACTATGACTCATTTAAGGTTGCCAAATGACTCGTCAACAGGCGAATTCCAACGGCAAACTCGAGGAGCTCCCGGAAGGAGTACTGTGAAAGTCTTAAGATCAACAAATAATGGCGTATCGCTTCTGGTGAACTAGCCAGAGTAAGCTTGTAGATGTGACTGTGGTAAAATGGGGAGCAAGTGGCAGGAGTAACTATGACTCTCTTAGGGTTGCCAAATGACTCGTCAAAAGGCGAATTACATCGGCAAACCCGAGGAGCTCCCGGAAGGAGTACTGTGAAAGTCTTAAGGTCAACAAATAATGGCGTATCGCTCTGGTGAACTGGCCAGAGTAAGCTTGTAGATGCGACTGTGGTAAAACGAGGAGCAAGTGGCAGGAGTAACTATGACTCTCTTAAGGTAGCCAAATGCCTCGTCAACAGGCGAATTCGAACGGCAAACTCGAGGAGCTCCCGGCAGGAGTACTGTGAAAGTCTTAAGGTCAACAAATAATGGCGTATCGCTTCTGGTGAACTAGCCAGAGTAAGCTTGTAGATGTGACTGTGTGAAACGGGGTGCAACTGGCAGGAGTAACTATGACTCTCTTATGGTAGCCAAATGACTCGTCAAAAGGCGAATTACATCGGCAAACCCGAGGAGCTCCCGGAAGGAGTACTGTGAAAGTCTTAAGATCAACAAATAATGGCGTATCGCTTCTGGTGAACTAGCCAGAGTAAGCTTGTAGATGCGACTGTGGTAAAACGAGGAGCAAGTGGCAGGAGTAACTATGACTCTCTTAAGGTAGCCAAATGCCTCGTCAACAGGCGAATTCCAACGGCAAACTCGAGGAGCTCCCGGAAGGAGTACTGTGAAAGTCTTAAGATCAACAAATAATGGCGTATCGCTTCTGGTGAACTAGCCAGAGTAAGCTTGTAGATGCGACTGTGGTAAAACGAGGAGCAAGTGGCAGGAGTAACTATGACTCTCTTAAGGTAGCCAAATGCCTCGTCAACAGGCGAATTACATCGGCAAACTCGAGGAGCTCCCGGAAGGAGTACTGTGAAAGTCTTAAGATCAACAAATAATGGCGTATCGCTTCTGGTGAACTAGCCAGAGTAAGCTTGTAGATGCGACTGTGGTAAAACGAGGAGCAAGTGGCAGGAGTAACGATGACTCTCTTAAGGTAGCCAAATGCCTCGTCAACAGGCGAATTCCAACGGCAAACTCGAGGAGCTCCCGGAAGGAGTACTGTGAAAGTCTTAAGATCAACAAATAATGGCGTATCGCTTCTGGTGAACTACCCAGAGTAAGCTTGTAGATGCGACTGTGGTAAAACGAGGAGCAAGTGGCAGGAGTAACTATGACTCTCTTAAGGTAGCCAAATGCCTCGTCAACAGGCGAATTCCAACGGAAAACTCGAGGAGCTCCCAGCAGGAGTACTGTGAAAGTCTTAAGGTCAACAAATAATGGCGTATCGCTCTGGTGAACTAGCCAGAGTAAGCTTGTAGATGTGTCTGTGGTAAAATGGGGAGCAAGTGGCAGGAGTAACTATGACTCTCTTAAGGTAGCCAAATGCCTCGTCAACAGGAGAATTCCAACGGCAAACTCGAGGAGCTCCCGGCAGGAGTACTGTGAAAGTCTTAAGGACAACAAATAATGGCGTATCGCTTCTGGTGAACTAGCCAGAGTAAGCTTGTAGATGCGACTGTGGTAAAACGAGGAGCAAGTGGCAGGAGTAACTATGACTCTCTTAAGGTAGCCAAATGCCTCGTCAACAGGCGAATTCCAACGGCAAACTCGAGGAGCTCCCAGCAGGAGTACTGTGAAAGTCTTAAGGTCAACAAATAATGGCGTATCGCTTCTGGTGAACTAGCCAGAGTAAGCTTGTAGATGTGACTGTGGTAAAATGGGGAGCAAGTGGCAGGAGTAACTATGACTCTCTTAAGGTAGCCAAATGCCTCGTCAACAGGCGAATTCCAACGGCAAACTCGAGGAGCTCCCGGCAGGAGTACTGTGAAAGTCTTAAGATCAACAAATAATGGCGTATCGCTTCTGGTGAACTAGCCAGAGTAAGCTTGTAGATGCGACTGTGGTAAAACGAGGAGCAAGTGGCAGGAGTAACTATGACTCTCTTAAGGTAGCCAAATGCCTCGTCAACAGGCGAATTCCAACGGCAAACTCGAGGAGCTCCCGGCAGGAGTACTGTGAAAGTCTTAAGGTCAACAAATAATGGCGTATCGCTTCTGGTGAACTAGCCAGAGTAAGCTTGTAGATGTGACTGTGGTAAAATGGGGAGCAAGTGGCAGGAGTAACTATGACTCATTTAAGGTTGCCAAATGACTCGTCAACAGGCGAATTCCAACGGCAAACTCGAGGAGCTCCCGGAAGGAGTACTGTGAAAGTCTTAAGATCAACAAATAATGGCGTATCGCTTCTGGTGAACTAGCCAGAGTAAGCTTGTAGATGCGACTGTGGTAAAACGAGGAGCAAGTGGCAGGAGTAACTATGACTCTCTTAAGGTAGCCAAATGCCTCGTCAACAGGCGAATTCCAACGGCAAACTCGAGGAGCTCCCGGAAGGAGTACTGTGAAAGTCTTAAGATCAACAAATAATGGCGTATCGCTTCTGGTGAACTAGCCAGAGTAAGCTTGTAGATGCGACTGTGGTAAAACGAGGAGCAAGTGGCAGGAGTAACTATGACTCTCTTAAGGTAGCCAAATGCCTCGTCAACAGGCGAATTCCAACGGCAAACTCGAGGAGCTCCCGGAAGGAGTACTGTGAAAGCCTTAAGGTCAACAAATAATGGCGTATCGCTCCTGGTGAACTGGCCAGAGTAAGCTTGTAGATGTGACTGTGTGAAACGGGGTGCAACTGGCAGGAGTAACTATGACTCTCTTAAGGTAGCCAAATGACTCGTCAAAAGGCGAATTACATCGGCAAACCCGAGGAGCTCCCGGAAGGAGTACTGTGAAAGTCTTAAGATCAACAAATAATGGCGTATCGCTTCTGGTGAACTAGCCAGAGTAAGCTTGTAGATGCGACTGTGGTAAAACGAGGAGCAAGTGGCAGGAGTAACTATGACTCTCTTAAGGTAGCCAAATGCCTCGTCAACAGGCGAATTCCACGGCAAACTCGAGGAGCTACCGGAAGGAGTACTGTGAAAGTCTTAAGATCAACAAATAATGGCGTATCGCTTCTGGTGAACTAGCCAGAGTAAGCTTGTAGATGCGACTGTGGTAAAACGAGGAGCAAGTGGCAGGAGTTACTATGACTCTCTTAAGGTAGCCAAATGCCTCGTCAACAGGCGAATTCCAACGGCAAACTCGAGGAGCTCCCGGCAGGAGTACTGTGAAAGTCTTAAGATCAACAAATAATGGCGTATCGCTTCTGGTGAACTAGCCAGAGTAAGCTTGTAGATGCGACTGTGGTAAAACGAGGAGCAAGTGGCAGGAGTAACTATGACTCTCTTAAGGTAGCCAAATGCCTCGTCAACAGGCGAATTCCAACGGCAAACTCGAGGAGCTCCCGGCAGGAGTACTGTGAAAGTCTTAAGGTCAACAAATAATGGCGTATCGCTTCTGGTGAACTAGCCAGAGTAAGCTTGTAGATGTGACTGTGGTAAAATGGGGAGCAAGTGGCAGGAGTAACTATGACTCATTTAAGGTTGCCAAATGACTCGTCAACAGGCGAATTCCAACGGCAAACTCGAGGAGCTCCCGGAAGGAGTACTGTGAAAGTCTTAAGGTCAACAAATAATGGCGTATCGCTCTGGTGAACTGGCCAGAGTAAGCTTGTAGATGCGACTGTGGTAAAACGAGGAGCAAGTGGCAGGAGTAACTATGACTCTCTTAAGGTAGCCAAATGCCTCGTCAACAGGCGAATTCCATCGGCAAACTCGAGGAGCTCCCGGAAGGAGTACTGGGAAAGCCTTAAGGTCAACAAATAATGGCGTATCGCTTCTGGTGAACTAGCCAGAGTAAGCTTGTAGATGTGACTGTGGTAAAATGGGGAGCAAGTGGCAGGAGTAACTATGACCCTCTTAGGGTTGCCAAATGACTCGTCAATAGGCGAATTACATCGGCAAACCCGAGGAGCTCCCGGAAGGAGTACTGTGAAAGTCTTAAGGTCAACAAATAATGGCGTATCGCTCTGGTGAACTGGCCAGAGTAAGCTTGTAGATGCGACTGTGGTAAAACGAGGAGCAAGTGGCAGGAGTAACTATGACTCTCTTAAGGTAGCCAAATGCCTCGTCAACAGGCGAATTCCATCGGCAAACTCGAGGAGCTCCCGGAAGGAGTACTGGGAAAGCCTTAAGGTCAACAAATAATGGCGTATCGCTTCTGGTGAACTAGCCAGAGTAAGCTTGTAGATGTGACTGTGTGAAACGGGGTGCAACTGGCAGGAGTAACTATGACTCTCTTAAGGTAGCCAAATGACTCGTCAAAAGGCGAATTACATCGGCAAACCCGAGGAGCTCCCGGAAGGAGTACTGTGAAAGTCTTAAGATCAACAAATAATGGCGTATCGCTTCTGGTGAACTAGCCAGAGTAAGCTTGTAGATGCGACTGTGGTAAAACGAGGAGCAAGTGGCAGGAGTAACTATGACTCTCTTAAGGTAGCCAAATGCCTCGTCAACAGGCGAATTCCAACGGCAAACTCGAGGAGCTCCCGGAAGGAGTACTGTGAAAGTCTTAAGATCAACAAATAATGGCGTATCGCTTCTGGTGAACTAGCCAGAGTAAGCTTGTAGATGCGACTGTGGTAAAACGAGGAGCAAGTGGCAGGAGTAACTATGACTCTCTTAAGGTAGCCAAATGCCTCGTCAACAGGCGAATTTCAACGGCAAACTCGAGGAGCTCCCGGCAGGAGTACTGTGAAAGTCTTAAGATCAACAAATAATGGCGTATCGCTTCTGGTGAACTAGCCAGAGTAAGCTTGTAGATGCGACTGTGGTAAAACGAGGAGCAAGTGGCAGGAGTAACTATGACTCTCTTAAGGTAGCCAAATGCCTCGTCAACAGGCGAATTCCAACGGCAAACTCGAGGAGCTCCCGGCAGGAGTACTGTGAAAGTCTTAAGGTCAACAAATAATGGCGTATCGCTTCTGGTGAACTAGCCAGAGTAAGCTTGTAGATGTGACTGTGGTAAAATGGGGAGCAAGTGGCAGGAGTAACTATGACTCATTTAAGGTTGCCAAATGACTCGTCAACAGGCGAATTCCAACGGCAAACTCGAGGAGCTCCCGGAAGGAGTACTGTGAAAGTCTTAAGATCAACAAATAATGGCGTATCGCTTCTGGTGAACTAGCCAGAGTAAGCTTGTAGATGTGACTGTGGTAAAATGGGGAGCAAGTGGCAGGAGTAACTATGACTCTCTTAGGGTTGCCAAATGACTCGTCAAAAGGCGAATTACATCGGCAAACCCGAGGAGCTCCCGGAAGGAGTACTGTGAAAGTCTTAAGGTCAACAAATAATGGCGTATCGCTCTGGTGAACTGGCCAGAGTAAGCTTGTAGATGCGACTGTGGTAAAACGAGGAGCAAGTGGCAGGAGTAACTATGACTCTCTTAAGGTAGCCAAATGCCTCGTCAACAGGCGAATTCGAACGGCAAACTCGAGGAGCTCCCGGCAGGAGTACTGTGAAAGTCTTAAGGTCAACAAATAATGGCGTATCGCTTCTGGTGAACTAGCCAGAGTAAGCTTGTAGATGTGACTGTGTGAAACGGGGTGCAACTGGCAGGAGTAACTATGACTCTCTTATGGTAGCCAAATGACTCGTCAAAAGGCGAATTACATCGGCAAACCCGAGGAGCTCCCGGAAGGAGTACTGTGAAAGTCTTAAGATCAACAAATAATGGCGTATCGCTTCTGGTGAACTAGCCAGAGTAAGCTTGTAGATGCGACTGTGGTAAAACGAGGAGCAAGTGGCAGGAGTAACTATGACTCTCTTAAGGTAGCCAAATGCCTCGTCAACAGGCGAATTCCAACGGCAAACTCGAGGAGCTCCCGGAAGGAGTACTGTGAAAGTCTTAAGATCAACAAATAATGGCGTATCGCTTCTGGTGAACTAGCCAGAGTAAGCTTGTAGATGCGACTGTGGTAAAACGAGGAGCAAGTGGCAGGAGTAACTATGACTCTCTTAAGGTAGCCAAATGCCTCGTCAACAGGCGAATTACATCGGCAAACTCGAGGAGCTCCCGGAAGGAGTACTGTGAAAGTCTTAAGATCAACAAATAATGGCGTATCGCTTCTGGTGAACTAGCCAGAGTAAGCTTGTAGATGCGACTGTGGTAAAACGAGGAGCAAGTGGCAGGAGTAACGATGACTCTCTTAAGGTAGCCAAATGCCTCGTCAACAGGCGAATTCCAACGGCAAACTCGAGGAGCTCCCGGAAGGAGTACTGTGAAAGTCTTAAGATCAACAAATAATGGCGTATCGCTTCTGGTGAACTACCCAGAGTAAGCTTGTAGATGCGACTGTGGTAAAACGAGGAGCAAGTGGCAGGAGTAACTATGACTCTCTTAAGGTAGCCAAATGCCTCGTCAACAGGCGAATTCCAACGGAAAACTCGAGGAGCTCCCAGCAGGAGTACTGTGAAAGTCTTAAGGTCAACAAATAATGGCGTATCGCTCTGGTGAACTAGCCAGAGTAAGCTTGTAGATGTGACTGTGGTAAAATGGGGAGCAAGTGGCAGGAGTAACTATGACTCTCTTAAGGTAGCCAAATGCCTCGTCAACAGGAGAATTCCAACGGCAAACTCGAGGAGCTCCCGGCAGGAGTACTGTGAAAGTCTTAAGGACAACAAATAATGGCGTATCGCTTCTGGTGAACTAGCCAGAGTAAGCTTGTAGATGCGACTGTGGTAAAACGAGGAGCAAGTGGCAGGAGTAACTATGACTCTCTTAAGGTAGCCAAATGCCTCGTCAACAGGCGAATTCCAACGGCAAACTCGAGGAGCTCCCAGCAGGAGTACTGTGAAAGTCTTAAGGTCAACAAATAATGGCGTATCGCTTCTGGTGAACTAGCCAGAGTAAGCTTGTAGATGTGACTGTGGTAAAATGGGGAGCAAGTGGCAGGAGTAACTATGACTCTCTTAAGGTAGCCAAATGCCTTGTCAACAGGCGAATTCCAACGGCAAACTCGAGGAGCTCCCGGCAGGAGTACTGTGAAAGTCTTAAGATCAACAAATAATGGCGTATCGCTTCTGGTGAACTAGCCAGAGTAAGCTTGTAGATGCGACTGTGGTAAAACGAGGAGCAAGTGGCAGGAGTAACTATGACTCTCTTAAGGTAGCCAAATGCCTCGTCAACAGGCGAATTCCAACGGCAAACTCGAGGAGCTCCCGGCAGGAGTACTGTGAAAGTCTTAAGGTCAACAAATAATGGCGTATCGCTTCTGGTGAACTAGCCAGAGTAAGCTTGTAGATGTGACTGTGGTAAAATGGGGAGCAAGTGGCAGGAGTAACTATGACTCATTTAAGGTTGCCAAATGACTCGTCAACAGGCGAATTCCAACGGCAAACTCGAGGAGCTCCCGGAAGGAGTACTGTGAAAGTCTTAAGATCAACAAATAATGGCGTATCGCTTCTGGTGAACTAGCCAGAGTAAGCTTGTAGATGTGACTGTGGTAAAATGGGGAGCAAGTGGCAGGAGTAACTATGACTCTCTTAGGGTTGCCAAATGACTCGTCAAAAGGCGAATTACATCGGCAAACCCGAGGAGCTCCCGGAAGGAGTACTGTGAAAGTCTTAAGGTCAACAAATAATGGCGTATCGCTCTGGTGAACTGGCCAGAGTAAGCTTGTAGATGCGACTGTGGTAAAACGAGGAGCAAGTGGCAGGAGTAACTATGACTCTCTTAAGGTAGCCAAATGCCTCGTCAACAGGCGAATTCGAACGGCAAACTCGAGGAGCTCCCGGCAGGAGTACTGTGAAAGTCTTAAGGTCAACAAATAATGGCGTATCGCTTCTGGTGAACTAGCCAGAGTAAGCTTGTAGATGTGACTGTGTGAAACGGGGTGCAACTGGCAGGAGTAACTATGACTCTCTTAAGGTAGCCAAATGACTCGTCAAAAGGCGAATTACATCGGCAAACCCGAGGAGCTCCCGGAAGGAGTACTGTGAAAGTCTTAAGATCAACAAATAATGGCGTATCGCTTCTGGTGAACTAGCCAGAGTAAGCTTGTAGATGCGACTGTGGTAAAACGAGGAGCAAGTGGCAGGAGTAACTATGACTCTCTTAAGGTAGCCAAATGCCTCGTCAACAGGCGAATTCCAACGGCAAACTCGAGGAGCTCCCGGAAGGAGTACTGTGAAAGTCTTAAGATCAACAAATAATGGCGTATCGCTTCTGGTGAACTAGCCAGAGTAAGCTTGTAGATGCGACTGTGGTAAAACGAGGAGCAAGTGGCAGGAGTAACGATGACTCTCTTAAGGTAGCCAAATGCCTCGTCAACAGGCGAATTCCAACGGCAAACTCGAGGAGCTCCCGGCAGGAGTACTGTGAAAGTCTTAAGATCAACAAATAATGGCGTATCGCTTCTGGTGAACTAGCCAGAGTAAGCTTGTAGATGCGACTGTGGTAAAACGAGGAGCAAGTGGCAGGAGTAACTATGACTCTCTTAAGGTAGCCAAATGCCTCGTCAACAGGCGAATTACAACGGCAAACTCGAGGAGCTCCCGGCAGGAGTACTGTGAAAGTCTTAAGGTCAACAAATAATGGCGTATCGCTTCTGGTGAACTAGCCAGAGTAAGCTTGTAGATGTGACTGTGGTAAAATGGGGAGCAAGTGGCAGGAGTAACTATGACTCATTTAAGGTTGCCAAATGCTTCGTCAACAGGCGAATTCCAACGGCAAACTCGAGGAGCTCCCGGAAGGAGTACTGTGAAAGTCTTAAGATCAACAAATAATGGCGTATCGCTTCTGGTGAACTACCCAGAGTAAGCTTGTAGATGCGACTGTGGTAAAACGAGGAGCAAGTGGCAGGAGTAACTATGACTCTCTTAAGGTAGCCAAATGCCTCGTCAACAGGCGAATTCCAACGGAAAACTCGAGGAGCTCCCAGCAGGAGTACTGTGAAAGTCTTAAGGTCAACAAATAATGGCGTATCGCTCTGGTGAACTAGCCAGAGTAAGCTTGTAGATGTGACTGTGGTAAAATGGGGAGCAAGTGGCAGGAGTAACTATGACTCTCTTAAGGTAGCCAAATGCCTCGTCAACAGGAGAATTCCAACGGCAAACTCGAGGAGCTCCCGGCAGGAGTACTGTGAAAGTCTTAAGGACAACAAATAATGGCGTATCGCTTCTGGTGAACTAGCCAGAGTAAGCTTGTAGATGCGACTGTGGTAAAACGAGGAGCAAGTGGCAGGAGTAACTATGACTCTCTTAAGGTAGCCAAATGCCTCGTCAACAGGCGAATTCCAACGGCAAACTCGAGGAGCTCCCAGCAGGAGTACTGTGAAAGTCTTAAGGTCAACAAATAATGGCGTATCGCTTCTGGTGAACTAGCCAGAGTAAGCTTGTAGATGCGACTGTGGTAAAACGAGGAGCAAGTGGCAGGAGTTACTATGACTCTCTTAAGGTAGCCAAATGCCTCGTCAACAGGCGAATTCCAACGGCAAACTCGAGGAGCTCCCGGCAGGAGTACTGTGAAAGTCTTAAGATCAACAAATAATGGCGTATCGCTTCTGGTGAACTAGCCAGAGTAAGCTTGTAGATATGACTGTGGTAAAACGAGGAGCAAGTGGCAGGAGTAACTATGACTCTCTTAAGGTAGCCAAATGCCTCGTCAACAGGCGAATTCCAACGGCAAACTCGAGGAGCTCCCGGCAGGAGTACTGTGAAAGTCTTAAGGTCAACAAATAATGGCGTATCGCTTCTGGTGAACTAGCCAGAGTAAGCTTGTAGATGTGACTGTGGTAAAATGGGGAGCAAGTGGCAGGAGTAACTATGACTCATTTAAGGTTGCCAAATGACTCGTCAACAGGCGAATTCCAACGGCAAACTCGAGGAGCTCCCGGAAGGAGTACTGTGAAAGTCTTAAGGTCAACAAATAATGGCGTATCGCTCTGGTGAACTGGCCAGAGTAAGCTTGTAGATGCGACTGTGGTAAAACGAGGAGCAAGTGGCAGGAGTAACTATGACTCTCTTAAGGTAGCCAAATGCCTCGTCAACAGGCGAATTCCATCGGCAAACTCGAGGAGCTCCCGGAAGGAGTACTGGGAAAGCCTTAAGGTCAACAAATAATGGCGTATCGCTTCTGGTGAACTAGCCAGAGTAAGCTTGTAGATGTGACTGTGGTAAAATGGGGAGCAAGTGGCAGGAGTAACTATGACCCTCTTAGGGTTGCCAAATGACTCGTCAATAGGCGAATTACATCGGCAAACCCGAGGAGCTCCCGGAAGGAGTACTGTGAAAGTCTTAAGGTCAACAAATAATGGCGTATCGCTCTGGTGAACTGGCCAGAGTAAGCTTGTAGATGCGACTGTGGTAAAACGAGGAGCAAGTGGCAGGAGTAACTATGACTCTCTTAAGGTAGCCAAATGCCTCGTCAACAGGCGAATTCCATCGGCAAACTCGAGGAGCTCCCGGAAGGAGTACTGGGAAAGCCTTAAGGTCAACAAATAATGGCGTATCGCTTCTGGTGAACTAGCCAGAGTAAGCTTGTAGATGTGACTGTGTGAAACGGGGTGCAACTGGCAGGAGTAACTATGACTCTCTTAAGGTAGCCAAATGACTCGTCAAAAGGCGAATTACATCGGCAAACCCGAGGAGCTCCCGGAAGGAGTACTGTGAAAGTCTTAAGATCAACAAATAATGGCGTATCGCTTCTGGTGAACTAGCCAGAGTAAGCTTGTAGATGCGACTGTGGTAAAACGAGGAGCAAGTGGCAGGAGTAACTATGACTCTCTTAAGGTAGCCAAATGCCTCGTCAACAGGCGAATTCCAACGGCAAACTCGAGGAGCTCCCGGAAGGAGTACTGTGAAAGTCTTAAGATCAACAAATAATGGCGTATCGCTTCTGGTGAACTAGCCAGAGTAAGCTTGTAGATGCGACTGTGGTAAAACGAGGAGCAAGTGGCAGGAGTAACTATGACTCTCTTAAGGTAGCCAAATGCCTCGTCAACAGGCGAATTTCAACGGCAAACTCGAGGAGCTCCCGGCAGGAGTACTGTGAAAGTCTTAAGATCAACAAATAATGGCGTATCGCTTCTGGTGAACTAGCCAGAGTAAGCTTGTAGATGCGACTGTGGTAAAACGAGGAGCAAGTGGCAGGAGTAACTATGACTCTCTTAAGGTAGCCAAATGCCTCGTCAACAGGCGAATTCCAACGGCAAACTCGAGGAGCTCCCGGCAGGAGTACTGTGAAAGTCTTAAGGTCAACAAATAATGGCGTATCGCTTCTGGTGAACTAGCCAGAGTAAGCTTGTAGATGTGACTGTGGTAAAATGGGGAGCAAGTGGCAGGAGTAACTATGACTCATTTAAGGTTGCCAAATGACTCGTCAACAGGCGAATTCCAACGGCAAACTCGAGGAGCTCCCGGAAGGAGTACTGTGAAAGTCTTAAGATCAACAAATAATGGCGTATCGCTTCTGGTGAACTAGCCAGAGTAAGCTTGTAGATGTGACTGTGGTAAAATGGGGAGCAAGTGGCAGGAGTAACTATGACTCTCTTAGGGTTGCCAAATGACTCGTCAAAAGGCGAATTACATCGGCAAACCCGAGGAGCTCCCGGAAGGAGTACTGTGAAAGTCTTAAGGTCAACAAATAATGGCGTATCGCTCTGGTGAACTGGCCAGAGTAAGCTTGTAGATGCGACTGTGGTAAAACGAGGAGCAAGTGGCAGGAGTTACTATGACTCTCTTAAGGTAGCCAAATGCCTCGTCAACAGGCGAATTCCAACGGCAAACTCGAGGAGCTCCCGGCAGGAGTACTGTGAAAGTCTTAAGATCAACAAATAATGGCGTATCGCTTCTGGTGAACTAGCCAGAGTAAGCTTGTAGATATGACTGTGGTAAAACGAGGAGCAAGTGGCAGGAGTAACTATGACTCTCTTAAGGTAGCCAAATGCCTCGTCAACAGGCGAATTCCAACGGCAAACTCGAGGAGCTCCCGGCAGGAGTACTGTGAAAGTCTTAAGGTCAACAAATAATGGCGTATCGCTTCTGGTGAACTAGCCAGAGTAAGCTTGTAGATGTGACTGTGGTAAAATGGGGAGCAAGTGGCAGGAGTAACTATGACTCATTTAAGGTTGCCAAATGACTCGTCAACAGGCGAATTCCAACGGCAAACTCGAGGAGCTCCCGGAAGGAGTACTGTGAAAGTCTTAAGGTCAACAAATAATGGCGTATCGCTCTGGTGAACTGGCCAGAGTAAGCTTGTAGATGCGACTGTGGTAAAACGAGGAGCAAGTGGCAGGAGTAACTATGACTCTCTTAAGGTAGCCAAATGCCTCGTCAACAGGCGAATTCCATCGGCAAACTCGAGGAGCTCCCGGAAGGAGTACTGGGAAAGCCTTAAGGTCAACAAATAATGGCGTATCGCTTCTGGTGAACTAGCCAGAGTAAGCTTGTAGATGTGACTGTGGTAAAATGGGGAGCAAGTGGCAGGAGTAACTATGACCCTCTTAGGGTTGCCAAATGACTCGTCAATAGGCGAATTACATCGGCAAACCCGAGGAGCTCCCGGAAGGAGTACTGTGAAAGTCTTAAGGTCAACAAATAATGGCGTATCGCTCTGGTGAACTGGCCAGAGTAAGCTTGTAGATGCGACTGTGGTAAAACGAGGAGCAAGTGGCAGGAGTAACTATGACTCTCTTAAGGTAGCCAAATGCCTCGTCAACAGGCGAATTCCATCGGCAAACTCGAGGAGCTCCCGGAAGGAGTACTGGGAAAGCCTTAAGGTCAACAAATAATGGCGTATCGCTTCTGGTGAACTAGCCAGAGTAAGCTTGTAGATGTGACTGTGTGAAACGGGGTGCAACTGGCAGGAGTAACTATGACTCTCTTAAGGTAGCCAAATGACTCGTCAAAAGGCGAATTACATCGGCAAACCCGAGGAGCTCCCGGAAGGAGTACTGTGAAAGTCTTAAGATCAACAAATAATGGCGTATCGCTTCTGGTGAACTAGCCAGAGTAAGCTTGTAGATGCGACTGTGGTAAAACGAGGAGCAAGTGGCAGGAGTAACTATGACTCTCTTAAGGTAGCCAAATGCCTCGTCAACAGGCGAATTCCAACGGCAAACTCGAGGAGCTCCCGGAAGGAGTACTGTGAAAGTCTTAAGATCAACAAATAATGGCGTATCGCTTCTGGTGAACTAGCCAGAGTAAGCTTGTAGATGCGACTGTGGTAAAACGAGGAGCAAGTGGCAGGAGTAACTATGACTCTCTTAAGGTAGCCAAATGCCTCGTCAACAGGCGAATTTCAACGGCAAACTCGAGGAGCTCCCGGCAGGAGTACTGTGAAAGTCTTAAGATCAACAAATAATGGCGTATCGCTTCTGGTGAACTAGCCAGAGTAAGCTTGTAGATGCGACTGTGGTAAAACGAGGAGCAAGTGGCAGGAGTAACTATGACTCTCTTAAGGTAGCCAAATGCCTCGTCAACAGGCGAATTCCAACGGCAAACTCGAGGAGCTCCCGGCAGGAGTACTGTGAAAGTCTTAAGGTCAACAAATAATGGCGTATCGCTTCTGGTGAACTAGCCAGAGTAAGCTTGTAGATGTGACTGTGGTAAAATGGGGAGCAAGTGGCAGGAGTAACTATGACTCATTTAAGGTTGCCAAATGACTCGTCAACAGGCGAATTCCAACGGCAAACTCGAGGAGCTCCCGGAAGGAGTACTGTGAAAGTCTTAAGATCAACAAATAATGGCGTATCGCTTCTGGTGAACTAGCCAGAGTAAGCTTGTAGATGTGACTGTGGTAAAATGGGGAGCAAGTGGCAGGAGTAACTATGACTCTCTTAGGGTTGCCAAATGACTCGTCAAAAGGCGAATTACATCGGCAAACCCGAGGAGCTCCCGGAAGGAGTACTGTGAAAGTCTTAAGGTCAACAAATAATGGCGTATCGCTCTGGTGAACTGGCCAGAGTAAGCTTGTAGATGCGACTGTGGTAAAACGAGGAGCAAGTGGCAGGAGTAACTATGACTCTCTTAAGGTAGCCAAATGCCTCGTCAACAGGCGAATTCGAACGGCAAACTCGAGGAGCTCCCGGCAGGAGTACTGTGAAAGTCTTAAGGTCAACAAATAATGGCGTATCGCTTCTGGTGAACTAGCCAGAGTAAGCTTGTAGATGTGACTGTGTGAAACGGGGTGCAACTGGCAGGAGTAACTATGACTCTCTTATGGTAGCCAAATGACTCGTCAAAAGGCGAATTACATCGGCAAACCCGAGGAGCTCCCGGAAGGAGTACTGTGAAAGTCTTAAGATCAACAAATAATGGCGTATCGCTTCTGGTGAACTAGCCAGAGTAAGCTTGTAGATGCGACTGTGGTAAAACGAGGAGCAAGTGGCAGGAGTAACTATGACTCTCTTAAGGTAGCCAAATGCCTCGTCAACAGGCGAATTCCAACGGCAAACTCGAGGAGCTCCCGGAAGGAGTACTGTGAAAGTCTTAAGATCAACAAATAATGGCGTATCGCTTCTGGTGAACTAGCCAGAGTAAGCTTGTAGATGCGACTGTGGTAAAACGAGGAGCAAGTGGCAGGAGTAACTATGACTCTCTTAAGGTAGCCAAATGCCTCGTCAACAGGCGAATTACATCGGCAAACTCGAGGAGCTCCCGGAAGGAGTACTGTGAAAGTCTTAAGATCAACAAATAATGGCGTATCGCTTCTGGTGAACTAGCCAGAGTAAGCTTGTAGATGCGACTGTGGTAAAACGAGGAGCAAGTGGCAGGAGTAACGATGACTCTCTTAAGGTAGTCAAATGCCTCGTCAACAGGCGAATTCCAACGGCAAACTCGAGGAGCTCCCGGAAGGAGTACTGTGAAAGTCTTAAGATCAACAAATAATGGCGTATCGCTTCTGGTGAACTACCCAGAGTAAGCTTGTAGATGCGACTGTGGTAAAACGAGGAGCAAGTGGCAGGAGTAACTATGACTCTCTTAAGGTAGCCAAATGCCTCGTCAACAGGCGAATTCCAACGGAAAACTCGAGGAGCTCCCAGCAGGAGTACTGTGAAAGTCTTAAGGTCAACAAATAATGGCGTATCGCTCTGGTGAACTAGCCAGAGTAAGCTTGTAGATGTGACTGTGGTAAAATGGGGAGCAAGTGGCAGGAGTAACTATGACTCTCTTAAGGTAGCCAAATGCCTCGTCAACAGGAGAATTCCAACGGCAAACTCGAGGAGCTCCCGGCAGGAGTACTGTGAAAGTCTTAAGGACAACAAATAATGGCGTATCGCTTCTGGTGAACTAGCCAGAGTAAGCTTGTAGATGCGACTGTGGTAAAACGAGGAGCAAGTGGCAGGAGTAACTATGACTCTCTTAAGGTAGCCAAATGCCTCGTCAACAGGCGAATTCCAACGGCAAACTCGAGGAGCTCCCAGCAGGAGTACTGTGAAAGTCTTAAGGTCAACAAATAATGGCGTATCGCTTCTGGTGAACTAGCCAGAGTAAGCTTGTAGATGTGACTGTGGTAAAATGGGGAGCAAGTGGCAGGAGTAACTATGACTCTCTTAAGGTAGCCAAATGCCTCGTCAACAGGCGAATTCCAACGGCAAACTCGAGGAGCTCCCGGCAGGAGTACTGTGAAAGTCTTAAGATCAACAAATAATGGCGTATCGCTTCTGGTGAACTAGCCAGAGTAAGCTTGTAGATGCGACTGTGGTAAAACGAGGAGCAAGTGGCAGGAGTAACTATGACTCTCTTAAGGTAGCCAAATGCCTCGTCAACAGGCGAATTCCAACGGCAAACTCGAGGAGCTCCCGGCAGGAGTACTGTGAAAGTCTTAAGGTCAACAAATAATGGCGTATCGCTTCTGGTGAACTAGCCAGAGTAAGCTTGTAGATGTGACTGTGGTAAAATGGGGAGCAAGTGGCAGGAGTAACTATGACTCATTTAAGGTTGCCAAATGACTCGTCAACAGGCGAATTCCAACGGCAAACTCGAGGAGCTCCCGGAAGGAGTACTGTGAAAGTCTTAAGATCAACAAATAATGGCGTATCGCTTCTGGTGAACTAGCCAGAGTAAGCTTGTAGATGTGACTGTGGTAAAATGGGGAGCAAGTGGCAGGAGTAACTATGACTCTCTTAGGGTTGCCAAATGACTCGTCAAAAGGCGAATTACATCGGCAAACCCGAGGAGCTCCCGGAAGGAGTACTGTGAAAGTCTTAAGGTCAACAAATAATGGCGTATCGCTCTGGTGAACTGGCCAGAGTAAGCTTGTAGATGCGACTGTGGTAAAACGAGGAGCAAGTGGCAGGAGTAACTATGACTCTCTTAAGGTAGCCAAATGCCTCGTCAACAGGCGAATTCGAACGGCAAACTCGAGGAGCTCCCGGCAGGAGTACTGTGAAAGTCTTAAGGTCAACAAATAATGGCGTATCGCTTCTGGTGAACTAGCCAGAGTAAGCTTGTAGATGTGACTGTGTGAAACGGGGTGCAACTGGCAGGAGTAACTATGACTCTCTTAAGGTAGCCAAATGACTCGTCAAAAGGCGAATTACATCGGCAAACCCGAGGAGCTCCCGGAAGGAGTACTGTGAAAGTCTTAAGATCAACAAATAATGGCGTATCGCTTCTGGTGAACTAGCCAGAGTAAGCTTGTAGATGCGACTGTGGTAAAACGAGGAGCAAGTGGCAGGAGTAACTATGACTCTCTTAAGGTAGCCAAATGCCTCGTCAACAGGCGAATTCCAACGGCAAACTCGAGGAGCTCCCGGAAGGAGTACTGTGAAAGTCTTAAGATCAACAAATAATGGCGTATCGCTTCTGGTGAACTAGCCAGAGTAAGCTTGTAGATGCGACTGTGGTAAAACGAGGAGCAAGTGGCAGGAGTAACGATGACTCTCTTAAGGTAGCCAAATGCCTCGTCAACAGGCGAATTCCAACGGCAAACTCGAGGAGCTCCCGGCAGGAGTACTGTGAAAGTCTTAAGATCAACAAATAATGGCGTATCGCTTCTGGTGAACTAGCCAGAGTAAGCTTGTAGATGCGACTGTGGTAAAACGAGGAGCAAGTGGCAGGAGTAACTATGACTCTCTTAAGGTAGCCAAATGCCTCGTCAACAGGCGAATTACAACGGCAAACTCGAGGAGCTCCCGGCAGGAGTACTGTGAAAGTCTTAAGGTCAACAAATAATGGCGTATCGCTTCTGGTGAACTAGCCAGAGTAAGCTTGTAGATGTGACTGTGGTAAAATGGGGAGCAAGTGGCAGGAGTAACTATGACTCATTTAAGGTTGCCAAATGCTTCGTCAACAGGCGAATTCCAACGGCAAACTCGAGGAGCTCCCGGAAGGAGTACTGTGAAAGTCTTAAGATCAACAAATAATGGCGTATCGCTTCTGGTGAACTACCCAGAGTAAGCTTGTAGATGCGACTGTGGTAAAACGAGGAGCAAGTGGCAGGAGTAACTATGACTCTCTTAAGGTAGCCAAATGCCTCGTCAACAGGCGAATTCCAACGGAAAACTCGAGGAGCTCCCAGCAGGAGTACTGTGAAAGTCTTAAGGTCAACAAATAATGGCGTATCGCTCTGGTGAACTAGCCAGAGTAAGCTTGTAGATGTGACTGTGGTAAAATGGGGAGCAAGTGGCAGGAGTAACTATGACTCTCTTAAGGTAGCCAAATGCCTCGTCAACAGGAGAATTCCAACGGCAAACTCGAGGAGCTCCCGGCAGGAGTACTGTGAAAGTCTTAAGGACAACAAATAATGGCGTATCGCTTCTGGTGAACTAGCCAGAGTAAGCTTGTAGATGCGACTGTGGTAAAACGAGGAGCAAGTGGCAGGAGTAACTATGACTCTCTTAAGGTAGCCAAATGACTCGTCAACAGGCGAATTCCAACGGCAAACTCGAGGAGCTCCCAGCAGGAGTACTGTGAAAGTCTTAAGGTCAACAAATAATGGCGTATCGCTTCTGGTGAACTAGCCAGAGTAAGCTTGTAGATGTGACTGTGGTAAAATGGGGAGCAAGTGGCAGGAGTAACTATGACTCTCTTAAGGTAGCCAAATGCCTCGTCAACAGGCGAATTCCAACGGCAAACTCGAGGAGCTCCCGGCAGGAGTACTGTGAAAGTCTTAAGGACAACAAATAATGGCGTATCGCTTCTGGTGAACTGGCCAGAGTAAGCTTGTAGATGCGACTGTGGTAAAACGAGGAGCAAGTGGCAGGAGTAACTATGACTCTCTTAAGGTAGCCAAATGCCTCGTCAACAGGCGAATTCCATCGGCAAACTCGAGGAGCTCCCGGAAGGAGTACTGGGAAAGCCTTAAGGTCAACAAATAATGGCGTATCGCTTCCGGTGAACTAGCCAGAGTAAGCTTGTAGATGTGACTGTGGTAAAATGGGGAGCAAGTGGCAGGAGTAACTATGACTCTCTTAGGGTTGCCAAATGACTCGTCAAAAGGCGAATTACATCGGCAAACCCGAGGAGCTCCCGGAAGGAGTACTGTGAAAGTCTTAAGGTCAACAAATAATGGCGTATCGCTCTGGTGAACTGGCCAGAGTAAGCTTGTAGATGCGACTGTGGTAAAACGAGGAGCAAGTGGCAGGAGTAACTATGACTCCCTTAAGGTAGCCAAATGCCTCGTCAACAGGCGAATTCGAACGGCAAACTCGAGGAGCTCCCGGCAGGAGTACTGTGAAAGTCTTAAGGTCAACAAATAATGGCGTATCGCTTCTGGTGAACTAGCCAGAGTAAGCTTGTAGATGCGACTGTGGTAAAACGAGGAGCAAGTGGCAGGAGTAACTATGACTCTCTTAAGGTAGCCAAATGCCTCGTCAACAGGCGAATTCCAACGGCAAACTCGAGGAGCTCCCAGCAGGAGTACTGTGAAAGTCTTAAGGTCAACAAATAATGGCGTATCGCTTCTGGTGAACTAGCCAGAGTAAGCTTGTAGATGTGACTGTGGTAAAATGGGGAGCAAGTGGCAGGAGTAACTATGACTCTCTTAAGGTAGCCAAATGCCTCGTCAACAGGCGAATTCCAACGGCAAACTCGAGGAGCTCCCGGCAGGAGTACTGTGAAAGTCTTAAGGACAACAAATAATGGCGTATCGCTTCTGGTGAACTGGCCAGAGTAAGCTTGTAGATGCGACTGTGGTAAAACGAGGAGCAAGTGGCAGGAGTAACTATGACTCTCTTAAGGTAGCCAAATGCCTCGTCAACAGGCGAATTCCATCGGCAAACTCGAGGAGCTCCCGGAAGGAGTACTGGGAAAGCCTTAAGGTCAACAAATAATGGCGTATCGCTTCCGGTGAACTAGCCAGAGTAAGCTTGTAGATGTGACTGTGGTAAAATGGGGAGCAAGTGGCAGGAGTAACTATGACTCTCTTAGGGTTGCCAAATGACTCGTCAAAAGGCGAATTACATCGGCAAACCCGAGGAGCTCCCGGAAGGAGTACTGTGAAAGTCTTAAGGTCAACAAATAATGGCGTATCGCTCTGGTGAACTGGCCAGAGTAAGCTTGTAGATGCGACTGTGGTAAAACGAGGAGCAAGTGGCAGGAGTAACTATGACTCCCTTAAGGTAGCCAAATGCCTCGTCAACAGGCGAATTCGAACGGCAAACTCGAGGAGCTCCCGGCAGGAGTACTGTGAAAGTCTTAAGGTCAACAAATAATGGCGTATCGCTTCTGGTGAACTGGCCAGAGTAAGCTTGTAGATGCGACTGTGGTAAAACGAGGAGCAAGTGGCAGGAGTAACTATGACTCTCTTAAGGTAGCCAAATGCCTCGTCAACAGGCGAATTCCAACGGCAAACTCGAGGAGCTCCCGGAAGGAGTACTGTGAAAGCCTTAAGGTCAACAAATAATGGCGTATCGCTCCTGGTGAACTGGCCAGAGTAAGCTTGTAGATGTGACTGTGTGAAACGGGGTGCAACTGGCAGGAGTAACTATGACTCTCTTAAGGTAGCCAAATGACTCGTCAAAAGGCGAATTACATCGGCAAACCCGAGGAGCTCCCGGAAGGAGTACTGTGAAAGTCTTAAGATCAACAAATAATGGCGTATCGCTTCTGGTGAACTAGCCAGAGTAAGCTTGTAGATGCGACTGTGGTAAAACGAGGAGCAAGTGGCAGGAGTAACTATGACTCTCTTAAGGTAGCCAAATGCCTCGTCAACAGGCGAATTCCAACGGCAAACTCGAGGAGCTCCCGGAAGGAGTACTGTGAAAGTCTTAAGATCAACAAATAATGGCGTATCGCTTCTGGTGAACTAGCCAGAGTAAGCTTGTAGATGCGACTGTGGTAAAACGAGGAGCAAGTGGCAGGAGTAACTATGACTCTCTTAAGGTAGCCAAATGCCTCGTCAACAGGCGAATTCCAACGGCAAACTCGAGGAGCTCCCGGCAGGAGTACTGTGAAAGTCTTAAGATCAACAAATAATGGCGTATCGCTTCTGGTGAACTAGCCAGAGTAAGCTTGTAGATGCGACTGTGGTAAAACGAGGAGCAAGTGGCAGGAGTAACTATGACTCTCTTAAGGTAGCCAAATGCCTCGTCAACAGGCGAATTCCAACGGCAAACTCGAGGAGCTCCCAGCAGGAGTACTGTGAAAGTCTTAAGGTCAACAAATAATGGCGTATCGCTTCTGGTGAACTAGCCAGAGTAAGCTTGTAGATGTGACTGTGGTAAAATGGGGAGCAAGTGGCAGGAGTAACTATGACTCTCTTAAGGTAGCCAAATGCCTCGTCAACAGGCGAATTCCAACGGCAAACTCGAGGAGCTCCCGGCAGGAGTACTGTGAAAGTCTTAAGATCAACAAATAATGGCGTATCGCTTCTGGTGAACTAGCCAGAGTAAGCTTGTAGATGCGACTGTGGTAAAACGAGGAGCAAGTGGCAGGAGTAACTATGACTCTCTTAAGGTAGCCAAATGCCTCGTCAACAGGCGAATTCCAACGGCAAACTCGAGGAGCTCCCGGCAGGAGTACTGTGAAAGTCTTAAGGTCAACAAATAATGGCGTATCGCTTCTGGTGAACTAGCCAGAGTAAGCTTGTAGATGTGACTGTGGTAAAATGGGGAGCAAGTGGCAGGAGTAACTATGACTCATTTAAGGTTGCCAAATGACTCGTCAACAGGCGAATTCCAACGGCAAACTCGAGGAGCTCCCGGAAGGAGTACTGTGAAAGTCTTAAGATCAACAAATAATGGCGTATCGCTTCTGGTGAACTAGCCAGAGTAAGCTTGTAGATGTGACTGTGGTAAAATGGGGAGCAAGTGGCAGGAGTAACTATGACTCTCTTAGGGTTGCCAAATGACTCGTCAAAAGGCGAATTACATCGGCAAACCCGAGGAGCTCCCGGAAGGAGTACTGTGAAAGTCTTAAGGTCAACAAATAATGGCGTATCGCTCTGGTGAACTGGCCAGAGTAAGCTTGTAGATGCGACTGTGGTAAAACGAGGAGCAAGTGGCAGGAGTAACTATGACTCTCTTAAGGTAGCCAAATGCCTCGTCAACAGGCGAATTCGAACGGCAAACTCGAGGAGCTCCCGGCAGGAGTACTGTGAAAGTCTTAAGATCAACAAATAATGGCGTATCGCTTCTGGTGAACTAGCCAGAGTAAGCTTGTAGATGCGACTGTGGTAAAACGAGGAGCAAGTGGCAGGAGTAACGATGACTCTCTTAAGGTAGCAAATGCCTCGTCAACAGGCGAATTCCAACGGCAAACTCGAGGAGCTCCCGGCAGGAGTACTGTGAAAGTCTTAAGATCAACAAATAATGGCGTATCGCTTCTGGTGAACTAGCCAGAGTAAGCTTGTAGATGCGACTGTGGTAAAACGAGGAGCAAGTGGCAGGAGTAACTATGACTCTCTTAAGGTAGCCAAATGCCTCGTCAACAGGCGAATTACAACGGCAAACTCGAGGAGCTCCCGGCAGGAGTACTGTGAAAGTCTTAAGGTCAACAAATAATGGCGTATCGCTTCTGGTGAACTAGCCAGAGTAAGCTTGTAGATGTGACTGTGGTAAAATGGGGAGCAAGTGGCAGGAGTAACTATGAGTCATTTAAGGTTGCCAAATGCTTCGTCAACAGGCGAATTCCAACGGCAAACTCGAGGAGCTCCCGGAAGGAGTACTGTGAAAGTCTTAAGATCAACAAATAATGGCGTATCGCTTCTGGTGAACTACCCAGAGTAAGCTTGTAGATGCGACTGTGGTAAAACGAGGAGCAAGTGGCAGGAGTAACTATGACTCTCTTAAGGTAGCCAAATGCCTCGTCAACAGGCGAATTCCAACGGAAAACTCGAGGAGCTCCCAGCAGGAGTACTGTGAAAGTCTTAAGGTCAACAAATAATGGCGTATCGCTCTGGTGAACTAGCCAGAGTAAGCTTGTAGATGTGACTGTGGTAAAATGGGGAGCAAGTGGCAGGAGTAACTATGACTCTCTTAAGGTAGCCAAATGCCTCGTCAACAGGAGAATTCCAACGGCAAACTCGAGGAGCTCCCGGCAGGAGTACTGTGAAAGTCTTAAGGACAACAAATAATGGCGTATCGCTTCTGGTGAACTAGCCAGAGTAAGCTTGTAGATGCGACTGTGGTAAAACGAGGAGCAAGTGGCAGGAGTAACTATGACTCTCTTAAGGTAGCCAAATGCCTCGTCAACAGGCGAATTCCAACGGCAAACTCGAGGAGCTCCCAGCAGGAGTACTGTGAAAGTCTTAAGGTCAACAAATAATGGCGTATCGCTTCTGGTGAACTAGCCAGAGTAAGCTTGTAGATGTGACTGTGGTAAAATGGGGAGCAAGTGGCAGGAGTAACTATGACTCTCTTAAGGTAGCCAAATGCCTCGTCAACAGGCGAATTCCAACGGCAAACTCGAGGAGCTCCCGGCAGGAGTACTGTGAAAGTCTTAAGGACAACAAATAATGGCGTATCGCTTCTGGTGAACTGGCCAGAGTAAGCTTGTAGATGCGACTGTGGTAAAACGAGGAGCAAGTGGCAGGAGTAACTATGACTCTCTTAAGGTAGCCAAATGCCTCGTCAACAGGCGAATTCCATCGGCAAACTCGAGGAGCTCCCGGAAGGAGTACTGGGAAAGCCTTAAGGTCAACAAATAATGGCGTATCGCTTCTGGTGAACTAGCCAGAGTAAGCTTGTAGATGTGACTGTGGTAAAATGGGGAGCAAGTGGCAGGAGTAACTATGACTCTCTTAGGGTTGCCAAATGACTCGTCAAAAGGCGAATTACATCGGCAAACCCGAGGAGCTCCCGGAAGCAGTACTGTGAAAGTCTTAAGGTCAACAAATAATGGCGTATCGCTCTGGTGAACTGGCCAGAGTAAGCTTGTAGATGCGACTGTGGTAAAACGAGGAGCAAGTGGCAGGAGTAACTATGACTCCCTTAAGGTAGCCAAATGCCTCGTCAACAGGCGAATTCGAACGGCAAACTCGAGGAGCTCCCGGCAGGAGTACTGTGAAAGTCTTAAGGTCAACAAATAATGGCGTATCGCTTCTGGTGAACTAGCCAGAGTAAGCTTGTAGATGTGACTGTGGTAAAATGGGGAGCAAGTGGCAGGAGTAACTATGACTCATTTAAGGTTGCCAAATGACTCGTCAACAGGCGAATTCCAACGGCAAACTCGAGGAGCTCCCGGAAGGAGTACTGTGAAAGTCTTAAGATCAACAAATAATGGCGTATCGCTTCTGGTGAACTAGCCAGAGTAAGCTTGTAGATGTGACTGTGGTAAAATGGGGAGCAAGTGGCAGGAGTAACTATGACTCTCTTAGGGTTGCCAAATGACTCGTCAAAAGGCGAATTACATCGGCAAACCCGAGGAGCTCCCGGAAGGAGTACTGTGAAAGTCTTAAGGTCAACAAATAATGGCGTATCGCTCTGGTGAACTGGCCAGAGTAAGCTTGTAGATGCGACTGTGGTAAAACGAGGAGCAAGTGGCAGGAGTAACTATGACTCTCTTAAGGTAGCCAAATGCCTCGTCAACAGGCGAATTCGAACGGCAAACTCGAGGAGCTCCCGGCAGGAGTACTGTGAAAGTCTTAAGATCAACAAATAATGGCGTATCGCTTCTGGTGAACTAGCCAGAGTAAGCTTGTAGATGCGACTGTGGTAAAACGAGGAGCAAGTGGCAGGAGTAACGATGACTCTCTTAAGGTAGCAAATGCCTCGTCAACAGGCGAATTCCAACGGCAAACTCGAGGAGCTCCCGGCAGGAGTACTGTGAAAGTCTTAAGATCAACAAATAATGGCGTATCGCTTCTGGTGAACTAGCCAGAGTAAGCTTGTAGATGCGACTGTGGTAAAACGAGGAGCAAGTGGCAGGAGTAACTATGACACTCTTAAGGTAGCCAAATGCCTCGTCAACAGGCGAATTACAACGGCAAACTCGAGGAGCTCCCGGCAGGAGTACTGTGAAAGTCTTAAGGTCAACAAATAATGGCGTATCGCTTCTGGTGAACTAGCCAGAGTAAGCTTGTAGATGTGACTGTGGTAAAATGGGGAGCAAGTGGCAGGAGTAACTATGAGTCATTTAAGGTTGCCAAATGCTTCGTCAACAGGCGAATTCCAACGGCAAACTCGAGGAGCTCCCGGAAGGAGTACTGTGAAAGTCTTAAGATCAACAAATAATGGCGTATCGCTTCTGGTGAACTACCCAGAGTAAGCTTGTAGATGCGACTGTGGTAAAACGAGGAGCAAGTGGCAGGAGTAACTATGACTCTCTTAAGGTAGCCAAATGCCTCGTCAACAGGCGAATTCCAACGGAAAACTCGAGGAGCTCCCAGCAGGAGTACTGTGAAAGTCTTAAGGTCAACAAATAATGGCGTATCGCTCTGGTGAACTAGCCAGAGTAAGCTTGTAGATGTGACTGTGGTAAAATGGGGAGCAAGTGGCAGGAGTAACTATGACTCTCTTAAGGTAGCCAAATGCCTCGTCAACAGGAGAATTCCAACGGCAAACTCGAGGAGCTCCCGGCAGGAGTACTGTGAAAGTCTTAAGGACAACAAATAATGGCGTATCGCTTCTGGTGAACTAGCCAGAGTAAGCTTGTAGATGCGACTGTGGTAAAACGAGGAGCAAGTGGCAGGAGTAACTATGACTCTCTTAAGGTAGCCAAATGCCTCGTCAACAGGCGAATTCCAACGGCAAACTCGAGGAGCTCCCAGCAGGAGTACTGTGAAAGTCTTAAGGTCAACAAATAATGGCGTATCGCTTCTGGTGAACTAGCCAGAGTAAGCTTGTAGATGTGACTGTGGTAAAATGGGGAGCAAGTGGCAGGAGTAACTATGACTCTCTTAAGGTAGCCAAATGCCTCGTCAACAGGCGAATTCCAACGGCAAACTCGAGGAGCTCCCGGCAGGAGTACTGTGAAAGTCTTAAGGACAACAAATAATGGCGTATCGCTTCTGGTGAACTGGCCAGAGTAAGCTTGTAGATGCGACTGTGGTAAAACGAGGAGCAAGTGGCAGGAGTAACTATGACTCTCTTAAGGTAGCCAAATGCCTCGTCAACAGGCGAATTCCATCGGCAAACTCGAGGAGCTCCCGGAAGGAGTACTGGGAAAGCCTTAAGGTCAACAAATAATGGCGTATCGCTTCTGGTGAACTAGCCAGAGTAAGCTTGTAGATGTGACTGTGGTAAAATGGGGAGCAAGTGGCAGGAGTAACTATGACTCTCTTAGGGTTGCCAAATGACTCGTCAAAAGGCGAATTACATCGGCAAACCCGAGGAGCTCCCGGAAGGAGTACTGTGAAAGTCTTAAGGTCAACAAATAATGGCGTATCGCTCTGGTGAACTGGCCAGAGTAAGCTTGTAGATGCGACTGTGGTAAAACGAGGAGCAAGTGGCAGGAGTAACTATGACTCCCTTAAGGTAGCCAAATGCCTCGTCAACAGGCGAATTCGAACGGCAAACTCGAGGAGCTCCCGGCAGGAGTACTGTGAAAGTCTTAAGGTCAACAAATAATGGCGTATCGCTTCTGGTGAACTGGCCAGAGTAAGCTTGTAGATGCGACTGTGGTAAAACGAGGAGCAAGTGGCAGGAGTAACTATGACTCTCTTAAGGTAGCCAAATGCCTCGTCAACAGGCGAATTCCAACGGCAAACTCGAGGAGCTCCCGGAAGGAGTACTGTGAAAGCCTTAAGGTCAACAAATAATGGCGTATCGCTCCTGGTGAACTGGCCAGAGTAAGCTTGTAGATGTGACTGTGTGAAACGGGGTGCAACTGGCAGGAGTAACTATGACTCTCTTAAGGTAGCCAAATGACTCGTCAAAAGGCGAATTACATCGGCAAACCCGAGGAGCTCCCGGAAGGAGTACTGTGAAAGTCTTAAGATCAACAAATAATGGCGTATCGCTTCTGGTGAACTAGCCAGAGTAAGCTTGTAGATGCGACTGTGGTAAAACGAGGAGCAAGTGGCAGGAGTAACTATGACTCTCTTAAGGTAGCCAAATGCCTCGTCAACAGGCGAATTCCAACGGCAAACTCGAGGAGCTCCCGGAAGGAGTACTGTGAAAGTCTTAAGATCAACAAATAATGGCGTATCGCTTCTGGTGAACTAGCCAGAGTAAGCTTGTAGATGCGACTGTGGTAAAACGAGGAGCAAGTGGCAGGAGTAACTATGACTCTCTTAAGGTAGCCAAATGCCTCGTCAACAGGCGAATTCCAACGGCAAACTCGAGGAGCTCCCGGCAGGAGTACTGTGAAAGTCTTAAGATCAACAAATAATGGCGTATCGCTTCTGGTGAACTAGCCAGAGTAAGCTTGTAGATGCGACTGTGGTAAAACGAGGAGCAAGTGGCAGGAGTAACTATGACTCTCTTAAGGTAGCCAAATGCCTCGTCAACAGGCGAATTCGAACGGCAAACTCGAGGAGCTCCCGGCAGGAGTACTGTGAAAGTCTTAAGGTCAACAAATAATGGCGTATCGCTTCTGGTGAACTAGCCAGAGTAAGCTTGTAGATGTGACTGTGGTAAAATGGGGAGCAAGTGGCAGGAGTAACTATGACTCATTTAAGGTTGCCAAATGACTCGTCAACAGGCGAATTCCTACGGCAAACTCGAGGAGCTCCCGGAAGGAGTACTGTGAAAGTCTTAAGGTCAACAAATAATGGCGTATCGCTCTGGTGAACTGGCCAGAGTAAGCTTGTAGATGCGACTGTGGTAAAACGAGGAGCAAGTGGCAGGAGTAACTATGACTCCCTTAAGGTAGCCAAATGCCTCGTCAACAGGCGAATTCGAACGGCAAACTCGAGGAGCTCCCGGCAGGAGTACTGTGAAAGTCTTAAGGTCAACAAATAATGGCGTATCGCTCTGGTGAACTAGCCAGAGTAAGCTTGTAGATGTGACTGTGGTAAAATGGGGAGCAAGTGGCAGGAGTAACTATGACTCTCTTAAGGTAGCCAAATGCCTCGTCAACAGGAGAATTCCAACGGCAAACTCGAGGAGCTCCCGGCAGGAGTACTGTGAAAGTCTTAAGGACAACAAATAATGGCGTATCGCTTCTGGTGAACTAGCCAGAGTAAGCTTGTAGATGCGACTGTGGTAAAACGAGGAGCAAGTGGCAGGAGTAACTATGACTCTCTTAAGGTAGCCAAATGCCTCGTCAACAGGCGAATTCCAACGGCAAACTCGAGGAGCTCCCAGCAGGAGTACTGTGAAAGTCTTAAGGTCAACAAATAATGGCGTATCGCTTCTGGTGAACTAGCCAGAGTAAGCTTGTAGATGTGACTGTGGTAAAATGGGGAGCAAGTGGCAGGAGTAACTATGACTCTCTTAAGGTAGCCAAATGCCTCGTCAACAGGCGAATTCCAACGGCAAACTCGAGGAGCTCCCGGCAGGAGTACTGTGAAAGTCTTAAGATCAACAAATAATGGCGTATCGCTTCTGGTGAACTAGCCAGAGTAAGCTTGTAGATGCGACTGTGGTAAAACGAGGAGCAAGTGGCAGGAGTAACTATGACTCTCTTAAGGTAGCCAAATGCCTCGTCAACAGGCGAATTCCAACGGCAAACTCGAGGAGCTCCCGGCAGGAGTACTGTGAAAGTCTTAAGGTCAACAAATAATGGCGTATCGCTTCTGGTGAACTAGCCAGAGTAAGCTTGTAGATGTGACTGTGGTAAAATGGGGAGCAAGTGGCAGGAGTAACTATGACTCATTTAAGGTTGCCAAATGACTCGTCAACAGGCGAATTCCAACGGCAAACTCGAGGAGCTCCCGGAAGGAGTACTGTGAAAGTCTTAAGATCAACAAATAATGGCGTATCGCTTCTGGTGAACTAGCCAGAGTAAGCTTGTAGATGTGACTGTGGTAAAATGGGGAGCAAGTGGCAGGAGTAACTATGACTCTCTTAGGGTTGCCAAATGACTCGTCAAAAGGCGAATTACATCGGCAAACCCGAGGAGCTCCCGGAAGGAGTACTGTGAAAGTCTTAAGATCAACAAATAATGGCGTATCGCTCTGGTGAACTGGCCAGAGTAAGCTTGTAGATGCGACTGTGGTAAAACGAGGAGCAAGTGGCAGGAGTAACTATGACTCTCTTAAGGTAGCCAAATGCCTCGTCAACAGGCGAATTCGAACGGCAAACTCGAGGAGCTCCCGGCAGGAGTACTGTGAAAGTCTTAAGGTCAACAAATAATGGCGTATCGCTTCTGGTGAACTAGCCAGAGTAAGCTTGTAGATGTGACTGTGTGAAACGGGGTGCAACTGGCAGGAGTAACTATGACTCTCTTAAGGTTGCCAAATGACTCGTCAAAAGGCGAATTACATCGGCAAACCCGAGGAGCTCCCGGAAGGAGTACTGTGAAAGTCTTAAGATCAACAAATAATGGCGTATCGCTTCTGGTGAACTAGCCAGAGTAAGTTTGTAGATGCGACTGTGGTAAAACGAGGAGCAAGTGGCAGGAGTAACTATGACTCTCTTAAGGTAGCCAAATGCCTCGTCAACAGGCGAATTCCAACGGCAAACTCGAGGAGCTCCCGGAAGGAGTACTGTGAAAGTCTTAAGATCAACAAATAATGGCGTATCGCTTCTGGTGAACTAGCCAGAGTAAGCTTGTAGATGCGACTGTGGTAAAACGAGGAGCAAGTGGCAGGAGTAACGATGACTCTCTTAAGGTAGCCAAATGCCTCGTCAACAGGCGAATTCCAACGGCAAACTCGAGGAGCTCCCGGCAGGAGTACTGTGAAAGTCTTAAGATCAACAAATAATGGCGTATCGCTTCTGGTGAACTAGCCAGAGTAAGCTTGTAGATGCGACTGTGGTAAAACGAGGAGCAAGTGGCAGGAGTAACTATGACTCTCTTAAGGTAGCCAAATGCCTCGTCAACAGGCGAATTCCAACGGCAAACTCGAGGAGCTCCCGGCAGGAGTACTGTGAAAGTCTTAAGGTCAACAAATAATGGCGTATCGCTTCTGGTGAACTAGCCAGAGTAAGCTTGTAGATGTGACTGTGGTAAAATGGGGAGCAAGTGGCAGGAGTAACTATGACTCATTTAAGGTTGCCAAATGCTTCGTCAACAGGCGAATTCCAACGGCAAACTCGAGGAGCTCCCGGAAGGAGTACTGTGAAAGTCTTAAGATCAACAAATAATGGCGTATCGCTTCTGGTGAACTACCCAGAGTAAGCTTGTAGATGCGACTGTGGTAAAACGAGGAGCAAGTGGCAGGAGTAACTATGACTCTCTTAAGGTAGCCAAATGCCTCGTCAACAGGCGAATTCCAACGGAAAACTCGAGGAGCTCCCAGCAGGAGTACTGTGAAAGTCTTAAGGTCAACAAATAATGGCGTATCGCTCTGGTGAACTAGCCAGAGTAAGCTTGTAGATGTGACTGTGGTAAAATGGGGAGCAAGTGGCAGGAGTAACTATGACTCTCTTAAGGTAGCCAAATGCTCGTCAACAGGAGAATTCCAACGGCAAACTCGAGGAGCTCCCGGCAGGAGTACTGTGAAAGTCTTAAGGACAACAAATAATGGCGTATCGCTTCTGGTGAACTAGCCAGAGTAAGCTTGTAGATGCGACTGTGGTAAAACGAGGAGCAAGTGGCAGGAGTAACTATGACTCTCTTAAGGTAGCCAAATGCCTCGTCAACAGGCGAATTCCAACGGCAAACTCGAGGAGCTCCCAGCAGGAGTACTGTGAAAGTCTTAAGGTCAACAAATAATGGCGTATCGCTTCTGGTGAACTAGCCAGAGTAAGCTTGTAGATGTGACTGTGGTAAAATGGGGAGCAAGTGGCAGGAGTACCTATGACTCTCTTAAGGTAGCCAAATGCCTCGTCAACAGGCGAATTCCAACGGCAAACTCGAGGAGCTCCCGGCAGGAGTACTGTGAAAGTCTTAAGGACAACAAATAATGGCGTATCGCTTCTGGTGAACTGGCCAGAGTAAGCTTGTAGATGCGACTGTGGTAAAACGAGGAGCAAGTGGCAGGAGTAACTATGACTCTCTTAAGGTAGCCAAATGCCTCGTCAACAGGCGAATTCCATCGGCAAACTCGAGGAGCTCCCGGAAGGAGTACTGGGAAAGCCTTAAGGTCAACTAATAATGGCGTATCGCTTCTGGTGAACTAGCCAGAGTAAGCTTGTAGATGTGACTGTGGTAAAATGGGGAGCAAGTGGCAGGAGTAACTATGACTCTCTTAGGGTTGCCAAATGACTCGTCAAAAGGCGAATTACATCGGCAAACCCGAGGAGCTCCCGGAAGGAGTACTGTGAAAGTCTTAAGGTCAACAAATAATGGCGTATCGCTCTGGTGAACTGGCCAGAGTAAGCTTGTAGATGCGACTGTGGTAAAACGAGGAGCAAGTGGCAGGAGTAACTATGACTCCCTTAAGGTAGCCAAATGCCTCGTCAACAGGCGAATTCGAACGGCAAACTCGAGGAGCTCCCGGCAGAAGTACTGTGAAAGTCTTAAGGTCAACAAATAATGGCGTATCGCTTCTGGTGAACTGGCCAGAGTAAGCTTGTAGATGCGACTGTGGTAAAACGAGGAGCAAGTGGCAGGAGTAACTATGACTCTCTTAAGGTAGCCAAATGCCTCGTCAACAGGCGAATTCCAACGGCAAACTCGAGGAGCTCCCGGAAGGAGTACTGTGAAAGCCTTAAGGTCAACAAATAATGGCGTATCGCTCCTGGTGAACTGGCCAGAGTAAGCTTGTAGATGTGACTGTGTGAAACGGGGTGCAACTGGCAGGAGTAACTATGACTCTCTTAAGGTAGCCAAATGACTCGTCAAAAGGCGAATTACATCGGCAAACCCGAGGAGCTCCCGGAAGGAGTACTGTGAAAGTCTTAAGATCAACAAATAATGGCGTATCGCTTCTGGTGAACTAGCCAGAGTAAGCTTGTAGATGCGACTGTGGTAAAACGAGGAGCAAGTGGCAGGAGTAACTATGACTCTCTTAAGGTAGCCAAATGCCTCGTCAACAGGCGAATTCCAACGGCAAACTCGAGGAGCTCCCGGAAGGAGTACTGTGAAAGTCTTAAGATCAACAAATAATGGCGTATCGCTTCTGGTGAACTAGCCAGAGTAAGCTTGTAGATGCGACTGTGGTAAAACGAGGAGCAAGTGGCAGGAGTAACTATGACTCTCTTAAGGTAGCCAAATGCCTCGTCAACAGGCGAATTCCAACGGCAAACTCGAGGAGCTCCCGGCAGGAGTACTGTGAAAGTCTTAAGATCAACAAATAATGGCGTATCGCTTCTGGTGAACTAGCCAGAGTAAGCTTGTAGATGCGACTGTGGTAAAACGAGGAGCAAGTGGCAGGAGTAACTATGACTCTCTTAAGGTAGCCAAATGCCTCGTCAACAGGCGAATTCCAACGGCAAACTCGAGGAGCTCCCGGCAGGAGTACTGTGAAAGTCTTAAGGTCAACAAATAATGGCGTATCGCTTCTGGTGAACTAGCCAGAGTAAGCTTGTAGATGTGACTGTGGTAAAATGGGGAGCAAGTGGCAGGAGTAACTATGACTCATTTAAGGTTGCCAAATGACTCGTCAACAGGCGAATTCCAACGGCAAACTCGAGGAGCTCCCGGAAGGAGTACTGTGAAAGTCTTAAGGTCAACAAATAATGGCGTATCGCTCTGGTGAACTGGCCAGAGTAAGCTTGTAGATGCGACTGTGGTAAAACGAGGAGCAAGTGGCAGGAGTAACTATGACTCCCTTAAGGTAGCCAAATGCCTCGTCAACAGGCGAATTCGAACGGCAAACTCGAGGAGCTCCCGGCAGGAGTACTGTGAAAGTCTTAAGGTCAACAAATAATGGCGTATCGCTTCTGGTGAACTGGCCAGAGTAAGCTTGTAGATGCGACTGTGGTAAAACGAGGAGCAAGTGGCAGGAGTAACTATGACTCTCTTAAGGTAGCCAAATGCCTCGTCAACAGGCGAATTCCAACGGCAAACTCGAGGAGCTCCCGGAAGGAGTACTGTGAAAGCCTTAAGGTCAACAAATAATGGCGTATCGCTCCTGGTGAACTGGCCAGAGTAAGCTTGTAGATGTGACTGTGTGAAACGGGGTGCAACTGGCAGGAGTAACTATGACTCTCTTAAGGTAGCCAAATGACTCGTCAAAAGGCGAATTACATCGGCAAACCCGAGGAGCTCCCGGAAGGAGTACTGTGAAAGTCTTAAGATCAACAAATAATGGCGTATCGCTTCTGGTGAACTAGCCAGAGTAAGCTTGTAGATGCGACTGTGGTAAAACGAGGAGCAAGTGGCAGGAGTAACTATGACTCTCTTAAGGTAGCCAAATGCCTCGTCAACAGGCGAATTCCAACGGCAAACTCGAGGAGCTCCCGGAAGGAGTACTGTGAAAGTCTTAAGATCAACAAATAATGGCGTATCGCTTCTGGTGAACTAGCCAGAGTAAGCTTGTAGATGCGACTGTGGTAAAACGAGGAGCAAGTGGCAGGAGTAACTATGACTCTCTTAAGGTAGCCAAATGCCTCGTCAACAGGCGAATTCCAACGGCAAACTCGAGGAGCTCCCGGCAGGAGTACTGTGAAAGTCTTAAGATCAACAAATAATGGCGTATCGCTTCTGGTGAACTAGCCAGAGTAAGCTTGTAGATGCGACTGTGGTAAAACGAGGAGCAAGTGGCAGGAGTAACTATGACTCTCTTAAGGTAGCCAAATGCCTCGTCAACAGGCGAATTCCAACGGCAAACTCGAGGAGCTCCCGGCAGGAGTACTGTGAAAGTCTTAAGGTCAACAAATAATGGCGTATCGCTTCTGGTGAACTAGCCAGAGTAAGCTTGTAGATGTGACTGTGGTAAAATGGGGAGCAAGTGGCAGGAGTAACTATGACTCTCTTAAGGTAGCCAAATGCCTCGTCAACAGGCGAATTCCAACGGCAAACTCGAGGAGCTCCCGGAAGGAGTACTGTGAAAGCCTTAAGGTCAACAAATAATGGCGTATCGCTCCTGGTGAACTGGCCAGAGTAAGCTTGTAGATGTGACTGTGTGAAACGGGGTGCAACTGGCAGGAGTAACTATGACTCTCTTAAGGTAGCCAAATGACTCGTCAAAAGGCGAATTACATCGGCAAACCCGAGGAGCTCCCGGAAGGAGTACTGTGAAAGTCTTAAGATCAACAAATAATGGCGTATCGCTTCTGGTGAACTAGCCAGAGTAAGCTTGTAGATGCGACTGTGGTAAAACGAGGAGCAAGTGGCAGGAGTAACTATGACTCTCTTAAGGTAGCCAAATGCCTCGTCAACAGGCGAATTCCAACGGCAAACTCGAGGAGCTCCCGGAAGGAGTACTGTGAAAGTCTTAAGATCAACAAATAATGGCGTATCGCTTCTGGTGAACTAGCCAGAGTAAGCTTGTAGATGCGACTGTGGTAAAACGAGGAGCAAGTGGCAGGAGTAACTATGACTCTCTTAAGGTAGCCAAATGCCTCGTCAACAGGCGAATTCCAACGGCAAACTCGAGGAGCTCCCGGCAGGAGTACTGTGAAAGTCTTAAGATCAACAAATAATGGCGTATCGCTTCTGGTGAACTAGCCAGAGTAAGCTTGTAGATGCGACTGTGGTAAAACGAGGAGCAAGTGGCAGGAGTAACTATGACTCTCTTAAGGTAGCCAAATGCCTCGTCAACAGGCGAATTCCAACGGCAAACTCGAGGAGCTCCCAGCAGGAGTACTGTGAAAGTCTTAAGGTCAACAAATAATGGCGTATCGCTTCTGGTGAACTAGCCAGAGTAAGCTTGTAGATGTGACTGTGGTAAAATGGGGAGCAAGTGGCAGGAGTACCTATGACTCTCTTAAGGTAGCCAAATGCCTCGTCAACAGGCGAATTCCAACGGCAAACTCGAGGAGCTCCCGGCAGGAGTACTGTGAAAGTCTTAAGGACAACAAATAATGGCGTATCGCTTCTGGTGAACTGGCCAGAGTAAGCTTGTAGATGCGACTGTGGTAAAACGAGGAGCAAGTGGCAGGAGTAACTATGACTCTCTTAAGGTAGCCAAATGCCTCGTCAACAGGCGAATTCCATCGGCAAACTCGAGGAGCTCCCGGAAGGAGTACTGGGAAAGCCTTAAGGTCAACTAATAATGGCGTATCGCTTCTGGTGAACTAGCCAGAGTAAGCTTGTAGATGTGACTGTGGTAAAATGGGGAGCAAGTGGCAGGAGTAACTATGACTCTCTTAGGGTTGCCAAATGACTCGTCAAAAGGCGAATTACATCGGCAAACCCGAGGAGCTCCCGGAAGGAGTACTGTGAAAGTCTTAAGGTCAACAAATAATGGCGTATCGCTCTGGTGAACTGGCCAGAGTAAGCTTGTAGATGCGACTGTGGTAAAACGAGGAGCAAGTGGCAGGAGTAACTATGACTCCCTTAAGGTAGCCAAATGCCTCGTCAACAGGCGAATTCGAACGGCAAACTCGAGGAGCTCCCGGCAGAAGTACTGTGAAAGTCTTAAGGTCAACAAATAATGGCGTATCGCTTCTGGTGAACTGGCCAGAGTAAGCTTGTAGATGCGACTGTGGTAAAACGAGGAGCAAGTGGCAGGAGTAACTATGACTCTCTTAAGGTAGCCAAATGCCTCGTCAACAGGCGAATTCCAACGGCAAACTCGAGGAGCTCCCGGAAGGAGTACTGTGAAAGCCTTAAGGTCAACAAATAATGGCGTATCGCTCCTGGTGAACTGGCCAGAGTAAGCTTGTAGATGTGACTGTGTGAAACGGGGTGCAACTGGCAGGAGTAACTATGACTCTCTTAAGGTAGCCAAATGACTCGTCAAAAGGCGAATTACATCGGCAAACCCGAGGAGCTCCCGGAAGGAGTACTGTGAAAGTCTTAAGATCAACAAATAATGGCGTATCGCTTCTGGTGAACTAGCCAGAGTAAGCTTGTAGATGCGACTGTGGTAAAACGAGGAGCAAGTGGCAGGAGTAACTATGACTCTCTTAAGGTAGCCAAATGCCTCGTCAACAGGCGAATTCCAACGGCAAACTCGAGGAGCTCCCGGAAGGAGTACTGTGAAAGTCTTAAGATCAACAAATAATGGCGTATCGCTTCTGGTGAACTAGCCAGAGTAAGCTTGTAGATGCGACTGTGGTAAAACGAGGAGCAAGTGGCAGGAGTAACTATGACTCTCTTAAGGTAGCCAAATGCCTCGTCAACAGGCGAATTCCAACGGCAAACTCGAGGAGCTCCCGGCAGGAGTACTGTGAAAGTCTTAAGATCAACAAATAATGGCGTATCGCTTCTGGTGAACTAGCCAGAGTAAGCTTGTAGATGCGACTGTGGTAAAACGAGGAGCAAGTGGCAGGAGTAACTATGACTCTCTTAAGGTAGCCAAATGCCTCGTCAACAGGCGAATTCCAACGGCAAACTCGAGGAGCTCCCGGCAGGAGTACTGTGAAAGTCTTAAGGTCAACAAATAATGGCGTATCGCTTCTGGTGAACTAGCCAGAGTAAGCTTGTAGATGTGACTGTGGTAAAATGGGGAGCAAGTGGCAGGAGTAACTATGACTCATTTAAGGTTGCCAAATGACTCGTCAACAGGCGAATTCCAACGGCAAACTCGAGGAGCTCCCGGAAGGAGTACTGTGAAAGTCTTAAGGTCAACAAATAATGGCGTATCGCTCTGGTGAACTGGCCAGAGTAAGCTTGTAGATGCGACTGTGGTAAAACGAGGAGCAAGTGGCAGGAGTAACTATGACTCCCTTAAGGTAGCCAAATGCCTCGTCAACAGGCGAATTCGAACGGCAAACTCGAGGAGCTCCCGGCAGGAGTACTGTGAAAGTCTTAAGGTCAACAAATAATGGCGTATCGCTTCTGGTGAACTGGCCAGAGTAAGCTTGTAGATGCGACTGTGGTAAAACGAGGAGCAAGTGGCAGGAGTAACTATGACTCTCTTAAGGTAGCCAAATGCCTCGTCAACAGGCGAATTCCAACGGCAAACTCGAGGAGCTCCCGGAAGGAGTACTGTGAAAGCCTTAAGGTCAACAAATAATGGCGTATCGCTCCTGGTGAACTGGCCAGAGTAAGCTTGTAGATGTGACTGTGTGAAACGGGGTGCAACTGGCAGGAGTAACTATGACTCTCTTAAGGTAGCCAAATGACTCGTCAAAAGGCGAATTACATCGGCAAACCCGAGGAGCTCCCGGAAGGAGTACTGTGAAAGTCTTAAGATCAACAAATAATGGCGTATCGCTTCTGGTGAACTAGCCAGAGTAAGCTTGTAGATGCGACTGTGGTAAAACGAGGAGCAAGTGGCAGGAGTAACTATGACTCTCTTAAGGTAGCCAAATGCCTCGTCAACAGGCGAATTCCAACGGCAAACTCGAGGAGCTCCCGGAAGGAGTACTGTGAAAGTCTTAAGATCAACAAATAATGGCGTATCGCTTCTGGTGAACTAGCCAGAGTAAGCTTGTAGATGCGACTGTGGTAAAACGAGGAGCAAGTGGCAGGAGTAACTATGACTCTCTTAAGGTAGCCAAATGCCTCGTCAACAGGCGAATTCCAACGGCAAACTCGAGGAGCTCCCGGCAGGAGTACTGTGAAAGTCTTAAGATCAACAAATAATGGCGTATCGCTTCTGGTGAACTAGCCAGAGTAAGCTTGTAGATGCGACTGTGGTAAAACGAGGAGCAAGTGGCAGGAGTAACTATGACTCTCTTAAGGTAGCCAAATGCCTCGTCAACAGGCGAATTCCAACGGCAAACTCGAGGAGCTCCCGGCAGGAGTACTGTGAAAGTCTTAAGGTCAACAAATAATGGCGTATCGCTTCTGGTGAACTAGCCAGAGTAAGCTTGTAGATGTGACTGTGGTAAAATGGGGAGCAAGTGGCAGGAGTAACTATGACTCTCTTAAGGTAGCCAAATGCCTCGTCAACAGGCGAATTCCAACGGCAAACTCGAGGAGCTCCCGGAAGGAGTACTGTGAAAGCCTTAAGGTCAACAAATAATGGCGTATCGCTCCTGGTGAACTGGCCAGAGTAAGCTTGTAGATGTGACTGTGTGAAACGGGGTGCAACTGGCAGGAGTAACTATGACTCTCTTAAGGTAGCCAAATGACTCGTCAAAAGGCGAATTACATCGGCAAACCCGAGGAGCTCCCGGAAGGAGTACTGTGAAAGTCTTAAGATCAACAAATAATGGCGTATCGCTTCTGGTGAACTAGCCAGAGTAAGCTTGTAGATGCGACTGTGGTAAAACGAGGAGCAAGTGGCAGGAGTAACTATGACTCTCTTAAGGTAGCCAAATGCCTCGTCAACAGGCGAATTCCAACGGCAAACTCGAGGAGCTCCCGGAAGGAGTACTGTGAAAGTCTTAAGATCAACAAATAATGGCGTATCGCTTCTGGTGAACTAGCCAGAGTAAGCTTGTAGATGCGACTGTGGTAAAACGAGGAGCAAGTGGCAGGAGTAACTATGACTCTCTTAAGGTAGCCAAATGCCTCGTCAACAGGCGAATTCCAACGGCAAACTCGAGGAGCTCCCGGCAGGAGTACTGTGAAAGTCTTAAGATCAACAAATAATGGCGTATCGCTTCTGGTGAACTAGCCACAGTAAGCTTGTAGATGCGACTGTGGTAAAACGAGGAGCAAGTGGCAGGAGTAACTATGACTCTCTTAAGGTAGCCAAATGACTCGTCAACAGGCGAATTCGAACGGCAAACTCGAGGAGCTCCCGGCAGGAGTACTGTGAAAGTCTTAAGGACAACAAATAATGGCGTATCGCTTCTGGTGAACTGGCCAGAGTAAGCTTGTAGATGCGACTGTGGTAAAACGAGGAGCAAGTGGCAGGAGTAACTATGACTCTCTTAAGGTAGCCAAATGCCTCGTCAACAGGCGAATTCCATCGGCAAACTCGAGGAGCTCCCGGAAGGAGTACTGGGAAAGCCTTAAGGTCAACAAATAATGGCGTATCGCTTCTGGTGAACTAGCCAGAGTAAGCTTGTAGATGTGACTGTGGTAAAATGGGGAGCAAGTGGCAGGAGTAACTATGACTCTCTTAGGGTTGCCAAATGACTCGTCAATAGGCGAATTACATCGGCAAACCCGAGGAGCTCCCGGAAGGAGTACTGTGAAAGTCTTAAGGTCAACAAATAATGGCGTATCGCTCTGGTGAACTGGCCAGAGTAAGCTTGTAGATGCGACTGTGGTAAAACGAGGAGCAAGTGGCAGGAGTAACTATGACTCTCTTAAGGTAGCCAAATGCCTCGTCAACAGGCGAATTCCATCGGCAAACTCGAGGAGCTCCCGGAAGGAGTACTGGGAAAGCCTTAAGGTCAACAAATAATGGCGTATCGCTTCTGGTGAACTAGCCAGAGTAAGCTTGTAGATGTGACTGTGTGAAACGGGGTGCAACTGGCAGGAGTAACTATGACTCTCTTAAGGTAGCCAAATGACTCGTCAAAAGGCGAATTACATCGGCAAACCCGAGGAGCTCCCGGAAGGAGTACTGTGAAAGTCTTAACATCAACAAATAATGGCGTATCGCTTCTGGTGAACTAGCCAGAGTAAGCTTGTAGATGCGACTGTGGTAAAACGAGGAGCAAGTGGCAGGAGTAACTATGACTCTCTTAAGGTAGCCAAATGATTCGTCAACAGGCGAATTCCAACGGCAAACTCGAGGAGCTCCCGGAAGGAGTACTGTGAAAGTCTTAAGATCAACAAATAATGGCGTATCGCTTCTGGTGAACTAGCCAGAGTAAGCTTGTAGATGCGACTGTGGTAAAACGAGGAGCAAGTGGCAGGAGTAACTATGACTCTCTTAAGGTAGCCAAATGCCTCGTCAACAGGCGAATTCCAACGGCAAACTCGAGGAGCTCCCGGCAGGAGTACTGTGAAAGTCTTAAGATCAACAAATAATGGCGTATCGCTTCTGGTGAACTAGCCAGAGTAAGCTTGTAGATGCGACTGTGGTAAAACGAGGAGCAAGTGGCAGGAGTAACTATGACTCTCTTAAGGTAGCCAAATGCCTCGTCAACAGGCGAATTCGAACGGCAAACTCGAGGAGCTCCCGGCAGGAGTACTGTGAAAGTCTTAAGGTCAACAAATAATGGCGTATCGCTTCTGGTGAACTAGCCAGAGTAAGCTTGTAGATGTGACTGTGGTAAAATGGGGAGCAAGTGGCAGGAGTAACTATGACTCATTTAAGGTTGCCAAATGACTCGTCAACAGGCGAATTCCAACGGCAAACTCGAGGAGCTCCCGGAAGGAGTACTGTGAAAGTCTTAAGATCAACAAATAATGGCGTATCGCTTCTGGTGAACTACCCAGAGTAAGCTTGTAGATGCGACTGTGGTAAAACGAGGAGCAAGTGGCAGGAGTAACTATGACTCTCTTAAGGTAGCCAAATGCCTCGTCAACAGGCGAATTCCAACGGCAAACTCGAGGAGCTCCCAGCAGGAGTACTGTGAAAGTCTTAAGGTCAACAAATAATGGCGTATCGCTTCTGGTGAACTAGCCAGAGTAAGCTTGTAGATGTGACTGTGGTAAAATGGGGAGCAAGTGGCAGGAGTAACTATGACTCTCTTAAGGTAGCCAAATGCCTCGTCAACAGGAGAATTCCAACGGCAAACTCGAGGAGCTCCCGGCAGGAGTACTGTGAAAGTCTTAAGGACAACAAATAATGGCGTATCGCTTCTGGTGAACTAGCCAGAGTAAGCTTGTAGATGCGACTGTGGTAAAACGAGGAGCAAGTGGCAGGAGTAACTATGACTCTCTTAAGGTAGCCAAATGCCTCGTCAACAGGCGAATTCCAACGGCAAACTCGAGGAGCTCCCAGCAGGAGTACTGTGAAAGTCTTAAGGTCAACAAATAATGGCGTATCGCTTCTGGTGAACTAGCCAGAGTAAGCTTGTAGATGTGACTGTGGTAAAATGGGGAGCAAGTGGCAGGAGTAACTATGACTCTCTTAAGGTAGCCAAATGCCTCGTCAACAGGCGAATTCCAACGGCAAACTCGAGGAGCTCCCGGCAGGAGTACTGTGAAAGTCTTAAGGACAACAAATAATGGCGTATCGCTTCTGGTGAACTGGCCAGAGTAAGCTTGTAGATGCGACTGTGGTAAAACGAGGAGCAAGTGGCAGGAGTAACTATGACTCTCTTAAGGTAGCCAAATGCCTCGTCAACAGGCGAATTCCATCGGCAAACTCGAGGAGCTCCCGGAAGGAGTACTGGGAAAGCCTTAAGGTCAACAAATAATGGCGTATCGCTTCTGGTGAACTAGCCAGAGTAAGCTTGTAGATGTGACTGTGGTAAAATGGGGAGCAAGTGGCAGGAGTAACTATGACTCTCTTAGGGTTGCCAAATGACTCGTCAAAAGGCGAATTACATCGGCAAACCCGAGGAGCTCCCGGAAGGAGTACTGTGAAAGTCTTAAGGTCAACAAATAATGGCGTATCGCTCTGGTGAACTGGCCAGAGTAAGCTTGTAGATGCGACTGTGGTAAAACGAGGAGCAAGTGGCAGGAGTAACTATGACTCCCTTAAGGAAGCCAAATGCCTCGTCAACAGGCGAATTCGAACGGCAAACTCGAGGAGCTCCCGGCAGGAGTACTGTGAAAGTCTTAAGGTCAACAAATAATGGCGTATCGCTTCTGGTGAACTAGCCAGAGTAAGCTTGTAGATGTGACTGTGGTAAAATGGGGAGCAAGTGGCAGGAGTAACTATGACTCTCTTAAGGTAGCCAAATGCCTCGTCAACAGGAGAATTCCAACGGCAAACTCGAGGAGCTCCCGGCAGGAGTACTGTGAAAGTCTTAAGGACAACAAATAATGGCGTATCGCTTCTGGTGAACTAGCCAGAGTAAGCTTGTAGATGCGACTGTGGTAAAACGAGGAGCAAGTGGCAGGAGTAACTATGACTCTCTTAAGGTAGCCAAATGCCTCGTCAACAGGCGAATTCCAACGGCAAACTCGAGGAGCTCCCAGCAGGAGTACTGTGAAAGTCTTAAGGTCAACAAATAATGGCGTATCGCTTCTGGTGAACTAGCCAGAGTAAGCTTGTAGATGTGACTGTGGTAAAATGGGGAGCAAGTGGCAGGAGTAACTATGACTCTCTTAAGGTAGCCAAATGCCTCGTCAACAGGCGAATTCCAACGGCAAACTCGAGGAGCTCCCGGCAGGAGTACTGTGAAAGTCTTAAGGACAACAAATAATGGCGTATCGCTTCTGGTGAACTGGCCAGAGTAAGCTTGTAGATGCGACTGTGGTAAAACGAGGAGCAAGTGGCAGGAGTAACTATGACTCTCTTAAGGTAGCCAAATGCCTCGTCAACAGGCGAATTCCATCGGCAAACTCGAGGAGCTCCCGGAAGGAGTACTGGGAAAGCCTTAAGGTCAACAAATAATGGCGTATCGCTTCTGGTGAACTAGCCAGAGTAAGCTTGTAGATGTGACTGTGGTAAAATGGGGAGCAAGTGGCAGGAGTAACTATGACTCTCTTAGGGTTGCCAAATGACTCGTCAAAAGGCGAATTACATCGGCAAACCCGAGGAGCTCCCGGAAGGAGTACTGTGAAAGTCTTAAGGTCAACAAATAATGGCGTATCGCTCTGGTGAACTGGCCAGAGTAAGCTTGTAGATGCGACTGTGGTAAAACGAGGAGCAAGTGGCAGGAGTAACTATGACTCCCTTAAGGAAGCCAAATGCCTCGTCAACAGGCGAATTCGAACGGCAAACTCGAGGAGCTCCCGGCAGGAGTACTGTGAAAGTCTTAAGGTCAACAAATAATGGCGTATCGCTTCTGGTGAACTGGCCAGAGTAAGCTTGTAGATGCGACTGTGGTAAAACGAGGAGCAAGTGGCAGGAGTAACTATGACTCTCTTAAGGTAGCCAAATGCCTCGTCAACAGGCGAATTCCAACGGCAAACTCGAGGAGCTCCCGGAAGGAGTACTGTGAAAGCCTTAAGGTCAACAAATAATGGCGTATCGCTCCTGGTGAACTGGCCAGAGTAAGCTTGTAGATGAGACGGTGTGAAACGGGGTGCAACTGGCAGGAGTAACTATGACTCTCTTAAGGTAGCCAAATGACTCGTCAAAAGGCGAATTACATCGGCAAACCCGAGGAGCTCCCGGAAGGAGTACTGGGAAAGCCTTAAGGTCAACAAATAATGGCGTATCGCTTCTGGTGAACTAGCCAGAGTAAGCTTGTAGATGTGACTGTGGTAAAATGGGGAGCAAGTGGCAGGAGTAACTATGACTCTCTTAGGGTTGCCAAATGACTCGTCAAAAGGCGAATTACATCGGCAAACCCGAGGAGCTCCCGGAAGGAGTACTGTGAAAGTCTTAAGGTCAACAAATAATGGCGTATCGCTCTGGTGAACTGGCCAGAGTAAGCTTGTAGATGCGACTGTGGTAAAACGAGGAGCAAGTGGCAGGAGTAACTATGACTCCCTTAAGGAAGCCAAATGCCTCGTCAACAGGCGAATTCGAACGGCAAACTCGAGGAGCTCCCGGCAGGAGTACTGTGAAAGTCTTAAGGTCAACAAATAATGGCGTATCGCTTCTGGTGAACTGGCCAGAGTAAGCTTGTAGATGCGACTGTGGTAAAACGAGGAGCAAGTGGCAGGAGTAACTATGACTCTCTTAAGGTAGCCAAATGCCTCGTCAACAGGCGAATTCCAACGGCAAACTCGAGGAGCTCCCGGAAGGAGTACTGTGAAAGCCTTAAGGTCAACAAATAATGGCGTATCGCTCCTGGTGAACTGGCCAGAGTAAGCTTGTAGATGAGACGGTGTGAAACGGGGTGCAACTGGCAGGAGTAACTATGACTCTCTTAAGGTAGCCAAATGACTCGTCAAAAGGCGAATTACATCGGCAAACCCGAGGAGCTCCCGGAAGGAGTACTGTGAAAGTCTTAAGATCAACAAATAATGGCGTATCGCTTCTGGTGAACTAGCCAGAGTAAGCTTGTAGATGCGACTGTGGTAAAACGAGGAGCAAGTGGCAGGAGTAACTATGACTCTCTTAAGGTAGCCAAATGCCTCGTCAACAGGCGAATTCCAACGGCAAACTCGAGGAGCTCCCGGAAGGAGTACTGTGAAAGTCTTAAGATCAACAAATAATGGCGTATCGCTTCTGGTGAACTAGCCAGAGTAAGCTTGTAGATGCGACTGTGGTAAAACGAGGAGCAAGTGGCAGGAGTAACTATGACTCTCTTAAGGTAGCCAAATGCCTCGTCAACAGGCGAATTCCAACGGCAAACTCGAGGAGCTCCCGGCAGGAGTACTGTGAAAGTCTTAAGATCAACAAATAATGGCGTATCGCTTCTGGTGAACTAGCCAGAGTAAGCTTGTAGATGCGACTGTGGTAAAACGAGGAGCAAGTGGCAGGAGTAACTATGACTCTCTTAAGGTAGCCAAATGCCTCGTCAACAGGCGAATTCCAACGGCAAACTCGAGGAGCTCCCGGCAGGAGTACTGTGAAAGTCTTAAGGTCAACAAATAATGGCGTATCGCTTCTGGTGAACTGGCCAGAGTAAGCTTGTAGATGCGACTGTGGTAAAACGAGGAGCAAGTGGCAGGAGTAACTATGACTCTCTTAAGGTAGCCAAATGCCTCGTCAACAGGCGAATTCCAACGGCAAACTCGAGGAGCTCCCGGCAGGAGTACTGTGAAAGTCTTAAGGACAACAAATAATGGCGTATCGCTTCTGGTGAACTAGCCAGAGTAAGCTTGTAGATGCGACTGTGGTAAAACGAGGAGCAAGTGGCAGGAGTAACTATGACTCTCTTAAGGTAGCCAAATGCCTCGTCAACAGGCGAATTCCAACGGCAAACTCGAGGAGCTCCCAGCAGGAGTACTGTGAAAGTCATAAGGTCAACAAATAATGGCGTATCGCTTCTGGTGAACTAGCCAGAGTAAGCTTGTAGATGTGACTGTGGTAAAATGGGGAGCAAGTGGCAGGAGTAACTATGACTCCCTTAAGGTTGCCAAATGACTCGTCAACAGGCGAATTCCAACGGCAAACTCGAGGAGCTCCCGGAAGGAGTACTGTGAAAGTCTTAAGATCAACAAATAATGGCGTATCGCTTCTGGTGAACTAGCCACAGTAAGCTTGTAGATGCGACTGTGGTAAAACGAGGAGCAAGTGGCAGGAGTAACTATGACTCTCTTAAGGTAGCCAAATGCCTCGTCAACAGGCGAATTCCAACGGCAAACTCGAGGAGCTCCCAGCAGGAGTACTGTGAAAGTCTTAAGGTCAACAAATAATGGCGTATCGCTTCTGGTGAACTAGCCAGAGTAAGCTTGTAGATGTGACTGTGGTAAAATGGGGAGCAAGTGGCAGGAGTAACTATGACTCTCTTAAGGTAGCCAAATGCCTCGTCAACAGGCGAATTCCAACGGCAAACTCGAGGAGCTCCCGGCAGGAGTACTGTGAAAGTCTTAAGGACAACAAATAATGGCGTATCGCTTCTGGTGAACTGGCCAGAGTAAGCTTGTAGATGCGACTGTGGTAAAACGAGGAGCAAGTGGCAGGAGTAACTATGACTCTCTTAAGGTAGCCAAATGCCTCGTCAACAGGCGAATTCCATCGGCAAACTCGAGGAGCTCCCGGAAGGAGTACTGGGAAAGCCTTAAGGTCAACAAATAATGGCGTATCGCTTCTGGTGAACTAGCCAGAGTAAGCTTGTAGATGTGACTGTGGTAAAATGGGGAGCAAGTGGCAGGAGTAACTATGACTCTCTTAGGGTTGCCAAATGACTCGTCAAAAGGCGAATTACATCGGCAAACCCGAGGAGCTCCCGGAAGGAGTACTGTGATAGTCTTAAGGTCAACAAATAATGGCGTATCGCTCTGGTGAACTGGCCAGAGTAAGCTTGTAGATGCGACTGTGGTAAAACGAGGAGCAAGTGGCAGGAGTAACTATGACTCTCTTAAGGTAGCCAAATGCCTCGTCAACAGGCGAATTCGAACGGCAAACTCGAGGAGCTCCCGGCAGGAGTACTGTGAAAGTCTTAAGGTCAACAAATAATGGCGTATCGCTTCTGGTGAACTAGCCAGAGTAAGCTTGTTGATGTGACTGTGTGAAACGGGGTGCAACTGGCAGGAGTAACTATGACTCTCTTAAGGTAGCCAAATGACTCGTCAAAAGGCGAATTACATCGGCAAACCCGAGGAGCTCCCGGAAGGAGTCCTGTGAAAGTCTTAAGATCAACAAATAATGGCGTATCGCTTCTGGTGAACTAGCCAGAGTAAGCTTGTAGATGCGACTGTGGTAAAACGAGGAGCAAGTGGCAGGAGTAACTATGACTCTCTTAAGGTAGCCAAATGCCTCGTCAACAGGCGAATTCCAACGGCAAACTCGAGGAGCTCCCGGAAGGAGTACTGTGAAAGTCTTAAGATCAACAAATAATGGCGTATCGCTTCTGGTGAACTAGCCAGAGTAAGCTTGTAGATGCGACTGTGGTAAAACGAGGAGCAAGTGGCAGGAGTAACTATGACTCTCTTAAGGTAGCCAAATGCCTCGTCAACAGGCGAATTCCAACGGCAAACTCGAGGAGCTCCCGGCAGGAGTACTGTGAAAGTCTTAAGATCAACAAATAATGGCGTATCGCTTCTGGTGAAGTAGCCAGAGTAAGCTTGTAGATGCGACTGTGGTAAAACGAGGAGCAAGTGGCAGGAGTAACTATGACTCTCTTAAGGTAGCCAAATGCCTCGTCAACAGGCGAATTCCAACGGCAAACTCGAGGAGCTCCCGGCAGGAGTACTGTGAAAGTCTTAAGGTCAACAAATAATGGCGTATCGCTTCTGGTGAACTAGCCAGAGTAAGCTTGTAGATGTGACTGTGGTAAAATGGGGAGCAAGTGGCAGGAGTAACTATGACTCATTTAAGGTTGCCAAATGACTCGTCAACAGGCGAATTCCAACGGCAAACTCGAGGAGCTCCCGGAAGGAGTACTGTGAAAGTCTTAAGATCAACAAATAATGGCGTATCGCTTCTGGTGAACTACCCAGAGTAAGCTTGTAGATGCGACTGTGGTAAAACGAGGAGCAAGTGGCAGGTGTAACTATGACTCTCTTAAGGTAGCCAAATGCCTCGTCAACAGGCGAATTCCAACGGCAAACTCGAGGAGCTCCCAGCAGGAGTACTGTGAAAGTCTTAAGGTCAACAAATAATGGCGTATCGCTTCTGGTGAACTAGCCAGAGTAAGCTTGTAGATGTGACTGTGGTAAAATGGGGAGCAAGTGGCAGGAGTAACTATGACTCTCTTAAGGTAGCCAAATGCCTCGTCAACAGGCGAATTCCAACGGCAAACTCGAGGAGCTCCCGGCAGGAGTACTGTGAAAGTCTTAAGGACAACAAATAATGGCGTATCGCTTCTGGTGAACTGGCCAGAGTAAGCTTGTAGATGCGACTGTGGTAAAACGAGGAGCAAGTGGCAGGAGTAACTATGACTCTCTTAAGGTAGCCAAATGCCTCGTCAACAGGCGAATTCCATCGGCAAACTCGAGGAGCTCCCGGAAGGAGTACTGGGAAAGCCTTAAGGTCAACAAATAATGGCGTATCGCTTCTGGTGAACTAGCCAGAGAAAGCTTGTAGATGTGACTGTGGTAAAATGGGGAGCAAGTGGCAGGAGTAACTATGACTCTCTTAGGGTTGCCAAATGACTCGTCAAAAGGCGAATTACATCGGCAAACCCGAGGAGCTCCCGGAAGGAGTACTGTGAAAGTCTTAAGGTCAACAAATAATGGCGTATCGCTCTGGTGAACTGGCCAGAGTAAGCTTGTAGATGCGACTGTGGTAAAACGAGGAGCAAGTGGCAGGAGTAACTATGACTCCCTTAAGGTAGCCAAATGCCTCGTCAACAGGCGAATTCGAACGGCAAACTCGAGGAGCTCCCGGCAGGAGTACTGTGAAAGTCTTAAGGTCAACAAATAATGGCGTATCGCTTCTGGTGAACTGGCCAGAGTAAGCTTGTAGATGCGACTGTGGTAAAACGAGGAGCAAGTGGCAGGAGTAACTATGACTCTCTTAAGGTAGCCAAATGCCTCGTCAACAGGCGAATTCCAACGGCAAACTCGAGGAGCTCCCGGAAGGAGTACTGTGAAAGCCTTAAGGTCAACAAATAATGGCGTATCGCTCCTGGTGAACTGGCCAGAGTAAGCTTGTAGATGTGACTGTGTGAAACGGGGTGACCCTGGCAGGAGTAACTATGACTCTCTTAAGGTAGCCAAATGACTCGTCAAAAGGCGAATTACATCGGCAAACCCGAGGAGCTCCCGGAAGGAGTACTGTGAAAGTCTTAAGATCAACAAATAATGGCGTATCGCTTCTGGTGAACTAGCCAGAGTAAGCTTGTAGATGCGACTGTGGTAAAACGAGGAGCAAGTGGCAGGAGTAACTATGACTCTCTTAAGGTAGCCAAATGCCTCGTCAACAGGAGAATTCCAACGGCAAACTCGAGGAGCTCCCGGAAGGAGTACTGTGAAAGTCTTAAGATCAACAAATAATGGCGTATCGCTTCTGGTGAACTAGCCAGAGTAAGCTTGTAGATGCGACTGTGGTAAAACGAGGAGCAAGTGGCAGGAGTAACTATGACTCTCTTAAGGTAGCCAAATGCCTCGTCAACAGGCGAATTCCAACGGCAAACTCGAGGCGCTCCCGGCAGGAGTACTGTGAAAGTCTTAAGATCAACAAATAATGGCGTATCGCTTCTGGTGAACTAGCCAGAGTAAGCTTGTAGATGCGACTGTGGTAAAACAAGGAGCAAGTGGCAGGAGTAACTATGACTCTCTTAAGGTAGCCAAATGCCTCGTCAACAGGCGAATTCCAACGGCAAACTCGAGGAGCTCCCGGCAGGAGTACTGTGAAAGTCTTAAGGTCAACAAATAATGGCGTATCGCTTCTGGTGAACTAGCCAGAGTAAGCTTGTAGATGTGACTGTGGTAAAATGGGGAGCAAGTGGCAGGAGTAACTATGACTCTCTTAAGGTAGCCAAATGCCTCGTCAACAGGCGAATTCCAACGGCAAACTCGAGGAGCTCCCGGCAGGAGTACTGTGAAAGTCTTAAGGACAACAAATAATGGCGTATCGCTTCTGGTGAACTGGCCAGAGTAAGCTTGTAGATGCGACTGTGGTAAAACGAGGAGCAAGTGGCAGGAGTAACTATGACTCTCTTAAGGTAGCCAAATGCCTCGTCAACAGGCGAATTCCACCGGCAAACTCGAGGAGCTCCCGGAAGGAGTACTGGAAAAGCCTTAAGGTCAACAAATAATGGCGTATCGCTTCTGGTGAACTAGCCAGAGTAAGCTTGTAGATGTGACTGTGGTAAAATGGGGAGCAAGTGGCAGGAGTAACTATGACTCTCTTAGGGTTGCCAAATGACTCGTCAAAAGGCGAATTACATCGGCAAACCCGAGGAGCTCCCGGAAGGAGTACTGTGAAAGTCTTAAGGTCAACAAATAATGGCGTATCGCTCTGGTGAACTGGCCAGAGTAAGCTTGTAGATGCGACTGTGGTAAAACGAGGAGCAAGTGGCAGGAGTAACTATGACTCTCTTAAGGTAGCCAAATGCCTCGTCAACAGGCGAATTCGAACGGCAAACTCGAGGAGCTCCCGGCAGGAGTACTGTGAAAGTCTTAAGGTCAACAAATAATGGCGTATCGCTTCTGGTGAACTAGCCAGAGTAAGCTTGTAGATGTGACTGTGTGAAACGGGGTGCAACTGGCAGGAGTAACTATGACTCTCTTAAGGTAGCCAAATGACTCGTCAAAAGGCGAATTACATCGGCAAACCCGAGGAGCTCCCGGAAGGAGTACTGTGAAAGTCTTAAGATCAACAAATAATGGCGTATCGCTTCTGGTGAACTAGCCAGAGTAAGCTTGTAGATGCGACTGTGGTAAAACGAGGAGCAAGTGGCAGGAGTAACTATGACTCTCTTAAGGTAGCCAAATGCCTCGTCAACAGGCGAATTCCAACGGCAAACTCGAGGAGCTCCCGGAAGGAGTACTGTGAAAGTCTTAAGATCAACAAATAATGGCGTATCGCTTCTGGTGAACTAGCCAGAGTAAGCTTGTAGATGCGACTGTGGTAAAACGAGGAGCAAGTGGCAGGAGTAACTATGACTCTCTTAAGGTAGCCAAATGCCTCGTCAACAGGCGAATTCCAACGGCAAACTCGAGGAGCTCCCGGCAGGAGTACTGTGAAAGTCTTAAGATCAACAAATAATGGCGTATCGCTTCTGGTGAACTAGCCAGAGTAAGCTTGTAGATGCGACTGTGGTAAAACGAGGAGCAAGTGGCAGGAGTAACTATGACTCTCTTAAGGTAGCCAAATGCCTCGTCAACAGGCGAATTCCAACGGCAAACTCGAGGAGCTCCCGGCAGGAGTACTGTGAAAGTCTTAAGGTCAACAAATAATGGCGTATCGCTTCTGGTGAACTAGCCAGAGTAAGCTTGTAGATGTGACTGTGGTAAAATGGGGAGCAAGTGGCAGGAGTAACTATGACTCATTTAAGGTTGCCAAATGACTCGTCAACAGGCGAATTCCAACGGCAAACTCGAGGAGCTCCCGGAAGGAGTACTGTGAAAGTCTTAAGATCAACAAATAATGGCGTATCGCTTCTGGTGAACTACCCAGAGTAAGCTTGTAGATGCGACTGTGGTAAAACGAGGAGCAAGTGGCAGGAGTAACTATGACTCTCTTAAGGTAGCCAAATGCCTCGTCAACAGGCGAATTCCAACGGCAAACTCGAGGAGCTCCCAGCAGGAGTACTGTGAAAGTCTTAAGGTCAACAAATAATGGCGTATCGCTTCTGGTGAACTAGCCAGAGTAAGCTTGTAGATGTGACTGTGGTAAAATGGGGAGCAAGTGGCAGGAGTAACTATGACTCTCTTAAGGTAGCCAAATGCCTCGTCAACAGGAGAATTCCAACGGCAAACTCGAGGAGCTCCCGGCAGGAGTACTGTGAAAGTCTTAAGGACAACAAATAATGGCGTATCGCTTCTGGTGAACTAGCCAGAGTAAGCTTGTAGATGCGACTGTGGTAAAACGAGGAGCAAGTGGCAGGAGTAACTATGACTCTCTTAAGGTAGCCAAATGCCTCGTCAACAGGCGAATTCCAACGGCAAACTCGAGGAGCTCCCAGCAGGAGTACTGTGAAAGTCTTAAGGTCAACAAATAATGGCGTATCGCTTCTGGTGAACTAGCCAGAGTAAGCTTGTAGATGTGACTGTGGTAAAATGGGGAGCAAGTGGCAGGAGTAACTATGACTCTCTTAAGGTAGCCAAATGCCTCGTCAACAGGCGAATTCCAACGGCAAACTCGAGGAGCTCCCGGCAGGAGTACTGTGAAAGTCTTAAGGACAACAAATAATGGCGTATCGCTTCTGGTGAACTGGCCAGAGTAAGCTTGTAGATGCGACTGTGGTAAAACGAGGAGCAAGTGGCAGGAGTAACTATGACTCTCTTAAGGTAGCCAAATGCCTCGTCAACAGGCGAATTCCATCGGCAAACTCGAGGAGCTCCCGGAAGGAGTACTGGGAAAGCCTTAAGGTCAACAATAATGGCGTATCGCTTCTGGTGAAGTAGCCAGAGTAAGCTTGTAGATGTGACTGTGGTAAAATGGGGAGCAAGTGGCAGGAGTAACTATGACTCTCTTAGGGTTGCCAAATGACTCGTCAAAAGGCGAATTACATCGGCAAACCCGAGGAGCTCCCGGAAGGAGTACTGTGAAAGTCTTAAGGTCAACAAATAATGGCGTATCGCTCTGGTGAACTGGCCAGAGTAAGCTTGTAGATGCGACTGTGGTAAAACGAGGAGCAAGTGGCAGGAGTAACTATGACTCCCTTAAGGTAGCCAAATGCCTCGTCAACAGGCGAATTCGAACGGCAAACTCGAGGAGCTCCCGGCAGGAGTACTGTGAAAGTCTTAAGGTCAACAAATAATGGCGTATCGCTTCTGGTGAACTGGCCAGAGTAAGCTTGTAGATGCGACTGTGGTAAAACGAGGAGCAAGTGGCAGGAGTAACTATGACTCTCTTAAGGTAGCCAAATGCCTCGTCAACAGGCGAATTCCAACGGCAAACTCGAGGAGCTCCCGGAAGGAGTACTGTGAAAGCCTTAAGGTCAACAAATAATGGCGTATCGCTCCTGGTGAACTGGCCAGAGTAAGCTTGTAGATGTGACTGTGTGAAACGGGGTGCAACTAGCAGGAGTAACTATGACTCTCTTAAGGTAGCCAAATGACTCGTCAAAAGGCGAATTACATCGGCAAACCCGAGGAGCTCCCGGAAGGAGTACTGTGAAAGTCTTAAGATCAACAAATAATGGCGTATCGCTTCTGGTGAACTAGCCAGAGTAAGCTTGTAGATGCGACTGTGGTAAAACGAGGAGCAAGTGGCAGGAGTAACTATGACTCTCTTAAGGTAGCCAAATGCCTCGTCAACAGGCGAATTCCAACGGCAAACTCGAGGAGCTCCCGGAAGGAGTACTGTGAAAGTCTTAAGATCAACAAATAATGGCGTATCGCTTCTGGTGAACTAGCCAGAGTAAGCTTGTAGATGCGACTGTGGTAAAACGAGGAGCAAGTGGCAGGAGTAACTATGACTCTCTTAAGGTAGCCAAATGCCTCGTCAACAGGCGAATTCCAACGGCAAACTCGAGGAGCTCCCGGAAGGAGTACTGTGAAAGTCTTAAGATCAACAAATAATGGCGTATCGCTTCTGGTGAACTAGCCAGAGTAAGCTTGTAGATGCGACTGTGGTAAAACGAGGAGCAAGTGGCAGGAGTAACTATGACTCTCTTAAGGTAGCCAAATGCCTCGTCAACAGGCGAATTCCAACGGCAAACTCGAGGAGCTCCCGGCAGGAGTACTGTGAAAGTCTTAAGATCAACAAATAATGGCGTATCGCTTCTGGTGAACTAGCCAGAGTAAGCTTGTAGATGCGACTGTGGTAAAACGAGGAGCAAGTGGCAGGAGTAACTATGACTCTCTTAAGGTAGCCAAATGCCTCGTCAACAGGCGAATTCCAACGGCAAACTCGAGGAGCTCCCGGCAGGAGTACTGTGAAAGTCTTAAGGTCAACAAATAATGGCGTATCGCTTCTGGTGAACTGGCCAGAGTAAGCTTGTAGATGCGACTGTGGTAAAACGAGGAGCAAGTGGCAGGAGTAACTATGACTCTCTTAAGGTAGCCAAATGCCTCGTCAACAGGAGAATTCCAACGGCAAACTCGAGGAGCTCCCGGCAGGAGTACTGTGAAAGTCTTAAGGACAACAAATAATGGCGTATCGCTTCTGGTGAACTAGCGAGAGTAAGCTTGTAGATGCGACTGTGGTAAAACGAGGAGCAAGTGGCAGGAGTAACTATGACTCTCTTAAGGTAGCCAAATGCCTCGTCAACAGGCGAATTCCAACGGCAAACTCGAGGAGCTCCCAGCAGGAGTACTGTGAAAGTCTTAAGGTCAACAAATAATGGCGTATCGCTTCTGGTGAACTAGCCAGAGTAAGCTTGTAGATGTGACTGTGGTAAAATGGGGAGCAAGTGGCAGGAGTAACTATGACTCTCTTAAGGTAGCCAAATGCCTCGTCAACAGGCGAATTCCAACGGCAAACTCGAGGAGCTCCCGGCAGGAGTACTGTGAAAGTCTTAAGGACAACAAATAATGGCGTATCGCTTCTGGTGAACTGGCCAGAGTAAGCTTGTAGATGCGACTGTGGTAAAACGAGGAGCAAGTGGCAGGAGTAACTATGACTCTCTTAAGGTAGCCAAATGCCTCGTCAACAGGCGAATTCCATCGGCAAACTCGAGGAGCTCCCGGAAGGAGTACTGGGAAAGCCTTAAGGTCAACAAATAATGGCGTATCGCTTCTGGTGAACTAGCCAGAGTAAGCTTGTAGATGTGACTGTGGTAAAATGGGGAGCAAGTGGCAGGAGTAACTATGACTCTCTTAGGGTTGCCAAATGACTCGTCAAAAGGCGAATTACATCGGCAAACCCGAGGAGCTCCCGGAAGGAGTACTGTGAAAGTCTTAAGGTCAACAAATAATGGCGTATCGCTCTGGTGAACTGGCCAGAGTAAGCTTGTAGATGCGACTGTGGTAAAACGAGGAGCAAGTGGCAGGAGTAACTATGACTCCCTTAAGGTAGCCAAATGCCTCGTCAACAGGCGAATTCGAACGGCAAACTCGAGGAGCTCCCGGCAGGAGTACTGTGAAAGTCTTAAGGTCAACAAATAATGGCGTATCGCTTCTGGTGAACTGGCCAGAGTAAGCTTGTAGATGCGACTGTGGTAAAACGAGGAGCAAGTGGCAGGAGTAACTATGACTCTCTTAAGGTAGCCAAATGCCTCGTCAACAGGCGAATTCCAACGGCAAACTCGAGGAGCTCCCGGAAGGAGTACTGTGAAAGCCTTAAGGTCAACAAATAATGGCGTATCGCTCCTGGTGAACTGGCCAGAGTAAGCTTGTAGATGTGACTGTGTGAAACGGGGTGCAACTGGCAGGAGTAACTATGACTCTCTTAAGGTAGCCAAATGACTCGTCAAAAGGCGAATTACATCGGCAAACCCGAGGAGCTCCCGGAAGGAGTACTGTGAAAGTCTTAAGATCAACAAATAATGGCGTATCGCTTCTGGTGAACTAGCCAGAGTAAGCTTGTAGATGCGACTGTGGTAAAACGAGGAGCAAGTGGCAGGAGTAACTATGACTCTCTTAAGGTAGCCAAATGCCTCGTCAACAGGCGAATTCCAACGGCAAACTCGAGGAGCTCCCGGCAGGAGTACTGTGAAAGTCTTAAGATCAACAAATAATGGCGTATCGCTTCTGGTGAACTAGCCAGAGTAAGCTTGTAGATGCGACTGTGGTAAAACGAGGAGCAAGTGGCAGGAGTAACTATGACTCTCTTAAGGTAGCCAAATGCCTCGTCAACAGGCGAATTCCAACGGCAAACTCGAGGAGCTCCCGGCAGGAGTACTGTGAAAGTCTTAAGGTCAACAAATAATGGCGTATCGCTTCTGGTGAACTAGCCAGAGTAAGCTTGTAGATGTGACTGTGGTAAAATGGGGAGCAAGTGGCAGGAGTAACTATGACTCATTTAAGGTTGCCAAATGACTCGTCAACAGGCGAATTCCAACGGCAAACTCGAGGAGCTCCCGGAAGGAGTACTGTGAAAGTCTTAAGATCAACAAATAATGGCGTATCGCTTCTGGTGAACTACCCAGAGTAAGCTTGTAGATGCGACTGTGGTAAAACGAGGAGCAAGTGGCAGGAGTAACTATGACTCTCTTAAGGTAGCCAAATGCCTCGTCAACAGGCGAATTCCAACGGCAAACTCGAGGAGCTCCCAGCAGGAGTACTGTGAAAGTCTTAAGGTCAACAAATAATGGCGTATCGCTTCTGGTGAACTAGCCAGAGTAAGCTTGTAGATGTGACTGTGGTAAAATGGGGAGCAAGTGGCAGGAGTAACTATGACTCTCTTAAGGTAGCCAAATGCCTCGTCAACAGGAGAATTCCAACGGCAAACTCGAGGAGCTCCCGGCAGGAGTACTGTGAAAGTCTTAAGGACAACAAATAATGGCGTATCGCTTCTGGTGAACTAGCCAGAGTAAGCTTGTAGATGCGACTGTGGTAAAACGAGGAGCAAGTGGCAGGAGTAACTATGACTCTCTTAAGGTAGCCAAATGCCTCGTCAACAGGCGAATTCCAACGGCAAACTCGAGGAGCTCCCAGCAGGAGTACTGTGAAAGTCTTAAGGTCAACAAATAATGGCGTATCGCTTCTGGTGAACTAGCCAGAGTAAGCTTGTAGATGTGACTGTGGTAAAATGGGGAGCAAGTGGCAGGAGTAACTATGACTCTCTTAAGGTAGCCAAATGCCTCGTCAACAGGCGAATTCCAACGGCAAACTCGAGGAGCTCCCGGCAGGAGTACTGTGAAAGTCTTAAGGACAACAAATAATGGCGTATCGCTTCTGGTGAACTGGCCAGAGTAAGCTTGTAGATGCGACTGTGGTAAAACGAGGAGCAAGTGGCAGGAGTAACTATGACTCTCTTAAGGTAGCCAAATGCCTCGTCAACAGGCGAATTCCATCGGCAAACTCGAGGAGCTCCCGGAAGGAGTACTGGGAAAGCCTTAAGGTCAACAATAATGGCGTATCGCTTCTGGTGAAGTAGCCAGAGTAAGCTTGTAGATGTGACTGTGGTAAAATGGGGAGCAAGTGGCAGGAGTAACTATGACTCTCTTAGGGTTGCCAAATGACTCGTCAAAAGGCGAATTACATCGGCAAACCCGAGGAGCTCCCGGAAGGAGTACTGTGAAAGTCTTAAGGTCAACAAATAATGGCGTATCGCTCTGGTGAACTGGCCAGAGTAAGCTTGTAGATGCGACTGTGGTAAAACGAGGAGCAAGTGGCAGGAGTAACTATGACTCCCTTAAGGTAGCCAAATGCCTCGTCAACAGGCGAATTCGAACGGCAAACTCGAGGAGCTCCCGGCAGGAGTACTGTGAAAGTCTTAAGGTCAACAAATAATGGCGTATCGCTTCTGGTGAACTGGCCAGAGTAAGCTTGTAGATGCGACTGTGGTAAAACGAGGAGCAAGTGGCAGGAGTAACTATGACTCTCTTAAGGTAGCCAAATGCCTCGTCAACAGGCGAATTCCAACGGCAAACTCGAGGAGCTCCCGGAAGGAGTACTGTGAAAGCCTTAAGGTCAACAAATAATGGCGTATCGCTCCTGGTGAACTGGCCAGAGTAAGCTTGTAGATGTGACTGTGTGAAACGGGGTGCAACTAGCAGGAGTAACTATGACTCTCTTAAGGTAGCCAAATGACTCGTCAAAAGGCGAATTACATCGGCAAACCCGAGGAGCTCCCGGAAGGAGTACTGTGAAAGTCTTAAGATCAACAAATAATGGCGTATCGCTTCTGGTGAACTAGCCAGAGTAAGCTTGTAGATGCGACTGTGGTAAAACGAGGAGCAAGTGGCAGGAGTAACTATGACTCTCTTAAGGTAGCCAAATGCCTCGTCAACAGGCGAATTCCAACGGCAAACTCGAGGAGCTCCCGGAAGGAGTACTGTGAAAGTCTTAAGATCAACAAATAATGGCGTATCGCTTCTGGTGAACTAGCCAGAGTAAGCTTGTAGATGCGACTGTGGTAAAACGAGGAGCAAGTGGCAGGAGTAACTATGACTCTCTTAAGGTAGCCAAATGCCTCGTCAACAGGCGAATTCCAACGGCAAACTCGAGGAGCTCCCGGAAGGAGTACTGTGAAAGTCTTAAGATCAACAAATAATGGCGTATCGCTTCTGGTGAACTAGCCAGAGTAAGCTTGTAGATGCGACTGTGGTAAAACGAGGAGCAAGTGGCAGGAGTAACTATGACTCTCTTAAGGTAGCCAAATGCCTCGTCAACAGGCGAATTCCAACGGCAAACTCGAGGAGCTCCCGGCAGGAGTACTGTGAAAGTCTTAAGATCAACAAATTATGGCGTATCGCTTCTGGTGAACTAGCCAGAGTAAGCTTGTAGATGCGACTGTGGTAAAACGAGGAGCAAGTGGCAGGAGTAACTATGACTCTCTTAAGGTAGCCAAATGCCTCGTCAACAGGCGAATTCCAACGGCAAACTCGAGGAGCTCCCGGCAGGAGTACTGTGAAAGTCTTAAGGTCAACAAATAATGGCGTATCGCTTCTGGTGAACTGGCCAGAGTAAGCTTGTAGATGCGACTGTGGTAAAACGAGGAGCAAGTGGCAGGAGTAACTATGACTCTCTTAAGGTAGCCAAATGCCTCGTCAACCGGAGAATTCCAACGGCAAACTCGAGGAGCTCCCGGCAGGAGTACTGTGAAAGTCTTAAGGACAACAAATAATGGCGTATCGCTTCTGGTGAACTAGCGAGAGTAAGCTTGTAGATGCGACTGTGGTAAAACGAGGAGCAAGTGGCAGGAGTAACTATGACTCTCTTAAGGTAGCCAAATGCCTCGTCAACAGGCGAATTCCAACGGCAAACTCGAGGAGCTCCCAGCAGGAGTACTGTGAAAGTCTTAAGGTCAACAAATAATGGCGTATCGCTTCTGGTGAACTAGCCAGAGTAAGCTTGTAGATGTGACTGTGGTAAAATGGGGAGCAAGTGGCAGGAGTAACTATGACTCTCTTAAGGTAGCCAAATGCCTCGTCAACAGGCGAATTCCAACGGCAAACTCGAGGAGCTCCCGGCAGGAGTACTGTGAAAGTCTTAAGGACAACAAATAATGGCGTATCGCTTCTGGTGAACTGGCCAGAGTAAGCTTGTAGATGCGACTGTGGTAAAACGAGGAGCAAGTGGCAGGAGTAACTATGACTCTCTTAAGGTAGCCAAATGCCTCGTCAACAGGCGAATTCCATCGGCAAACTCGAGGAGCTCCCGGAAGGAGTACTGGGAAAGCCTTAAGGTCAACAAATAATGGCGTATCGCTTCTGGTGAACTAGCCAGAGTAAGCTTGTAGATGTGACTGTGGTAAAATGGGGAGCAAGTGGCAGGAGTAACTATGACTCTCTTAGGGTTGCCAAATGACTCGTCAAAAGGCGAATTACATCGGCAAACCCGAGGAGCTCCCGGAAGGAGTACTGTGAAAGTCTTAAGGTCAACAAATAATGGCGTATCGCTCTGGTGAACTGGCCAGAGTAAGCTTGTAGATGCGACTGTGGTAAAACGAGGAGCAAGTGGCAGGAGTAACTATGACTCCCTTAAGGTAGCCAAATGCCTCGTCAACAGGCGAATTCGAACGGCAAACTCGAGGAGCTCCCGGCAGGAGTACTGTGAAAGTCTTAAGGTCAACAAATAATGGCGTATCGCTTCTGGTGAACTGGCCAGAGTAAGCTTGTAGATGCGACTGTGGTAAAACGAGGAGCAAGTGGCAGGAGTAACTATGACTCTCTTAAGGTAGCCAAATGCCTCGTCAACAGGCGAATTCCAACGGCAAACTCGAGGAGCTCCCGGAAGGAGTACTGTGAAAGCCTTAAGGTCAACAAATAATGGCGTATCGCTCCTGGTGAACTGGCCAGAGTAAGCTTGTAGATGTGACTGTGTGAAACGGGGTGCAACTGGCAGGAGTAACTATGACTCTCTTAAGGTAGCCAAATGACTCGTCAAAAGGCGAATTACATCGGCAAACCCGAGGAGCTCCCGGAAGGAGTACTGTGAAAGTCTTAAGATCAACAAATAATGGCGTATCGCTTCTGGTGAACTAGCCAGAGTAAGCTTGTAGATGCGACTGTGGTAAAACGAGGAGCAAGTGGCAGGAGTAACTATGACTCTCTTAAGGTAGCCAAATGCCTCGTCAACAGGAGAATTCCAACGGCAAACTCGAGGAGCTCCCGGAAGGAGTACTGTGAAAGTCTTAAGATCAACAAATAATGGCGTATCGCTTCTGGTGAACTAGCCAGAGTAAGCTTGTAGATGCGACTGTGGTAAAACGAGGAGCAAGTGGCAGGAGTAACTATGACTCTCTTAAGGTAGCCAAATGCCTCGTCAACAGGCGAATTCCAACGGCAAACTCGAGGAGCTCCCGGCAGGAGTACTGTGAAAGTCTTAAGATCAACAAATAATGGCGTATCGCTTCTGGTGAACTAGCCAGAGTAAGCTTGTAGATGCGACTGTGGTAAAACGAGGAGCAAGTGGCAGGAGTAACTATGACTCTCTTAAGGTAGCCAAATGCCTCGTCAACAGGCGAATTCCAACGGCAAACTCGAGGAGCTCCCGGCAGGAGTACTGTGAAAGTCTTAAGGTCAACAAATAATGGCGTATCGCTTCTGGTGAACTAGCCAGAGTAAGCTTGTAGATGTGACTGTGGTAAAATGGGGAGCAAGTGGCAGGAGTAACTATGACTCTCTTAAGGTAGCCAAATGCCTCGTCAACAGGCGAATTCCAACGGCAAACTCGAGGAGCTCCCGGCAGGAGTACTGTGAAAGTCTTAAGGACAACAAATAATGGCGTATCGCTTCTGGTGAACTGGCCAGAGTAAGCTTGTAGATGCGACTGTGGTAAAACGAGGAGCAAGTGGCAGGAGTAACTATGACTCTCTTAAGGTAGCCAAATGCCTCGTCAACAGGCGAATTCCATCGGCAAACTCGAGGAGCTCCCGGAAGGAGTACTGGGAAAGCCTTAAGGTCAACAAATAATGGCGTGTCGCTTCTGGTGAACTAGCCAGAGTAAGCTTGTAGATGTGACTGTGGTAAAATGGGGAGCAAGTGGCAGGAGTAACTATGACTCTCTTAGGGTTGCCAAATGACTCGTCAAAAGGCGAATTACATCGGCAAACCCGAGGAGCTCCCGGAAGGAGTACTGTGAAAGTCTTAAGGTCAACAAATAATGGCGTATCGCTCTGGTGAACTGGCCAGAGTAAGCTTGTAGATGCGACTGTGGTAAAACGAGGAGCAAGTGGCAGGAGTAACTATGACTCTCTTAAGGTTGCCAAATGCCTCGTCAACAGGCGAATTCGAACGGCAAACTCGAGGAGCTCCCGGCAGGAGTACTGTGAAAGTCTTAAGGTCAACAAATAATGGCGTATCGCTTCTGGTGAACTAGCCAGAGTAAGCTTGTAGATGTGACTGTGTGAAACGGGGTGCAACTGGCAGGAGTAACTATGACTCTCTTAAGGTAGCCAAATGACTCGTCAAAAGGCGAATTACATCGGCAAACCCGAGGAGCTCCCGGAAGGAGTACTGTGAAAGTCTTAAGATCAACAAATAATGGCGTATCGCTTCTGGTGAACTAGCCAGAGTAAGCTTGTAGATGCGACTGTGGTAAAACGAGGAGCAAGTGGCAGGAGTAACTATGACTCTCTTAAGGTAGCCAAATGCCTCGTCAACAGGCGAATTCCAACGGCAAACTCGAGGAGCTCCCGGCAGGAGTACTGTGAAAGTCTTAAGATCAACAAATAATGGCGTATCGCTTCTGGTGAACTAGCCAGAGTAAGCTTGTAGATGCGACTGTGGTAAAACGAGGAGCAAGTGGCAGGAGTAACTATGACTCTCTTAAGGTAGCCAAATGCCTCGTCAACAGGCGAATTCCAACGGCAAACTCGAGGAGCTCCCGGCAGGAGTACTGTGAAAGTCTTAAGGTCAACAAATAATGGCGTATCGCTTCTGGTGAACTACCCAGAGTAAGCTTGTAGATGCGACTGTGGTAAAACGAGGAGCAAGTGGCAGGAGTAACTATGACTCTCTTAAGGTAGCCAAATGCCTCGTCAACAGGCGAATTCCAACGGCAAACTCGAGGAGCTCCCAGCAGGAGTACTGTGAAAGTCTTAAGGTCAACAAATAATGGCGTATCGCTTCTGGTGAACTAGCCAGAGTAAGCTTGTAGATGTGACTGTGGTAAAATGGGGAGCAAGTGGCAGGAGTAACTATGACTCTCTTAAGGTAGCCAAATGCCTCGTCAACAGGAGAATTCCAACGGCAAACTCGAGGAGCTCCCGGCAGGAGTACTGTGAAAGTCTTAAGGACAACAAATAATGGCGTATCGCTTCTGGTGAACTAGCCAGAGTAAGCTTGTAGATGCGACTGTGGTAAAACGAGGAGCAAGTGGCAGGAGTTACTATGACTCTCTTAAGGTAGCCAAATGCCTCGTCAACAGGCGAATTCCAACGGCAAACTCGAGGAGCTCCCAGCAGGAGTACTGTGAAAGTCTTAAGGTCAACAAATAATGGCGTATCGCTTCTGGTGAACTAGCCAGAGTAAGCTTGTAGATGTGACTGTGGTAAAATGGGGAGCAAGTGGCAGGAGTAACTATGACTCTCTTAAGGTAGCCAAATGCCTCGTCAACAGGCGAATTCCAACGGCAAACTCGAGGAGCTCCCGGCAGGAGTACTGTGAAAGTCTTAAGGACAACAAATAATGGCGTATCGCTTCTGGTGAACTGGCCAGAGTAAGCTTGTAGATGCGACTGTGGTAAAACGAGGAGCAAGTGGCAGGAGTAACTATGACTCTCTTAAGGTAGCCAAATGCCTCGTCAACAGGCGAATTCCATCGGCAAACTCGAGGAGCTCCCGGAAGGAGTACTGGGAAAGCCTTAAGATCAACAAATAATGGCGTATCGCTTCTGGTGAACTAGCCAGAGTAAGCTTGTAGATGTGACTGTGGTAAAATGGGGAGCAAGTGGCAGGAGTAACTATGACTCTCTTAGGGTTGCCAAATGACTCGTCAAAAGGCGAATTACATCGGCAAACCCGAGTAGCTCCCGGAAGGAGTACTGTGAAAGTCTTAAGGTCAACAAATAATGGCGTATCGCTCTGGTGAACTGGCCAGAGTAAGCTTGTAGATGCGACTGTGGTAAAACGAGGAGCAAGTGGCAGGAGTAACTATGACTCCCTTAAGGTAGCCAAATGCCTCGTCAACAGGCGAATTCGAACGGCAAACTCGAGGAGCTCCCGGCAGGAGTACTGTGAAACTCTTAAGGTCAACAAATAATGGCGTATCGCTTCTGGTGAACTGGCCAGAGTAAGCTTGTAGATGCGACTGTGGTAAAACGAGGAGCAAGTGGCAGGAGTAACTATGACTCTCTTAAGGTAGCCAAATGCCTCGTCAACAGGCGAATTCCAACGGCAAACTCGAGGAGCTCCCGGAAGGAGTACTGTGAAAGCCTTAAGGTCAACAAATAATGGCGTATCGCTCCTGGTGAACTGGCCAGAGTAAGCTTGTAGATGTGACTGTGTGAAACGGGGTGCAACTGGCAGGAGTAACTATGACTCTCTTAAGGTAGCCAAATGACTCGTCAAAAGGCGAATTACATCGGCAAACCCGAGGAGCTCCCGGAAGGAGTACTGTGAAAGTCTTAAGATCAACAAATAATGGCGTATCGCTTCTGGTGAACTAGCCAGAGTAAGCTTGTAGATGCGACTGTGGTAAAACGAGGAGCAAGTGGCAGGAGTAACTATGACTCTCTTAAGGTAGCCAAATGCCTCGTCAACAGGCGAATTCCAACGGCAAACTCGAGGAGCTCCCGGAAGGAGTACTGTGAAAGTCTTAAGATCAACAAATAATGGCGTATCGCTTCTGGTGAACTAGCCAGAGTAAGCTTGTAGATGCGACTGTGGTAAAACGAGGAGCAAGTGGCAGGAGTAACTATGACTCTCTTAAGGTAGCCAAATGCCTCGTCAACAGGCGAATTCCAACGGCAAACTCGAGGAGCTCCCGGCAGGAGTACTGTGAAAGTCTTAAGATCAACAAATAATGGCGTATCGCTTCTGGTGAACTAGCCAGAGTAAGCTTGTAGATGCGACTGTGGTAAAACGAGGAGCAAGTGGCAGGAGTAACTATGACTCTCTTAAGGTAGCCAAATGCCTCGTCAACAGGCGAATTCCAACGGCAAACTCGAGGAGCTCCCGGAAGGAGTACTGTGAAAGCCTTAAGGTCAACAAATAATGGCGTATCGCTCCTGGTGAACTGGCCAGAGTAAGCTTGTAGATGTGACTGTGTGAAACGGGGTGCAACTGGCAGGAGTAACTATGACTCTCTTAAGGTAGCCAAATGACTCGTCAAAAGGCGAATTACATCGGCAAACCCGAGGAGCTCCCGGAAGGAGTACTGTGAAAGTCTTAAGATCAACAAATAATGGCGTATCGCTTCTGGTGAACTAGCCAGAGTAAGCTTGTAGATGCGACTGTGGTAAAACGAGGAGCAAGTGGCAGGAGTAACTATGACTCTCTTAAGGTAGCCAAATGCCTCGTCAACAGGAGAATTCCAACGGCAAACTCGAGGAGCTCCCGGAAGGAGTACTGTGAAAGTCTGAAGATCAACAAATAATGGCGTATCGCTTCTGGTGAACTAGCCAGAGTAAGCTTGTAGATGCGACTGTGGAAAAACGAGGAGCAAGTGGCAGGAGTAACTATGACTCTCTTAAGGTAGACAAATGCCTCGTCAACAGGCGAATTCCAACGGCAAACTCGAGGAGCTCCCGGCAGGAGTACTGTGAAAGTCTTAAGATCAACAAATAATGGCGTATCGCTTCTGGTGAACTAGCCAGAGTAAGCTTGTAGATGCGACTGTGGTAAAACGAGGAGCAAGTGGCAGGAGTAACTATGACTCTCTTAAGGTTGCCAAATGCCTCGTCAACAGGCGAATTCCAACGGCAAACTCGAGGAGCTCCCGGCAGGAGTACTGTGAAAGTCTTAAGGTCAACAAATAATGGCGTATCGCTTCTGGTGAACTAGCCAGAGTAAGCTTGTAGATGTGACTGTGGTAAAATGGGGAGCAAGTGGCAGGAGTAACTATGACTCTCTTAAGGTAGCCAAATGCCTCGTCAACAGGCATATTCCAACGGCAAACTCGAGGAGCTCCCAGCAGGAGTACTGTGAAAGTCTTAAGGTCAACAAATAATGGCGTATCGCTTCTGGTGAACTAGCCAGAGTAAGCTTGTAGATGTGACTGTGGTAAAATGGGGAGCAAGTGGCAGGAGTAACTATGACTCTCTTAAGGTAGCCAAATGCCTCGTCAACAGGCGAATTCCAACGGCAAACTCGAGGAGCTCCCGGCAGGAGTACTGTGAAAGTCTTAAGGACAACAAATAATGGCGTATCGCTTCTGGTGAACTGGCCAGAGTAAGCTTGTAGATGCGACTGTGGTAAAACGAGGAGCAAGTGGCAGGAGTAACTATGACTCTCTTAAGGTAGCCAAATGCCTCGTCAACAGGCGAATTCCATCGGCAAACTCGAGGAGCTCCCGGAAGGAGTACTGGGAAAGCCTTAAGGTCAACAAATAATGGCGTATCGCTTCTGGTGAACTAGCCAGAGTAAGCTTGTAGATGTGACTGTGGTAAAATGGGGAGCAAGTGGCAGGAGTAACTATGACTCTCTTAGGGTTGCCAAATGACTCGTCAAAAGGCGAATTACATCGGCAAACCCGAGGAGCTCCCGGAAGGAGTACTGTGAAAGTCTTAAGGTCAACAAATAATGGCGTATCGCTCTGGTGAACTGGCCAGAGTAAGCTTGTAGATGCGACTGTGGTAAAACGAGGAGCAAGTGGCAGGAGTAACTATGACTCCCTTAAGGTAGCCAAATGCCTCGTCAACAGGCGAATTCGAACGGCAAACTCGAGGAGCTCCCGGCAGGAGTACTGTGAAAGTCTTAAGGTCAACAAATAATGGCGTATCGCTTCTGGTGAACTGGCCAGAGTAAGCTTGTAGATGCGACTGTGGTAAAACGAGGAGCAAGTGGCAGGAGTAACTATGACTCTCTTAAGGTAGCCAAATGCCTCGTCAACAGGCGAATTCCAACGGCAAACTCGAGGAGCTCCCGGAAGGAGTACTGTGAAAGCCTTAAGGTCAACAAATAATGGCGTATCGCTCCTGGTGAACTGGCCAGAGTAAGCTTGTAGATGTGACTGTGTGAAACGGGGTGCAACTGGCAGGAGTAACTATGACTCTCTTAAGGTAGCCAAATGACTCGTCAAAAGGCGAATTACATCGGCAAACCCGAGGAGCTCCCGGAAGGAGTACTGTGAAAGTCTTAAGATCAACAAATAATGGCGTATCGCTTCTGGTGAACTAGCCAGAGTAAGCTTGTAGATGCGACTGTGGTAAAACGAGGAGCAAGTGGCAGGAGTAACTATGACTCTCTTAAGGTAGCCAAATGCCTCGTCAACAGGCGAATTCCAACGGCAAACTCGAGGAGCTCCCGGAAGGAGTACTGTGAAAGTCTTAAGATCAACAAATAATGGCGTATCGCTTCTGGTGAACTAGCCAGAGTAAGCTTGTAGATGCGACTGTGGTAAAACGAGGAGCAAGTGGCAGGAGTAACTATGACTCTCTTAAGGTAGCCAAATGCCTCGTCAACAGGCGAATTCCAACGGCAAACTCGAGGAGCTCCCGGCAGGAGTACTGTGAAAGTCTTAAGATCAACAAATAATGGCGTATCGCTTCTGGTGAACTAGCCAGAGTAAGCTTGTAGATGCGACTGTGGTAAAACGAGGAGCAAGTGGCAGGAGTAACTATGACTCTCTTAAGGTAGCCAAATGCCTCGTCAACAGGCGAATTCCAACGGCAAACTCGAGGAGCTCCCGGAAGGAGTACTGTGAAAGCCTTAAGGTCAACAAATAATGGCGTATCGCTCCTGGTGAACTGGCCAGAGTAAGCTTGTAGATGTGACTGTGTGAAACGGGGTGCAACTGGCAGGAGTAACTATGACTCTCTTAAGGTAGCCAAATGACTCGTCAAAAGGCGAATTACATCGGCAAACCCGAGGAGCTCCCGGAAGGAGTACTGTGAAAGTCTTAAGATCAACAAATAATGGCGTATCGCTTCTGGTGAACTAGCCAGAGTAAGCTTGTAGATGCGACTGTGGTAAAACGAGGAGCAAGTGGCAGGAGTAACTATGACTCTCTTAAGGTAGCCAAATGCCTCGTCAACAGGAGAATTCCAACGGCAAACTCGAGGAGCTCCCGGAAGGAGTACTGTGAAAGTCTTAAGATCAACAAATAATGGCGTATCGCTTCTGGTGAACTAGCCAGAGTAAGCTTGTAGATGCGACTGTGGTAAAACGAGGAGCAAGTGGCAGGAGTAACTATGACTCTCTTAAGGTAGACAAATGCCTCGTCAACAGGCGAATTCCAACGGCAAACTCGAGGAGCTCCCGGCAGGAGTACTGTGAAAGTCTTAAGATCAACAAATAATGGCGTATCGCTTCTGGTGAACTAGCCAGAGTAAGCTTGTAGATGCGACTGTGGTAAAACGAGGAGCAAGTGGCAGGAGTAACTATGACTCTCTTAAGGTAGCCAAATGCCTCGTCAACAGGCGAATTCCAACGGCAAACTCGAGGAGCTCCCGGCAGGAGTACTGTGAAAGTCTTAAGGTCAACAAATAATGGCGTATCGCTTCTGGTGAACTAGCCAGAGTAAGCTTGTAGATGTGACTGTGGTAAAATGGGGAGCAAGTGGCAGGAGTAACTGTGACTCTCTTAAGGTAGCCAAATGCCTCGTCAACAGGCGAATTCCAACGGCAAACTCGAGGAGCTCCCGGCAGGAGTACTGTGAAAGTCTTAAGGACAACAAATAATGGCGTATCGCTTCTGGTGGACTGGCCAGAGTAAGCTTGTAGATGCGACTGTGGTAAAACGAGGAGCAAGTGGCAGGAGTAACTATGACTCTCTTAAGGTAGCCAAATGCCTCGTCAACAGGCGAATTCCATCGGCAAACTCGAGGAGCTCCCGGAAGGAGTACTGGGAAAGCCTTAAGGTCAACAAATAATGGCGTATCGCTTCTGGTGAACTAGCCAGAGTAAGCTTGTAGATGTGACTGTGGTAAAATGGGGAGCAAGTGGCAGGAGTAACTATGACTCTCTTAGGGTTGCCAAATGACTCGTCAAAAGGCGAATTACATCGGCAAACCCGAGGAGCTCCCGGAAGGAGTACTGTGAAAGTCTTAAGGTCAACAAATAATGGCGTATCGCTCTGGTGAACTGGCCAGAGTAAGCTTGTAGATGCGACTGTGGTAAAACGAGGAGCAAGTGGCAGGAGTAACTATGACTCTCTTAAGGTAGCCAAATGCCTCGTCAACAGGCGAATTCGAACGGCAAACTCGAGGAGCTCCCGGCAGGAGTACTGTGAAAGTCTTAAGGTCAACAAATAATGGCGTATCGCTTCTGGTGAACTAGCCAGAGTAAGCTTGTAGATGTGACTGTGTGAAACGGGGTGCAACTGGCAGGAGTAACTATGACTCTCTTAAGGTAGCCAAATGCCTCGTCAACAGGCGAATTACATCGGCAAACCCGAGGAGCTCCCGGAAGGAGTACTGTGAAAGTCTTAAGATCAACAAATAATGGCGTATCGCTTCTGGTGAACTAGCCAGAGTAAGCTTGTAGATGCGACTGTGGTAAAACGAGGAGCAAGTGGCAGGAGTAACTATGACTCTCTTAAGGTAGCCAAATGCCTCGTCAACAGGCGAATTCCAACGGCAAACTCGAGGAGCTCCCGGAAGGAGTACTGTGAAAGTCTTAAGATCAACAAATAATGGCGTATCGCTTCTGGTGAACTAGCCAGAGTAAGCTTGTAGATGCGACTGTGGTAAAACGAGGAGCAAGTGGCAGGAGTAACTATGACTCTCTTAAGGTAGCCAAATGCCTCGTCAACAGGCGAATTCCAACGGCAAACTCGAGGAGCTCCCGGCAGGAGTACTGTGAAAGTCTTAAGATCAACAAATAATGGCGTATCGCTTCTGGTGAACTAGCCAGAGTAAGCTTGTAGATGCGACTGTGGTAAAACGAGGAGCAAGTGGCAGGAGTAACTATGACTCTCTTAAGGTAGCCAAATGCCTCGTCAACAGGCGAATTCCAACGGCAAACTCGAGGAGCTCCCGGCAGGAGTACTGTGAAAGTCTTAAGGTCAACAAATAATGGCGTATCGCTTCTGGTGAACTAGCCAGAGTAAGCTTGTAGATGTGACTGTGGTAAAATGGGGAGCAAGTGGCAGGAGTAACTATGACTCATTTAAGGTTGCCAAATGACTCGTCAACAGGCGAATTCCAACGGCAAACTCGAGGAGCTCCCGGAAGGAGTACTGTGAAAGTCTTAAGATCAACAAATAATGGCGTATCGCTTCTGGTGAACTACCCAGAGTAAGCTTGTAGATGCGACTGTGGTAAAACGAGGAGCAAGTGGCAGGAGTAACTATGACTCTCTTAAGGTAGCCAAATGCCTCGTCAACAGGCGAATTCCAACGGCAAACTCGAGGAGCTCCCAGCAGGAGTACTGTGAAAGTCTTAAGGTCAACAAATAATGGCGTATCGCTTCTGGTGAACTAGCCAGAGTAAGCTTGTAGATGTGACTGTGGTATAATGGGGAGCAAGTGGCAGGAGTAACTATGACTCTCTTAAGGTAGCCAAATGCCTCGTCAACAGGAGAATTCCAACGGCAAACTCGAGGAGCTCCCGGCAGGAGTACTGTGAAAGTCTTAAGGACAACAAATAATGGCGTATCGCTTCTGGTGAACTAGCCAGAGTAAGCTTGTAGATGCGACTGTGGTAAAACGAGGAGCAAGTGGCAGGAGTAACTATGACTCTCTTAAGGTAGCCAAATGCCTCGTCAACAGGCGAATTCCAACGGCAAACTCGAGGAGCTCCCAGCAGGAGTACTGTGAAAGTCTTAAGGTCAACAAATAATGGCGTATCGCTTCTGGTGAACTAGCCAGAGTAAGCTTGTAGATGTGACTGTGGTATAATGGGGAGCAAGTGGCAGGAGTAACTATGACTCTCTTAAGGTAGCCAAATGCCTCGTCAACAGGAGAATTCCAACGGCAAACTCGAGGAGCTCCCGGCAGGAGTACTGTGAAAGTCTTAAGGACAACAAATAATGGCGTATCGCTTCTGGTGAACTAGCCAGAGTAAGCTTGTAGATGCGACTGTGGTAAAACGAGGAGCAAGTGGCAGGAGTAACTATGACTCTCTTAAGGTAGCCAAATGCCTCGTCAACAGGCGAATTCCAACGGCAAACTCGAGGAGCTCCCGGCAGGAGTACTGTGAAAGTCTTAAGGTCAACAAATAATGGCGTATCGCTTCTGGTGAACTAGCCAGAGTAAGCTTGTAGATGTGACTGTGGTAAAATGGGGAGCAAGTGGCAGGAGTAACTATGACTCTCTTAAGGTAGCCAAATGCCTCGTCAACAGGCGAATTCCAACGGCAAACTCGAGGAGCTCCCGGCAGGAGTACTGTGAAAGTCTTAAGGACAACAAATAATGGCGTATCGCTTCTGGTGAACTGGCCAGAGTAAGCTTGTAGATGCGACTGTGGTAAAACGAGGAGCAAGTGGCAGGAGTAACTATGACTCTCTTAAGGTAGCCAAATGCCTCGTCAACAGGCGAATTCCATCGGCAAACTCGAGGAGCTCCCGGAAGGAGTACTGGGAAAGCCTTAAGGTCAACAAATAATGGCGTATCGCTTCTGGTGAACTAGCCAGAGTAAGCTTGTAGATGTGACTGTGGTAAAATGGGGAGCAAGTGGCAGGAGTAACTATGACTCTCTTAGGGTTGCCAAATGACTCGTCAAAAGGCGAATTACATCGGCAAACCCGAGGAGCTCCCGGAAGGAGTACTGTGAAAGTCTTAAGGTCAACAAATAATGGCGTATCGCTCTGGTGAACTGGCCAGAGTAAGCTTGTAGATGCGACTGTGGTAAAACGAGGAGCAAGTGGCAGGAGTAACTATGACTCCCTTAAGGTAGCCAAATGCCTCGTCAACAGGCGAATTCGAACGGCAAACTCGAGGAGCTCCCGGCAGGAGTACTGTGAAAGTCTTAAGGTCAACAAATAATGGCGTATCGCTTCTGGTGAACTGGCCAGAGTAAGCTTGTAGATGCGACTGTGGTAAAACGAGGAGCAAGTGGCAGGAGTAACTATGACTCTCTTAAGGTAGCCAAATGCCTCGTCAACAGGCGAATTCCAACGGCAAACTCGAGGAGCTCCCGGAAGGAGTACTGTGAAAGCCTTAAGGTCAACAAATAATGGCGTATCGCTCCTGGTGAACTGGCCAGAGTAAGCTTGTAGATGTGACTGTGTGAAACGGGGTGCAACTGGCAGGAGTAACTATGACTCTCTTAAGGTAGCCAAATGACTCGTCAAAAGGCGAATTACATCGGCAAACCCGAGGAGCTCCCGGAAGGAGTACTGTGAAAGTCTTAAGATCAACAAATAATGGCGTATCGCTTCTGGTGAACTAGCCAGAGTAAGCTTGTAGATGCGACTGTGGTAAAACGAGGAGCAAGTGGCAGGAGTAACTATGACTCTCTTAAGGTAGCCAAATGCCTCGTCAACAGGCGAATTCCAACGGCAAACTCGAGGAGCTCCCGGAAGGAGTACTGTGAAAGTCTTAAGATCAACAAATAATGGCGTATCGCTTCTGGTGAACTAGCCAGAGTATGCTTGTAGATGCGACTGTGGTAAAACGAGGAGCAAGTGGCAGGAGTAACTACGACTCTCTTAAGGTAGCCAAATGCCTCGTCAACAGGCGAATTCCAACGGCAAACTCGAGGAGCTCCCGGCAGGAGTACTGTGAAAGTCTTAAGATCAACAAATAATGGCGTATCGCTTCTGGTGAACTAGCCAGAGTAAGCTTGTAGATGCGACTGTGGTAAAACGAGGAGCAAGTGGCAGGAGTAACTATGACTCTCTTAAGGTAGCCAAATGCCTCGTCAACAGGCGAATTCCAACGGCAAACTCGAGGAGCTCCCGGAAGGAGTACTGTGAAAGCCTTAAGGTCAACAAATAATGGCGTATCGCTCCTGGTGAACTGGCCAGAGTAAGCTTGTAGATGTGACTGTGTGAAACGGGGTGCAACTGGCAGGAGTAACTATGACTCTCTTAAGGTAGCCAAATGACTCGTCAAAAGGCGAATTACATCGGCAAACCCGAGGAGCTCCCGGAAGGAGTACTGTGAAAGTCTTAAGATCAACAAATAATGGCGTATCGCTTCTGGTGAACTAGCCAGAGTAAGCTTGTAGATGCGACTGTGGTAAAACGAGGAGCAAGTGGCAGGAGTAACTATGACTCTCTTAAGGTAGCCAAATGCCTCGTCAACAGGAGAATTCCAACGGCAAACTCGAGGAGCTCCCGGAAGGAGTACTGTGAAAGTCTTAAGATCAACAAATAATGGCGTATCGCTTCTGGTGAACTAGCCAGAGTAAGCTTGTAGATGCGACTGTGGTAAAACGAGGAGCAAGTGGCAGGAGTAACTATGACTCTCTTAAGGTAGCCAAATGCCTCGTCAACAGGCGAATTCCAACGGCAAACTCGAGGAGCTCCCGGCAGGAGTACTGTGAAAGTCTTAAGATCAACAAATAATGGCGTATCGCTTCTGGTGAACTAGCCAGAGTAAGCTTGTAGATGCGACTGTGGTAAAACGAGGAGCAAGTGGCAGGAGTAACTATGACTCTCTTAAGGTAGCCAAATGCCTCGTCAACAGGCGAATTCCAACGGCAAACTCGAGGAGCTCCCGGCAGGAGTACTGTGAAAGTCTTAAGGTCAACAAATAATGGCGTATCGCTTCTGGTGAACTAGCCAGAGTAAGCTTGTAGATGTGACTGTGGTAAAATGGGGAGCAAGTGGCAGGAGTAACTATGACTCTCTTAAGGTAGCCAAATGCCTCGTCAACAGGCGAATTCCAACGGCAAACTCGAGGAGCTCCCGGCAGGAGTACTGTGAAAGTCTTAAGGACAACAAATAATGGCGTATCGCTTCTGGTGAACTGGCCAGAGTAAGCTTGTAGATGCGACTGTGGTAAAACGAGGAGCAAGTGGCAGGAGTAACTATGACTCTCTTAAGGTAGCCAAATGCCTCGTCAACAGGCGAATTCCATCGGCAAACTCGAGGAGCTCCCGGAAGGAGTACTGGGAAAGCCTTAAGGTCAACAAATAATGGCGTATCGCTTCTGGTGAACTAGCCAAAGTAAGCTTGTAGATGTGACTGTGGTAAAATGGGGAGCAAGTGGCAGGAGTAACTATGACTCTCTTAGGGTTGCCAAATGACTCGTCAAAAGGCGAATTACATCGGCAAACCCGAGGAGCTCCCGGAAGGAGTACTGTGAAAGTCTTAAGGTCAACAAATAATGGCGTATCGCTCTGGTGAACTGGCCAGAGTAAGCTTGTAGATGCGACTGTGGTAAAACGAGGAGCAAGTGGCAGGAGTAACTATGACTCTCTTAAGGTAGCCAAATGCCTCGTCAACAGGCGAATTCGAACGGCAAACTCGAGGAGCTCCCGGCAGGAGTACTGTGAAAGTCTTAAGGTCAACAAATAATGGCGTATCGCTTCTGGTGAACTAGCCAGAGTAAGCTTGTAGATGTGACTGTGTGAAACGGGGTGCAACTGGCAGGAGTAACTATGACTCTCTTAAGGTAGCCAAATGACTCGTCAAAAGGCGAATTACATCGGCAAACCCGAGGAGCTCCCGGAAGGAGTACTGTGAAAGTCTTAAGATCAACAAATAATGGCGTATCGCTTCTGGTGAACTAGCCAGAGTAAGCTTGTAGATGCGACTGTGGTAAAACGAGGAGCAAGTGGCAGGAGTAACTATGACTCTCTTAAGGTAGCCAAATGCCTCGTCAACAGGCGAATTCCAACGGCAAACTCGAGGAGCTCCCGGAAGGAGTACTGTGAAAGTCTTAAGATCAACAAATAATGGCGTATCGCTTCTGGTGAACTAGCCAGAGTAAGCTTGTAGATGCGACTGTGGTAAAACGAGGAGCAAGTGGCAGGAGTAACTATGACTCTCTTAAGGTAGCCAAATGCCTCGTCAACAGGCGAATTCCAACGGCAAACTCGAGGAGCTCCCGGCAGGAGTACTGTGAAAGTCTTAAGATCAACAAATAATGGCGTATCGCTTCTGGTGAACTAGCCAGAGTAAGCTTGTAGATGCGACTGTGGTAAAACGAGGAGCAAGTGGCAGGAGTAACTATGACTCTCTTAAGGTAGCCAAATGCCTCGTCAACAGGCGAATTCCAACGGCAAACTCGAGGAGCTCCCGGCAGGAGTACTGTGAAAGTCTTAAGGTCAACAAATAATGGCGTATCGCTTCTGGTGAACTAGCCAGAGTAAGCTTGTAGATGTGACTGTGGTAAAATGGGGAGCAAGTGGCAGGAGTAACTATGACTCATTTAAGGTTGCCAAATGACTCGTCAACAGGCGAATTCCAACGGCAAACTCGAGGAGCTCCCGGAAGGAGTACTGTGAAAGTCTTAAGATCAACAAATAATGGCGTATCGCTTCTGGTGAACTACCCAGAGTAAGCTTGTAGATGCGACTGTGGTAAAACGAGGAGCAAGTGGCAGGAGTAACTATGACTCTCTTAAGGTAGCCAAATGCCTCGTCAACAGGCGAATTCCAACGGCAAACTCGAGGAGCTCCCAGCAGGAGTACTGTGAAAGTCTTAAGGTCAACAAATAATGGCGTATCGCTTCTGGTGAACTAGCCAGAGTAAGCTTGTAGATGCGACTGTGGTAAAACGAGGAGCAAGTGGCAGGAGTAACTATGACTCTCTTAAGGTAGCCAAATGCCTCGTCAACAGGCGAATTCCAACGGCAAACTCGAGGAGCTCCCAGCAGGAGTACTGTGAAAGTCTTAAGGTCAACAAATAATGGCGTATCGCTTCTGGTGAACTAGCCAGAGTAAGCTTGTAGATGTGACTGTGGTAAAATGGGGAGCAAGTGGCAGGAGTAACTATGACTCTCTTAAGGTAGCCAAATGCCTCGTCAACAGGCGAATTCCAACGGCAAACTCGAGGAGCTCCCGGCAGGAGTACTGTGAAAGTCTTAAGGACAACAAATAATGGCGTATCGCTTCTGGTGAACTGGCCAGAGTAAGCTTGTAGATGCGACTGTGGTAAAACGAGGAGCAAGTGGCAGGAGTAACTATGACTCTCTTAAGGTAGCCAAATGCCTCGTCAACAGGCGAATTCCATCGGCAAACTCGAGGAGCTCCCGGAAGGAGTACTGGGAAAGCCTTAAGGTCAACAAATAATGGCGTATCGCTTCTGGTGAACTAGCCAGAGTAAGCTTGTAGATGTGACTGTGGTAAAATGGGGAGCAAGTGGCAGGAGTAACTATGACTCTCTTAGGGTTGCCAAATGACTCGTCAAAAGGCGAATTACATCGGCAAACCCGAGGAGCTCCCGGAAGGAGTACTGTGAAAGTCTTAAGGTCAACAAATAATGGCGTATCGCTCTGGTGAACTGGCCAGAGTAAGCTTGTAGATGCGACTGTGGTAAAACGAGGAGCAAGTGGCAGGAGTAACTATGACTCCCTTAAGGTAGCCAAATGCCTCGTCAACAGGCGAATTCGAACGGCAAACTCGAGGAGCTCCCGGCAGGAGTACTGTGAAAGTCTTAAGGTCAACAAATAATGGCGTATCGCTTCTGGTGAACTGGCCAGAGTAAGCTTGTAGATGCGACTGTGGTAAAACGAGGAGCAAGTGGCAGGAGTAACTATGACTCTCTTAAGGTAGCCAAATGCCTCGTCAACAGGCGAATTCCAACGGCAAACTCGAGGAGCTCCCGGAAGGAGTACTGTGAAAGCCTTAAGGTCAACAAATAATGGCGTATCGCTCCTGGTGAACTGGCCAGAGTAAGCTTGTAGATGTGACTGTGTGAAACGGGGTGCAACTGGCAGGAGTAACTATGACTCTCTTAAGGTAGCCAAATGACTCGTCAAAAGGCGAATTACATCGGCAAACCCGAGGAGCTCCCGGAAGGAGTACTGTGAAAGTCTTAAGATCAACAAATAATGGCGTATCGCTTCTGGTGAACTACCCAGAGTAAGCTTGTAGATGCGACTGTGGTAAAACGAGGAGCAAGTGGCAGGAGTAACTATGACTCTCTTAAGGTAGCCAAATGCCTCGTCAACAGGCGAATTCCAACGGCAAACTCGAGGAGCTCCCGGAAGGAGTACTGTGAAAGTCTTAAGATCAACAAATAATGGCGTATCGCTTCTGGTGAACTAGCCAGAGTAAGCTTGTAGATGCGACTGTGGTAAAACGAGGAGCAAGTGGCAGGAGTAACTATGACTCTCTTAAGGTAGCCAAATGCCTCGTCAACAGGCGAATTCCAACGGCAAACTCGAGGAGCTCCCGGCAGGAGTACTGTGAAAGTCTTAAGGTCAACAAATAATGGCGTATCGCTTCTGGTGAACTGGCCAGAGTAAGCTTGTAGATGCGACTGTGGTAAAACGAGGAGCAAGTGGCAGGAGTAACTATGACTCTCTTAATGTAGCCAAATGCCTCGTCAACAGGCGAATTCCAACGGCAAACTCGAGGAGCTCCCGGCAGGAGTACTGTGAAAGTCTTAAGGACAACAAATAATGGCGTATCGCTTCTGGTGAACTAGCCAGAGTAAGCTTGTAGATGCGACTGTGGTAAAACGAGGAGCAAGTGGCAGGAGTAACTATGACTCTCTTAAGGTAGCCAAATGCCTCGTCAACAGGCGAATTCCAACGGCAAACTCGAGGAGCTCCCAGCAGGAGTACTGTGAAAGTCTTAAGGTCAACAAATAATGGCGTATCGCTTCTGGTGAACTAGCCAGAGTAAGCTTGTAGATGTGACTGTGGTAAAATGGGGAGCAAGTGGCAGGAGTAACTATGACTCTCTTAAGGTTGCCAAATGACTCGTCAACAGGCGAATTCCAACGGCAAACTCGAGGAGCTCCCGGAAGGAGTACTGTGAAAGTCTTAAGGACAACAAATAATGGCGTATCGCTTCTGGTGAACTGGCCAGAGTAAGCTTGTAGATGCGACTGTGGTAAAACGAGGAGCAAGTGGCAGGAGTAACTATGACTCTCTTAAGGTAGCCAAATGCCTCGTCAACAGGCGAATTCCATCGGCAAACTCGAGGAGCTCCCGGAAGGAGTACTGGGAAAGCCTTAAGATCAACAAATAATGGCGTATCGCTTCTGGTGAACTAGCCAGAGTAAGCTTGTAGATGCGACTGTGGTAAAACGAGGAGCAAGTGGCAGGAGTAACTATGACTCTCTTAAGGTAGCCAAATGCCTCGTCAACAGGCGAATTCCAACGGCAAACTCGAGGAGCTCCCGGCAGGAGTACTGTGAAAGTCTTAAGGTCAACAAATAATGGCGTATCGCTTCTGGTGAACTGGCCAGAGTAAGCTTGTAGATGCGACTGTGGTAAAACGAGGAGCAGGTGGCAGGAGTAACTATGACTCTCTTAATGTAGCCAAATGCCTCGTCAACAGGCGAATTCCAACGGCAAACTCGAGGAGCTCCCGGCAGGAGTACTGTGAAAGTCTTAAGGACAACAAATAATGGCGTATCGCTTCTGGTGAACTAGCCAGAGTAAGCTTGTAGATGCGACTGTGGTAAAACGAGGAGCAAGTGGCAGGAGTAACTATGACTCTCTTAAGGTAGCCAAATGCCTCGTCAACAGGCGAATTCCAACGGCAAACTCGAGGAGCTCCCAGCAGGAGTACTGTGAAAGTCTTAAGGTCAACAAATAATGGCGTATCGCTTCTGGTGAACTAGCCAGAGTAAGCTTGTAGATGTGACTGTGGTAAAATGGGGAGCAAGTGGCAGGAGTAACTATGACTCTCTTAAGGTTGCCAAATGACTCGTCAACAGGCGAATTCCAACGGCAAACTCGAGGAGCTCCCGGAAGGAGTACTGTGAAAGTCTTAAGGACAACAAATAATGGCGTATCGCTTTTGGTGAACTGGCCAGAGTAAGCTTGTAGATGCGACTGTGGTAAAACGAGGAGCAAGTGGCAGGAGTAACTATGACTCTCTTAAGGTAGCCAAATGCCTCGTCAACAGGCGAATTCCATCGGCAAACTCGAGGAGCTCCCGGAAGGAGTACTGGGAAAGCCTTAAGATCAACAAATAATGGCGTATCGCTTCTGGTGAACTAGCCAGAGTAAGCTTGTAGATGCGACTGTGGTAAAACGAGGAGCAAGTGGCAGGAGTAACTATGACTCTCTTAAGGTAGCCAAATGCCTCGTCAACAGGCGAATTCCAACGGCAAACTCGAGGAGCTCCCGGCAGGAGTACTGTGAAAGTCTTAAGATCAACAAATAATGGCGTATCGCTTCTGGTGAACTAGCCAGAGTAAGCTTGTAGATGCGACTGTGGTAAAACGAGGAGCAAGTGGCAGGAGTAACTATGACTCTCTTAAGGTAGCCAAATGCCTCGTCAACAGGCGAATTCCAACGGCAAACTCGAGGAGCTCCCGGCAGGAGTACTGTGAAAGTCTTAAGGACAACAAATAATGGCGTATCGCTTCTGGTGAACTGGCCAGAGTAAGCTTGTAGATGCGACTGTGGTAAAACGAGGAGCAAGTGGCAGGAGTAACTATGACTCTCTTAATGTAGCCAAATGCCTCGTCAACAGGCGAATTCCAACGGCAAACTCGAGGAGCTCCCGGCAGGAGTACTGTGAAAGTCTTAAGGACAACAAATAATGGCGTATCGCTTCTGGTGAACTGGCCAGAGTAAGCTTGTAGATGCGACTGTGGTAAAACGAGGAGCAAGTGGCAGGAGTAACTATGACTCTCTTAAGGTAGCCAAATGCCTCGTCAACACCGAATTCCAACGGCAAACTCGAGGAGCTCCCGGCAGGAGTACTGTGAAAGTCTTAAGGTCAACAAATAATGGCGTATCGCTTCTGGTGAACTAGCCAGAGTAAGCTTGTAGATGTGACTGTGGAAAAATGGGGAGCAAGTGGCAGGAGTAACTATGACTCATTTAAGGTTGCCAAATGACTCGTCAACAGGCGAATTCCAACGGCAAACTCGAGGAGCTCCCGGAAGGAGTACTGTGAAAGTCTTAAGATCAACAAATAATGGCGTATCGCTTCTGGTGAACTACCCAGAGTAAGCTTGTAGATGCGACTGTGGTAAAACGAGGAGCAAGTGGCAGGAGTAACTATGACTCTCTTAAGGTAGCCAAATGCCTCGTCAACAGGCGAATTCCAACGGCAAACTCGAGGAGCTCCCAGCAGGAGTACTGTGAAAGTCTTAAGGTCAACAAATAATGGCGTATCGCTTCTGGTGAACTAGCCAGAGTAAGCTTGTAGATGTGACTGTGGTAAAATGGGGAGCAAGTGGCAGGAGTAACTATGACTCTCTTAAGGTAGCCAAATGCCTCGTCAACAGGAGAATTCCAACGGCAAACTCGAGGAGCTCCCGGAAGGAGTACTGTGAAAGTCTTAAGGACAACAAATAATGGCGTATCGCTTCTGGTGAACTAGCCAGAGTAAGCTTGTAGATGCGACTGTGGTAAAACGAGGAGCAAGTGGCAGGAGTAACTATGACTCTCTTAAGGTAGCCAAATGCCTCGTCAACAGGCGAATTCCAACGGCAAACTCGAGGAGCTCCCAGCAGGAGTACTGTGAAAGTCTTAAGGTCAACAAATAATGGCGTATCGCTTCTGGTGAACTAGCCAGAGTAAGCTTGTAGATGTGACTGTGGTAAAATGGGGAGCAAGTGGCAGGAGTAACTATGACTCTCTTAAGGTAGCCAAATGCCTCGTCAACAGGCGAATTCCAACGGCAAACTCGAGGAGCTCCCGGCAGGAGTACTGTGAAAGTCTTAAGGACAACAAATAATGGCGTATCGCTTCTGGTGAACTGGCCAGAGTAAGCTTGTAGATGCGACTGTGGTAAAACGAGGAGCAAGTGGCAGGAGTAACTATGACTCTCTTAAGGTAGCCAAATGCCTCGTCAACAGGCGAATTCCATCGGCAAACTCGAGGAGCTCCCGGAAGGAGTACTGGGAAAGCCTTAAGGTCAACAAATAATGGCGTATCGCTTCTGGTGAACTAGCCAGAGTAAGCTTGTAGATGTGACTGTGGTAAAATGGGGAGCAAGTGGCAGGAGTAACTATGACTCTCTTAGGGTTGCCAAATGACTCGTCAAAAGGCGAATTACATCGGCAAACCCGAGGAGCTCCCGGAAGGAGTACTGTGAAAGTCTTAAGGTCAACAAATAATGGCGTATCGCTCTGGTGAACTGGCCAGAGTAAGCTTGTAGATGCGACTGTGGTAAAACGAGGAGCAAGTGGCAGGAGTAACTATGACTCCCTTAAGGTAGCCAAATGCCTCGTCAACAGGCGAATTCGAACGGCAAACTCGAGGAGCTCCCGGCAGGAGTACTGTGAAAGTCTTAAGGTCAACAAATAATGGCGTATCGGCTCTGGTGAACTGGCCAGAGTAAGCTTGTAGATGCGACTGTGGTAAAACGAGGAGCAAGTGGCAGGAGTAACTATGACTCTCTTAAGGTAGCCAAATGCCTCGTCAACAGGCGAATTCCAACGGCAAACTCGAGGAGCTCCCGGAAGGAGTACTGTGAAAGCCTTAAGGTCAACAAATAATGGCGTATCGCTCCTGGTGAACTGGCCAGAGTAAGCTTGTAGATGTGACTGTGTGAAACGGGGTGCAACTGGCAGGAGTAACTATGACTCTCTTAAGGTAGCCAAATGACTCGTCAAAAGGCGAATTACATCGGCAAACCCGAGGAGCTCCCGGAAGGAGTACTGTGAAAGTCTTAAGATCAACAAATAATGGCGTATCGCTTCTGGTGAACTAGCCAGAGTAAGCTTGTAGATGCGACTGTGGTAAAACGAGGAGCAAGTGGCAGGAGTAACTATGACTCTCTTAAGGTAGCCAAATGCCTCGTCAACAGGCGAATTCCAACGGCAAACTCGAGGAGCTCCCGGAAGGAGTACTGTGAAAGTCTTAAGATCAACAAATAATGGCGTATCGCTTCTGGTGAACTAGCCAGAGTAAGCTTGTAGATGCGACTGTGGTAAAACGAGGAGCAAGTGGCAGGAGTAACTATGACTCTCTTAAGGTAGCCAAATGCCTCGTCAACAGGCGAATTCCAACGGCAAACTCGAGGAGCTCCCGGCAGGAGTACTGTGAAAGTCTTAAGGTCAACAAATAATGGCGTATCGCTTCTGGTGAACTGGCCAGAGTAAGCTTGTAGATGCGACTGTGGTAAAACGAGGAGCAAGTGGCAGGAGTAACTATGACTCTCTTAATGTAGCCAAATGCCTCGTCAACAGGCGAATTCCAACGGCAAACTCGAGGAGCTCCCAGCAGGAGTACTGTGAAAGTCTTAAGGTCAACAAATAATGGCGTATCGCTTCTGGTGAACTAGCCAGAGTAAGCTTGTAGATGTGACTGTGGTAAAATGGGGAGCAAGTGGCAGGAGTAACTATGACTCTCTTAAGGTTGCCAAATGACTCGTCAACAGGCGAATTCCAACGGCAAACTCGAGGAGCTCCCGGAAGGAGTACTGTGAAAGTCTTAAGGACAACAAATAATGGCGTATCGCTTCTGGTGAACTGGCCAGAGTAAGCTTGTAGATGCGACTGTGGTAAAACGAGGAGCAAGTGGCAGGAGTAACTATGACTCTCTTAAGGTAGCCAAATGCCTCGTCAACAGGCGAATTCCATCGGCAAACTCGAGGAGCTCCCGGAAGGAGTACTGGGAAAGCCTTAAGATCAACAAATAATGGCGTATCGCTTCTGGTGAACTAGCCAGAGTAAGCTTGTAGATGCGACTGTGGTAAAACGAGGAGCAAGTGGCAGGAGTAACTATGACTCTCTTAAGGTAGCCAAATGCCTCGTCAACAGGCGAATTCCAACGGCAAACTCGAGGAGCTCCCGGCAGGAGTACTGTGAAAGTCTTAAGGTCAACAAATAATGTCGTATCGCTTCTGGTGAACTGGCCAGAGTAAGCTTGTAGATGCGACTGTGGTAAAACGAGGAGCAAGTGGCAGGAGTAACTATGACTCTCTTAATGTAGCCAAATGCCTCGTCAACAGGCGAATTCCAACGGCAAACTCGAGGAGCTCCCGGCAGGAGTACTGTGAAAGTCTTAAGGACAACAAATAATGGCGTATCGCTTCTGGTGAACTAGCCAGAGTAAGCTTGTAGATGCGACTGTGGTAAAACGAGGAGCAAGTGGCAGGAGTAACTATGACTCTCTTAAGGTAGCCAAATGCCTCGTCAACAGGCGAATTCCAACGGCAAACTCGAGGAGCTCCCAGCAGGAGTACTGTGAAAGTCTTAAGGTCAACAAATAATGGCGTATCGCTTCTGGTGAACTAGCCAGAGTAAGCTTGTAGATGTGACTGTGGTAAAATGGGGAGCAAGTGGCAGGAGTAACTATGACTCTCTTAAGGTTGCCAAATGACTCGTCAACAGGCGAATTCCAACGGCAAACTCGAGGAGCTCCCGGAAGGAGTACTGTGAAAGTCTTAAGGACAACAAATAATGGCGTATCGCTTCTGGTGAACTGGCCAGAGTAAGCTTGTAGATGCGACTGTGGTAAAACGAGGAGCAAGTGGCAGGAGTAACTATGACTCTCTTAAGGTAGCCAAATGCCTCGTCAACAGGCGAATTCCATCGGCAAACTCGAGGAGCTCCCGGAAGGAGTACTGGGAAAGCCTTAAGATCAACAAATAATGGCGTATCGCTTCTGGTGAACTAGCCAGAGTAAGCTTGTAGATGCGACTGTGGTAAAACGAGGAGCAAGTGGCAGGAGTAACTATGACTCTCTTAAGGTAGCCAAATGCCTCGTCAACAGGCGAATTCCAACGGCAAACTCGAGGAGCTCCCGGCAGGAGTACTGTGAAAGTCTTAAGATCAACAAATAATGGCGTATCGCTTCTGGTGAACTAGCCAGAGTAAGCTTGTAGATGCGACTGTGGTAAAACGAGGAGCAAGTGGCAGGAGTAACTATGACTCTCTTAAGGTAGCCAAATGCCTCGTCAACAGGCGAATTCCAACGGCAAACTCGAGGAGCTCCCGGCAGGAGTACTGTGAAAGTCTTAAGGTCAACAAATAATGGCGTATCGCTTCTGGTGAACTGGCCAGAGTAAGCTTGTAGATGCGACTGTGGTAAAACGAGGAGCAAGTGGCAGGAGTAACTATGACTCTCTTAATGTAGCCAAATGCCTCGTCAACAGGCGAATTCCAACGGCAAACTCGAGGAGCTCCCGGCAGGAGTACTGTGAAAGTCTTAAGGACAACAAATAATGGCGTATCGCTTCTGGTGAACTAGCCAGAGTAAGCTTGTAGATGCGACTGTGGTAAAACGAGGAGCAAGTGGCAGGAGTAACTATGACTCTCTTAAGGTAGCCAAATGCCTCGTCAACAGGCGAATTCCAACGGCAAACTCGAGGAGCTCCCAGCAGGAGTACTGTGAAAGTCTTAAGGTCAACAAATAATGGCGTATCGCTTCTGGTGAACTAGCCAGAGTAAGCTTGTAGATGTGACTGTGGTAAAATGGGGAGCAAGTGGCAGGAGTAACTATGACTCTCTTAAGGTTGCCAAATGACTCGTCAACAGGCGAATTCCAACGGCAAACTCGAGGAGCTCCCGGAAGGAGTACTGTGAAAGTCTTAAGGACAACTAATAATGGCGTATCGCTTCTGGTGAACTGGCCAGAGTAAGCTTGTAGATGCGACTGTGGTAAAACGAGGAGCAAGTGGCAGGAGTAACTATGACTCTCTTAAGGTAGCCAAATGCCTCGTCAACAGGCGAATTCCATCGGCAAACTCGAGGAGCTCCCGGAAGGAGTACTGGGAAAGCCTTAAGATCAACAAATAATGGCGTATCGCTTCTGGTGAACTAGCCAGAGTAAGCTTGTAGATGCGACTGTGGTAAAACGAGGAGCAAGTGGCAGGAGTAACTATGACTCTCTTAAGGTAGCCAAATGCCTCGTCAACAGGCGAATTCAACGGCAAACTCGAGGAGCTCCCGGCAGGAGTACTGTGAAAGTCTTAAGATCAACAAATAATGGCGTATCGCTTCTGGTGAACTAGCCAGAGTAAGCTTGTAGATGCGACTGTGGTAAAACGAGGAGCAAGTGGCAGGAGTAACTATGACTCTCTTAAGGTAGCCAAATGCCTCGTCAACAGGCGAATTCCAACGGCAAACTCGAGGAGCTCCCGGAAGGAGTACTGTGAAAGTCTTAAGGTCAACAAATAATGGCGTATCGCTTCTGGTGAACTAGCCAGAGTAAGCTTGTAGATGTGACTGTGGTAAAATGGGGAGCAAGTGGCAGGAGTAACTATGACTCATTTAAGGTTGCCAAATGACTCGTCAACAGGCGAATTCCAACGGCAAACTCGAGGAGCTCCCGGAAGGAGTACTGTGAAAGTCTTAAGATCAACAAATAATGGCGTATCGCTTCTGGTGAACTACCCAGAGTAAGCTTGTAGATGCGACTGTGGTAAAACGAGGAGCAAGTGGCAGGAGTAACTATGACTCTCTTAAGGTAGCCAAATGCCTCGTCAACAGGCGAATTCCAACGGCAAACTCGAGGAGCTCCCAGCAGGAGTACTGTGAAAGTCTTAAGGTCAACAAATAATGGCGTATCGCTTCTGGTGAACTAGCCAGAGTAAGCTTGTAGATGTGACTGTGGTAAAATGGGGAGCAAGTGGCAGGAGTAACTATGACTCTCTTAAGGTAGCCAAATGCCTCGTCAACAGGAGAATTCCAACGGCAAACTCGAGGAGCTCCCGGCAGGAGTACTGTGAAAGTCTTAAGGACAACAAATAATTGCGTATCGCTTCTGGTGAACTAGCCAGAGTAAGCTTGTAGATGCGACTGTGGTAAAACGAGGAGCAAGTGGCAGGAGTAACTATGACTCTCTTAAGGTACCCAAATGCCTCGTCAACAGGCGAATTCCAACGGCAAACTCGAGGAGCTCCCAGCAGGAGTACTGTGAAAGTCTTAAGGTCAACAAATAATGGCGTATCGCTTCTGGTGAACTAGCCAGAGTAAGCTTGTAGATGTGACTGTGGTAAAATGGGGAGCAAGTGGCAGGAGTAACTATGACTCTCTTAAGGTAGCCAAATGCCTCGTCAACAGGCGAATTCCAACGGCAAACTCGAGGAGCTCCCGGCAGGAGTACTGTGAAAGTCTTAAGGACAACAAATAATGGCGTATCGCTTCTGGTGAACTGGCCAGAGTAAGCTTGTAGATGCGACTGTGGTAAAACGAGGAGCAAGTGGCAGGAGTAACTATGACTCTCTTAAGGTAGCCAAATGCCTCGTCAACAGGCGAATTCCATCGGCAAACTCGAGGAGCTCCCGGAAGGAGTACTGGGAAAGCCTTAAGGTCAACAAATAATGGCGTATCGCTTCTGGTGAACTAGCCAGAGTAAGCTTGTAGATGTGACTGTGGTAAAATGGGGAGCAAGTGGCAGGAGTAACTATGACTCTCTTAGGGTTGCCAAATGACTCGTCAAAAGGCGAATTACATCGGCAAACCCGAGGAGCTCCCGGAAGGAGTACTGTGAAAGTCTTAAGGTCAACAAATAATGGCGTATCGCTCTGGTGAACTGGCCAGAGTAAGCTTGTAGATGCGACTGTGGTAAAACGAGGAGCAAGTGGCAGGAGTAACTATGACTCCCTTAAGGTAGCCAAATGCCTCGTCAACAGGCGAATTCGAACGGCAAACTCGAGGAGCTCCCGGCAGGAGTACTGTGAAAGTCTTAAGGTCAACAAATAATGGCGTATCGCTTCTGGTGAACTAGCCAGAGTAAGCTTGTAGATGTGACTGTGGTAAAATGGGGAGCAAGTGGCAGGAGTAACTATGACTCATTTAAGGTTGCCAAATGACTCGTCAACAGGCGAATTCCAACGGCAAACTCGAGGAGCTCCCGGAAGGAGTACTGTGAAAGTCTTAAGATCAACAAATAATGGCGTATCGCTTCTGGTGAACTACCCAGAGTAAGCTTGTAGATGCGACTGTGGTAAAACGAGGAGCAAGTGGCAGGAGTAACTATGACTCTCTTAAGGTAGCCAAATGCCTCGTCAACAGGCGAATTCCAACGGCAAACTCGAGGAGCTCCCAGCAGGAGTACTGTGAAAGTCTTAAGGTCAACAAATAATGGCGTATCGCTTCTGGTGAACTAGCCAGAGTAAGCTTGTAGATGTGACTGTGGTAAAATGGGGAGCAAGTGGCAGGAGTAACTATGACTCTCTTAAGGTAGCCAAATGCCTCGTCAACAGGAGAATTCCAACGGCAAACTCGAGGAGCTCCCGGCAGGAGTACTGTGAAAGTCTTAAGGACAACAAATAATGGCGTATCGCTTCTGGTGAACTAGCCAGAGTAAGCTTGTAGATGCGACTGTGGTAAAACGAGGAGCAAGTGGCAGGAGTAACTATGACTCTCTTAAGGTAGCCAAATGCCTCGTCAACAGGCGAATTCCAACGGCAAACTCGAGGAGCTCCCAGCAGGAGTACTGTGAAAGTCTTAAGGTCAACAAATAATGGCGTATCGCTTCTGGTGAACTAGCCAGAGTAAGCTTGTAGATGTGACTGTGGTAAAATGGGGAGCAAGTGGCAGGAGTAACTATGACTCTCTTAAGGTAGCCAAATGCCTCGTCAACAGGCGAATTCCAACGGCAAACTCGAGGAGCTCCCGGCAGGAGTACTGTGAAAGTCTTAAGGACAACAAATAATGGCGTATCGCTTCTGGTGAACTGGCCAGAGTAAGCTTGTAGATGCGACTGTGGTAAAACGAGGAGCAAGTGGCAGGAGTAACTATGACTCTCTTAAGGTAGCCAAATGCCTCGTCAACAGGCGAATTCCATCGGCAAACTCGAGGAGCTCCCGGAAGGAGTACTGGGAAAGCCTTAAGGTCAACAAATAATGGCGTATCGCTTCTGGTGAACTAGCCAGAGTAAGCTTGTAGATGTGACTGTGGTAAAATGGGGAGCAAGTGGCAGGAGTAACTATGACTCTCTTAGGGTTGCCAAATGACTCGTCAAAAGGCGAATTACATCGGCAAACCCGAGGAGCTCCCGGAAGGAGTACTGTGAAAGTCTTAAGGTCAACAAATAATGGCGTATCGCTCTGGTGAACTGGCCAGAGTAAGCTTGTAGATGCGACTGTGGTAAAACGAGGAGCAAGTGGCAGGAGTAACTATGACTCCCTTAAGGTAGCCAAATGCCTCGTCAACAGGCGAATTCGAACGGCAAACTCGAGGAGCTCCCGGCAGGAGTACTGTGAAAGTCTTAAGGTCAACAAATAATGGCGTATCGGCTCTGGTGAACTGGCCAGAGTAAGCTTGTAGATGCGACTGTGGTAAAACGAGGAGCAAGTGGCAGGAGTAACTATGACTCTCTTAAGGTAGCCAAATGCCTCGTCAACAGGCGAATTCCAACGGCAAACTCGAGGAGCTCCCGGAAGGAGTACTGTGAAAGCCTTAAGGTCAACAAATAATGGCGTATCGCTCCTGGTGAACTGGCCAGAGTAAGCTTGTAGATGTGACTGTGTGAAACGGGGTGCAACTGGCAGGAGTAACTATGACTCTCTTAAGGTAGCCAAATGACTCGTCAAAAGGCGAATTACATCGGCAAACCCGAGGAGCTCCCGGAAGGAGTACTGTGAAAGTCTTAAGATCAACAAATAATGGCGTATCGCTTCTGGTGAACTAGCCAGAGTAAGCTTGTAGATGCGACTGTGGTAAAACGAGGAGCAAGTGGCAGGAGTAACTATGACTCTCTTAAGGTAGCCAAATGCCTCGTCAACAGGCGAATTCCAACGGCAAACTCGAGGAGCTCCCGGAAGGAGTACTGTGAAAGTCTTAAGATCAACAAATAATGGCGTATCGCTTCTGGTGAACTAGCCAGAGTAAGCTTGTAGATGCGACTGTGGTAAAACGAGGAGCAAGTGGCAGGAGTAACTATGACTCTCTTAAGGTAGCCAAATGCCTCGTCAACAGGCGAATTCCAACGGCAAACTCGAGGAGCTCCCGGCAGGAGTACTGTGAAAGTCTTAAGATCAACAAATAATGGCGTATCGCTTCTGGTGAACTAGCCAGAGTAAGCTTGTAGATGCGACTGTGGTAAAACGAGGAGCAAGTGGCAGGAGTAACTATGACTCTCTTAAGGTAGCCAAATGCCTCGTCAACAGGCGAATTCCAACGGCAAACTCGAGGAGCTCCCGGCAGGAGTACTGTGAAAGTCTTAAGGTCAACAAATAATGGCGTATCGCTTCTGGTGAACTGGCCAGAGTAAGCTTGTAGATGCGACTGTGGTAAAACGAGGAGCAAGTGGCAGGAGTAACTATGACTCTCTTAATGTAGCCAAATGCCTCGTCAACAGGCGAATTCCAACGGCAAACTCGAGGAGCTCCCAGCAGGAGTACTGTGAAAGTCTTAAGGTCAACAAATAATGGCGTATCGCTTCTGGTGAACTAGCCAGAGTAAGCTTGTAGATGTGACTGTGGTAAAATGGGGAGCAAGTGGCAGGAGTAACTATGACTCTCTTAAGGTTGCCAAATGACTCGTCAACAGGCGAATTCCAACGGCAAACTCGAGGAGCTCCCGGAAGGAGTACTGTGAAAGTCTTAAGGACAACAAATAATGGCGTATCGCTTCTGGTGAACTGGCCAGAGTAAGCTTGTAGATGCGACTGTGGTAAAACGAGGAGCAAGTGGCAGGAGTAACTATGACTCTCTTAAGGTAGCCAAATGCCTCGTCAACAGGCGAATTCCATCGGCAAACTCGAGGAGCTCCCGGAAGGAGTACTGGGAAAGCCTTAAGATCAACAAATAATGGCGTATCGCTTCTGGTGAACTAGCCAGAGTAAGCTTGTAGATGCGACTGTGGTAAAACGAGGAGCAAGTGGCAGGAGTAACTATGACTCTCTTAAGGTAGCCAAATGCCTCGTCAACAGGCGAATTCCAACGGCAAACTCGAGGAGCTCCCGGCAGGAGTACTGTGAAAGTCTTAAGGTCAACAAATAATGTCGTATCGCTTCTGGTGAACTGGCCAGAGTAAGCTTGTAGATGCGACTGTGGTAAAACGAGGAGCAAGTGGCAGGAGTAACTATGACTCTCTTAATGTAGCCAAATGCCTCGTCAACAGGCGAATTCCAACGGCAAACTCGAGGAGCTCCCGGCAGGAGTACTGTGAAAGTCTTAAGGACAACAAATAATGGCGTATCGCTTCTGGTGAACTAGCCAGAGTAAGCTTGTAGATGCGACTGTGGTAAAACGAGGAGCAAGTGGCAGGAGTAACTATGACTCTCTTAAGGTAGCCAAATGCCTCGTCAACAGGCGAATTCCAACGGCAAACTCGAGGAGCTCCCAGCAGGAGTACTGTGAAAGTCTTAAGGTCAACAAATAATGGCGTATCGCTTCTGGTGAACTAGCCAGAGTAAGCTTGTAGATGTGACTGTGGTAAAATGGGGAGCAAGTGGCAGGAGTAACTATGACTCTCTTAAGGTTGCCAAATGACTCGTCAACAGGCGAATTCCAACGGCAAACTCGAGGAGCTCCCGGAAGGAGTACTGTGAAAGTCTTAAGGACAACAAATAATGGCGTATCGCTTCTGGTGAACTGGCCAGAGTAAGCTTGTAGATGCGACTGTGGTAAAACGAGGAGCAAGTGGCAGGAGTAACTATGACTCTCTTAAGGTAGCCAAATGCCTCGTCAACAGGCGAATTCCATCGGCAAACTCGAGGAGCTCCCGGAAGGAGTACTGGGAAAGCCTTAAGATCAACAAATAATGGCGTATCGCTTCTGGTGAACTAGCCAGAGTAAGCTTGTAGATGCGACTGTGGTAAAACGAGGAGCAAGTGGCAGGAGTAACTATGACTCTCTTAAGGTAGCCAAATGCCTCGTCAACAGGCGAATTCCAACGGCAAACTCGAGGAGCTCCCGGCAGGAGTACTGTGAAAGTCTTAAGATCAACAAATAATGGCGTATCGCTTCTGGTGAACTAGCCAGAGTAAGCTTGTAGATGCGACTGTGGTAAAACGAGGAGCAAGTGGCAGGAGTAACTATGACTCTCTTAAGGTAGCCAAATGCCTCGTCAACAGGCGAATTCCAACGGCAAACTCGAGGAGCTCCCGGCAGGAGTACTGTGAAAGTCTTAAGGTCAACAAATAATGGCGTATCGCTTCTGGTGAACTGGCCAGAGTAAGCTTGTAGATGCGACTGTGGTAAAACGAGGAGCAAGTGGCAGGAGTAACTATGACTCTCTTAATGTAGCCAAATGCCTCGTCAACAGGCGAATTCCAACGGCAAACTCGAGGAGCTCCCGGCAGGAGTACTGTGAAAGTCTTAAGGACAACAAATAATGGCGTATCGCTTCTGGTGAACTAGCCAGAGTAAGCTTGTAGATGCGACTGTGGTAAAACGAGGAGCAAGTGGCAGGAGTAACTATGACTCTCTTAAGGTAGCCAAATGCCTCGTCAACAGGCGAATTCCAACGGCAAACTCGAGGAGCTCCCAGCAGGAGTACTGTGAAAGTCTTAAGGTCAACAAATAATGGCGTATCGCTTCTGGTGAACTAGCCAGAGTAAGCTTGTAGATGTGACTGTGGTAAAATGGGGAGCAAGTGGCAGGAGTAACTATGACTCTCTTAAGGTTGCCAAATGACTCGTCAACAGGCGAATTCCAACGGCAAACTCGAGGAGCTCCCGGAAGGAGTACTGTGAAAGTCTTAAGGACAACTAATAATGGCGTATCGCTTCTGGTGAACTGGCCAGAGTAAGCTTGTAGATGCGACTGTGGTAAAACGAGGAGCAAGTGGCAGGAGTAACTATGACTCTCTTAAGGTAGCCAAATGCCTCGTCAACATGCGAATTCCATCGGCAAACTCGAGGAGCTCCCGGAAGGAGTACTGGGAAAGCCTTAAGATCAACAAATAATGGCGTATCGCTTCTGGTGAACTAGCCAGAGTAAGCTTGTAGATGCGACTGTGGTAAAACGAGGAGCAAGTGGCAGGAGTAACTATGACTCTCTTAAGGTAGCCAAATGCCTCGTCAACAGGCGAATTCAACGGCAAACTCGAGGAGCTCCCGGCAGGAGTACTGTGAAAGTCTTAAGATCAACAAATAATGGCGTATCGCTTCTGGTGAACTAGCCAGAGTAAGCTTGTAGATGCGACTGTGGTAAAACGAGGAGCAAGTGGCAGGAGTAACTATGACTCTCTTAAGGTAGCCAAATGCCTCGTCAACAGGCGAATTCCAACGGCAAACTCGAGGAGCTCCCGGAAGGAGTACTGTGAAAGTCTTAAGGTCAACAAATAATGGCGTATCGCTTCTGGTGAACTAGCCAGAGTAAGCTTGTAGATGTGACTGTGGTAAAATGGGGAGCAAGTGGCAGGAGTAACTATGACTCATTTAAGGTTGCCAAATGACTCGTCAACAGGCGAATTCCAACGGCAAACTCGAGGAGCTCCCGGAAGGAGTACTGTGAAAGTCTTAAGATCAACAAATAATGGCGTATCGCTTCTGGTGAACTACCCAGAGTAAGCTTGTAGATGCGACTGTGGTAAAACGAGGAGCAAGTGGCAGGAGTAACTATGACTCTCTTAAGGTAGCCAAATGCCTCGTCAACAGGCGAATTCCAACGGCAAACTCGAGGAGCTCCCAGCAGGAGTACTGTGAAAGTCTTAAGGTCAACAAATAATGGCGTATCGCTTCTGGTGAACTAGCCAGAGTAAGCTTGTAGATGTGACTGTGGTAAAATGGGGAGCAAGTGGCAGGAGTAACTATGACTCTCTTAAGGTAGCCAAATGCCTCGTCAACAGGAGAATTCCAACGGCAAACTCGAGGAGCTCCCGGCAGGAGTACTGTGAAAGTCTTAAGGACAACAAATAATTGCGTATCGCTTCTGGTGAACTAGCCAGAGTAAGCTTGTAGATGCGACTGTGGTAAAACGAGGAGCAAGTGGCAGGAGTAACTATGACTCTCTTAAGGTACCCAAATGCCTCGTCAACAGGCGAATTCCAACGGCAAACTCGAGGAGCTCCCAGCAGGAGTACTGTGAAAGTCTTAAGGTCAACAAATAATGGCGTATCGCTTCTGGTGAACTAGCCAGAGTAAGCTTGTAGATGTGACTGTGGTAAAATGGGGAGCAAGTGGCAGGAGTAACTATGACTCTCTTAAGGTAGCCAAATGCCTCGTCAACAGGCGAATTCCAACGGCAAACTCGAGGAGCTCCCGGCAGGAGTACTGTGAAAGTCTTAAGGACAACAAATAATGGCGTATCGCTTCTGGTGAACTGGCCAGAGTAAGCTTGTAGATGCGACTGTGGTAAAACGAGGAGCAAGTGGCAGGAGTAACTATGACTCTCTTAAGGTAGCCAAATGCCTCGTCAACAGGCGAATTCCATCGGCAAACTCGAGGAGCTCCCGGAAGGAGTACTGGGAAAGCCTTAAGGTCAACAAATAATGGCGTATCGCTTCTGGTGAACTAGCCAGAGTAAGCTTGTAGATGTGACTGTGGTAAAATGGGGAGCAAGTGGCAGGAGTAACTATGACTCTCTTAGGGTTGCCAAATGACTCGTCAAAAGGCGAATTACATCGGCAAACCCGAGGAGCTCCCGGAAGGAGTACTGTGAAAGTCTTAAGGTCAACAAATAATGGCGTATCGCTCTGGTGAACTGGCCAGAGTAAGCTTGTAGATGCGACTGTGGTAAAACGAGGAGCAAGTGGCAGGAGTAACTATGACTCCCTTAAGGTAGCCAAATGCCTCGTCAACAGGCGAATTCGAACGGCAAACTCGAGGAGCTCCCGGCAGGAGTACTGTGAAAGTCTTAAGGTCAACAAATAATGGCGTATCGCTTCTGGTGAACTAGCCAGAGTAAGCTTGTAGATGTGACTGTGGTAAAATGGGGAGCAAGTGGCAGGAGTAACTATGACTCATTTAAGGTTGCCAAATGACTCGTCAACAGGCGAATTCCAACGGCAAACTCGAGGAGCTCCCGGAAGGAGTACTGTGAAAGTCTTAAGATCAACAAATAATGGCGTATCGCTTCTGGTGAACTACCCAGAGTAAGCTTGTAGATGCGACTGTGGTAAAACGAGGAGCAAGTGGCAGGAGTAACTATGACTCTCTTAAGGTAGCCAAATGCCTCGTCAACAGGCGAATTCCAACGGCAAACTCGAGGAGCTCCCAGCAGGAGTACTGTGAAAGTCTTAAGGTCAACAAATAATGGCGTATCGCTTCTGGTGAACTAGCCAGAGTAAGCTTGTAGATGTGACTGTGGTAAAATGGGGAGCAAGTGGCAGGAGTAACTATGACTCTCTTAAGGTAGCCAAATGCCTCGTCAACAGGAGAATTCCAACGGCAAACTCGAGGAGCTCCCGGCAGGAGTACTGTGAAAGTCTTAAGGACAACAAATAATGGCGTATCGCTTCTGGTGAACTAGCCAGAGTAAGCTTGTAGATGCGACTGTGGTAAAACGAGGAGCAAGTGGCAGGAGTAACTATGACTCTCTTAAGGTAGCCAAATGCCTCGTCAACAGGCGAATTCCAACGGCAAACTCGAGGAGCTCCCAGCAGGAGTACTGTGAAAGTCTTAAGGTCAACAAATAATGGCGTATCGCTTCTGGTGAACTAGCCAGAGTAAGCTTGTAGATGTGACTGTGGTAAAATGGGGAGCAAGTGGCAGGAGTAACTATGACTCTCTTAAGGTAGCCAAATGCCTCGTCAACAGGCGAATTCCAACGGCAAACTCGAGGAGCTCCCGGCAGGAGTACTGTGAAAGTCTTAAGGACAACAAATAATGGCGTATCGCTTCTGGTGAACTGGCCAGAGTAAGCTTGTAGATGCGACTGTGGTAAAACGAGGAGCAAGTGGCAGGAGTAACTATGACTCTCTTAAGGTAGCCAAATGCCTCGTCAACAGGCGAATTCCATCGGCAAACTCGAGGAGCTCCCGGAAGGAGTACTGGGAAAGCCTTAAGGTCAACAAATAATGGCGTATCGCTTCTGGTGAACTAGCCAGAGTAAGCTTGTAGATGTGACTGTGGTAAAATGGGGAGCAAGTGGCAGGAGTAACTATGACTCTCTTAGGGTTGCCAAATGACTCGTCAAAAGGCGAATTACATCGGCAAACCCGAGGAGCTCCCGGAAGGAGTACTGTGAAAGTCTTAAGGTCAACAAATAATGGCGTATCGCTCTGGTGAACTGGCCAGAGTAAGCTTGTAGATGCGACTGTGGTAAAACGAGGAGCAAGTGGCAGGAGTAACTATGACTCATTTAAGGTAGCCAAATGCCTCGTCAACAGGCGAATTCGAACGGCAAACTCGAGGAGCTCCCGGCAGGAGTACTGTGAAAGTCTTAAGGTCAACAAATAATGGCGTATCGCTTCTGGTGAACTGGCCAGAGTAAGCTTGTAGATGCGACTGTGGTAAAACGAGGAGCAAGTGGCAGGAGTAACTATGACTCTCTTAAGGTAGCCAAATGCCTCGTCAACAGGCGAATTCCAACGGCAAACTCGAGGAGCTCCCGGAAGGAGTACTGTGAAAGCCTTAAGGTCAACAAATAATGGCGTATCGCTCCTGGTGAACTGGCCAGAGTAAGCTTGTAGATGTGACTGTGTGAAACGGGGTGCAACTGGCAGGAGTAACTATGACTCTCTTAAGGTAGCCAAATGACTCGTCAAAAGGCGAATTACATCGGCAAACCCGAGGAGCTCCCGGAAGGAGTACTGTGAAAGTCTTAAGATCAACAAATAATGGCGTATCGCTTCTGGTGAACTAGCCAGAGTAAGCTTGTAGATGCGACTGTGGTAAAACGAGGAGCAAGTGGCAGGAGTAACTATGACTCTCTTAAGGTAGCCAAATGCCTCGTCAACAGGCGAATTCCAACGGCAAACTCGAGGAGCTCCCGGAAGGAGTACTGTGAAAGTCTTAAGATCAACAAATAATGGCGTATCGCTTCTGGTGAACTAGCCAGAGTAAGCTTGTAGATGCGACTGTGGTAAAACGAGGAGCAAGTGGCAGGAGTAACTATGACTCTCTTAAGGTAGCCAAATGCCTCGTCAACAGGCGAATTCCAACGGCAAACTCGAGGAGCTCCCGGCAGGAGTACTGTGAAAGTCTTAAGATCAACAAATAATGGCGTATCGCTTCTGGTGAACTAGCCAGAGTAAGCTTGTAGATGCGACTGTGGTAAAACGATGAGCAAGTGGCAGGAGTAACTATGACTCTCTTAAGGTAGCCAAATGCCTCGTCAACAGGCGAATTCCAACGGCAAACTCGAGGAGCTCCCGGCAGGAGTACTGTGAAAGTCTTAAGGTCAACAAATAAAGGCGTATCGCTTCTGGTGAACTAGCCAGAGTAAGCTTGTAGATGTGACTGTGGTAAAATTGGGAGCAAGTGGCAGGAGTAACTATGACTCTCTTAAGGTTGCCAAATGACTCGTCAACAGGCGAATTCCAACGGCAAACTCGAGGAGCTCCCGGAAGGAGTACTGTGAAAGTCTTAAGGACAACAAATAATGGCGTATCGCTTCTGGTGAACTGGCCAGAGTAAGCTTGTAGATGCGACTGTGGTAAAACGAGGAGCAAGTGGCAGGAGTAACTATGACTCTCTTAAGGTAGCCAAATGCCTCGTCAAAAGGCGAATTCCATCGGCAAACTCGAGGAGCTCCCGGAAGGAGTACTGGGAAAGCCTTAAGATCAACAAATAATGGCGTATCGCTTCTGGTGAACTAGCCAGAGTAAGCTTGTAGATGCGACTGTGGTAAAACGAGGAGCAAGTGGCAGGAGTAACTATGACTCTCTTAAGGTAGCCAAATGCCTCGTCAACAGGCGAATTCCAACGGCAAACTCGAGGAGCTCCCGGCAGGAGTACTGTGAAAGTCTTAAGATCAACAAATAATGGCGTATCGCTTCTGGTGAACTAGCCAGAGTAAGCTTGTAGATGCGACTGTGGTAAAACGAGGAGCAAGTGGCAGGAGTAACTATGACTCTCTTAAGGTAGCCAAATGCCTCGTCAACAGGCGAATTCCAACGGCAAACTCGAGGAGCTCCCGGCAGGAGTACTGTGAAAGTCTTAAGGTCAACAAATAATGGCGTATCGCTTCTGGTGAACTAGCCAGAGTAAGCTTGTAGATGTGACTGTGGTAAAATGGGGAGCAAGTGGCAGGAGTAACTATGACTCATTTAAGGTTGCCAAATGACTCGTCAACAGGCGAATTCCAACGGCAAACTCGAGGAGCTCCCGGAAGGAGTACTGTGAAAGTCTTAAGATCAACAAATAATGGCGTATCGCTTCTGGTGAACTACCCAGAGTAAGCTTGTAGATGCGACTGTGGTAAAACGAGGAGCAAGTGGCAGGAGTAACTATGACTCTCTTAAGGTAGCCAAATGCCTCGTCAACAGGCGAATTCCAACGGCAAACTCGAGGAGCTCCCAGCAGGAGTACTGTGAAAGTCTTAAGGTCAACAAATAATGGCGTATCGCTTCTGGTGAACTAGCCAGAGTAAGCTTGTAGATGTGACTGTGGTAAAATGGGGAGCAAGTGGCAGGAGTAACTATGACTCTCTTAAGGTAGCCAAATGCCTCGTCAACAGGAGAATTCCAACGGCAAACTCGAGGAGCTCCCGGCAGGAGTACTGTGAAAGTCTTAAGGACAACAAATAATGGCGTATCGCTTCTGGTGAACTAGCCAGAGTAAGCTTGTAGATGCGACTGTGGTAAAACGAGGAGCAAGTGGCAGGAGTAACTATGACTCTCTTAAGGTAGCCTAATGCCTCGTCAACAGGCGAATTCCAACGGCAAACTCGAGGAGCTCCCGGCAGGAGTACTGTGAAAGCCTTAAGGTCAACAAATAATGGCGTATCGCTCCTGGTGAACTGGCCAGAGTAAGCTTGTAGATGTGACTGTGTGAAACGGGGTGCAACTGGCAGGAGTAACTATGACTCTCTTAAGGTAGCCAAATGACTCGTCAAAAGGCGAATTACATCGGCAAACCCGAGGAGCTCCCGGAAGGAGTACTGTGAAAGTCTTAAGATCAACAAATAATGGCGTATCGCTTCTGGTGAACTAGCCAGAGTAAGCTTGTAGATGCGACTGTGGTAAAACGAGGAGCAAGTGGCAGGAGTAACTATGACTCTCTTAAGGTAGCCAAATGCCTCGTCAACAGGCGAATTCCAACGGCAAACTCGAGGAGCTCCCGGAAGGAGTACTGTGAAAGTCTTAAGATCAACAAATAATGGCGTATCGCTTCTGGTGAACTAGCCAGAGTAAGCTTGTAGATGCGACTGTGGTAAAACGAGGAGCAAGTGGCAGGAGTAACTATGACTCTCTTAAGGTAGCCAAATGCCTCGTCAACAGGCGAATTCCAACGGCAAACTCGAGGAGCTCCCGGCAGGAGTACTGTGAAAGTCTTAAGATCAACAAATAATGGCGTATCGCTTCTGGTGAACTAGCCAGAGTAAGCTTGTAGATGCGACTGTGGTAAAACGAGGAGCAAGTGGCAGGAGTAACTATGACTCTCTTAAGGTAGCCAAATGCCTCGTCAACAGGCGAATTCCAACGGCAAACTCGAGGAGCTCCCGGCAGGAGTACTGTGAAAGTCTTAAGGTCAACAAATAATGGCGTATCGCTTCTGGTGAACTGGCCAGAGTAAGCTTGTAGATGCGACTGTGGTAAAACGAGGAGCAAGTGGCAGGAGTAACTATGACTCTCTTAATGTAGCCAAATGCCTCGTCAACAGGCGAATTCCAACGGCAAACTCGAGGAGCTCCCGGCAGGAGTACTGTGAAAGTCTTAAGGACAACAAATAATGGCGTATCGCTTCTGGTGAACTAGCCAGAGTAAGCTTGTAGATGCGACTGTGGTAAAACGAGGAGCAAGTGGCAGGAGTAACTATGACTCTCTTAAGGTAGCCAAATGCCTCGTCAACAGGCGAATTCCAACGGCAAACTCGAGGAGCTCCCAGCAGGAGTACTGTGAAAGTCTTAAGGTCAACAAATAATGGCGTATCGCTTCTGGTGAACTAGCCAGAGTAAGCTTGTAGATGTGACTGTGGTAAAATGGGGAGCAAGTGGCAGGAGTAACTATGACTCATTTAAGGTTGCCAAATGACTCGTCAACAGGCGAATTCCAACGGCAAACTCGAGGAGCTCCCGGAAGGAGTACTGTGAAAGTCTTAAGATCAACAAATAATGGCGTATCGCTTCTGGTGAACTACCCAGAGTAAGCTTGTAGATGCGACTGTGGTAAAACGAGGAGCAAGTGGCAGGAGTAACTATGACTCTCTTAAGGTAGCCAAATGCCTCGTCAACAGGCGAATTCCAACGGCAAACTCGAGGAGCTCCCAGCAGGAGTACTGTGAAAGTCTTAAGGTCAACAAATAATGGCGTATCGCTTCTGGTGAACTAGCCAGAGTAAGCTTGTAGATGCGACTGTGGTAAAACGAGGAGCAAGTGGCAGGAGTAACTATGACTCTCTTAAGGTAGCCAAATGCCTCGTCAACAGGCGAATTCCAACGGCAAACTCGAGGAGCTCCCGGCAGGAGTACTGTGAAAGTCTTAAGATCAACAAATAATGGCGTATCGCTTCTGGTGAACTAGCCAGAGTAAGCTTGTAGATGCGACTGTGGTAAAACGAGGAGCAAGTGGCAGGAGTAACTATGACTCTCTTAAGGTAGCCAAATGCCTCGTCAACAGGCGAATTCCAACGGCAAACTCGAGGAGCTCCCGGCAGGAGTACTGTGAAAGTCTTAAGGTCAACAAATAATGGCGTATCGCTTCTGGTGAACTGGCCAGAGTAAGCTTGTAGATGCGACTGTGGTAAAACGAGGAGCAAGTGGCAGGAGTAACTATGACTGTCTTAAGGTAGCCAAATGCCTCGTCAACAGGCGAATTCCAACGGCAAACTCGAGGAGCTCCCAGCAGGAGTACTGTGAAAGTCTTAAGGTCAACAAATAATGGCGTATCGCTTCTGGTGAACTAGCCAGAGTAAGCTTGTAGATGTGACTGTGGTAAAATGGGGAGCAAGTGGCAGGAGTAACTATGACTCATTTAAGGTTGCCAAATGACTCGTCAACAGGCGAATTCCAACGGCAAACTCGAGGAGCTCCCGGAAGGAGTACTGTGAAAGTCTTAAGATCAACAAATAATGGCGTATCGCTTCTGGTGAACTACCCAGAGTAAGCTTGTAGATGCGACTGTGGTAAAACGAGGAGCAAGTGGCAGGAGTAACTATGACTCTCTTAAGGTAGCCAAATGCCTCGTCAACAGGCGAATTCCAACGGCAAACTCGAGGAGCTCCCAGCAGGAGTACTGTGAAAGTCTTAAGGTCAACAAATAATGGCGTATCGCTTCTGGTGAACTAGCCAGAGTAAGCTTGTAGATGTGACTGTGGTAAAATGGGGAGCAAGTGGCAGGAGTAACTATGACTCTCTTAAGGTAGCCAAATGCCTCGTCAACAGGAGAATTCCAACGGCAAACTCGAGGAGCTCCCGGCAGGAGTACTGTGAAAGTCTTAAGGACAACAAATAATGGCGTATCGCTTCTGGTGAACTGGCCAGAGTAAGCTTGTAGATGCGATTGTGGTAAAACGAGGAGCAAGTGGCAGGAGTAACTATGACTCTCTTAAGGTAGCCAAATGCCTCGTCAACAGGCGAATTCCAACGGCAAACTCGAGGAGCTCCCGGCAGGAGTACTGTGAAAGTCTTAAGGACAACAAATAATGGCGTATCGCTTCTGGTGAACTAGCCAGAGTAAGCTTGTAGATGTGACTGTGGTAAAATGGGGAGCAAGTGGCAGGAGTAACTATGACTCTCTTAAGGTAGCCAAATGCCTCGTCAACAGGCGAATTCCAACGGCAAACTCGAGGAGCTCCCGGCAGGAGTACTGTGAAAGTCTTAAGATCAACAAATAATGGCGTATCGCTTCTGGTGAACTAGCCAGAGTAAGCTTGTAGATGCGACTGTGGTAAAACGAGGAGCAAGTGGCAGGAGTAACTATGACTCTCTTAAGGTAGCCAAATGCCTCGTCAACAGGCGAATTCCAACGGCAAACTCGAGGAGCTCCCGGCAGGAGTACTGTGAAAGTCTTAAGGTCAACAAATAATGGCGTATCGCTTCTGGTGAACTAGCCAGAGTAAGCTTGTAGATGTGACTGTGGTAAAATGGGGAGCAAGTGGCAGGAGTAACTATGACTCATTTAAGGTTGCCAAATGACTCGTCAACAGGCGAATTCCAACGGCAAACTCGAGGAGCTCCCGGAAGGAGTACTGTGAAAGTCTTAAGATCAACAAATAATGGCGTATCGCTTCTGGTGAACTACCCAGAGTAAGCTTGTAGATGCGACTGTGGTAAAACGAGGAGCAAGTGGCAGGAGTAACTATGACTCTGTTAAGGTAGCCAAATGCCTCGTCAACAGGCGAATTCCAACGGCAAACTCGAGGAGCTCCCAGCAGGAGTACTGTGAAAGTCTTAAGGTCAACAAATAATGGCGTATCGCTTCTGGTGAACTAGCCAGAGTAAGCTTGTAGATGTGACTGTGGTAAAATGGGGAGCAAGTGGCAGGAGTAACTATGACTCTCTTAAGGTAGCCAAATGCCTCGTCAACAGGAGAATTCCAACGGCAAACTCGAGGAGCTCCCGGCAGGAGTACTGTGAAAGTCTTAAGGACAACAAATAATGGCGTATCGCTTCTGGTGAACTAGCCAGAGTAAGCTTGTAGATGCGACTGTGGTAAAACGAGGAGCAAGTGGCAGGAGTAACTATGACTCTCTTAAGGTAGCCAAATGCCTCGTCAACAGGCGAATTCCAACGGCAAACTCGAGGAGCTCCCGGAAGGAGTACTGTGAAAGCCTTAAGGTCAACAAATAATGGCGTATCGCTCCTGGTGAACTGGCCAGAGTAAGCTTGTAGATGTGACTGTGTGAAACGGGGTGTAACTGGCAGGAGTAACTATGACTCTCTTAAGGTAGCCAAATGACTCGTCAAAAGGCGAATTACATCGGCAAACCCGAGGAGCTCCCGGAAGGAGTACTGTGAAAGTCTTAAGATCAACAAATAATGGCGTATCGCTTCTGGTGAACTAGCCAGAGTAAGCTTGTAGATGCGACTGTGGTAAAACGAGGAGCAAGTGGCAGGAGTAACTATGACTCTCTTAAGGTAGCCAAATGCCTCGTCAACAGGCGAATTCCAACGGCAAACTCGAGGAGCTCCCAGCAGGAGTACTGTGAAAGTCTTAAGGTCAACAAATAATGGCGTATCGCTTCTGGTGAACTAGCCAGAGTAAGCTTGTAGATGTGACTGTGGTAAAATGGGGAGCAAGTGGCAGGAGTAACTATGACTCATTTAAGGTTGCCAAATGACTCGTCAACAGGCGAATTCCAACGGCAAACTCGAGGAGCTCCCGGAAGGAGTACTGTGAAAGTCTTAAGATCAACAAATAATGGCGTATCGCTTCTGGTGAACTACCCAGAGTAAGCTTGTAGATGCGACTGTGGTAAAACGAGGAGCAAGTGGCAGGAGTAACTATGACTCTCTTAAGGTAGCCAAATGCCTCGTCAACAGGCGAATTCCAACGGCAAACTCGAGGAGCTCCCAGCAGGAGTACTGTGAAACTCTTAAGGTCAACAAATAATGGCGTATCGCTTCTGGTGAACTAGCCAGAGTAAGCTTGTAGATGCGACTGTGGTAAAACGAGGAGCAAGTGGCAGGAGTAACTATGACTCTCTTAAGGTAGCCAAATGCCTCGTCAACAGGCGAATTCCAACGGCAAACTCGAGGAGCTCCCGGCAGGAGTACTGTGAAAGTCTTAAGATCAACAAATAATGGCGTATCGCTTCTGGTGAACTAGCCAGAGTAAGCTTGTAGATGCGACTGTGGTAAAACGAGGAGCAAGTGGCAGGAGTAACTATGACTCTCTTAAGGTAGCCAAATGCCTCGTCAACAGGCGAATTCCAACGGCAAACTCGAGGAGCTCCCGGCAGGAGTACTGTGAAAGTCTTAAGGTCAACAAATAATGGCGTATCGCTTCTGGTGAACTGGCCAGAGTAAGCTTGTAGATGCGACTGTGGTAAAACGAGGAGCAAGTGGCAGGAGTAACTATGACTCTCTTAATGTAGCCAAATGCCTCGTCAACAGGCGAATTCCAACGGCAAACTCGAGGAGCTCCCGGAAGGAGTACTGTGAAAGTCTTAAGATCAACAAATAATGGCGTATCGCTTCTGGTGAACTACCCAGAGTAAGCTTGTAGATGCGACTGTGGTAAAACGAGGAGCAAGTGGCAGGAGTAACTATGACTCTCTTAAGGTAGCCAAATGCCTCGTCAACAGGCGAATTCCAACGGCAAACTCGAGGAGCTCCCAGCAGGAGTACTGTGAAAGTCTTAAGGTCAACAAATAATGGCGTATCGCTTCTGGTGAACTAGCCAGAGTAAGCTTGTAGATGTGACTGTGGTAAAATGGGGAGCAAGTGGCAGGAGTAACTATGACTCTCTTAAGGTAGCCAAATGCCTCGTCAACAGGAGAATTCCAACGGCAAACTCGAGGAGCTCCCGGCAGGAGTACTGTGAAAGTCTTAAGGACAACAAATAATGGCGTATCGCTTCTGGTGAACTGGCCAGAGTAAGCTTGTAGATGCGATTGTGGTAAAACGAGGAGCAAGTGGCAGGAGTAACTATGACTCTCTTAAGGTAGCCAAATGCCTCGTCAACAGGCGAATTCCAACGGCAAACTCGAGGAGCTCCCGGCAGGAGTACTGTGAAAGTCTTAAGGACAACAAATAATGGCGTATCAATTCTGGTGAACTAGCCAGAGTAAGCTTGTAGATGCGACTGTGGTAAAACGAGGAGCAAGTGGCAGGAGTAACTATGACTCTCTTAAGGTAGCCAAATGCCTCGTCAACAGGCGAATTCCAACGGCAAACTCGAGGAGCTCCCAGCAGGAGTACTGTGAAAGTCTTAAGGTCAACAAATAATGGCGTATCGCTTCTGGTGAACTAGCCAGAGTAAGCTTGTAGATGTGACTGTGGTAAAATGGGGAGCAAGTGGCAGGAGTAACTATGACTCTCTTAGGGTTGCCAAATGACTCGTCAAAAGGCGAATTACATCGGCAAACCCGAGGAGCTCCCGGAAGGAGTACTGTGAAAGTCTTAAGATCAACAAATAATGGCGTATCGCTTCTGGTGAACTACCCAGAGTAAGCTTGTAGATGCGACTGTGGTAAAACGAGGAGCAAGTGGCAGGAGTAACTATGACTCTCTTAAGGTAGCCAAATGCCTCGTCAACAGGCGAATTCCAACGGCAAACTCGAGGAGCTCCCAGCAGGAGTACTGTGAAAGTCTTAAGGTCAACAAATAATGGCGTATCGCTTCTGGTGAACTAGCCAGAGTAAGCTTGTAGATGTGACTGTGGTAAAATGGGGAGCAAGTGGCAGGAGTAACTATGACTCTCTTAAGGTAGCCAAATGCCTCGTCAACAGGAGAATTCCAACGGCAAACTCGAGGAGCTCCCGGCAGGAGTACTGTGAAAGTCTTAAGGACAACAAATAATGGCGTATCGCTTCTGGTGAACTGGCCAGAGTAAGCTTGTAGATGCGACTGTAGTAAAACGAGGAGCAAGTGGCAGGAGTAACTATGACTCTCTTAAGGTAGCCAAATGCCTCGTCAACAGGCGAATTCCAACGGCAAACTCGAGGAGCTCCCGGCAGGAGTACTGTGAAAGTCTTAAGGACAACAAATAATGGCGTATCGCTTCTGGTGAACTAGCCAGAGTAAGCTTGTAGATGCGACTGTGGTAAAACGAGGAGCAAGTGGCAGGAGTAACTATGACTCTCTTAAGGTAGCCAAATGCCTCGTCAACAGGCGAATTCCAACGGCAAACTCGAGGAGCTCCCAGCAGGAGTACTGTGAAAGTCTTAAGGTCAACAAATAATGGCGTATCGCTTCTGGTGAACTAGCCAGAGTAAGCTTGTAGATGTGACTGTGGTAAAATGGGGAGCAAGTGGCAGGAGTAACTATGACTCTCTTAGGGTTGCCAAATGACTCGTCAAAAGGCGAATTACATCGGCAAACCCGAGGAGCTCCCGGAAGGAGTACTGTGAAAGTCTTAAGGTCAACAAATAATGGCGTATCGCTCTGGTGAACTGGCCAGAGTAAGCTTGTAGATGCGACTGTGGTAAAACGAGGAGCAAGTGGCAGGAGTAACTATGACTCTCTTAAGGTAGCCAAATGCCTCGTCAACAGGCGAATTCCAACGGCAAACTCGAGGAGCTCCCGGCAGGAGTACTGTGAAAGTCTTAAGGTCAACAAATAATGGCGTATCGCTTCTGGTGAACTGGCCAGAGTAAGCTTGTAGATGCGACTGTGGTAAAACGAGGAGCAAGTGGCAGGAGTAACTATGACTCTCTTAAGGTAGCCAAATGCCTCGTCAACAGGCGAATTCCAACGGCAAACTCGAGGAGCTCCCGGAAGGAGTACTGTGAAAGCCTTAAGGTCAACAAATAATGGCGTATCGCTCCTGGTGAACTGGCCAGAGTAAGCTTGTAGATGTGACTGTGTGAAACGGGGTGCAACTGGCAGGAGTAACTATGACTCTCTTAAGGTAGCCAAATGACTCGTCAAAAGGCGAATTACATCGGCAAACCCGAGGAGCTCCCGGATGGAGTACTGTGAAAGTCTTAAGATCAACAAATAATGGCGTATCGCTTCTGGTGAACTAGCCAGAGTAAGCTTGTAAATGCGACTGTGGTAAAACGAGGAGCAAGTGGCAGGAGTAACTATGACTCTCTTAAGGTAGCCAAATGCCTCGTCAACAGGAGAATTCCAACGGCAAACTCGAGGAGCTCCCGGCAGGAGTACTGTGAAAGTCTTAAGGACAACAAATAATGGCGTATCGCTTCTGGTGAACTGGCCAGAGTAAGCTTGTAGATGCGATTGTGGTAAAACGAGGAGCAAGTGGCAGGAGTAACTATGACTCTCTTAAGGTAGCCAAATGCCTCGTCAACAGGCGAATTCCAACGGCAAACTCGAGGAGCTCCCGGCAGGAGTACTGTGAAAGTCTTAAGGACAACAAATAATGGCGTATCGCTTCTGGTGAACTAGCCAGAGTAAGCTTGTAGATGTGACTGTGGTAAAATGGGGAGCAAGTGGCAGGAGTAACTATGACTCTCTTAAGGTAGCCAAATGCCTCGTCAACAGGCGAATTCCAACGGCAAACTCGAGGAGCTCCCGGCAGGAGTACTGTGAAAGTCTTAAGATCAACAAATAATGGCGTATCGCTTCTGGTGAACTAGCCAGAGTAAGCTTGTAGATGCGACTGTGGTAAAACGAGGAGCAAGTGGCAGGAGTAACTATGACTCTCTTAAGGTAGCCAAATGCCTCGTCAACAGGCGAATTCCAACGGCAAACTCGAGGAGCTCCCGGCAGGAGTACTGTGAAAGTCTTAAGGTCAACAAATAATGGCGTATCGCTTCTGGTGAACTAGCCAGAGTAAGCTTGTAGATGTGACTGTGGTAAAATGGGGAGCAAGTGGCAGGAGTAACTATGACTCATTTAAGGTTGCCAAATGACTCGTCAACAGGCGAATTCCAACGGCAAACTCGAGGAGCTCCCGGAAGGAGTACTGTGAAAGTCTTAAGATCAACAAATAATGGCGTATCGCTTCTGGTGAACTACCCAGAGTAAGCTTGTAGATGCGACTGTGGTAAAACGAGGAGCAAGTGGCAGGAGTAACTATGACTCTCTTAAGGTAGCCAAATGCCTCGTCAACAGGCGAATTCCAACGGCAAACTCGAGGAGCTCCCAGCAGGAGTACTGTGAAAGTCTTAAGGTCAACAAATAATGGCGTATCGCTTCTGGTGAACTAGCCAGAGTAAGCTTGTAGATGTGACTGTGGTAAAATGGGGAGCAAGTGGCAGGAGTAACTATGACTCTCTTAAGGTAGCCAAATGCCTCGTCAACAGGAGAATTCCAACGGCAAACTCGAGGAGCTCCCGGCAGGAGTACTGTGAAAGTCTTAAGGACAACAAATAATGGCGTATCGCTTCTGGTGAACTAGCCAGAGTAAGCTTGTAGATGCGACTGTGGTAAAACGAGGAGCAAGTGGCAGGAGTAACTATGACTCTCTTAAGGTAGCCAAATGCCTCGTCAACAGGCGAATTCCAACGGCAAACTCGAGGAGCTCCCGGAAGGAGTACTGTGAAAGCCTTAAGGTCAACAAATAATGGCGTATCGCTCCTGGTGAACTGGCCAGAGTAAGCTTGTAGATGTGACTGTGTGAAACGGGGTGTAACTGGCAGGAGTAACTATGACTCTCTTAAGGTAGCCAAATGACTCGTCAAAAGGCGAATTACATCGGCAAACCCGAGGAGCTCCCGGAAGGAGTACTGTGAAAGTCTTAAGATCAACAAATAATGGCGTATCGCTTCTGGTGAACTAGCCAGAGTAAGCTTGTAGATGCGACTGTGGTAAAACGAGGAGCAAGTGGCAGGAGTAACTATGACTCTCTTAAGGTAGCCAAATGCCTCGTCAACAGGCGAATTCCAACGGCAAACTCGAGGAGCTCCCAGCAGGAGTACTGTGAAAGTCTTAAGGTCAACAAATAATGGCGTATCGCTTCTGGTGAACTAGCCAGAGTAAGCTTGTAGATGTGACTGTGGTAAAATGGGGAGCAAGTGGCAGGAGTAACTATGACTCATTTAAGGTTGCCAAATGACTCGTCAACAGGCGAATTCCAACGGCAAACTCGAGGAGCTCCCGGAAGGAGTACTGTGAAAGTCTTAAGATCAACAAATAATGGCGTATCGCTTCTGGTGAACTACCCAGAGTAAGCTTGTAGATGCGACTGTGGTAAAACGAGGAGCAAGTGGCAGGAGTAACTATGACTCTCTTAAGGTAGCCAAATGCCTCGTCAACAGGCGAATTCCAACGGCAAACTCGAGGAGCTCCCAGCAGGAGTACTGTGAAACTCTTAAGGTCAACAAATAATGGCGTATCGCTTCTGGTGAACTAGCCAGAGTAAGCTTGTAGATGCGACTGTGGTAAAACGAGGAGCAAGTGGCAGGAGTAACTATGACTCTCTTAAGGTAGCCAAATGCCTCGTCAACAGGCGAATTCCAACGGCAAACTCGAGGAGCTCCCGGCAGGAGTACTGTGAAAGTCTTAAGATCAACAAATAATGGCGTATCGCTTCTGGTGAACTAGCCAGAGTAAGCTTGTAGATGCGACTGTGGTAAAACGAGGAGCAAGTGGCAGGAGTAACTATGACTCTCTTAAGGTAGCCAAATGCCTCGTCAACAGGCGAATTCCAACGGCAAACTCGAGGAGCTCCCGGCAGGAGTACTGTGAAAGTCTTAAGGTCAACAAATAATGGCGTATCGCTTCTGGTGAACTGGCCAGAGTAAGCTTGTAGATGCGACTGTGGTAAAACGAGGAGCAAGTGGCAGGAGTAACTATGACTCTCTTAATGTAGCCAAATGCCTCGTCAACAGGCGAATTCCAACGGCAAACTCGAGGAGCTCCCGGAAGGAGTACTGTGAAAGTCTTAAGATCAACAAATAATGGCGTATCGCTTCTGGTGAACTACCCAGAGTAAGCTTGTAGATGCGACTGTGGTAAAACGAGGAGCAAGTGGCAGGAGTAACTATGACTCTCTTAAGGTAGCCAAATGCCTCGTCAACAGGCGAATTCCAACGGCAAACTCGAGGAGCTCCCAGCAGGAGTACTGTGAAAGTCTTAAGGTCAACAAATAATGGCGTATCGCTTCTGGTGAACTAGCCAGAGTAAGCTTGTAGATGTGACTGTGGTAAAATGGGGAGCAAGTGGCAGGAGTAACTATGACTCTCTTAAGGTAGCCAAATGCCTCGTCAACAGGAGAATTCCAACGGCAAACTCGAGGAGCTCCCGGCAGGAGTACTGTGAAAGTCTTAAGGACAACAAATAATGGCGTATCGCTTCTGGTGAACTGGCCAGAGTAAGCTTGTAGATGCGATTGTGGTAAAACGAGGAGCAAGTGGCAGGAGTAACTATGACTCTCTTAAGGTAGCCAAATGCCTCGTCAACAGGCGAATTCCAACGGCAAACTCGAGGAGCTCCCGGCAGGAGTACTGTGAAAGTCTTAAGGACAACAAATAATGGCGTATCAATTCTGGTGAACTAGCCAGAGTAAGCTTGTAGATGCGACTGTGGTAAAACGAGGAGCAAGTGGCAGGAGTAACTATGACTCTCTTAAGGTAGCCAAATGCCTCGTCAACAGGCGAATTCCAACGGCAAACTCGAGGAGCTCCCAGCAGGAGTACTGTGAAAGTCTTAAGGTCAACAAATAATGGCGTATCGCTTCTGGTGAACTAGCCAGAGTAAGCTTGTAGATGTGACTGTGGTAAAATGGGGAGCAAGTGGCAGGAGTAACTATGACTCTCTTAGGGTTGCCAAATGACTCGTCAAAAGGCGAATTACATCGGCAAACCCGAGGAGCTCCCGGAAGGAGTACTGTGAAAGTCTTAAGATCAACAAATAATGGCGTATCGCTTCTGGTGAACTACCCAGAGTAAGCTTGTAGATGCGACTGTGGTAAAACGAGGAGCAAGTGGCAGGAGTAACTATGACTCTCTTAAGGTAGCCAAATGCCTCGTCAACAGGCGAATTCCAACGGCAAACTCGAGGAGCTCCCAGCAGGAGTACTGTGAAAGTCTTAAGGTCAACAAATAATGGCGTATCGCTTCTGGTGAACTAGCCAGAGTAAGCTTGTAGATGTGACTGTGGTAAAATGGGGAGCAAGTGGCAGGAGTAACTATGACTCTCTTAAGGTAGCCAAATGCCTCGTCAACAGGAGAATTCCAACGGCAAACTCGAGGAGCTCCCGGCAGGAGTACTGTGAAAGTCTTAAGGACAACAAATAATGGCGTATCGCTTCTGGTGAACTGGCCAGAGTAAGCTTGTAGATGCGACTGTAGTAAAACGAGGAGCAAGTGGCAGGAGTAACTATGACTCTCTTAAGGTAGCCAAATGCCTCGTCAACAGGCGAATTCCAACGGCAAACTCGAGGAGCTCCCGGCAGGAGTACTGTGAAAGTCTTAAGGACAACAAATAATGGCGTATCGCTTCTGGTGAACTAGCCAGAGTAAGCTTGTAGATGCGACTGTGGTAAAACGAGGAGCAAGTGGCAGGAGTAACTATGACTCTCTTAAGGTAGCCAAATGCCTCGTCAACAGGCGAATTCCAACGGCAAACTCGAGGAGCTCCCAGCAGGAGTACTGTGAAAGTCTTAAGGTCAACAAATAATGGCGTATCGCTTCTGGTGAACTAGCCAGAGTAAGCTTGTAGATGTGACTGTGGTAAAATGGGGAGCAAGTGGCAGGAGTAACTATGACTCTCTTAGGGTTGCCAAATGACTCGTCAAAAGGCGAATTACATCGGCAAACCCGAGGAGCTCCCGGAAGGAGTACTGTGAAAGTCTTAAGGTCAACAAATAATGGCGTATCGCTCTGGTGAACTGGCCAGAGTAAGCTTGTAGATGCGACTGTGGTAAAACGAGGAGCAAGTGGCAGGAGTAACTATGACTCTCTTAAGGTAGCCAAATGCCTCGTCAACAGGCGAATTCCAACGGCAAACTCGAGGAGCTCCCGGCAGGAGTACTGTGAAAGTCTTAAGGTCAACAAATAATGGCGTATCGCTTCTGGTGAACTGGCCAGAGTAAGCTTGTAGATGCGACTGTGGTAAAACGAGGAGCAAGTGGCAGGAGTAACTATGACTCTCTTAAGGTAGCCAAATGCCTCGTCAACAGGCGAATTCCAACGGCAAACTCGAGGAGCTCCCGGAAGGAGTACTGTGAAAGCCTTAAGGTCAACAAATAATGGCGTATCGCTCCTGGTGAACTGGCCAGAGTAAGCTTGTAGATGTGACTGTGTGAAACGGGGTGCAACTGGCAGGAGTAACTATGACTCTCTTAAGGTAGCCAAATGACTCGTCAAAAGGCGAATTACATCGGCAAACCCGAGGAGCTCCCGGATGGAGTACTGTGAAAGTCTTAAGATCAACAAATAATGGCGTATCGCTTCTGGTGAACTAGCCAGAGTAAGCTTGTAAATGCGACTGTGGTAAAACGAGGAGCAAGTGGCAGGAGTAACTATGACTCTCTTAAGGTAGCCAAATGCCTCGTCAACAGGCGAATTCCAACGGCAAACTCGAGGAGCTCCCGGAAGGAGTACTGTGAAAGTCTTAAGATCAACAAATAATGGCGTATCGCTTCTGGTGAACTAGCCAGAGTAAGCTTGTAGATGCGACTGTGGTAAAACGAGGAGCAAGTGGCAGGAGTAACTATGACTCTCTTAAGGTAGCCAAATGCCTCGTCAACAGGCGAATTCCAACGGCAAACTCGAGGAGCTCCCGGCAGGAGTACTGTGAAAGTCTTAAGATCAACAAATAATGGCGTATCGCTTCTGGTGAACTAGCCAGAGTAAGCTTGTAGATGCGACTGTGGTAAAACGAGGAGCAAGTGGCAGGAGTAACTATGACTCTCTTAAGGTAGCCAAATGCCTCGTCAACAGGCGAATTCCAACGGCAAACTCGAGGAGCTCCCGGAAGGAGTACTGTGAAAGCCTTAAGGTCAACAAATAATGGCGTATCGCTCCTGGTGAACTGGCCAGAGTAAGCTTGTAGATGTGACTGTGTGAAACGGGGTGTAACTGGCAGGAGTAACTATGACTCTCTTAAGGTAGCCAAATGACTCGTCAAAAGGCGAATTACATCGGCAAACCCGAGGAGCTCCCGGAAGGAGTACTGTGAAAGTCTTAAGATCAACAAATAATGGCGTATCGCTTCTGGTGAACTAGCCAGAGTAAGCTTGTAGATGCGACTGTGGTAAAACGAGGAGCAAGTGGCAGGAGTAACTATGACTCTCTTAAGGTAGCCAAATGCCTCGTCAACAGGCGAATTCCAACGGCAAACTCGAGGAGCTCCCAGCAGGAGTACTGTGAAAGTCTTAAGGTCAACAAATAATGGCGTATCGCTTCTGGTGAACTAGCCAGAGTAAGCTTGTAGATGTGACTGTGGTAAAATGGGGAGCAAGTGGCAGGAGTAACTATGACTCATTTAAGGTTGCCAAATGACTCGTCAACAGGCGATTCCAACGGCAAACTCGAGGAGCTCCCGGAAGGAGTACTGTGAAAGTCTTAAGATCAACAAATAATGGCGTATCGCTTCTGGTGAACTACCCAGAGTAAGCTTGTAGATGCGACTGTGGTAAAACGAGGAGCAAGTGGCAGGAGTAACTATGACTCTCTTAAGGTAGCCAAATGCCTCGTCAACAGGCGAATTCCAACGGCAAACTCGAGGAGCTCCCAGCAGGAGTACTGTGAAAGTCTTAAGGTCAACAAATAATGGCGTATCGCTTCTGGTGAACTAGCCAGAGTAAGCTTGTAGATGCGACTGTGGTAAAACGAGGAGCAAGTGGCAGGAGTAACTATGACTCTCTTAAGGTAGCCAAATGCCTCGTCAACAGGCGAATTCCAACGGCAAACTCGAGGAGCTCCCGGCAGGAGTACTGTGAAAGTCTTAAGATCAACAAATAATGGCGTATCGCTTCTGGTGAACTAGCCAGAGTAAGCTTGTAGATGCGACTGTGGTAAAACGAGGAGCAAGTGGCAGGAGTAACTATGACTCTCTTAAGGTAGCCAAATGCCTTGTCAACAGGCGAATTCCAACGGCAAACTCGAGGAGCTCCCGGCAGGAGTACTGTGAAAGTCTTAAGGTCAACAAATAATGGCGTATCGCTTCTGGTGAACTGGCCAGAGTAAGCTTGTAGATGCGACTGTGGTAAAACGAGGAGCAAGTGGCAGGAGTAACTATGACTCTCTTAATGTAGCCAAATGCCTCGTCAACAGGCGAATTCCAACGGCAAACTCGAGGAGCTCCCGGCAGGAGTACTGTGAAAGTCTTAAGGACAACAAATAATGGCGTATCGCTTCTGGTGAACTAGCCAGAGTAAGCTTGTAGATGCGACTGTGGTAAAACGAGGAGCAAGTGGCAGGAGTAACTATGACTCTCTTAAGGTAGCCAAATGCCTCGTCAACAGGCGAATTCCAACGGCAAACTCGAGGAGCTCCCAGCAGGAGTACTGTGAAAGTCTTAAGGTCAACAAATAATGGCGTATCGCTTCTGGTGAACTAGCCAGAGTAAGCTTGTAGATGTGACTGTGGTAAAATGGGGAGCAAGTGGCAGGAGTAACTATGACTCATTTAAGGTTGCCAAATGACTCGTCAACAGGCGAATTCCAACGGCAAACTCGAGGAGCTCCCGGAAGGAGTACTGTGAAAGTCTTAAGATCAACAAATAATGGCGTATCGCTTCTGGTGAACTACCCAGAGTAAGCTTGTAGATGCGACTGTGGTAAAACGAGGAGCAAGTGGCAGGAGTAACTATGACTCTCTTAAGGTAGCCAAATGCCTCGTCAACAGGCGAATTCCAACGGCAAACTCGAGGAGCTCCCAGCAGGAGTACTGTGAAAGTCTTAAGGTCAACAAATAATGGCGTATCGCTTCTGGTGAACTAGCCAGAGTAAGCTTGTAGATGTGACTGTGGTAAAATGGGGAGCAAGTGGCAGGAGTAACTATGACTCTCTTAAGGTAGCCAAATGCCTCGTCAACAGGAGAATTCCAACGGCAAACTCGAGGAGCTCCCGGCAGGAGTACTGTGAAAGTCTTAAGGACAACAAATAATGGCGTATCGCTTCTGGTGAACTGGCCAGAGTAAGCTTGTAGATGCGATTGTGGTAAAACGAGGAGCAAGTGGCAGGAGTAACTATGACTCTCTTAAGGTAGCCAAATGCCTCGTCAACAGGCGAATTCCAACGGCAAACTCGAGGAGCTCCCGGCAGGAGTACTGTGAAAGTCTTAAGGACAACAAATAATGGCGTATCGCTTCTGGTGAACTAGCCAGAGTAAGCTTGTAGATGCGACTGTGGTAAAACGAGGAGCAAGTGGCAGGAGTAACTATGACTCTCTTAAGGTAGCCAAATGCCTCGTCAACAGGCGAATTCCAACGGCAAACTCGAGGAGCTCCCAGCAGGAGTACTGTGAAAGTCTTAAGGTCAACAAATAATGGCGTATCGCTTCTGGTGAACTAGCCAGAGTAAGCTTGTAGATGTGACTGTGGTAAAATGGGGAGCAAGTGGCAGGAGTAACTATGACTCTCTTAGGGTTGCCAAATGACTCGTCAAAAGGCGAATTACATCGGCAAACCCGAGGAGCTCCCGGAAGGAGTACTGTGAAAGTCTTAAGATCAACAAATAATGGCGTATCGCTTCTGGTGAACTACCCAGAGTAAGCTTGTAGATGCGACTGTGGTAAAACGAGGAGCAAGTGGCAGGAGTAACTATGACTCTCTTAAGGTAGCCAAATGCCTCGTCAACAGGCGAATTCCAACGGCAAACTCGAGGAGCTCCCAGCAGGAGTACTGTGAAAGTCTTAAGGTCAACAAATAATGGCGTATCGCTTCTGGTGAACTAGCCAGAGTAAGCTTGTAGATGTGACTGTGGTAAAATGGGGAGCAAGTGGCAGGAGTAACTATGACTCTCTTAAGGTAGCCAAATGCCTCGTCAACAGGAGAATTCCAACGGCAAACTCGAGGAGCTCCCGGCAGGAGTACTGTGAAAGTCTTAAGGACAACAAATAATGGCGTATCGCTTCTGGTGAACTGGCCAGAGTAAGCTTGTAGATGCGACTGTAGTAAAACGAGGAGCAAGTGGCAGGAGTAACTATGACTCTCTTAAGGTAGCCAAATGCCTCGTCAACAGGCGAATTCCAACGGCAAACTCGAGGAGCTCCCGGCAGGAGTACTGTGAAAGTCTTAAGGACAACAAATAATGGCGTATCGCTTCTGGTGAACTAGCCAGAGTAAGCTTGTAGATGCGACTGTGGTAAAACGAGGAGCAAGTGGCAGGAGTAACTATGACTCTCTTAAGGTAGCCAAATGCCTCGTCAACAGGCGAATTCCAACGGCAAACTCGAGGAGCTCCCAGCAGGAGTACTGTGAAAGTCTTAAGGTCAACAAATAATGGCGTATCGCTTCTGGTGAACTAGCCAGAGTAAGCTTGTAGATGTGACTGTGGTAAAATGGGGAGCAAGTGGCAGGAGTAACTATGACTCATTTAAGGTTGCCAAATGACTCGTCAACAGGCGAATTCCAACGGCAAACTCGAGGAGCTCCCGGAAGGAGTACTGTGAAAGTCTTAAGATCAACAAATAATGGCGTATCGCTTCTGGTGAACTACCCAGAGTAAGCTTGTAGATGCGACTGTGGTAAAACGAGGAGCAAGTGGCAGGAGTAACTATGACTCTCTTAAGGTAGCCAAATGCCTCGTCAACAGGCGAATTCCAACGGCAAACTCGAGGAGCTCCCAGCAGGAGTACTGTGAAAGTCTTAAGGTCAACAAATAATGGCGTATCGCTTCTGGTGAACTAGCCAGAGTAAGCTTGTAGATGTGACTGTGGTAAAATGGGGAGCAAGTGGCAGGAGTAACTATGACTCTCTTAAGGTAGCCAAATGCCTCGTCAACAGGAGAATTCCAACGGCAAACTCGAGGAGCTCCCGGCAGGAGTACTGTGAAAGTCTTAAGGACAACAAATAATGGCGTATCGCTTCTGGTGAACTGGCCAGAGTAAGCTTGTAGATGCGATTGTGGTAAAACGAGGAGCAAGTGGCAGGAGTAACTATGACTCTCTTAAGGTAGCCAAATGCCTCGTCAACAGGCGAATTCCAACGGCAAACTCGAGGAGCTCCCGGCAGGAGTACTGTGAAAGTCTTAAGGACAACAAATAATGGCGTATCGCTTCTGGTGAACTAGCCAGAGTAAGCTTGTAGATGCGACTGTGGTAAAACGAGGAGCAAGTGGCAGGAGTAACTATGACTCTCTTAAGGTAGCCAAATGCCTCGTCAACAGGCGAATTCCAACGGCAAACTCGAGGAGCTCCCAGCAGGAGTACTGTGAAAGTCTTAAGGTCAACAAATAATGGCGTATCGCTTCTGGTGAACTAGCCAGAGTAAGCTTGTAGATGTGACTGTGGTAAAATGGGGAGCAAGTGGCAGGAGTAACTATGACTCTCTTAGGGTTGCCAAATGACTCGTCAAAAGGCGAATTACATCGGCAAACCCGAGGAGCTCCCGGAAGGAGTACTGTGAAAGTCTTAAGATCAACAAATAATGGCGTATCGCTTCTGGTGAACTACCCAGAGTAAGCTTGTAGATGCGACTGTGGTAAAACGAGGAGCAAGTGGCAGGAGTAACTATGACTCTCTTAAGGTAGCCAAATGCCTCGTCAACAGGCGAATTCCAACGGCAAACTCGAGGAGCTCCCAGCAGGAGTACTGTGAAAGTCTTAAGGTCAACAAATAATGGCGTATCGCTTCTGGTGAACTAGCCAGAGTAAGCTTGTAGATGTGACTGTGGTAAAATGGGGAGCAAGTGGCAGGAGTAACTATGACTCTCTTAAGGTAGCCAAATGCCTCGTCAACAGGAGAATTCCAACGGCAAACTCGAGGAGCTCCCGGCAGGAGTACTGTGAAAGTCTTAAGGACAACAAATAATGGCGTATCGCTTCTGGTGAACTGGCCAGAGTAAGCTTGTAGATGCGACTGTAGTAAAACGAGGAGCAAGTGGCAGGAGTAACTATGACTCTCTTAAGGTAGCCAAATGCCTCGTCAACAGGCGAATTCCAACGGCAAACTCGAGGAGCTCCCGGCAGGAGTACTGTGAAAGTCTTAAGGACAACAAATAATGGCGTATCGCTTCTGGTGAACTAGCCAGAGTAAGCTTGTAGATGCGACTGTGGTAAAACGAGGAGCAAGTGGCAGGAGTAACTATGACTCTCTTAAGGTAGCCAAATGCCTCGTCAACAGGCGAATTCCAACGGCAAACTCGAGGAGCTCCCAGCAGGAGTACTGTGAAAGTCTTAAGGTCAACAAATAATGGCGTATCGCTTCTGGTGAACTAGCCAGAGTAAGCTTGTAGATGTGACTGTGGTAAAATGGGGAGCAAGTGGCAGGAGTAACTATGACTCTCTTAGGGTTGCCAAATGACTCGTCAAAAGGCGAATTACATCGGCAAACCCGAGGAGCTCCCGGAAGGAGTACTGTGAAAGTCTTAAGGTCAACAAATAATGGCGTATCGCTCTGGTGAACTGGCCAGAGTAAGCTTGTAGATGCGACTGTGGTAAAACGAGGAGCAAGTGGCAGGAGTAACTATGACTCTCTTAAGGTAGCCAAATGCCTCGTCAACAGGCGAATTCCAACGGCAAACTCGAGGAGCTCCCGGCAGGAGTACTGTGAAAGTCTTAAGGTCAACAAATAATGGCGTATCGCTTCTGGTGAACTGGCCAGAGTAAGCTTGTAGATGCGACTGTGGTAAAACGAGGAGCAAGTGGCAGGAGTAACTATGACTCTCTTAAGGTAGCCAAATGCCTCGTCAACAGGCGAATTCCAACGGCAAACTCGAGGAGCTCCCGGAAGGAGTACTGTGAAAGCCTTAAGGTCAACAAATAATGGCGTATCGCTCCTGGTGAACTGGCCAGAGTAAGCTTGTAGATGTGACTGTGTGAAACGGGGTGCAACTGGCAGGAGTAACTATGACTCTCTTAAGGTAGCCAAATGACTCGTCAAAAGGCGAATTACATCGGCAAACCCGAGGAGCTCCCGGATGGAGTACTGTGAAAGTCTTAAGATCAACAAATAATGGCGTATCGCTTCTGGTGAACTAGCCAGAGTAAGCTTGTAGATGCGACTGTGGTAAAACGAGGAGCAAGTGGCAGGAGTAACTATGACTCTCTTAAGGTAGCCAAATGCCTCGTCAACAGGCGAATTCCAACGGCAAACTCGAGGAGCTCCCGGAAGGAGTACTGTGAAAGTCTTAAGATCAACAAATAATGGCGTATCGCTTCTGGTGAACTAGCCAGAGTAAGCTTGTAGATGCGACTGTGGTAAAACGAGGAGCAAGTGGCAGGAGTAACTATGACTCTCTTAAGGTAGCCAAATGCCTCGTCAACAGGCGAATTCCAACGGCAAACTCGAGGAGCTCCCGGCAGGAGTACTGTGAAAGTCTTAAGATCAACAAATAATGGCGTATCGCTTCTGGTGAACTAGCCAGAGTAAGCTTGTAGATGCGACTGTGGTAAAACGAGGAGCAAGTGGCAGGAGTAACTATGACTCTCTTAAGGTAGCCAAATGCCTCGTCAACACGCGAATTCCAACGGCAAACTCGAGGAGCTCCCGGCAGGAGTACTGTGAAAGTCTTAAAGTCAACAAATAATGGCGTATCGCTTCTGGTGAACTGGCCAGAGTAAGCTTGTAGATGCGACTGTGGTAAAACGAGGAGCAAGTGGCAGGAGTAACTATGACTCTCTTAAGGTAGCCAAATGCCTCGTCAACAGGCGAATTCCAACGGCAAACTCGAGGAGCTCCCGGCAGGAGTACTGTGAAAGTCTTAAGGACAACAAATAATGGCGTATCGCTTCTGGTGAACTAGCCAGAGTAAGCTTGTAGATGCGACTGTGGTAAAACGAGGAGCAAGTGGCAGGAGTAACTATGACTCTCTTAAGGTAGCCAAATGCCTCGTCAACAGGCGAATTCCAACGGCAAACTCGAGGAGCTCCCAGCAGGAGTACTGTGAAAGTCTTAAGGTCAACAAATAATGGCGTATCGCTTCTGGTGAACTAGCCAGAGTAAGCTTGTAGATGTGACTGTGGTAAAATGGGGAGCAAGTGGCAGGAGTAACTATGACTCATTTAAGGTTGCCAAATGACTCGTCAACAGGCGAATTCCAACGGCAAACTCGAGGAGCTCCCGGAAGGAGTACTGTGAAAGTCTTAAGATCAACAAATAATGGCGTATCGCTTCTGGTGAACTACCCAGAGTAAGCTTGTAGATGCGACTGTGGTAAAACGAGGAGCAAGTGGCAGGAGTAACTATGACTCTCTTAAGGTAGCCAAATGCCTCGTCAACAGGCGAATTCCAACGGCAAACTCGAGGAGCTCCCAGCAGGAGTACTGTGAAAGTCTTAAGGTCAACAAATAATGGCGTATCGCTTCTGGTGAACTAGCCAGAGTAAGCTTGTAGATGCGACTGTGGTAAAACGAGGAGCAAGTGGCAGGAGTAACTATGACTCTCTTAAGGTAGCCAAATGCCTCGTCAACAGGCGAATTCCAACGGCAAACTCGAGGAGCTCCCAGCAGGAGTACTGTGAAAGTCTTAAGGTCAACAAATAATGGCGTATCGCTTCTGGTGAACTAGCCAGAGTAAGCTTGTAGATGTGACTGTGGTAAAATGGGGAGCAAGTGGCAGGAGTAACTATGACTCATTTAAGGTTGCCAAATGACTCGTCAACAGGCGAATTCCAACGGCAAACTCGAGGAGCTCCCGGAAGGAGTACTGTGAAAGTCTTAAGATCAACAAATAATGGCGTATCGCTTCTGGTGAACTACCCAGAGTAAGCTTGTAGATGCGACTGTGGTAAAACGAGGAGCAAGTGGCAGGAGTAACTATGACTCTCTTAAGGTAGCCAAATGCCTCGTCAACAGGCGAATTCCAACGGCAAACTCGAGGAGCTCCCAGCAGGAGTACTGTGAAAGTCTTAAGGTCAACAAATAATGGCGTATCGCTTCTGGTGAACTAGCCAGAGTAAGCTTGTAGATGTGACTGTGGTAAAATGGGGAGCAAGTGGCAGGAGTAACTATGACTCTCTTAAGGTAGCCAAATGCCTCGTCAACAGGAGAATTCCAACGGCAAACTCGAGGAGCTCCCGGCAGGAGTACTGTGAAAGTCTTAAGGACAACAAATAATGGCGTATCGCTTCTGGTGAACTGGCCAGAGTAAGCTTGTAGATGCGATTGTGGTAAAACGAGGAGCAAGTGGCAGGAGTAACTATGACTCTCTTAAGGTAGCCAAATGCCTCGTCAACAGGCGAATTCCAACGGCAAACTCGAGGAGCTCCCGGCAGGAGTACTGTGAAAGTCTTAAGGACAACAAATAATGGCGTATCGCTTCTGGTGAACTAGCCAGAGTAAGCTTGTAGATGCGACTGTGGTAAAACGAGGAGCAAGTGGCAGGAGTAACTATGACTCTCTTAAGGTAGCCAAATGCCTCGTCAACAGGCGAATTCCAACGGCAAACTCGAGGAGCTCCCAGCAGGAGTACTGTGAAAGTCTTAAGGTCAACAAATAATGGCGTATCGCTTCTGGTGAACTAGCCAGAGTAAGCTTGTAGATGTGACTGTGGTAAAATGCGGAGCAAGTGGCAGGAGTAACTATGACTCTCTTAGGGTTGCCAAATGACTCGTCAAAAGGCGAATTACATCGGCAAACCCGAGGAGCTCCCGGAAGGAGTACTGTGAAAGTCTTAAGATCAACAAATAATGGCGTATCGCTTCTGGTGAACTACCCAGAGTAAGCTTGTAGATGCGACTGTGGTAAAACAAGGAGCAAGTGGCAGGAGTAACTATGACTCTCTTAAGGTAGCCAAATGCCTCGTCAACAGGCGAATTCCAACGGCAAACTCGAGGAGCTCCCAGCAGGAGTACTGTGAAAGTCTTAAGGTCAACAAATAATGGCGTATCGCTTCTGGTGAACTAGCCAGAGTAAGCTTGTAGATGTGACTGTGGTAAAATGGGGAGCAAGTGGCAGGAGTAACTATGACTCTCTTAAGGTAGCCAAATGCCTCGTCAACAGGAGAATTCCAACGGCAAACTCGAGGAGCTCCCGGCAGGAGTACTGTGAAAGTCTTAAGGACAACAAATAATGGCGTAACGCTTCTGGTGAACTGGCCAGAGTAAGCTTGTAGATGCGACTGTAGTAAAACGAGGAGCAAGTGGCAGGAGTAACTATGACTCTCTTAAGGTAGCCAAATGCCTCGTCAACAGGCGAATTCCAACGGCAAACTCGAGGAGCTCCCGGCAGGAGTACTGTGAAAGTCTTAAGGACAACAAATAATGGCGTATCGCTTCTGGTGAACTAGCCAGAGTAAGCTTGTAGATGCGACTGTGGTAAAACGAGGAGCAAGTGGCAGGAGTAACTATGACTCTCTTAAGGTAGCCAAATGCCTCGTCAACAGGCGAATTCCAACGGCAAACTCGAGGAGCTCCCAGCAGGAGTACTGTGAAAGTCTTAAGGTCAACAAATAATGGCGTATCGCTTCTGGTGAACTAGCCAGAGTAAGCTTGTAGATGTGACTGTGGTAAAATGGGGAGCAAGTGGCAGGAGTAACTATGACTCTCTTAGGGTTGCCAAATGACTCGTCAAAAGGCGAATTACATCGGCAAACCCGAGGAGCTCCCGGAAGGAGTACTGTGAAAGTCTTAAGGTCAACAAATAATGGCGTATCGCTCTGGTGAACTGGCCAGAGTAAGCTTGTAGATGCGACTGTGGTAAAACGAGGAGCAAGTGGCAGGAGTAACTATGACTCTCTTAAGGTAGCCAAATGCCTCGTCAACAGGCGAATTCGAACGGCAAACTCGAGGAGCTCCCGGCAGGAGTACTGTGAAAGTCTTAAGGTCAACAAATAATGGCGTATCGCTTCTGGTGAACTGGCCAGAGTAAGCTTGTAGATGCGACTGTGGTAAAACGAGGAGCAAGTGGCAGGAGTAACTATGACTCTCTTAAGGTAGCCAAATGCCTCGTCAACAGGCGAATTCCAACGGCAAACTCGAGGAGCTCCCGGAAGGAGTACTGTGAAAGCCTTAAGGTCAACAAATAATGGCGTATCGCTCCTGGTGAACTGGCCAGAGTAAGCTTGTAGATGTGACTGTGTGAAACGGGGTGCAACTGGCAGGAGTAACTATGACTCTCTTAAGGTAGCCAAATGACTCGTCAAAAGGCGAATTACATCGGCAAACCCGAGGAGCTCCCGGAAGGAGTACTGTGAAAGTCTTAAGATCAACAAATAATGGCGTATCGCTTCTGGTGAACTAGCCAGAGTAAGCTTGTAGATGCGACTGTGGTAAAACGAGGAGCAAGTGGCAGGAGTAACTATGACTCTCTTAAGGTAGCCAAATGCCTCGTCAACAGGCGAATTCCAACGGCAAACTCGAGGAGCTCCCGGAAGGAGTACTGTGAAAGTCTTAAGATCAACAAATAATGGCGTATCGCTTCTGGTGAACTAGCCAGAGTAAGCTTGTAGATGCGACTGTGGTAAAACGAGGAGCAAGTGGCAGGAGTAACTATGACTCTCTTAAGGTAGCCAAATGCCTCGTCAACAGGCGAATTCCAACGGCAAACTCGAGGAGCTCCCGGCAGGAGTACTGTGAAAGTCTTAAGATCAACAAATAATGGCGTATCGCTTCTGGTGAACTAGCCAGAGTAAGCTTGTAGATGCGACTGTGGTAAAACGAGGAGCAAGTGGCAGGAGTAACTATGACTCTCTTAAGGTAGCCAAATGCCTCGTCAACACGCGAATTCCAACGGCAAACTCGAGGAGCTCCCGGCAGGAGTACTGTGAAAGTCTTAAGGTCAACAAATAATGGCGTATCGCTTCTGGTGAACTGGCCAGAGTAAGCTTGTAGATGCGACTGTGGTAAAACGAGGAGCAAGTGGCAGGAGTAACTATGACTCTCTTAAGGTAGCCAAATGCCTCGTCAACAGGCGAATTCCAACGGCAAACTCGAGGAGCTCCCAGCAGGAGTACTGTGAAAGTCTTAAGGTCAACAAATAATGGCGTATCGCTTCTGGTGAACTAGCCAGAGTAAGCTTGTAGATGTGACTGTGGTAAAATGGGGAGCAAGTGGCAGGAGTAACTATGACTCTCTTAAGGTAGCCAAATGCCTCGTCAACAGGCGAATTCCAACGGCAAACTCGAGGAGCTCCCAGCAGGAGTACTGTGAAAGTCTTAAGGTCAACAAATAATGGCGTATCGCTTCTGGTGAACTAGCCAGAGTAAGCTTGCAGATGTGACTGTGGTAAAATGGGGAGCAAGTGGCAGGAGTAACTATGACTATCTTAAGGTAGCCAAATGCCTCGTCAACAGGAGAATTCCAACGGCAAACTCGAGGAGCTCCCGGCAGGAGTACTGTGAAAGTCTTAAGGACAACAAATAATGGCGTATCGCTTCTGGTGAACTGGCCAGAGTAAGCTTGTAGATGCGACTGTGGTAAAACGAGGAGCAAGTGGCAGGAGTAACTATGACTCTCTTAAGGTAGCCAAATGCCTCGTCAACAGGCGAATTCCAACGGCAAACTCGAGGAGCTCCCGGCAGGAGTACTGTGAAAGTCTTAAGGACAACAAATAATGGCGTATCGCTTCTGGTGAACTAGCCAGAGTAAGCTTGTAGATGCGACTGTGGTAAAACGAGGAGCAAGTGGCAGGAGTAACTACGACTCTCTTAAGGTAGCCAAAGGCCTCGTCAACAGGCGAATTCCAACGGCAAACTCGAGGAGCTCCCAGCAGGAGTACTGTGAAAGTCTTAAGGTCAACAAATAATGGCGTATCGCTTCTGGTGAACTAGCCAGAGTAAGCTTGTAGATGTGACTGTGGTAAAATGGGGAGCAAGTGGCAGGAGTAACTATGACTCTCTTAGGGTTGCCAAATGACTCGTCAAAAGGCGAATTACATCGGCAAACCCGAGGAGCTCCCGGAAGGAGTACTGTGAAAGTCTTAAGGTCAACAAATAATGGCGTATCGCTCTGGTGAACTGGCCAGAGTAAGCTTGTAGATGCGACTGTGGTAAAACGAGGAGCAAGTGGCAGGAGTAACTATGACTCTCTTAAGGTAGCCAAATGCCTCGTCAACAGGCGAATTCGAACGGCAAACTCGAGGAGCTCCCGGCAGGAGTACTGTGAAAGTCTTAAGGTCAACAAATAATGGCGTATCGCTTCTGGTGAACTGGCCAGAGTAAGCTTGTAGATGCGACTGTGGTAAAACGAGGAGCAAGTGGCAGGAGTAACTATGACTCTCTTAAGGTAGCCAAATGCCTCGTCAACAGGCGAATTCCAACGGCAAACTCGAGGAGCTCCCGGAAGGAGTACTGTGAAAGCCTTAAGGTCAACAAATAATGGCGTATCGCTCCTGGTGAACTGGCCAGAGTAAGCTTGTAGATGTGACTGTGTGAAACGGGGTGCAACTGGCAGGAGTAACTATGACTCTCTTAAGATAGCCAAATGACTCGTCAAAAGGCGAATTACATCGGCAAACCCGAGGAGCTCCCGGAAGGAGTACTGTGAAAGTCTTAAGATCAACAAATAATGGCGTATCGCTTCTGGTGAACTAGCCAGAGTAAGCTTGTAGATGCGACTGTGGTAAAACGAGGAGCAAGTGGCAGGAGTAACTATGACTCTCTTAAGGTAGCCAAATGCCTCGTCAACAGGCGAATTCCAACGGCAAACTCGAGGAGCTCCCGGAAGGAGTACTGTGAAAGTCTTAAGATCAACAAATAATGGCGTATCGCTTCTGGTGAACTAGCCAGAGTAAGCTTGTAGATGCGACTGTGGTAAAACGAGGAGCAAGTGGCAGGAGTAACTATGACTCCCTTAAGGTAGCCAAATGCCTCGTCAACAGGAGAATTCCAACGGCAAACTCGAGGAGCTCCCGGCAGGAGTACTGTGAAAGTCTTAAGGTCAACAAATAATGGCGTATCGCTTCTGGTGAACTAGCCAGAGTAAGCTTGTAGATGTGACTGTGGTAAAATGGGGAGCAAGTGGCAGGAGTAACTATGACTCATTTAAGGTTGCCAAATGACTCGTCAACAGGCGAATTCCAACGGCAAACTCGAGGAGCTCCCGGAAGGAGTACTGTGAAAGTCTTAAGATCAACAAATAATGGCGTATCGCTTCTGGTGAACTAGCCAGAGTAAGCTTGTAGATGTGACTGTGGTAAAATGGGGAGCAAGTGGCAGGAGTAACTATGACTCTCTTAAGGTAGCCAAATGCCTCGTCAACAGGCGAATTCCAACGGCAAACTCGAGGAGCTCCCGGAAGGAGTACTGTGAAAGTCTTAAGATCAACAAATAATGGCGTATCGCTTCTGGTGAACTAGCCAGAGTAAGCTTGTAGATGCGACTGTGGTAAAACGAGGAGCAAGTGGCAGGAGTAACTATGACTCCCTTAAGGTAGCCAAATGCCTCGTCAACAGGAGAATTCCAACGGCAAACTCGAGGAGCTCCCGGCAGGAGTACTGTGAAAGTCTTAAGGTCAACAAATAATGGCGTATCGCTTCTGGTGAACTGGCCAGAGTAAGCTTGTAGATGCGACTGTGGTAAAACGAGGAGCAAGTGGCAGGAGTAACTATGACTCTCTTAAGGTAGCCAAATGCCTCGTCAACAGGCGAATTCCAACGGCAAACTCGAGGAGCTCCCGGAAGGAGTACTGTGAAAGTCTTAAGATCAACAAATAATGGCGTATCGCTTCTGGTGAACTAGCCAGAGTAAGCTTGTAGATGCGACTGTGGTAAAACGAGGAGCAAGTGGCAGGAGTAACTATGACTCTCTTAAGGTAGCCAAATGCCTCGTCAACAGGCGAATTCCAACGGCAAACTCGAGGAGCTCCCGGCAGGAGTACTGTGAAAGTCTTAAGATCAACAAATAATGACGTATCGCTTCTGGTGAACTAGCCAGAGTAAGCTTGTAGATGCGACTGTGGTAAAACGAGGAGCAAGTGGCAGGAGTAACTATGACTCTCTTAAGGTAGCCAAATGCCTCGTCAACAGGCGAATTCCAACGGCAAACTCGAGGAGCTCCCAGCAGGAGTACTGTGAAAGTCTTAAGGTCAACAAATAATGGCGTATCGCTTCTGGTGAACTAGCCAGAGTAAGCTTGTAGATGTGACTGTGGTAAAATGGGGAGCAAGTGGCAGGAGTAACTATGACTCTCTTAAGGTAGCCAAATGCCTCGTCAACAGGCGAATTCCAACGGCAAACTCGAGGAGCTCCCAGCAGGAGTACTGTGAAAGTCTTAAGGTCAACAAATAATGGCGTATCGCTTCTGGTGAACTAGCCAGAGTAAGCTTGCAGATGTGACTGTGGTAAAATGGGGAGCAAGTGGCAGGAGTAACTATGACTCTCTTAAGGTAGCCAAATGCCTCGTCAACAGGAGAATTCCAACGGCAAACTCGAGGAGCTCCCGGCAGGAGTACTGTGAAAGTCTTAAGGACAACAAATAATGGCGTATCGCTTCTGGTGAACTGGCCAGAGTAAGCTTGTAGATGCGACTGTGGTAAAACGAGGAGCAAGTGGCAGGAGTAACTATGACTCTCTTAAGGTAGCCAAATGCCTCGTCAACAGGCGAATTCCAACGGCAAACTCGAGGAGCTCCCGGCAGGAGTACTGTGAAAGTCTTAAGGACAACAAATAATGGCGTATCGCTTCTGGTGAACTAGCCAGAGTAAGCTTGTAGATGCGACTGTGGTAAAACGAGGAGCAAGTGGCAGGAGTAACTACGACTCTCTTAAGGTAGCCAAAGGCCTCGTCAACAGGCGAATTCCAACGGCAAACTCGAGGAGCTCCCAGCAGGAGTACTGTGAAAGTCTTAAGGTCAACAAATAATGGCGTATCGCTTCTGGTGAACTAGCCAGAGTAAGCTTGTAGATGTGACTGTGGTAAAATGGGGAGCAAGTGGCAGGAGTAACTATGACTCTCTTAGGGTTGCCAAATGACTCGTCAAAAGGCGAATTACATCGGCAAACCCGAGGAGCTCCCGGAAGGAGTACTGTGAAAGTCTTAAGGTCAACAAATAATGGCGTATCGCTCTGGTGAACTGGCCAGAGTAAGCTTGTAGATGCGACTGTGGTAAAACGAGGAGCAAGTGGCAGGAGTAACTATGACTCTCTTAAGGTAGCCAAATGCCTCGTCAACAGGCGAATTCGAACGGCAAACTCGAGGAGCTCCCGGCAGGAGTACTGTGAAAGTCTTAAGGTCAACAAATAATGGCGTATCGCTTCTGGTGAACTGGCCAGAGTAAGCTTGTAGATGCGACTGTGGTAAAACGAGGAGCAAGTGGCAGGAGTAACTATGACTCTCTTAAGGTAGCCAAATGCCTCGTCAACAGGCGAATTCCAACGGCAAACTCGAGGAGCTCCCGGAAGGAGTACTGTGAAAGCCTTAAGGTCAACAAATAATGGCGTATCGCTCCTGGTGAACTGGCCAGAGTAAGCTTGTAGATGTGACTGTGTGAAACGGGGTGCAACTGGCAGGAGTAACTATGACTCTCTTAAGATAGCCAAATGACTCGTCAAAAGGCGAATTACATCGGCAAACCCGAGGAGCTCCCGGAAGGAGTACTGTGAAAGTCTTAAGATCAACAAATAATGGCGTATCGCTTCTGGTGAACTAGCCAGAGTAAGCTTGTAGATGCGACTGTGGTAAAACGAGGAGCAAGTGGCAGGAGTAACTATGACTCTCTTAAGGTAGCCAAATGCCTCGTCAACAGGCGAATTCCAACGGCAAACTCGAGGAGCTCCCGGAAGGAGTACTGTGAAAGTCTTAAGATCAACAAATAATGGCGTATCGCTTCTGGTGAACTAGCCAGAGTAAGCTTGTAGATGCGACTGTGGTAAAACGAGGAGCAAGTGGCAGGAGTAACTATGACTCCCTTAAGGTAGCCAAATGCCTCGTCAACAGGAGAATTCCAACGGCAAACTCGAGGAGCTCCCGGCAGGAGTACTGTGAAAGTCTTAAGGTCAACAAATAATGGCGTATCGCTTCTGGTGAACTGGCCAGAGTAAGCTTGTAGATGCGACTGTGGTAAAACGAGGAGCAAGTGGCAGGAGTAACTATGACTCTCTTAAGGTAGCCAAATGCCTCGTCAACAGGCGAATTCCAACGGCAAACTCGAGGAGCTCCCGGCAGGAGTACTGTGAAAGTCTTAAGGACAACAAATAATGGCGTATCGCTTCTGGTGAACTAGCCAGAGTAAGCTTGTAGATGCGACTGTTGTAAAACGAGGAGCAAGTGGCAGGAGTAACTATGACTCTCTTAAGGTAGCCAAATGCCTCGTCAACAGGCGAATTCCAACGGCAAACTCGAGGAGCTCCCAGCAGGAGTACTGTGAAAGTCTTAAGGTCAACAAATAATGGCGTATCGCTTCTGGTGAACTAGCCAGAGTAAGCTTGTAGATGTGACTGTGGTAAAATGGGGAGCAAGTGGCAGGAGTAACTATGACTCATTTAAGGTTGCCAAATGACTCGTCAACAGGCGAATTCCAACGGCAAACTCGAGGAGCTCCCGGAAGGAGTACTGTGAAAGTCTTAGGATCAACAAATAATGGCGTATCGCTTCTGGTGAACTAGCCAGAGTAAGCTTGTAGATGTGACTGTGGTAAAATGGGGAGCAAGTGGCAGGAGTAACTATGACTCTCTTAAGGTAGCCAAATGCCTCGTCAACAGGCGAATTCCAACGGCAAACTCGAGGAGCTCCCGGCAGGAGTACTGTGAAAGTCTTAAGGACAACAAATAATGGCGTATCGCTTCTGGTGAACTGGCCAGAGTAAGCTTGTAGATGCGACTGTGGTAAAACGAGGAGCAAGTTGCAGGAGTAACTATGACTCTCTTAAGGTAGCCAAATGCCTCGTCAACAGGCGAATTCCATCGGCAAACTCGAGGAGCTCCCGGAAGGAGTACTGGGAAAGCCTTAAGGTCAACAAATAATGGCGTATCGCTTCTGGTGAACTAGCCAGAGTAAGCTTGTAGATGTGACTGTGGTAAAATGGGGAGCAAGTGGCAGGAGTAACTATGACTCTCTTAGGGTTGCCAAATGACTCGTCAAAAGGCGAATTACATCGGCAAACCCGAGGAGCTCCCGGAAGGAGTACTGTGAAAGTCTTAAGGTCAACAAATAATGGCGTATCGCTCTGGTGAACTGGCCAGAGTAAGCTTGTAGATGCGACTGTGGTAAAACGAGGAGCAAGTGGCAGGAGTAACTATGACTCTCTTAAGGTAGCCAAATGCCTCGTCAACAGGCGAATTCCAACGGCAAACTCGAGGAGCTCCCAGCAGGAGTACTGTGAAAGTCTTAAGGTCAACAAATAATGGCGTATCGCTTCTGGTGAACTAGCCAGAGTAAGCTTGTAGATGTGACTGTGGTAAAATGGGGAGCAAGTGGCAGGAGTAACTATGACTCCCTTAAGGTTGCCAAATGACTCGTCAACAGGCGAATTCCAACGGCAAACTCGAGGAGCTCCCGGAAGGAGTACTGTGAAAGTCTTAAGATCAACAAATAATGGCGTATCGCTTCTGGTGAACTAGCCAGAGTAAGCTTGTAGATGTGACTGTGGTAAAATGGGGAGCAAGTGGCAGGAGTAACTATGACTCTCTTAAGGTAGCCAAATGCCTCGTCAACAGGCGAATTCCAACGGCAAACTCGAGGAGCTCCCAGCAGGAGTACTGTGAAAGTCTTAAGGTCAACAAATAATGGCGTATCGCTTCTGGTGAACTAGCCAGAGTAAGCTTGTAGATGTGACTGTGGTAAAATGGGGAGCAAGTGGCAGGAGTAACTATGACTCCCTTAAGGTTGCCAAATGACTCGTCAACAGGCGAATTCCAACGGCAAACTCGAGGAGCTCCCGGAAGGAGTACTGTGAAAGTCTTAAGATCAACAAATAATGGCGTATCGCTTCTGGTGAACTAGCCAGAGTAAGCTTGTAGATGTGACTGTGGTAAAATGGGGAGCAAGTGGCAGGAGTAACTATGACTCTCTTAAGGTAGCCAAATGCCTCGTCAACAGGCGAATTCCAACGGCAAACTCGAGGAGCTCCCGGCAGGAGTACTGTGAAAGTCTTAAGGACAACAAATAATGGCGTATCGCTTCTGGTGAACTAGCCAGAGTAAGCTTGTAGATGTGACTGTGGTAAAATGGGGAGCAAGTGGCAGGAGTAACTATGACTCTCTTAGGGTTGCCAAATGACTCGTCAAAAGGCGAATTACATCGGCAAACCCGAGGAGCTCCCGGAAGGAGTACTGTGAAAGTCTTAAGGTCAACAAATAATGGTGTATCGCTCTGGTGAACTGGCCAGAGTAAGCTTGTAGATGCGACTGTGGTAAAACGAGGAGCAAGTGGCAGGAGTAACTATGACTCTCTTAAGGTAGCCAAATGCCTCGTCAACATGCGAATTCGAACGGCAAACTCGAGGAGCTCCCGGCAGGAGTACTGTGAAAGTCTTAAGGTCAACAAATAATGGCGTATCGCTTCTGGTGAACTGGCCAGAGTAAGCTTGTAGATGCGACTGTGGTAAAACGAGGAGCAAGTGGCAGGAGTAACTATGACTCTCTTAAGGTAGCCAAATGCCTCGTCAACAGGCGAATTCCAACGGCAAACTCGAGGAGCTCCCGGAAGGAGTACTGTGAAAGCCTTAAGGTCAACAAATAATGGCGTATCGCTCCTGGTGAACTGGCCAGAGTAAGCTTGTAGATGTGACTGTGTGAAACGGGGTGCAACTGGCAGGAGTAACTATGACTCTCTTAAGATAGCCAAATGACTCGTCAAAAGGCGAATTACATCGGCAAACCCGAGGAGCTCCCGGAAGGAGTACTGTGAAAGTCTTAAGATCAACAAATAATGGCGTATCGCTTCTGGTGAACTAGCCAGAGTAAGCTTGTAGATGCGACTGTGGTAAAACGAGGAGCAAGTGGCAGGAGTAACTATGACTCTCTTAAGGTAGCCAAATGCCTCGTCAACAGGCGAATTCCAACGGCAAACTCGAGGAGCTCCCGGAAGGAGTACTGTGAAAGTCTTAAGATCAACAAATAATGGCGTATCGCTTCTGGTGAACTAGCCAGAGTAAGCTTGTAGATGCGACTGTGGTAAAACGAGGAGCAAGTGGCAGGAGTAACTATGACTCCCTTAAGGTAGCCAAATGCCTCGTCAACAGGAGAATTCCAACGGCAAACTCGAGGAGCTCCCGGCAGGAGTACTGTGAAAGTCTTAAGGTCAACAAATAATGGCGTATCGCTTCTGGTGAACTGGCCAGAGTAAGCTTGTAGATGCGACTGTGGTAAAACGAGGAGCAAGTGGCAGGAGTAACTATGACTCTCTTAAGGTAGCCAAATGCCTCGTCAACAGGCGAATTCCAACGGCAAACTCGAGGAGCTCCCGGCAGGAGTACTGTGAAAGTCTTAAGGACAACAAATAATGGCGTATCGCTTCTGGTGAACTAGCCAGAGTAAGCTTGTAGATGCGACTGTTGTAAAACGAGGAGCAAGTGGCAGGAGTAACTATGACTCTCTTAAGGTAGCCAAATGCCTCGTCAACAGGCGAATTCCAACGGCAAACTCGAGGAGCTCCCAGCAGGAGTACTGTGAAAGTCTTAAGGTCAACAAATAATGGCGTATCGCTTCTGGTGAACTAGCCAGAGTAAGCTTGTAGATGTGACTGTGGTAAAATGGGGAGCAAGTGGCAGGAGTAACTATGACTCATTTAAGGTTGCCAAATGACTCGTCAACAGGCGAATTCCAACGGCAAACTCGAGGAGCTCCCGGAAGGAGTACTGTGAAAGTCTTAAGATCAACAAATAATGGCGTATCGCTTCTGGTGAACTAGCCAGAGTAAGCTTGTAGATGTGACTGTGGTAAAATGGGGAGCAAGTGGCAGGAGTAACTATGACTCTCTTAAGGTAGCCAAATGCCTCGTCAACAGGCGAATTCCAACGGCAAACTCGAGGAGCTCCCGGCAGGAGTACTGTGAAAGTCTTAAGGACAACAAATAATGGCGTATCGCTTCTGGTGAACTGGCCAGAGTAAGCTTGTAGATGCGACTGTGGTAAAACGAGGAGCAAGTTGCAGGAGTAACTATGACTCTCTTAAGGTAGCCAAATGCCTCGTCAACAGGCGAATTCCATCGGCAAACTCGAGGAGCTCCCGGAAGGAGTACTGGGAAAGCCTTAAGGTCAACAAATAATGGCGTATCGCTTCTGGTGAACTAGCCAGAGTAAGCTTGTAGATGTGACTGTGGTAAAATGGGGAGCAAGTGGCAGGAGTAACTATGACTCTCTTAGGGTTGCCAAATGACTCGTCAAAAGGCGAATTACATCGGCAAACCCGAGGAGCTCCCGGAAGGAGTACTGTGAAAGTCTTAAGGTCAACAAATAATGGCGTATCGCTCTGGTGAACTGGCCAGAGTAAGCTTGTAGATGCGACTGTGGTAAAACGAGGAGCAAGTGGCAGGAGTAACTATGACTCTCTTAAGGTAGCCAAATGCCTCGTCAACAGGCGAATTCCAACGGCAAACTCGAGGAGCTCCCAGCAGGAGTACTGTGAAAGTCTTAAGGTCAACAAATAATGGCGTATCGCTTCTGGTGAACTAGCCAGAGTAAGCTTGTAGATGTGACTGTGGTAAAATGGGGAGCAAGTGGCAGGAGTAACTATGACTCCCTTAAGGTTGCCAAATGACTCGTCAACAGGCGAATTCCAACGGCAAACTCGAGGAGCTCCCGGAAGGAGTACTGTGAAAGTCTTAAGATCAACAAATAATGGCGTATCGCTTCTGGTGAACTAGCCAGAGTAAGCTTGTAGATGTGACTGTGGTAAAATGGGGAGCAAGTGGCAGGAGTAACTATGACTCTCTTAAGGTAGCCAAATGCCTCGTCAACAGGCGAATTCCAACGGCAAACTCGAGGAGCTCCCAGCAGGAGTACTGTGAAAGTCTTAAGGTCAACAAATAATGGCGTATCGCTTCTGGTGAACTAGCCAGAGTAAGCTTGTAGATGTGACTGTGGTAAAATGGGGAGCAAGTGGCAGGAGTAACTATGACTCCCTTAAGGTTGCCAAATGACTCGTCAACAGGCGAATTCCAACGGCAAACTCGAGGAGCTCCCGGAAGGAGTACTGTGAAAGTCTTAAGATCAACAAATAATGGCGTATCGCTTCTGGTGAACTAGCCAGAGTAAGCTTGTAGATGTGACTGTGGTAAAATGGGGAGCAAGTGGCAGGAGTAACTATGACTCTCTTAAGGTAGCCAAATGCCTCGTCAACAGGCGAATTCCAACGGCAAACTCGAGGAGCTCCCGGCAGGAGTACTGTGAAAGTCTTAAGGACAACAAATAATGGCGTATCGCTTCTGGTGAACTGGCCAGAGTAAGCTTGTAGATGCGACTGTGGTAAAACGAGGAGCAAGTTGCAGGAGTAACTATGACTCTCTTAAGGTAGCCAGATGCCTCGTCAACAGGCGAATTCCATCGGCAAACTCGAGGAGCTCCCGGAAGGAGTACTGGGAAAGCCTTAAGGTCAACAAATAATGGCGTATCGCTTCTGGTGAACTAGCCAGAGTAAGCTTGTAGATGTGACTGTGGTAAAATGGGGAGCAAGTGGCAGGAGTAACTATGACTCTCTTAGGGTTGCCAAATGACTCGTCAAAAGGCGAATTACATCGGCAAACCCGAGGAGCTCCCGGAAGGAGTACTGTGAAAGTCTTAAGGTCAACAAATAATGGCGTATCGCTCTGGTGAACTGGCCAGAGTAAGCTTGTAGATGCGACTGTGGTAAAACGAGGAGCAAGTGGCAGGAGTAACTATGACTCTCTTAAGGTAGCCAAATGCCTCGTCAACAGGCGAATTCCAACGGCAAACTCGAGGAGCTCCCAGCAGGAGTACTGTGAAAGTCTTAAGGTCAACAAATAATGGCGTATCGCTTCTGGTGAACTAGCCAGAGTAAGCTTGTAGATGTGACTGTGGTAAAATGGGGAGCAAGTGGCAGGAGTAACTATGACTCCCTTAAGGTTGCCAAATGACTCGTCAACAGGCGAATTCCAACGGCAAACTCGAGGAGCTCCCGGAAGGAGTACTGTGAAAGTCTTAAGATCAACAAATAATGGCGTATCGCTTCTGGTGAACTAGCCAGAGTAAGCTTGTAGATGCGACTGTGGTAAAACGAGGAGCAAGTGGCAGGAGTAACTATGACTCTCTTAAGGTAGCCAAATGCCTCGTCAACAGGCGAATTCCAACGGCAAACTCGAGGAGCTCCCAGCAGGAGTACTGTGAAAGTCTTAACGTCAACAAATAATGGCGTATCGCTTCTGGTGAACTAGCCAGAGTAAGCTTGTAGATGTGACTGTGGTAAAATGGGGAGCAAGTGGCAGGAGTAACTATGACTCTCTTAAGGTAGCCAAATGCCTCGTCAACAGGCGAATTCCAACGGCAAGCTCGAGGAGCTCCCGGCAGGAGTACTGTGAAAGTCTTAAGGACAACAAATAATGGCGTATCGCTTCTGGTGAACTGGCCAGAGTAAGCTTGTAGATGCGACTGTGGTAAAACGAGGAGCAAGTGGCAGGAGTAACTATGACTCTCTTAAGGTAGCCAAATGCCTCGTCAACAGGCGAATTCCATCGGCAAACTCGAGGAGCTCCCGGAAGGAGTACTGGGAAAGCCTTAAGGTCAACAAATAATGGCGTATCGCTTCTGGTGAACTAGCCAGAGTAAGCTTGTAGATGTGACTGTGGTAAAATGGGGAGCAAGTGGCAGGAGTAACTATGACTCTCTTAGGGTTGCCAAATGACTCGTCAAAAGGCGAATTACATCGGCAAACCCGAGGAGCTCCCGGAAGGAGTACTGTGAAAGTCTTAAGGTCAACAAATAATGGCGTATCGCTCTGGTGAACTGGCCAGAGTAAGCTTGTAGATGCGACTGTGGTAAAACGAGGAACAAGTGGCAGGAGTAACTATGACTCTCTTAAGGTAGCCAAATGCCTCGTCAACAGGCGAATTCGAACGGCAAACTCGAGGAGCTCCCGGAAGGAGTACTGGGAAAGCCTTAAGGTCAACAAATAATGGCGTATCGCTTCTGGTGAACTAGCCAGAGTAAGCTTGTAGATGTGACTGTGGTAAAATGGGGAGCAAGTGGCAGGAGTAACTATGACTCTCTTAAGGTAGCCAAATGCCTCGTCAACAGGCGAATTCCAACGGCAAACTCGAGGAGCTCCCGGCAGGAGTACTGTGAAAGTCTTAAGGACAACAAATAATGGCGTATCGCTTCTGGTGAACTGGCCAGAGTAAGCTTGTAGATGCGACTGTGGTAAAACGAGGAGCAAGTGGCAGGAGTAACTATGACTCTCTTAAGGTAGCCAAATGCCTCGTCAACAGGCGAATTCCATCGGCAAACTCGAGGAGCTCCCGGAAGGAGTACTGGGAAAGCCTTAAGGTCAACAAATAATGGCGTATCGCTTCTGGTGAACTAGCCAGAGTAAGCTTGTAGATGTGACTGTGGTAAAATGGGGAGCAAGTGGCAGGAGTAACTATGACTCTCTTAGGGTTGCCAAATGACTCGTCAAAAGGCGAATTACATCGGCAAACCCGAGGAGCTCCCGGAAGGAGTACTGTGAAAGTCTTAAGGTCAACAAATAATGGCGTTTCGCTCTGGTGAACTGGCCAGAGTAAGCTTGTAGATGCGACTGTGGTAAAACGAGGAGCAAGTGGCAGGAGTAACTATGACTCCCTTAAGGTTGCCAAATGACTCGTCAACAGGCGAATTCCAACGGCAAACTCGAGGAGCTCCCGGAAGGAGTACTGTGAAAGTCTTAAGATCAACAAATAATGGCGTATCGCTTCTGGTGAACTAGCCAGAGTAAGCTTGTAGATGCGACTGTGGTAAAACGAGGAGCAAGTGGCAGGAGTAAATATGACTCTCTTAAGGTAGCCAAATGCCTCGTCAACAGGCGAATTCCAACGGCAAACTCGAGGAGCTCCCAGCAGGAGTACTGTGAAAGTCTTAAGGTCAACAAATAATGGCGTATCGCTTCTGGTGAACTAGCCAGAGTAAGCTTGTAGATGTGACTGTGGTAAAATGGGGAGCAAGTGGCAGGAGTAACTATGACTCTCTTAAGGTAGCCAAATGCCTCGTCAACAGGCGAATTCCAACGGCAAACTCGAGGAGCTCCCGGCAGGAGTACTGTGAAAGTCTTAAGGACAACAAATAATGGCGTATCGCTTCTGGTGAACTGGCCAGAGTAAGCTTGTAGATGCGACTGTGGTAAAACGAGGAGCAAGTGGCAGGAGTAACTATGACTCTCTTAAGGTAGCCAAATGCTTCGTCAACAGGCGAATTCCATCGGCAAACTCGAGGAGCTCCCGGAAGGAGTACTGGGAAAGCCTTAAGGTCAACAAATAATGGCGTATCGCTTCTGGTGAACTAGCCAGAGTAAGCTTGTAGATGTGACTGTGGTAAAATGGGGAGCAAGTGGCAGGAGTAACTATGACTCTCTTAGGGTTGCCAAATGACTCGTCAAAAGGCGAATTACATCGGCAAACCCGAGGAGCTCCCGGAAGGAGTACTGTGAAAGTCTTAAGGTCAACAAATAATGGCGTATCGCTCTGGTGAACTGGCCAGAGTAAGCTTGTAGATGCGACTGTGGTAAAACGAGGAACAAGTGGCAGGAGTAACTATGACTCTCTTAAGGTAGCCAAATGCCTCGTCAACAGGCGAATTCGAACGGCAAACTCGAGGAGCTCCCGGCAGGAGTACTGTGAAAGTCTTAAGGTCAACAAATAATGGCGTATCGCTTCTGGTGAACTGGCCAGAGTAAGCTTGTAGATGCGACTGTGGTAAAACGAGGAGCAAGTGGCAGGAGTAACTATGACTCTCTTAAGGTTGCCAAATGACTCGTCAACAGGCGAATTCCAACGGCAAACTCGAGGAGCTCCCGGAAGGAGTACTGGGAAAGCCTTAAGGTCAACAAATAATGGCGTATCGCTTCTGGTGAACTAGCCAGAGTAAGCTTGTAGATGTGACTGTGGTAAAATGGGGAGCAAGTGGCAGGAGTAACTATGACTCTCTTAGGGTTGCCAAATGACTCGTCAAAAGGCGAATTACATCGGCAAACCCGAGGAGCTCCCGGAAGGAGTACTGTGAAAGTCTTAAGGTCAACAAATAATGGCGTATCGCTCTGGTGAACTGGCCAGAGTAAGCTTGTAGATGCGACTGTGGTAAAACGAGGAACAAGTGGCAGGAGTAACTATGACTCTCTTAAGGTAGCCAAATGCCTCGTCAACAGGCGAATTCGAACGGAAAACTCGAGGAGCTCCCGGAAGGAGTACTGGGAAAGCCTTAAGGTCAACAAATAATGGCGTATCGCTTCTGGTGAACTAGCCAGAGTAAGCTTGTAGATGTGACTGTGGTAAAATGGGGAGCAAGTGGCAGGAGTAACTATGACTCTCTTAAGGTAGCCAAATGCCTCGTCAACAGGCGAATTCCAACGGCAAACTCGAGGAGCTCCCGGCAGGAGTACTGTGAAAGTCTTAAGGACAACAAATAATGGCGTATCGCTTCTGGTGAACTGGCCAGAGTAAGCTTGTAGATGCGACTGTGGTAAAACGAGGAGCAAGTGGCAGGAGTAACTATGACTCTCTTAAGGTAGCCAAATGCCTCGTCAACAGGCGAATTCCATCGGCAAACTCGAGGAGCTCCCGGAAGGAGTACTGGGAAAGCCTTAAGGTCAACAAATAATGGCGTATCGCTTCTGGTGAACTAGCCAGAGTAAGCTTGTAGATGTGACTGTGGTAAAATGGGGAGCAAGTGGCAGGAGTAACTATGACTCTCTTAGGGTTGCCAAATGACTCGTCAAAAGGCGAATTACATCGGCAAACCCGAGGAGCTCCCGGAAGGAGTACTGTGAAAGTCTTAAGGTCAACAAATAATGGCGTTTCGCTCTGGTGAACTGGCCAGAGTAAGCTTGTAGATGCGACTGTGGTAAAACGAGGAGCAAGTGGCAGGAGTAACTATGACTCCCTTAAGGTTGCCAAATGACTCGTCAACAGGCGAATTCCAACGGCAAACTCGAGGAGCTCCCGGAAGGAGTACTGTGAAAGTCTTAAGATCAACAAATAATGGCGTATCGCTTCTGGTGAACTAGCCAGAGTAAGCTTGTAGATGCGACTGTGGTAAAACGAGGAGCAAGTGGCAGGAGTAAATATGACTCTCTTAAGGTAGCCAAATGCCTCGTCAACAGGCGAATTCCAACGGCAAACTCGAGGAGCTCCCAGCAGGAGTACTGTGAAAGTCTTAAGGTCAACAAATAATGGCGTATCGCTTCTGGTGAACTAGCCAGAGTAAGCTTGTAGATGTGACTGTGGTAAAATGGGGAGCAAGTGGCAGGAGTAACTATGACTCTCTTAAGGTAGCCAAATGCCTCGTCAACAGGCGAATTCCAACGGCAAACTCGAGGAGCTCCCGGCAGGAGTACTGTGAAAGTCTTAAGGACAACAAATAATGGCGTATCGCTTCTGGTGAACTGGCCAGAGTAAGCTTGTAGATGCGACTGTGGTAAAACGAGGAGCAAGTGGCAGGAGTAACTATGACTCTCTTAAGGTAGCCAAATGCTTCGTCAACAGGCGAATTCCATCGGCAAACTCGAGGAGCTCCCGGAAGGAGTACTGGGAAAGCCTTAAGGTCAACAAATAATGGCGTATCGCTTCTGGTGAACTAGCCAGAGTAAGCTTGTAGATGTGACTGTGGTAAAATGGGGAGCAAGTGGCAGGAGTAACTATGACTCTCTTAGGGTTGCCAAATGACTCGTCAAAAGGCGAATTACATCGGCAAACCCGAGGAGCTCCCGGAAGGAGTACTGTGAAAGTCTTAAGGTCAACAAATAATGGCGTATCGCTCTGGTGAACTGGCCAGAGTAAGCTTGTAGATGCGACTGTGGTAAAACGAGGAACAAGTGGCAGGAGTAACTATGACTCTCTTAAGGTAGCCAAATGCCTCGTCAACAGGCGAATTCGAACGGCAAACTCGAGGAGCTCCCGGCAGGAGTACTGTGAAAGTCTTAAGGTCAACAAATAATGGCGTATCGCTTCTGGTGAACTGGCCAGAGTAAGCTTGTAGATGCGACTGTGGTAAAACGAGGAGCAAGTGGCAGGAGTAACTATGACTCTCTTAAGGTAGCCAAATGCCTCGTCAACAGGCGAATTCCAACGGCAAACTCGAGGAGCTCCCGGAAGGAGTACTGTGAAAGCCTTAAGGTCAACAAATAATGGCGTATCGCTCCTGGTGAACTGGCCAGAGTAAGCTTGTAGATGTGAGTGTGTGAAACGGGGTGCAACTGGCAGGAGTAACTATGACTCTCTTAAGGTAGCCAAATGACTCGTCAAAAGGCGAATTACATCGGCAAACCCGAGGAGCTCCCGGAAGGAGTACTGTGAAAGTCTTAAGATCAACAAATAATGGCGTATCGCTTCTGGTGAACTAGCCAGAGTAAGCTTGTAGATGCGACTGTGGTAAAACGAGGAGCAAGTGGCAGGAGTAACTATGACTCTCTTAAGGTAGCCAAATGCCTCGTCAACAGGCGAATTCCAACGGCAAACTCGAGGAGCTCCCGGAAGGAGTACTGTGAAAGTCTTAAGATCAACAAATAATGGCGTATCGCTTCTGGTGAACTAGCCAGAGTAAGCTTGTAGATGCGACTGTGGTAAAACGAGGAGCAAGTGGCAGGAGTAACTATGACTCTCTTAAGGTAGCCAAATGCCTCGTCAACAGGCGAATTCCAACGGCAAACTCGAGGAACTCCCGGAAGGAGTACTGTGAAAGCCTTAAGGTCAACAAATAATGGCGTATCGCTCCTGGTGAACTGGCCAGAGTAAGCTTCTAGATGTGACTGTGTGAAACGGGGTGCAACTGGCAGGAGTAACTATGACTCTCTTAAGGTAGCCAAATGACTCGTCAAAAGGCGAATTACATCGGCAAACCCGAGGAGCTCCCGGAAGGAGTACTGTGAAAGTCTTAAGATCAACAAATAATGGCGTATCGCTTCTGGTGAACTAGCCAGAGTAAGCTTGTAGATGCGACTGTGGTAAAACGAGGAGCAAGTGGCAGGAGTAACTATGACTCTCTTAAGGTAGCCAAATGCCTCGTCAACAGGCGAATTCCAACGGCAAACTCGAGGAGCTCCCGGAAGGAGTACTGTGAAAGTCTTAAGATCAACAAATAATGGCGTATCGCTTCTGGTGAACTAGCCAGAGTAAGCTTGTAGATGCGACTGTGGTAAAACGAGGAGCAAGTGGCAGGAGTAACTATGACTCTCTTAAGGTAGCCAAATGCCTCGTCAACAGGCGAATTCCAACGGCAAACTCGAGGAGCTCCCGGAAGGAGTACTGGGAAAGCCTTAAGGTCAACAAATAATGGCGTATCGCTTCTGGTGAACTAGCCAGAGTAAGCTTGTAGATGCGACTGTGGTAAAACGAGGAGCAAGTGGCAGGAGTAACTATGACTCTCTTAAGGTAGCCAAATGCCTCGTCAACAGGCGAATTCCATCGGCAAACTCGAGGAGCTCCCGGAAGGAGTACTGGGAAAGCCTTAAGGTCAACAAATAATGGCGTATCGCTTCTGGTGAACTAGCCAGAGTAAGCTTGTAGATGTGACTGTGGTAAAATGGGGAGCAAGTGGCAGGAGTAACTATGACTCTCTTAGGGTTGCCAAATGACTCGTCAAAAGGCGAATTACATCGGCAAACCCGAGGAGCTCCCGGAAGGAGTACTGTGAAAGTCTTAAGGTCAACAAATAATGGCGTATCGCTCTGGTGAACTGGCCAGAGTAAGCTTGTAGATGCGACTGTGGTAAAACGAGGAACAAGTGGCAGGAGTAACTATGACTCTCTTAAGGTAGCCAAATGCCTCGTCAACAGGCGAATTCGAACGGCAAACTCGAGGAGCTCCCGGCAGGAGTACTGTGAAAGTCTTAAGGTCAACAAATAATGGCGTATCGCTTCTGGTGAACTGGCCAGAGTAAGCTTGTAGATGCGACTGTGGTAAAACGAGGAGCAAGTGGCAGGAGTAACTATGACTCTCTTAAGGTAGCCAAATGCCTCGTCAACAGGCGAATTCCAACGGCAAACTCGAGGAGCTCCCGGAAGGAGTACTGTGAAAGCCTTAAGATCAACAAATAATGGCGTATCGCTTCTGGTGAACTAGCCAGAGTAAGCTTGTAGATGCGACTGTGGTAAAACGAGGAGCAAGTGGCAGGAGTAACTATGACTCTCTTAAGGTAGCCAAATGCCTCGTCAACAGGCGAATTCCAACGGCAAACTCGAGGAGCTCCCAGCAGGAGTACTGTGAAAGTCTTAAGGTCAACAAATAATGGCGTATCGCTTCTGGTGAACTAGCCAGAGTAAGCTTGTAGATGTGACTGTGGTAAAATGGGGAGCAAGTGGCAGGAGTAACTATGACTCTCTTAAGGTAGCCAAATGCCTCGTCAACAGCAGAATTCCAACGGCAAACTCGAGGAGCTCCCGGCAGGAGTACTGTGAAAGTCTTAAGGACAACAAATAATGGCGTATCGCTTCTGGTGAACTAGCCAGAGTAAGCTTGTAGATGTGACTGTGGTAAAATGGGGAGCAAGTGGCAGGAGTAACTATGACTCTCTTAAGGTAGCCAAATGCCTCGTCAACAGCAGAATTCCAACGGCAAACTCGAGGAGCTCCCGGCAGGAGTACTGTGAAAGTCTTAAGGACAACAAATAATGGCGTATCGCTTCTGGTGAACTGGCCAGAGTAAGCTTGTAGATGCGACTGTGGTAAAACGAGGAGCAAGTGGCAGGAGTAACTATGACTCTCTTAAGGTAGCCAAATGCCTCGTCAACAGGCGAATTCCATCGGCAAACTCGAGGAGCTCCCGGAAGGAGTACTGGGAAAGCCTTAAGGTCAACAAATAATGGCGTATCGCTTCTGGTGAACTAGCCAGAGTAAGCTTGTAGATGTGACTGTGGTAAAATGGGGAGCAAGTGGCAGGAGTAACTATGACTCTCTTAGGGTTGCCAAATGACTCGTCAAAAGGCGAATTACATCGGCAAACCCGAGGAGCTCCCGGAAGGAGTACTGTGAAAGTCTTAAGGTCAACAAATAATGGCGTATCGCTCTGGTGAACTGGCCAGAGTAAGCTTGTAGATGCGACTGTGGTAAAACGAGGAACAAGTGGCAGGAGTAACTATGACTCTCTTAAGGTAGCCAAATTCCTCGTCAACAGGCGAATTCGAACGGCAAACTCGAGGAGCTCCCGGCAGGAGTACTGTGAAAGTCTTAAGGTCAACAAATAATGGCGTATCGCTTCTGGTGAACTGGCCAGAGTAAGCTTGTAGATGCGACTGTGGTAAAACGAGGAGCAAGTCGCAGGAGTAACTATGACTCTCTTAAGGTAGCCAAATGCCTCGTCAACAGGCGAATTCCAACGGCAAACTCGAGGAGCTCCCGGAAGGAGTACTGTGAAAGCCTTAAGGTCAACAAATAATGGCGTATCGCTCCTGGTGAACTGGCCAGAGTAAGCTTGTAGATGTGACTGTGTGAAACGGGGTGCAACTGGCAGGAGTAACTATGACTCTCTTAAGGTAGCCAAATGACTCGTCAAAAGGCGAATTACATCGGCAAACCCGAGGAGCTCCCGGAAGGAGTACTGTGAAAGTCTTAAGATCAACAAATAATGGCGTATCGCTTCTGGTGAACTAGCCAGAGTAAGCTTGTAGATGCGACTGTGGTAAAACGAGGAGCAAGTGGCAGGAGTAACTATGACTCTCTTAAGGTAGCCAAATGCCTCGTCAACAGGCGAATTCCAACGGCAAACTCGAGGAGCTCCCGGAAGGAGTACTGTGAAAGTCTTAAGATCAACAAATAATGGCGTATCGCTTCTGGTGAACTAGCCAGAGTAAGCTTGTAGATGCGACTGTGGTAAAACGAGGAGCAAGTGGCAGGAGTAACTATGACTCTCTTAAGGTAGCCAAATGCCTCGTCAACAGGCGAATTCCAACGGCAAACTCGAGGAGCTCCCGGAAGGAGTACTGTGAAAGCCTTAAGGTCAACAAATAATGGCGTATCGCTCCTGGTGAACTGGCCAGAGTAAGCTTGTAGATGTGACTGTGTGAAACGGGGTGCAACTGGCAGGAGTAACTATGACTCTCTTAAGGTAGCCAAATGACTCGTCAAAAGGCGAATTACATCGGCAAACCCGAGGAGCTCCCGGAAGGAGTACTGGGAAAGCCTTAAGGTCAACAAATAATGGCGTATCGCTTCTGGTGAACTAGCCAGAGTAAGCTTGTAGATGCGACTGTGGTAAAACGAGGAGCAAGTGGCAGGAGTAACTATGACTCTCTTAAGGTAGCCAAATGCCTCGTCAACAGGCGAATTCCAACGGCAAACTCGAGGAGCTCCCGGAAGGAGTACTGTGAAAGCCTTAAGGTCAACAAATAATGGCGTATCGCTCCTGGTGAACTGGCCAGAGTAAGCTTGTAGATGTGACTGTGTGAAACGGGGTGCAACTGGCAGGAGTAACTATGACTCTCTTAAGGTAGCCAAATGACTCGTCAAAAGGCGAATTACATCGGCAAACCCGAGGAGCTCCCGGAAGGAGTACTGTGAAAGTCTTAAGATCAACAAATAATGGCGTATCGCTTCTGGTGAACTAGCCAGAGTAAGCTTGTAGATGCGACTGTGGTAAAACGAGGAGCAAGTGGCAGGAGTAACTATGACTCTCTTAAGATTAGCCAAATGCCTCGTCAACAGGCGAATTCCAACGGCAAACTCGAGGAGCTCCCGGAAGGAGTACTGTGAAAGTCTTAAGATCAACAAATAATGGCGTATCGCTTCTGGTGAACTAGCCAGAGTAAGCTTGTAGATGCGACTGTGGTAAAACGAGGAGCAAGTGGCAGGAGTAACTATGACTCTCTTAAGGTAGCCAAATGCCTCGTCAACAGGCGAATTCCAACGGCAAACTCGAGGAGCTCCCGGAAGGAGTACTGGGAAAGCCTTAAGGTCAACAAATAATGGCGTATCGCTTCTGGTGAACTGGCCAGAGTAAGCTTGTAGATGCGACTGTGGTAAAACGAGGAGCAAGTGGCAGGAGTAACTATGACTCTCTTAAGGTAGCCAAATGCCTCGTCAACAGGCGAATTCCAACGGCAAACTCGAGTAGCTCCCGGAAGGAGTACTGTGAAAGCCTTAAGGTCAACAAATAATGGCGTATCGCTCCTGGTGAACTGGCCAGAGTAAGCTTGTAGATGTGACTGTGTGAAACGGGGTGCAACTGGCAGGAGTAACTATGACTCTCTTAAGGTAGCCAAATGACTCGTCAAAAGGCGAATTACATCGGCAAACCCGAGGAGCTCCCGGAAGGAGTACTGTGAAAGTCTTAAGATCAACAAATAATGGCGTATCGCTTCTGGTGAACTAGCCAGAGTAAGCTTGTAGATGCGACTGTGGTAAAACGAGGAGCAAGTGGCAGGAGTAACTATGACTCTCTTAAGGTAGCCAAATGCCTCGTCAACAGGCGAATTCCAACGGCAAACTCGAGGAGCTCCCAGCAGGAGTACTGTGAAAGTCTTAAGGTCAACAAATAATGGCGTATCGCTTCTGGTGAACTAGCCAGAGTAAGCTTGTAGATGTGACTGTGGTAAAATGGGGAGCAAGTGGCAGGAGTAACTATGACTCTCTTAAGGTAGCCAAATGCCTCGTCAACAGCAGAATTCCAACGGCAAACTCGAGGAGCTCCCGGCAGGAGTACTGTGAAAGTCTTAAGGACAACAAATAATGGCGTATCGCTTCTGGTGAACTGGCCAGAGTAAGCTTGTAGATGCGACTGTGGTAAAACGAGGAGCAAGTGGCAGGAGTAACTATGACTCTCTTAAGGTAGCCAAATGCCTCGTCAACAGGCGAATTCCAACGGCAAACTCGAGGAGCTCCCGGAAGGAGTACTGTGAAAGTCTTAAGATCAACAAATAATGGCGTATCGCTTCTGGTGAACTAGCCAGAGTAAGCTTGTAGATGCGACTGTGGTAAAACGAGGAGCAAGTGGCAGGAGTAACTATGACTCTCTTAAGGTAGCCAAATGCCTCGTCAACAGGCGAATTCCAACGGCAAACTCGAGGAGCTCCCGGAAGGAGTACTGTGAAAGCCTTAAGGTCAACAAATAATGGCGTATCGCTCCTGGTGAACTGGCCAGAGTAAGCTTGTAGATGTGACTGTGTGAAACGGGGTGCAACTGGCAGGAGTAACTATGACTCTCTTAAGGTAGCCAAATGACTCGTCAAAAGGCGAATTACATCGGCAAACCCGAGGAGCTCCCGGAAGGAGTACTGTGAAAGTCTTAAGATCAACAAATAATGGCGTATCGCTTCTGGTGAACTAGCCAGAGTAAGCTTGTAGATGCGACTGTGGTAAAACGAGGAGCAAGTGGCAGGAGTAACTATGACTCTCTTAAGGTAGCCAAATGCCTCGTCAACAGGCGAATTCCAACGGCAAACTCGAGGAGCTCCCGGAAGGAGTACTGTGAAAGTCTTAAGATCAACAAATAATGGCGTATCGCTTCTGGTGAACTAGCCAGAGTAAGCTTGTAGATGCGACTGTGGTAAAACGAGGAGCAAGTGGCAGGAGTAACTATGACTCTCTTAAGGTAGCCAAATGCCTCGTCAACAGGCGAATTCCAACGGCAAACTCGAGGAGCTCCCGGAAGGAGTACTGGGAAAGCCTTAAGGTCAACAAATAATGGCGTATCGCTTCTGGTGAACTAGCCAGAGTAAGCTTGTAGATGCGACTGTGGTAAAACGAGGAGCAAGTGGCAGGAGTAACTATGACTCTCTTAAGGTAGCCAAATGCCTCGTCAACAGGCGAATTCCAACGGCAAACTCGAGGAGCTCCCGGAAGGAGTACTGTGAAAGCCTTAAGGTCAACAAATAATGGCGTATCGCTCCTGGTGAACTGGCCAGAGTAAGCTTGTTGATGTGACTGTGTGAAACGGGGTGCAACTGGCAGGAGTAACTATGACTCTCTTAGGGTTGCCAAATGACTCGTCAAAAGGCGAATTACATCGGCAAACCCGAGGAGCTCCCGGAAGGAGTACTGTGAAAGTCTTAAGATCAACAAATAATGGCGTATCGCTTCTGGTGAACTAGCCAGAGTAAGCTTGTAGATGCGACTGTGGTAAAACGAGGAGCAAGTGGCAGGAGTAACTATGACTCTCTTAAGGTAGCCAAATGCCTCGTCAACAGGCGAATTCCAACGGCAAACTCGAGGAGCTCCCGGAAGGAGTACTGTGAAAGTCTTAAGATCAACAAATAATGGCGTATCGCTTCTGGTGAACTAGCCAGAGTAAGCTTGTAGATGCGACTGTGGTAAAACGAGGAGCAAGTGGCAGGAGTAACTATGACTCTCTTAAGGTAGCCAAATGCCTCGTCAACAGGCGAATTCCAACGGCAAACTCGAGGAGCTCCCGGAAGGAGTACTGTGAAAGCCTTAAGGTCAACAAATAATGGCGTATCGCTCCTGGTGAACTGGCCAGAGTAAGCTTGTAGATGTGACTGTGTGAAACGGGGTGCAACTGGCAGGAGTAACTATGACTCTCTTAAGGTAGCCAAATGACTCGTCAAAAGGCGAATTACATCGGCAAACCCGAGGAGCTCCCGTAAGGAGTACTGTGAAAGTCTTAAGATCAACAAATAATGGCGTATCGCTTCTGGTGAACTAGCCAGAGTAAGCTTGTAGATGCGACTGTGGTAAAACGAGGAGCAAGTGGCAGGAGTAACTATGACTCTCTTAAGGTAGCCAAATGCCTCGTCAACAGGCGAATTCCAACGGCAAACTCGAGGAGCTCCCGGAAGGAGTACTGTGATAGTCTTAAGATCAACAAATAATGGCGTATCGCTTCTGGTGAACTAGCCAGAGTAAGCTTGTAGATGCGACTGTGGTAAAACGAGGAGCAAGTGGCAGGAGTAACTATGACTCTCTTAAGGTAGCCAAATGCCTCGTCAACAGGCGAATTCCAACGGCAAACTCGAGGAGCTCCCGGAAGGAGTACTGGGAAAGCCTTAAGGTCAACAAATAATGGCGTATCGCTTCTGGTGAACTGGCCAGAGTAAGCTTGTAGATGCGACTGTGGTAAAACGAGGAGCAAGTGGCAGGAGTAACTATGACTCTCTTAAGGTAGCCAAATGCCTCGTCAACAGGCGAATTCCAACGGCAAACTCGAGGAGCTCCCGGAAGGAGTACTGTGAAAGCCTTAAGGTCAACAAATAATGGCGTATCGCTCCTGGTGAACTGGCCAGAGTAAGCTTGTAGATGTGACTGTGTGAAACGGGGTGCAACTGGCAGGAGTAACTATGACTCTCTTAAGGTAGCCAAATGACTCGTCAAAAGGCGAATTACATCGGCAAACCCGAGGAGCTCCCGGAAGGAGTACTGTGAAAGTCTTAAGATCAACAAATAATGGCGTATCGCTTCTGGTGAACTAGCCAGAGTAAGCTTGTAGATGCGACTGTGGTAAAACGAGGAGCAAGTGGCAGGAGTAACTATGACTCTCTTAAGGTAGCCAAATGCCTCGTCAACAGGCGAATTCCAACGGCAAACTCGAGGAGCTCCCGGAAGGAGTACTGTGAAAGTCTTAAGATCAACAAATAATGGCGTATCGCTTCTGGTGAACTAGCCAGAGTAAGCTTGTAGATGCGACTGTGGTAAAACGAGGAGCAAGTGGCAGGAGTAACTATGACTCTCTTAAGGTAGCCAAATGCCTCGTCAACAGGCGAATTCCAACGGCAAACTCGAGGAGCTCCCGGAAGGAGTACTGTGAAAGCCTTAAGGTCAACAAATAATGGCGTATCGCTCCTGGTGAACTGGCCAGAGTAAGCTTGTAGATGTGACTGTGTGAAACGGGATGCAACTGGCAGGAGTAACTATGACTCTCTTAAGGTAGCCAAATGACTCGTCAAAAGGCGAATTACATCGGCAAACCCGAGGAGCTCCCGGAAGGAGTACTGTGAAAGTCTTAAGATCAACAAATAATGGCGTATCGCTTCTGGTGAACTAGCCAGAGTAAGCTTGTAGATGCGACTGTGGTAAAACGAGGAGCAAGTGGCAGGAGTAACTATGACTCTCTTAAGGTAGCCAAATGCCTCGTCAACAGGCGAATTCCAACGGCAAACTCGAGGAGCTCCCGGAAGGGGTACTGTGAAAGTCTTAAGATCAACAAATAATGGCGTATCGCTTCTGGTGAACTAGCCAGAGTAAGCTTGTAGATGCGACTGTGGTAAAACGAGGAGCAAGTGGCAGGAGTAACTATGACTCTCTTAAGGTAGCCAAATGCCTCGTCAACAGGCGAATTCCAACGGCAAACTCGAGGAGCTCCCGGAAGGAGTACTGGGAAAGCCTTAAGGTCAACAAATAATGGCGTATCGCTTCTGGTGAACTAGCCAGAGTAAGCTTGTAGATGCGACTGTGGTAAAACGAGGAGCAAGTGGCAGGAGTAACTATGACTCTCTTAAGGTAGCCAAATGCCTCGTCAACAGGCGAATTCCAACGGCAAACTCGAGGAGCTCCCGGAAGGAGTACTGTGAAAGCCTTAAGGTCAACAAATAATGGCGTATCGCTCCTGGTGAACTGGCCAGAGTAAGCTTGTAGATGTGACTGTGTGAAACGGGGTGCAACTGGCAGGAGTAACTATGACTCTCTTAAGGTAGCCAAATGACTCGTCAAAAGGCGAATTACATCGGCAAACCCGAGGAGCTCCCGGAAGGAGTACTGTGAAAGTCTTAAGATCAACAAATAATGGCGTATCGCTTCTGGTGAACTAGCCAGAGTAAGCTTGTAGATGCGACTGTGGTAAAACGAGGAGCAAGTGGCAGGAGTAACTATGACTCTCTTAAGATTAGCCAAATGCCTCGTCAACAGGCGAATTCCAACGGCAAACTCGAGGAGCTCCCGGAAGGAGTACTGTGAAAGTCTTAAGATCAACAAATAATGGCGTATCGCTTCTGGTGAACTAGCCAGAGTAAGCTTGTAGATGCGACTGTGGTAAAACGAGGAGCAAGTGGCAGGAGTAACTATGACTCTCTTAAGGTAGCCAAATGCCTCGTCAACAGGCGAATTCCAACGGCAAACTCGAGGAGCTCCCGGAAGGAGTACTGGGAAAGCCTTAAGGTCAACAAATAATGGCGTATCGCTTCTGGTGAACTAGCCAGAGTAAGCTTGTAGATGCGACTGTGGTAAAACGAGGAGCAAGTGGCAGGAGTAACTATGACTCTCTTAAGGTAACCAAATGCCTCGTCAACAGGCGAATTCCATCGGCAAACTCGAGGAGCTCCCGGAAGGAGTACTGGGTAAGCCTTAAGGTCAACAAATAATGGCGTATCGCTTCTGGTGAACTAGCCAGAGTAAGCTTGTAGATGTGACTGTGGTAAAATGGGGAGCAAGTGGCAGGAGGAACTATGACTCTCTTAGGGTTGCCAAATGACTCGTCAAAAGGCGAATTACATCGGCAAACCCGAGGAGCTCCCGGAAGGAGTACTGTGAAAGTCTTAAGGACAACAAATAATGGCGTATCGCTTCTGGTGAACTGGCCAGAGTAAGCTTGTAGATGCGACTGTGGTAAAACGAGGAGCAAGTGGCAGGAGTAACTATGACTCTCTTAAGGTAGCCAAATGCCTCGTCAACAGGCGAATTCCAACGGCAAACTCGAGGAGCTCCCGGAAGGAGTACTGTGAAAGCCTTAAGGTCAACAAATAATGGCGTATCGCTCCTGGTGAACTGGCCAGAGTAAGCTTGTAGATGTGACTGTGTGAAACGGGGTGCAACTGGCAGGAGTAACTATGACTCTCTTAAGGTAGCCAAATGACTCGTCAAAAGGCGAATTACATCGGCAAACCCGAGGAGCTCCCGGAAGGAGTACTGTGAAAGTCTTAAGATCAACAAATAATGGCGTATCGCTTCTGGTGAACTAGCCAGAGTAAGCTTGTAGATGCGACTGTGGTAAAACGAGGAGCAAGTGGCAGGAGTAACTATGACTCTCTTAAGATTAGCCAAATGCCTCGTCAACAGGCGAATTCCAACGGCAAACTCGAGGAGCTCCCGGAAGGAGTACTGTGAAAGTCTTAAGATCAACAAATAATGGCGTATCGCTTCTGGTGAACTAGCCAGAGTAAGCTTGTAGATGCGACTGTGGTAAAACGAGGAGCAAGTGGCAGGAGTAACTATGACTCTCTTAAGGTAGCCAAATGCCTCGTCAACAGGCGAATTCCAACGGCAAACTCGAGGAGCTCCCGGAAGGAGTACTGGGAAAGCCTTAAGGTCAACAAATAATGGCGTATCGCTTCTGGTGAACTAGCCAGAGTAAGCTTGTAGATGCGACTGTGGTAAAACGAGGAGCAAGTGGCAGGAGTAACTATGACTCTCTTAAGGTAGCCAAATGCCTCGTCAACAGGCGAATTCCATCGGCAAACTCGAGGAGCTCCCGGAAGGAGTACTGGGAAAGCCTTAAGGTCAACAAATAATGGCGTATCGCTTCTGGTGAACTAGCCAGAGTAAGCTTGTAGATGTGACTGTGGTAAAATGGGGAGCAAGTGGCAGGAGGAACTATGACTCTCTTAGGGTTGCCAAATGACTCGTCAAAAGGCGAATTACATCGGCAAACCCGAGGAGCTCACGGAAGGAGTACTGTGAAAGTCTTAAGGACAACAAATAATGGCGTATCGCTTCTGGTGAACTGGCCAGAGTAAGCTTGTAGATGCGACTGTGGTAAAACGAGGAGCAAGTGGCAGGAGTAACTATGACTCTCTTAAGGTAGCCAAATGCCTCGTCAACAGGCGAATTCCAACGGCAAACTCGAGGAGCTCCTGGAAGGAGTACTGTGAAAGCCTTAAGGTCAACAAATAATGGCGTATCGCTCCTGGTGAACTGGCCAGAGTAAGCTTGTAGATGTGACTGTGTGAAACGGGGTGCAACTGGCAGGAGTAACTATGACTCTCTTAAGGTAGCCAAATGACTCGTCAAAAGGCGAATTACATCGGCAAACCCGAGGAGCTCCCGGAAGGAGTACTGGGAAAGCCTTAAGGTCAACAAATAATGGCGTATCGCTTCTGGTGAACTAGCCAGAGTAAGCTTGTAGATGCGACTGTGGTAAAACGAGGAGCAAGTGGCAGGAGTAACTATGACTCTCTTAAGGTAGCCAAATGCCTCGTCAACAGGCGAATTCCAACGGCAAACTCGAGGAGCTCCCGGAAGGAGTACTGGGAAAGCCTTAAGGTCAACAAATAATGGCGTATCGCTTCTGGTGAACTAGCCAGAGTAAGCTTGTAGATGCGACTGTGGTAAAACGAGGAGCAAGTGGCAGGAGTAACTATGACTCTCTTAAGGTAGCCAAATGCCTCGTCAACAGGCGAATTCCATCGGCAAACTCGAGGAGCTCCCGGAAGGAGTACTGGGAAAGCCTTAAGGTCAACAAATAATGGCGTATCGCTTCTGGTGAACTAGCCAGAGTAAGCTTGTAGATGTGACTGTGGTAAAATGGGGAGCAAGTGGCAGGAGTAACTATGACTCTCTTAGGGTTGCCAAATGACTCGTCAAAACGCGAATTACATCGGCAAACCCGAGGAGCTCCCGGCAGGAGTACTGTGAAAGTCTTAAGGACAACAAATAATGGCGTATCGCTTCTGGTGAACTGGCCAGAGTAAGCTTGTAGATGCGACTGTGGTAAAACGAGGAGCAAGTGGCAGGAGTAACTATGACTCTCTTAAGGTAGCCAAATGCCTCGTCAACAGGCGAATTCCATCGGCAAACTCGAGGAGCTCCCGGAAGGAGTACTGGGAAAGCCTTAAGGTCAACAAATAATGGCGTATCGCTTCTGGTGAACTAGCCAGAGTAAGCTTGTAGATGTGACTGTGGTAAAATGGGGAGCAAGTGGCAGGAGTAACTATGACTCTCTTAAGGTAGCCAAATGCCTCGTCAACAGGCGAATTCCAACGGCAAACTCGAGGAGCTCCCGGCAGGAGTACTGTGAAAGTCTTAAGAACAACAAATAATGGCGTATCGCTTCTGGTGAACTGGCCAGAGTAAGCATGTAGATGCGACTGTGGTAAAACGAGGAGCAAGTGGCAGGAGTAACTATGACTCTCTTAAGGTAGCCAAATGCCTCGTCAACAGGCGAATTCCATCGGCAAACTCGAGGAGCTCCCGGAAGGAGTACTGGGAAAGCCTTAAGGTCAACAAATAATGGCGTATCGCTTCTGGTGAACTAGCCAGAGTAAGCTTGTAGATGTGACTGTGGTAAAATGGGGAGCAAGTGGCAGGAGTAACTATGACTCTCTTAGGGTTGCCAAATGACTCGTCAAAAGGCGAATTACATCGGCAAACCCGAGGAGCTCCCGGAAGGAGTACTGTGAAAGTCTTAAGGTCAACAAATAATGGCGTATCGCTCTGGTGAACTGGCCAGAGTAAGCTTGTAGATGCGACTGTGGTCAAACGAGGAACAAGTGGCAGGAGTAACTATGACTCTCTTAAGGTAGCCAAATGCCTCGTCAACAGGCGAATTCGAACGGCAAACTCGAGGAGCTCCCGGCAGGAGTACTGTGAAAGTCTTAAGGTCAACAAATAATGGCGTATCGCTTCTGGTGAACTGGCCAGAGTAAGCTTGTAGATGCGACTGTGGTAAAACGAGGAGCAAGTGGCAGGAGTAACTATGACTCTCTTAAGGTAGCCAAATGCCTCGTCAACAGGCGAATTCCATCGGCAAACTCGAGGAGCTCCCGGAAGGAGTACTGGGAAAGCCTTAAGGTCAACAAATAATGGCGTATCGCTTCTGGTGAACTAGCCAGAGTAAGCTTGTAGATGTGACTGTGGTAAAATGGGGAGCAAGTGGCAGGAGTAACTATGACTCTCTTAAGGTAGCCAAATGCCTCGTCAACAGGCGAATTCCAACGGCAAACTCGAGGAGCTCCCGGCAGGAGTACTGTGAAAGTCTTAAGAACAACAAATAATGGCGTATCGCTTCTGGTGAACTGGCCAGAGTAAGCATGTAGATGCGACTGTGGTAAAACGAGGAGCAAGTGGCAGGAGTAACTATGACTCTCTTAAGGTAGCCAAATGACTCGTCAAAAGGCGAATTACATCGGCAAACCCGAGGAGCTCCCGGAAGGAGTACTGGGAAAGCCTTAAGGTCAACAAATAATGGCGTATCGCTTCTGGTGAACTAGCCAGAGTAAGCTTGTAGATGCGACTGTGGTAAAACGAGGAGCAAGTGGCAGGAGTAACTATGACTCTCTTAAGGTAGCCAAATGCCTCGTCAACAGGCGAATTCCAACGGCAAACTCGAGGAGCTCCCGGAAGGAGTACTGGGAAAGCCTTAAGGTCAACAAATAATGGCGTATCGCTTCTGGTGAACTAGCCAGAGTAAGCTTGTAGATGCGACTGTGGTAAAACGAGGAGCAAGTGGCAGGAGTAACTATGACTCTCTTAAGGTAGCCAAATGCCTCGTCAACAGGCGAATTCCATCGGCAAACTCGAGGAGCTCCCGGAAGGAGTACTGGGAAAGCCTTAAGGTCAACAAATAATGGCGTATCGCTTCTGGTGAACTAGCCAGAGTAAGCTTGTAGATGTGACTGTGGTAAAATGGGGAGCAAGTGGCAGGAGTAACTATGACTCTCTTAGGGTTGCCAAATGACTCGTCAAAACGCGAATTACATCGGCAAACCCGAGGAGCTCCCGGCAGGAGTACTGTGAAAGTCTTAAGGACAACAAATAATGGCGTATCGCTTCTGGTGAACTGGCCAGAGTAAGCTTGTAGATGCGACTGTGGTAAAACGAGGAGCAAGTGGCAGGAGTAACTATGACTCTCTTAAGGTAGCCAAATGCCTCGTCAACAGGCGAATTCCATCGGCAAACTCGAGGAGCTCCCGGAAGGAGTACTGGGAAAGCCTTAAGGTCAACAAATAATGGCGTATCGCTTCTGGTGAACTAGCCAGAGTAAGCTTGTAGATGTGACTGTGGTAAAATGGGGAGCAAGTGGCAGGAGTAACTATGACTCTCTTAAGGTAGCCAAATGCCTCGTCAACAGGCGAATTCCAACGGCAAACTCGAGGAGCTCCCGGCAGGAGTACTGTGAAAGTCTTAAGAACAACAAATAATGGCGTATCGCTTCTGGTGAACTGGCCAGAGTAAGCATGTAGATGCGACTGTGGTAAAACGAGGAGCAAGTGGCAGGAGTAACTATGACTCTCTTAAGGTAGCCAAATGCCTCGTCAACAGGCGAATTCCATCGGCAAACTCGAGGAGCTCCCGGAAGGAGTACTGGGAAAGCCTTAAGGTCAACAAATAATGGCGTATCGCTTCTGGTGAACTAGCCAGAGTAAGCTTGTAGATGTGACTGTGGTAAAATGGGGAGCAAGTGGCAGGAGTAACTATGACTCTCTTAGGGTTGCCAAATGACTCGTCAAAAGGCGAATTACATCGGCAAACCCGAGGAGCTCCCGGAAGGAGTACTGTGAAAGTCTTAAGGTCAACAAATAATGGCGTATCGCTCTGGTGAACTGGCCAGAGTAAGCTTGTAGATGCGACTGTGGTCAAACGAGGAACAAGTGGCAGGAGTAACTATGACTCTCTTAAGGTAGCCAAATGCCTCGTCAACAGGCGAATTCGAACGGCAAACTCGAGGAGCTCCCGGAAGGAGTACTGTGAAAGCCTTAAGGTCAACAAATAATGGCGTATCGCTCCTGGTGAACTGGCCAGAGTAAGCTTGTAGATGTGACTGTGTGAAACGGGGTGCAACTGGCAGGAGTAACTATGACTCTCTTAAGGTAGCCAAATGACTCGTCAAAAGGCGAATTACATCGGCAAACCCGAGGAGCTCCCGGAAGGAGTACTGTGAAAGTCTTAAGATCAACAAATAATGGCGTATCGCTTCTGGTGAACTAGCCAGAGTAAGCTTGTAGATGCGACTGTGGTAAAACGAGGAGCAAGTGGCAGGAGTAACTATGACTCTCTTAAGGTAGCCAAATGCCTCGTCAACAGGCGAATTCCAACGGCAAACTCGAGGAGCTCCCGGAAGGAGTACTGGGAAAGCCTTAAGGTCAACAAATAATGGCGTATCGCTTCTGGTGAACTAGCCAGAGTAAGCTTGTAGATGCGACTGTGGTAAAACGAGGAGCAAGTGGCAGGAGTAACTATGACTCTCTTAAGGTAACCAAATGCCTCGTCAACAGGCGAATTCCATCGGCAAACTCGAGGAGCTCCCGGAAGGAGTACTGGGAAAGCCTTAAGGTCAACAAATAATGGCGTATCGCTTCTGGTGAACTAGCCAGAGTAAGCTTGTAGATGTGACTGTGGTAAAATGGGGAGCAAGTGGCAGGAGGAACTATGACTCTCTTAGGGTTGCCAAATGACTCGTCAAAAGGCGAATTACATCGGCAAACCCGAGGAGCTCCCGGAAGGAGTACTGTGAAAGTCTTAAGGACAACAAATAATGGCGTATCGCTTCTGGTGAACTGGCCAGAGTAAGCTTGTAGATGCGACTGTGGTAAAACGAGGAGCAAGTGGCAGGAGTAACTATGACTCTCTTAAGGTAGCCAAATGCCTCGTCAACAGGCGAATTCCAACGGCAAACTCGAGGAGCTCCCGGAAGGAGTACTGTGAAAGCCTTAAGGTCAACAAATAATGGCGTATCGCTCCTGGTGAACTGGCCAGAGTAAGCTTGTAGATGTGACTGTGTGAAACGGGGTGCAACTGGCAGGAGTAACTATGACTCTCTTAAGGTAGCCAAATGACTCGTCAAAAGGCGAATTACATCGGCAAACCCGAGGAGCTCCCGGAAGGAGTACTGTGAAAGTCTTAAGATCAACAAATAATGGCGTATCGCTTCTGGTGAACTAGCCAGAGTAAGCTTGTAGATGCGACTGTGGTAAAACGAGGAGCAAGTGGCAGGAGTAACTATGACTCTCTTAAGATTAGCCAAATGCCTCGTCAACAGGCGAATTCCAACGGCAAACTCGAGGAGCTCCCGGAAGGAGTACTGTGAAAGTCTTAAGATCAACAAATAATGGCGTATCGCTTCTGGTGAACTAGCCAGAGTAAGCTTGTAGATGCGACTGTGGTAAAACGAGGAGCAAGTGGCAGGAGTAACTATGACTCTCTTAAGGTAGCCAAATGCCTCGTCAACAGGCGAATTCCAACGGCAAACTCGAGGAGCTCCCGGAAGGAGTACTGGGAAAGCCTTAAGGTCAACAAATAATGGCGTATCGCTTCTGGTGAACTAGCCAGAGTAAGCTTGTAGATGCGACTGTGGTAAAACGAGGAGCAAGTGGCAGGAGTAACTATGACTCTCTTAAGGTAGCCAAATGCCTCGTCAACAGGCGAATTCCATCGGCAAACTCGAGGAGCTCCCGGAAGGAGTACTGGGAAAGCCTTAAGGTCAACAAATAATGGCGTATCGCTTCTGGTGAACTAGCCAGAGTAAGCTTGTAGATGTGACTGTGGTAAAATGGGGAGCAAGTGGCAGGAGGAACTATGACTCTCTTAGGGTTGCCAAATGACTCGTCAAAAGGCGAATTACATCGGCAAACCCGAGGAGCTCACGGAAGGAGTACTGTGAAAGTCTTAAGGACAACAAATAATGGCGTATCGCTTCTGGTGAACTGGCCAGAGTAAGCTTGTAGATGCGACTGTGGTAAAACGAGGAGCAAGTGGCAGGAGTAACTATGACTCTCTTAAGGTAGCCAAATGCCTCGTCAACAGGCGAATTCCAACGGCAAACTCGAGGAGCTCCTGGAAGGAGTACTGTGAAAGCCTTAAGGTCAACAAATAATGGCGTATCGCTCCTGGTGAACTGGCCAGAGTAAGCTTGTAGATGTGACTGTGTGAAACGGGGTGCAACTGGCAGGAGTAACTATGACTCTCTTAAGGTAGCCAAATGACTCGTCAAAAGGCGAATTACATCGGCAAACCCAAGGAGCTCCCGGAAGGAGTACTGGGAAAGCCTTAAGGTCAACAAATAATGGCGTATCGCTTCTGGTGAACTAGCCAGAGTAAGCTTGTAGATGCGACTGTGGTAAAACGAGGAGCAAGTGGCAGGAGTAACTATGACTCTCTTAAGGTAGCCAAATGCCTCGTCAACAGGCGAATTCCAACGGCAAACTCGAGGAGCCCCCGGAAGGAGTACTGGGAAAGCCTTAAGGTCAACAAATAATGGCGTATCGCTTCTGGTGAACTAGCCAGAGTAAGCTTGTAGATGCGACTGTGGTAAAACGAGGAGCAAGTGGCAGGAGTAACTATGACTCTCTTAAGGTAGCCAAATGCCTCGTCAACAGGCGAATTCCATCGGCAAACTCGAGGAGCTCCCGGAAGGAGTACTGGGAAAGCCTTAAGGTCAACAAATAATGGCGTATCGCTTCTGGTGAACTAGCCAGAGTAAGCTTGTAGATGTGACTGTGGTAAAATGGGGAGCAAGTGGCAGGAGTAACTATGACTCTCTTAGGGTTGCCAAATGACTCGTCAAAACGCGAATTACATCGGCAAACCCGAGGAGCTCCCGGCAGGAGTACTGTGAAAGTCTTAAGGACAACAAATAATGGCGTATCGCTTCTGGTGAACTGGCCAGAGTAAGCTTGTAGATGCGACTGTGGTAAAACGAGGAGCAAGTGGCAGGAGTAACTATGACTCTCTTAAGGTAGCCAAATGCCTCGTCAACAGGCGAATTCCATCGGCAAACTCGAGGAGCTCCCGGAAGGAGTACTGGGAAAGCCTTAAGGTCAACAAATAATGGCGTATCGCTTCTGGTGAACTAGCCAGAGTAAGCTTGTAGATGTGACTGTGGTAAAATGGGGAGCAAGTGGCAGGAGTAACTATGACTCTCTTAAGGTAGCCAAATGCCTCGTCAACAGGCGAATTCCAACGGCAAACTCGAGGAGCTCCCGGCAGGAGTACTGTGAAAGTCTTAAGAACAACAAATAATGGCGTATCGCTTCTGGTGAACTGGCCAGAGTAAGCATGTAGATGCGACTGTGGTAAAACGAGGAGCAAGTGGCAGGAGTAACTATGACTCTCTTAAGGTAGCCAAATGCCTCGTCAACAGGCGAATTCCATCGGCAAACTCGAGGAGCTCCCGGAAGGAGTACTGGGAAAGCCTTAAGGTCAACAAATAATGGCGTATCGCTTCTGGTGAACTAGCCAGAGTAAGCTTGTAGATGTGACTGTGGTAAAATGGGGAGCAAGTGGCAGGAGTAACTATGACTCTCTTAGGGTTGCCAAATGACTCGTCAAAAGGCGAATTACATCGGCAAACCCGAGGAGCTCCCGGAAGGAGTACTGTGAAAGTCTTAAGGTCAACAAATAATGGCGTATCGCTCTGGTGAACTGGCCAGAGTAAGCTTGTAGATGCGACTGTGGTCAAACGAGGAACAAGTGGCAGGAGTAACTATGACTCTCTTAAGGTAGCCAAATGCCTCGTCAACAGGCGAATTCGAACGGCAAACTCGAGGAGCTCCCGGCAGGAGTACTGTGAAAGTCTTAAGGTCAACAAATAATGGCGTATCGCTTCTGGTGAACTGGCCAGAGTAAGCTTGTAGATGCGACTGTGGTAAAACGAGGAGCAAGTGGCAGGAGTAACTATGACTCTCTTAAGGTAGCCAAATGCCTCGTCAACAGGCGAATTCCATCGGCAAACTCGAGGAGCTCCCGGAAGGAGTACTGGGAAAGCCTTAAGGTCAACAAATAATGGCGTATCGCTTCTGGTGAACTAGCCAGAGTAAGCTTGTAGATGTGACTGTGGTAAAATGGGGAGCAAGTGGCAGGAGTAACTATGACTCTCTTAAGGTAGCCAAATGCCTCGTCAACAGGCGAATTCCAACGGCAAACTCGAGGAGCTCCCGGCAGGAGTACTGTGAAAGTCTTAAGAACAACAAATAATGGCGTATCGCTTCTGGTGAACTGGCCAGAGTAAGCATGTAGATGCGACTGTGGTAAAACGAGGAGCAAGTGGCAGGAGTAACTATGACTCTCTTAAGGTAGCCAAATGACTCGTCAAAAGGCGAATTACATCGGCAAACCCGAGGAGCTCCCGGAAGGAGTACTGGGAAAGCCTTAAGGTCAACAAATAATGGCGTATCGCTTCTGGTGAACTAGCCAGAGTAAGCTTGTAGATGCGACTGTGGTAAAACGAGGAGCAAGTGGCAGGAGTAACTATGACTCTCTTAAGGTAGCCAAATGCCTCGTCAACAGGCGAATTCCAACGGCAAACTCGAGGAGCTCCCGGAAGGAGTACTGGGAAAGCCTTAAGGTCAACAAATAATGGCGTATCGCTTCTGGTGAACTAGCCAGAGTAAGCTTGTAGATGCGACTGTGGTAAAACGAGGAGCAAGTGGCAGGAGTAACTATGACTCTCTTAAGGTAGCCAAATGCCTCGTCAACAGGCGAATTCCATCGGCAAACTCGAGGAGCTCCCGGAAGGAGTACTGGGAAAGCCTTAAGGTCAACAAATAATGGCGTATCGCTTCTGGTGAACTAGCCAGAGTAAGCTTGTAGATGTGACTGTGGTAAAATGGGGAGCAAGTGGCAGGAGTAACTATGACTCTCTTAGGGTTGCCAAATGACTCGTCAAAACGCGAATTACATCGGCAAACCCGAGGAGCTCCCGGCAGGAGTACTGTGAAAGTCTTAAGGACAACAAATAATGGCGTATCGCTTCTGGTGAACTGGCCAGAGTAAGCTTGTAGATGCGACTGTGGTAAAACGAGGAGCAAGTGGCAGGAGTAACTATGACTCTCTTAAGGTAGCCAAATGCCTCGTCAACAGGCGAATTCCATCGGCAAACTCGAGGAGCTCCCGGAAGGAGTACTGGGAAAGCCTTAAGGTCAACAAATAATGGCGTATCGCTTCTGGTGAACTAGCCAGAGTAAGCTTGTAGATGTGACTGTGGTAAAATGGGGAGCAAGTGGCAGGAGTAACTATGACTCTCTTAAGGTAGCCAAATGCCTCGTCAACAGGCGAATTCCAACGGCAAACTCGAGGAGCTCCCGGCAGGAGTACTGTGAAAGTCTTAAGAACAACAAATAATGGCGTATCGCTTCTGGTGAACTGGCCAGAGTAAGCATGTAGATGCGACTGTGGTAAAACGAGGAGCAAGTGGCAGGAGTAACTATGACTCTCTTAAGGTAGCCAAATGCCTCGTCAACAGGCGAATTCCATCGGCAAACTCGAGGAGCTCCCGGAAGGAGTACTGGGAAAGCCTTAAGGTCAACAAATAATGGCGTATCGCTTCTGGTGAACTAGCCAGAGTAAGCTTGTAGATGTGACTGTGGTAAAATGGGGAGCAAGTGGCAGGAGTAACTATGACTCTCTTAGGGTTGCCAAATGACTCGTCAAAAGGCGAATTACATCGGCAAACCCGAGGAGCTCCCGGAAGGAGTACTGTGAAAGTCTTAAGGTCAACAAATAATGGCGTATCGCTCTGGTGAACTGGCCAGAGTAAGCTTGTAGATGCGACTGTGGTCAAACGAGGAACAAGTGGCAGGAGTAACTATGACTCTCTTAAGGTAGCCAAATGCCTCGTCAACAGGCGAATTCGAACGGCAAACTCGAGGAGCTCCCGGCAGGAGTACTGTGAAAGTCTTAAGGTCAACAAATAATGGCGTATCGCTTCTGGTGAACTGGCCAGAGTAAGCTTGTAGATGCGACTGTGGTAAAACGAGGAGCAAGTGGCAGGAGTAACTATGACTCTCTTAAGGTAGCCAAATGCCTCGTCAACAGGCGAATTCCAACGGCAAACTCGAGGAGCTCCCGGAAGGAGTACTGTGAAAGCCTTAAGGTCAACAAATAATGGCGTATCGCTCCTGGTGAACTGGCCAGAGTAAGCTTGTAGATGTGACTGTGTGAAACGGGGTGCAACTGGCAGGAGTAACTATGACTCTCTTAAGGTAGCCAAATGACTCGTCAAAAGGCGAATTACATCGGCAAACCCGAGGAGCTCCCGGAAGGAGTACTGTGAAAGTCTTAAGATCAACAAATAATGGCGTATCGCTTCTGGTGAACTAGCCAGAGTAAGCTTGTAGATGCGACTGTGGTAAAACGAGGAGCAAGTGGCAGGAGTAACTATGACTCTCTTAAGGTAGCCAAATGCCTCGTCAACAGGCGAATTCCAACGGCAAACTCGAGGAGCTCCCGGAAGGAGTACTGTGAAAGTCTTAAGATCAACAAATAATGGCGTATCGCTTCTGGTGAACTAGCCAGAGTAAGCTTGTAGATGCGACTGTGGTAAAACGAGGAGCAAGTGGCAGGAGTAACTATGACTCTCTTAAGGTAGCCAAATGCCTCGTCAACAGGCGAATTCCAACGGCAAACTCGAGGAGCTCCCGGAAGGAGTACTGTGAAAGCCTTAAGGTCAACAAATAATGGCGTATCGCTCCTGGTGAACTGGCCAGAGTAAGCTTGTAGATGTGACTGTGTGAAACGGGGTGCAACTGGCAGGAGTAACTATGACTCTCTTAAGGTAGCCAAATGACTCGTCAAAAGGCGAATTACATCGGCAAACCCGAGGAGCTCCCGGAAGGAGTACTGTGAAAGTCTTAAGATCAACAAATAATGGCGTATCGCTTCTGGTGAACTAGCCAGAGTAAGCTTGTAGATGCGACTGTGGTAAAACGAGGAGCAAGTGGCAGGAGTAACTATGACTCTCTTAAGGTAGCCAAATGCCTCGTCAACAGGCGAATTCCAACGGCAAACTCGAGGAGCTCCCGGAAGGAGTACTGTGAAAGTCTTAAGATCAACAAATAATGGCGTATCGCTTCTGGTGAACTAGCCAGAGTAAGCTTGTAGATGCGACTGTGGTAAAACGAGGAGCAAGTGGCAGGAGTAACTATGACTCTCTTAAGGTAGCCAAATGCCTCGTCAACAGGCGAATTCCAACGGCAAACTCGAGGAGCTCCCGGAAGGAGTACTGGGAAAGCCTTAAGGTCAACAAATAATGGCGTATCGCTTCAGGTGAACTAGCGAGAGTAAGCTTGTAGATGCGACTGTGGTAAAACGAGGAGCAAGTGGCAGGAGTAACTATGACTCTCTTAAGGTAGCCAAATGCCTCGTCAACAGGCGAATTCCATCGGCAAACTCGAGGAGCTCCCGGAAGGAGTACTGGGAAAGCCTTAAGGTCAACAAATAATGGCGTATCGCTTCTGGTGAACTAGCCAGAGTAAGCTTGTAGATGTGACTGTGGTAAAATGGGGAGCAAGTGGCAGGAGTAACTATGACTCTCTTAGGGTTGCCAAATGACTCGTCAAAAGGCGAATTACATCGGCAAACCCGAGGAGCTCCCGGAAGGAGTACTGTGAAAGTCTTAAGGTCAACAAATAATGGCGTATCGCTCTGGTGAACTGGCCAGAGTAAGCTTGTAGATGCGACTGTGGTCAAACGAGGAACAAGTGGCAGGAGTAACTATGACTCTCTTAAGGTAGCCAAATGCCTCGTCAACAGGCGAATTCGAACGGCAAACTCGAGGAGCTCCCGGCAGGAGTACTGTGAAAGTCTTAAGATCAACAAATAATGGCGTATCGCTTCTGGTGAACTAGCCAGAGTAAGCTTGTAGATGCGACTGTGGTAAAACGAGGAGCAAGTGGCAGGAGTAACTATGACTCTCTTAAGGTAGCCAAATGCCTCGTCAACAGGCGAATTCCAACGGCAAACTCGAGGAGCTCCCGGAAGGAGTACTGTGAAAGTCTTAAGATCAACAAATAATGGCGTATCGCTTCTGGTGAACTAGCCAGAGTAAGCTTGTAGATGCGACTGTGGTAAAACGAGGAGCAAGTGGCAGGAGTAACTATGACTCTCTTAAGGTAGCCAAATGCCTCGTCAACAGGCGAATTCCAACGGCAAACTCGAGGAGCTCCCGGAAGGAGTACTGTGAAAGCCTTAAGGTCAACAAATAATGGCGTATCGCTCCTGGTGAACTGGCCAGAGTAAGCTTGTAGATGTGACTGTGTGAAACGGGGTGCAACTGGCAGGAGTAACTATGACTCTCTTAAGGTAGCCAAATGACTCGTCAAAAGGCGAATTACATCGGCAAACCCGAGGAGCTCCCGGAAGGAGTACTGTGAAAGTCTTAAGATCAACAAATAATGGCGTATCGCTTCTGGTGAACTAGCCAGAGTAAGCTTGTAGATGCGACTGTGGTAAAACGAGGAGCAAGTGGCAGGAGTAACTATGACTCTCTTAAGGTAGCCAAATGCCTCGTCAACAGGCGAATTCCAAAGGCAAACTCGAGGAGCTCCCGGCAGGAGTACTGTGAAAGTCTTAAGATCAACAAATAATGGCGTATCGCTTCTGGTGAACTAGCCAGAGTAAGCTTGTAGATGCGACTGTGGTAAAACGAGGAGCAAGTGGCAGGAGTAACTATGACTCTCTTAAGGTAGCCAAATGCCTCGTCAACAGGCGAATTCCATCGGCAAACTCGAGGAGCTCCCGGAAGGAGTACTGGGAAAGCCTTAAGGTCAACAAATAATGGCGTATCGCTTCTGGTGAACTAGCCAGAGTAAGCTTGTAGATGTGACTGTGGTAAAATGGGGAGCAAGTGGCAGGAGTAACTATGACTCTCTTAGGGTTGCCAAATGACTCGTCAAAAGGCGAATTACATCGGCAAACCCGAGGAGCTCCCGGAAGGAGTACTGTGAAAGTCTTAAGGTCAACAAATAATGGCGTATCGCTCTGGTGAACTGGCCAGAGTAAGCTTGTAGATGCGACTGTGGTCAAACGAGGAACAAGTGGCAGGAGTAACTATGACTCTCTTAAGGTAGCCAAATGCCTCGTCAACAGGCGAATTCGAACGGCAAACTCGAGGAGCTCCCGGCAGGAGTACTGTGAAAGTCTTAAGATCAACAAATAATGGCGTATCGCTTCTGGTGAACTAGCCAGAGTAAGCTTGTAGATGCGACTGTGGTAAAACGAGGAGCAAGTGGCAGGAGTAACTATGACTCTCTTAAGGTAGCCAAATGCCTCGTCAACAGGCGAATTCCAACGGCAAACTCGAGGAGCTCCCGGAAGGAGTACTGTGAAAGTCTTAAGATCAACAAATAATGGCGTATCGCTTCTGGTGAACTAGCCAGAGTAAGCTTGTAGATGCGACTGTGGTAAAACGAGGAGCAAGTGGCAGGAGTAACTATGACTCTCTTAAGGTAGCCAAATGCCTCGTCAACAGGCGAATTCCAACGGCAAACTCGAGGAGCTCCCGGAAGGAGTACTGTGAAAGCCTTAAGGTCAACAAATAATGGCGTATCGCTCCTGGTGAACTGGCCAGAGTAAGCTTGTAGATGTGACTGTGTGAAACGGGGTGCAACTGGCAGGAGTAACTATGACTCTCTTAAGGTAGCCAAATGACTCGTCAAAAGGCGAATTACATCGGCAAACCCGAGGAGCTCCCGGAAGGAGTACTGTGAAAGTCTTAAGATCAACAAATAATGGCGTATCGCTTCTGGTGAACTAGCCAGAGTAAGCTTGTAGATGCGACTGTGGTAAAACGAGGAGCAAGTGGCAGGAGTAACTATGACTCTCTTAAGGTAGCCAAATGCCTCGTCAACAGGCGAATTCCAACGGCTAACTCGAGGAGCTCCCGGAAGGAGTACTGTGAAAGTCTTAAGATCAACAAATAATGGCGTATCGCTTCTGGTGAACTAGCCAGAGTAAGCTTGTAGATGCGACTGTGGTAAAACGAGGAGCAAGTGGCAGGAGTAACTATGACTCTCTTAAGGTAGCCAAATGCCTCGTCAACAGGCGAATTCCAACGGCAAACTCGAGGAGCTCCCGGAAGGAGTACTGGGAAAGCCTTAAGGTCAACAAATAATGGCGTATCGCTTCTGGTGAACTAGCCAGAGTAAGCTTGTAGATGCGACTGTGGTAAAACGAGGAGCAAGTGGCAGGAGTAACTATGACTCTCTTAAGGTAGCCAAATGCCTCGTCAACAGGCGAATTCCATCGGCAAACTCGAGGAGCTCCCGGAAGGAGTACTGGGAAAGCCTTAAGGTCAACAAATAATGGCGTATCGCTTCTGGTGAACTAGCCAGAGTAAGCTTGTAGATGTGACTGTGGTAAAATGGGGAGCAAGTGGCAGGAGTAACTATGACTCTCTTAGGGTTGCCAAATGACTCGTCAAAAGGCGAATTACATCGGCAAACCCGAGGAGCTCCCGGAAGGAGTACTGTGAAAGTCTTAAGGTCAACAAATAATGGCGTATCGCTCTGGTGAACTGGCCAGAGTAAGCTTGTAGATGCGACTGTGGTCAAACGAGGAACAAGTGGCAGGAGTAACTATGACTCTCTTAAGGTAGCCAAATGCCTCGTCAACAGGCGAATTCGAACGGCAAACTCGAGGAGCTCCCGGCAGGAGTACTGTGAAAGTCTTAAGGTCAACAAATAATGGCGTATCGCTTCTGGTGAACTGGCCAGAGTAAGCTTGTAGATGCGACTGTGGTAAAACGAGGAGCAAGTGGCAGGAGTAACTATGACTCTCTTAAGGTAGCCAAATGCCTCGTCAACAGGCGAATTCCAACGGCAAACTCGAGGAGCTCCCGGAAGGAGTACTGTGAAAGCCTTAAGGTCAACAAATAATGGCGTATCGCTCCTGGTGAACTGGCCAGAGTAAGCTTGTAGATGTGACTGTGTGAAACGGGGTGCAACTGGCAGGAGTAACTATGACTCTCTTAAGGTAGCCAAATGACTCGTCAAAAGGCGAATTACATCGGCAAACCCGAGGAGCTCCCGGAAGGAGTACTGTGAAAGTCTTAAGATCAACAAATAATGGCGTATCGCTTCTGGTGAACTGGCCAGAGTAAGCTTGTAGATGTGACTGTGTGAAACGGGCTGCAACTGGCAGGAGTAACTATGACTCTCTTAAGGTAGCCAAATGACTCGTCAAAAGGCGAATTACATCGGCAAACCCGAGGAGCTCCCGGAAGGAGTACTGTGAAAGTCTTAAGATCAACAAATAATGGCGTATCGCTTCTGGTGAACTAGCCAGAGTAAGCTTGTAGATGCGACTGTGGTAAAACGAGGAGCAAGTGGCAGGAGTAACTATGACTCTCTTAAGGTAGCCAAATGCCTCGTCAACAGGCGAATTCCAACGGCAAACTCGAGGAGCTCCCGGAAGGAGTACTGTGAAAGTCTTAAGATCAACAAATAATGGCGTATCGCTTCTGGTGAACTAGCCAGAGTAAGCTTGTAGATGCGACTGTGGTAAAACGAGGAGCAAGTGGCAGGAGTAACTATGACTCTCTTAAGGTAGCCAAATGCCTCGTCAACAGGCGAATTCCAACGGCAAACTCGAGGAGCTCCCGGAAGGAGTACTGGGAAAGCCTTAAGGTCAACAAATAATGGCGTATCGCTTCTGGTGAACTAGCCAGAGTAAGCTTGTAGATGCGACTGTGGTAAAACGAGGAGCAAGTGGCAGGAGTAACTATGACTCTCTTAAGGTAGCCAAATGCTTCGTCAACAGGCGAATTCCATCGGCAAACTCGAGGAGCTCCCGGAAGGAGTACTGGGAAAGCCTTAAGGTCAACAAATAATGGCGTATCGCTTCTGGTGAACTAGCCAGAGTAAGCTTGTAGAAGTGACTGTGGTAAAATGGGGAGCAAGTGGCAGGAGTAACTATGACTCTCTTAGGGTTGCCAAATGACTCGTCAAAAGGCGAATTACATCGGCAAACCCGAGGAGCTCCCGGAAGGAGTACTGTGAAAGTCTTAAGGTCAACAAATAATGGCGTATCGCTCTGGTGAACTGGCCAGAGTAAGCTTGTAGATGCGACTGTGGTAAAACGAGGAACAAGTGGCAGGAGTAACTATGACTCTCTTAAGGTAGCCAAATGCCTCGTCAACAGGCGAATTCGAACGGCAAACTCGAGGAGCTCCCGGCAGGAGTACTGTGAAAGTCTTAAGGTCAACAAATAATGGCGTATCGCTTCTGATGAACTGGCCAGAGTAAGCTTGTAGATGCGACTGTGGTAAAACGAGGAGCAAGTGGCAGGAGTAACTATGACTCTCTTAAGGTAGCCAAATGCCTCGTCAACAGGCGAATTCCAACGGCAAACTCGAGGAGCTCCCGGAAGGAGTACTGTGAAAGCCTTAAGGTCAACAAATAATGGCGTATCGCTCCTGGTGAACTGGCCAGAGTAAGCTTGTAGATGTGACTGTGTGAAACGGGGTGCAACTGGCAGGAGTAACTATGACTCTCTTAAGGTAGCCAAATGACTCGTCAAAAGGCGAATTACATCGGCAAACCCGAGGAGCTCCCGGAAGGAGTACTGTGAAAGTCTTAAGATCAACAAATAATGGCGTATCGCTTCTGGTGAACTAGCCAGAGTAAGCTTGTAGATGCGACTGTGGTAAAACGAGGAGCAAGTGGCAGGAGTAACTATGACTCTCTTAAGGTAGCCAAATGCCTCGTCAACAGGCGAATTCCAACGGCAAACTCGAGGAGCTCCCGGAAGGAGTAATGTGAAAGTCTTAAGATCAACAAATAATGGCGTATCGCTTCTGGTGAACTGGCCAGAGTAAGCTTGTAGATGCGACTGTGGTAAAACGAGGAGCAAGTGGCAGGAGTAACTATGACTCTCTTAAGGTAGCCAAATGCCTCGTCAACAGGCGAATTCCAACGGCAAACTCGAGGAGCTCCCGGCAGGAGTACTGTGAAAGTCTTAAGGTCAACAAATAATGGCGTATCGCTTCTGGTGAACTAGCCAGAGTAAGCTTGTAGATGTGACTGTGGTAAAATGGGGAGCAAGTGGCAGGAGTAACTATGACTCATTTAAGGTTGCCAAATGACTCGTCAACAGGCGAATTCCAACGGCAAACTCGAGGAGCTCCCGGAAGGAGTACTGTGAAAGTCTTAAGATCAACAAATAATGGCGTATCGCTTCTGGTGAACTACCCAGAGTAAGCTTGTAGATGCGACTGTGGTAAAACGAGGAGCAAGTGGCAGGAGTAACTATGACTCTCTTAAGGTAGCCAAATGCCTCGTCAACAGGCGAATTCCAACGGCAAACTCGAGGAGCTCCCAGCAGGAGTACTGTGAAAGTCTTAAGGTCAACAAATAATGGCGTATCGCTTCTGGTGAACTAGCCAGAGTAAGCTTGTAGATGTGACTGTGGTAAAATGGGGAGCAAGTGGCAGGAGTAACTATGACTCTCTTAAGGTAGCCAAATGCCTCGTCAACAGGAGAATTCCAACGGCAAACTCGAGGAGCTCCCGGCAGGAGTACTGTGAAAGTCTTAAGGACAACAAATAATGGCGTATCGCTTCTGGTGAACTAGCCAGAGTAAGCTTGTAGATGCGACTGTGGTAAAACGAGGAGCAAGTGGCAGGAGTAACTATGACTCTCTTAAGGTAGCCAAATGCCTCGTCAACAGGCGAATTCCATCGGCAAACTCGAGGAGCTCCCGGAAGGAGTACTGGGAAAGCCTTAAGGTCAACAAATAATGGCGTATCGCTTCTGGTGAACTAGCCAGAGTAAGCTTGTAGATGCGACTGTGGTAAAACGAGGAGCAAGTGGCAGGAGTAACTATGACTCTCTTAAGGTAGCCAAATGCCTCGTCAACAGGCGAATTCCAACGGCAAACTCGAGGAGCTCCCGGAAGGAGTACTGTGAAAGTCTTAAGATCAACAAATAATGGCGTATCGCTTCTGGTGAACTAGCCAGAGTAAGCTTGTAGATGCGACTGTGGTAAAACGAGGAGCAAGTGGCAGGAGTAACTATGACTCTCTTAAGGTAGCCAAATGCCTCGTCAACAGGCGAATTCCAACGGCAAACTCGAGGAGCTCCCGGCAGGAGTACTGTGAAAGTCTTAAGATCAACAAATAATGGCGTATCGCTTCTGGTGAACTAGCCAGAGTAAGCTTGTAGATGCGACTGTGGTAAAACGAGGAGCAAGTGGCAGGAGTAACTATGACTCTCTTAAGGTAGCCAAATGCCTCGTCAACAGGCGAATTCCAACGGCAAACTCGAGGAGCTCCCGGCAGGAGTACTGTGAAAGTCTTAAGGTCAACAAATAATGGCGTATCGCTTCTGGTGAACTGGCCAGAGTAAGCTTGTAGATGCGACTGTGGTAAAACGAGGAGCAAGTGGCAGGAGTAACTATGACTCTCTTAAGGTAGCCAAATGCCTCGTCAACAGGCGAATTCCAACGGCAAACTCGAGGAGCTCCCGGCAGGAGTACTGTGAAAGTCTTAAGGACAACAAATAATGGCGTATCGCTTCTGGTGAACTAGCCAGAGTAAGCTTGTAGATGCGACTGTGGTAAAACGAGGAGCAAGTGGCAGGAGTAACTGTGACTCTCTTAGGGTTGCCAAATGACTCGTCAAAAGGCGAATTACATCGGCAAACCCCAGGAGCTCCCGGAAGGAGTACTGTGAAAGTCTTAAGGTCAACAAATAATGGCGTATCGCTCTGGTGAACTGGCCAGAGTAAGCTTGTAGATGCGACTGTGGTAAAACGAGGAACAAGTGGCAGGAGTAACTATGACTCTCTTAAGGTAGCCAAATGCCTCGTCAACAGGCGAATTCGAACGGCAAACTCGAGGAGCTCCCGGCAGGAGTACTGTGAAAGTCTTAAGGTCAACAAATAATGGCGTATCGCTTCTGATGAACTGGCCAGAGTAAGCTTGTAGATGCGACTGTGGTAAAACGAGGAGCAAGTGGCAGGAGTAACTATGACTCTCTTAAGGTAGCCAAATGCCTCGTCAACAGGCGAATTCCAACGGCAAACTCGAGGAGCTCCCGTAAGGAGTACTGTGAAAGCCTTAAGGTCAACAAATAATGGCGTATCGCTCCTGGTGAACTGGCCAGAGTAAGCTTGTAGATGTGACTGTGTGAAACGGGGTGCAACTGGCAGGAGTAACTATGACTCTCTTAAGGTAGCCAAATGACTCGTCAAAAGGCGAATTACATCGGCAAACCCGAGGAGCTCCCGGAAGGAGTACTGTGAAAGTCTTAAGATCAACAAATAATGGCGTATCGCTTCTGGTGAACTAGCCAGAGTAAGCTTGTAGATGCGACTGTGGTAAAACGAGGAGCAAGTGGCAGGAGTAACTATGACTCTCTTAAGGTAGCCAAATGCCTCGTCAACAGGCGAATTCCAACGGCAAACTCGAGGAGCTCCCGGAAGGAGTACTGTGAAAGTCTTAAGATCAACAAATAATGGCGTATCGCTTCTGGTGAACTAGCCAGAGTAAGCTTGTAGATGCGACTGTGGTAAAACGAGGAGCAAGTGGCAGGAGTAACTATGACTCTCTTAAGGTAGCCAAATGCCTCGTCAACAGGCGAATTCCAAAGGCAAACTCGAGGAGCTCCCGGCAGGAGTACTGTGAAAGTCTTAAGATCAACAAATAATGGCGTATCGCTTCTGGTGAACTAGCCAGAGTAAGCTTGTAGATGCGACTGTGGTAAAACGAGGAGCAAGTGGCAGGAGTAACTATGACTCTCTTAAGGTAGCCAAATGCCTCGTCAACAGGCGAATTCCAACGGCAAACTCGAGGAGCTCCCAGCAGGAGTACTGTGAAAGTCTTAAGGTCAACAAATAATGGCGTATCGCTTCTGGTGAACTAGCCAGAGTAAGCTTGTAGATGTGACTGTGGTAAAATGGGGAGCAAGTGGCAGGAGTAACTATGACTCTCTTAAGGTAGCCAAATGCCTCGTCAACAGGAGAATTCCAACGGCAAACTCGAGGAGCTGCCGGCAGGAGTACTGTGAAAGTCTTAAGGACAACAAATAATGGCGTATCGCTTCTGGTGAACTAGCCAGAGTAAGCTTGTAGATGCGACTGTGGTAAAACGAGGAGCAAGTGGCAGGAGTAACTATGACTCTCTTAAGGTAGCCAAATGCCTCGTCAACAGGCGAATTCCATCGGCAAACTCGAGGAGCTCCCGGAAGGAGTACTGGGAAAGCCTTAAGGTCAACAAATAATGGCGTATCGCTTCTGGTGAACTAGCCAGAGTAAGCTTGTAGATGCGACTGTGGTAAAACGAGGAGCAAGTGGCAGGAGTAACTATGACTCTCTTAAGGTAGCCAAATGCCTCGTCAACAGGCGAATTCCAACGGCAAACTCGAGGAGCTCCCGGAAGGAGTACTGTGAAAGTCTTAAGATCAACAAATAATGGCGTATCGCTTCTGGTGAACTAGCCAGAGTAAGCTTGTAGATGCGACTGTGGTAAAACGAGGAGCAAGTGGCAGGAGTAACTATGACTCTCTTAAGGTAGCCAAATGCCTCGTCAACAGGCGAATTCCAACGGCAAACTCGAGGAGCTCCCGGCAGGAGTACTGTGAAAGTCTTAAGATCAACAAATAATGGCGTATCGCTTCTGGTGAACTAGCCAGAGTAAGCTTGTAGATGCGACTGTGGTAAAACGAGGAGCAAGTGGCAGGAGTAACTATGACTCTCTTAAGGTAGCCAAATGCCTCGTCAACAGGCGAATTCCAACGGCAAACTCGAGGAGCTCCCGGCAGGAGTACTGTGAAAGTCTTAAGGTCAACAAATAATGGCGTATCGCTTCTGGTGAACTGGCCAGAGTAAGCTTGTAGATGCGACTGTGGTAAAACGAGGAGCAAGTGGCAGGAGTAACTATGACTCTCTTAAGGTAGCCAAATGCCTCGTCAACAGGCGAATTCCAACGGCAAACTCGAGGAGCTCCCGGCAGGAGTACTGTGAAAGTCTTAAGGACAACAAATAATGGCGTATCGCTTCTGGTGAACTAGCCAGAGTAAGCTTGTAGATGCGACTGTGGTAAAACGAGGAGCAAGTGGCAGGAGTAACTATGACTCTCTTAGGGTTGCCAAATGACTCGTCAAAAGGCGAATTACATCGGCAAACCCGAGGAGCTCCCGGAAGGAGTACTGTGAAAGTCTTAAGGTCAACAAATAATGGCGTATCGCTCTGGTGAACTGGCCAGAGTAAGCTTGTAGATGCGACTGTGGTAAAACGAGGAACAAGTGGCAGGAGTAACTATGACTCTCTTAAGGTAGCCAAATGCCTCGTCAACAGGCGAATTCGAACGGCAAACTCGAGGAGCTCCCGGCAGGAGTACTGTGAAAGTCTTAAGGTCAACAAATAATGGCGTATCGCTTCTGATGAACTGGCCAGAGTAAGCTTGTAGATGCGACTGTGGTAAAACGAGGAGCAAGTGGCAGGAGTAACTATGACTCTCTTAAGGTAGCCAAATGCCTCGTCAACAGGCGAATTCCAACGGCAAACTCGAGGAGCTCCCGGAAGGAGTACTGTGAAAGCCTTAAGGTCAACAAATAATGGCGTATCGCTCCTGGTGAACTGGCCAGAGTAAGCTTGTAGATGTGACTGTGTGAAACGGGGTGCAACTGGCAGGAGTAACTATGACTCTCTTAAGGTAGCCAAATGACTCGTCAAAAGGCGAATTACATCGGCAAACCCGAGGAGCTCCCGGAAGGAGTACTGTGAAAGTCTTAAGATCAACAAATAATGGCGTATCGCTTCTGGTGAACTAGCCAGAGTAAGCTTGTAGATGCGACTGTGGTAAAACGAGGAGCAAGTGGCAGGAGTAACTATGACTCTCTTAAGGTAGCCAAATGCCTCGTCAACAGGCGAATTCCAACGGCAAACTCGAGGAGCTCCCGGAAGGAGTACTGTGAAAGTCTTAAGATCAACAAATAATGGCGTATCGCTTCTGGTGAACTAGCCAGAGTAAGCTTGTAGATGCGACTGTGGTAAAACGAGGAGCAAGTGGCAGGAGTAACTATGACTCTCTTAAGGTAGCCAAATGCCTCGTCAACAGGCGAATTCCAACGGCAAACTCGAGGAGCTCCCGGCAGGAGTACTGTGAAAGTCTTAAGATCAACAAATAATGGCGTATCGCTTCTGGTGAACTAGCCAGAGTAAGCTTGTAGATGCGACTGTGGTAAAACGAGGAGCAAGTGGCAGGAGTAACTATGACTCTCTTAAGGTAGCCAAATGCCTCGTCAACAGGCGAATTCCAACGGCAAACTCGAGGAGCTCCCGGCGGGAGTACTGTGAAAGTCTTAAGGTCAACAAATAATGGCGTATCGCTTCTGGTGAACTGGCCAGAGTAAGCTTGTAGATGCGACTGTGGTAAAACGAGGAGCAAGTGGCAGGAGTAACTATGACTCTCTTAAGGTAGCCAAATGCCTCGTCAACAGGCGAATTCCAACGGCAAACTCGAGGAGCTCCCGGCAGGAGTACTGTGAAAGTCTTAAGGACAACAAATAATGGCGTATCGCTTCTGGTGAACTAGCCAGAGTAAGCTTGTAGATGCGACTGTGGTAAAACGAGGAGCAAGTGGCAGGAGTAACTATGACTCTCTTAAGGTAGCCAAATGCCTCGTCAACAGGCGAATTCCAACGGCAAACTCGAGGAGCTCCCAGCAGGAGTACTGTGAAAGTCTTAAGGTCAACAAATAATGGCGTATCGCTTCTGGTGAACTAGCCAGAGTAAGCTTGTAGATGTGACTGTGGTAAAATGGGGAGCAAGTGGCAGGAGTAACTATGACTCATTTAAGGTTGCCAAATGACTCGTCAACAGGCGAATTCCAACGGCAAACTCGAGGAGCTCCCGGAAGGAGTACTGTGAAAGTCTTAAGATCAACAAATAATGGCGTATCGCTTCTGGTGAACTACCCAGAGTAAGCTTGTAGATGCAACTGTGGTAAAACGAGGAGCAAGTGGCAGGAGTAACTATGACTCTCTTAAGGTAGCCAAATGCCTCGTCAACAGGCGAATTCCAACGGCAAACTCGAGGAGCTCCCAGCAGGAGTACTGTGAAAGTCTTAAGGTCAACAAATAATGGCGTATCGCTTCTGGTGAACTAGCCAGAGTAAGCTTGTAGATTTGACTGTGGTAAAATGGGGAGCAAGTGGCAGGAGTAACTATGACTCTCTTAAGGTAGCCAAATGCCTCGTCAACAGGAGAATTCCAACGGCAAACTCGAGGAGCTCCCGGCAGGAGTACTGTGAAAGTCTTAAGGACAACAAATAATGGCGTATCGCTTCTGGTGAACTAGCCAGAGTAAGCTTGTAGATGCGACTGTGGTAAAACGAGGAGCAAGTGGCAGGAGTAACAATGACTCTCTTAAGGTAGCCAAATGCCTCGTCAACAGGCGAATTCCAACGGCAAACTCGAGGAGCTCCCAGCAGGAGTACTGTGAAAGTCTTAAGGTCAACAAATAATGGCGTATCGCTTCTGGTGAACTAGCCAGAGTAAGCTTGTAGATGTGACTGTGGTAAAATGGGGAGCAAGTGGCAGGAGTAACTATGACTATCTTAAGGTAGCCAAATGCCTCGTCAACAGGCGAATTCCAACGGCAAACTCGAGGAGCTCCCGGCAGGAGTACTGTGAAAGTCTTAAGGACAACAAATAATGGCGTATCGCTTCTGGTGAACTGGCCAGAGTAAGCTTGTAGATGCGACTGTGGTAAAACGAGGAGCAAGTGGCAGGAGTAACTATGACTCTCTTAAGGTAGCCAAATGCCTCGTCAACAGGCGAATTCCATCGGCAAACTCGAGGAGCTCCCGGAAGGAGTACTGGGAAAGCCTTAAGGTCAACAAATAATGGCGTATCGCTTCTGGTGAACTAGCCAGAGTAAGCTTGTAGATGTGACTGTGGTAAAATGGGGAGCAAGTGGCAGGAGTAACTATGACTCTCTTAGGGTTGCCAAATGACTCGTCAAAAGGCGAATTACATCGGCAAACCCGAGGAGCTCCCGGAAGGAGTACTGTGAAAGTCTTAAGGTCAACAAATAATGGCGTATCGCTCTGGTGAACTGGCCAGAGTAAGCTTGTAGATGCGACTGTGGTAAAACGAGGAGCAAGTGGCAGGAGTAACTATGACTCTCTTAAGGTAGCCAAATGCCTCGTCAACAGGCGAATTCCAACGGCAAACTCGAGGAGCTCCCAGCAGGAGTACTGTGAAAGTCTTAAGGTCAACAAATAATGGCGTATCGCTTCTGGTGAACTAGCCAGAGTAAGCTTGTAGATGTGACTGTGGTAAAATGGGGAGCAAGTGGCAGGAGTAACTATGACTCCCTTAAGGTTGCCAAATGACTCGTCAACAGGCGAATTCCAACGGCAAACTCGAGGAGCTCCCGGAAGGAGTACTGTGAAAGTCTTAAGATCAACAAATAATGGCGTATCGCTTCTGGTGAACTAGCCAGAGTAAGCTTGTAGATGCGACTGTGGTAAAACGAGGAGCAAGTGGCAGGAGTAACTATGACTCTCTTAAGGTAGCCAAATGCCTCGTCAACAGGCGAATTCCAACGGCAAACTCGAGGAGCTCCCGGAAGGAGTACTGTGAAAGTCTTAAGATCAACAAATAATGGCGTATCGCTTCTGGTGAACTAGCCAGAGTAAGCTTGTAGATGCGACTGTGGTAAAACGAGGAGCAAGTGGCAGGAGTAACTATGACTCTCTTAAGGTAGCCAAATGCCTCGTCAACAGGCGAATTCCAACGGCAAACTCGAGGAGCTCCCAGCAGGAGTACTGTGAAAGTCTTAAGATCAACAAATAATGGCGTATCGCTTCTGGTGAACTAGCCAGAGTAAGCTTGTAGATGCGACTGTGGTAAAACGAGGAGCAAGTGGCAGGAGTAACTATGACTCTCTTAAGGTAGCCAAATGCCTCGTCAACAGGCGAATTCCAACGGCAAACTCGAGGAGCTCCCGGAAGGAGTACTGGGAAAGCCTTAAGGTCAACAAATAATGGCGTATCGCTTCTGGTGAACTAGCCAGAGTAAGCTTGTAGATGTGACTGTGGTAAAATGGGGAGCAAGTGGCAGGAGTAACTATGACTCTCTTAGGGTTGCCAAATGACTCGTCAAAAGGCGAATTACATCGGCAAACCCGAGGAGCTCCCGGAAGGAGTACTGTGAAAGTCTTAAGGTCAACAAATAATGGCGTATCGCTCTGGTGAACTGGCCAGAGTAAGCTTGTAGATGCGACTGTGGTAAAACGAGGAACAAGTGGCAGGAGTAACTATGACTCTCTTAAGGTAGCCAAATGCCTCGTCAACAGGCGAATTCGAACGGCAAACTCGAGGAGCTCCCGGCAGGAGTACTGTGAAAGTCTTAAGGTCAACAAATAATGGCGTATCGCTTCTGATGAACTAGCCAGAGTAAGCTTGTAGATGCGACTGTGGTAAAACGAGGAGCAAGTGGCAGGAGTAACTATGACTCTCTTAAGGTAGCCAAATGCCTCGTCAACAGGCGAATTCCAACGGCAAACTCGAGGAGCTCCCGGAAGGAGTACTGTGAAAGCCTTAAGGTCAACAAATAATGGCGTATCGCTCCTGGTGAACTGGCCAGAGTAAGCTTGTAGATGTGACTGTGTGAAACGGGGTGCAACTGGCAGGAGTAACTATGACTCTCTTAAGGTAGCCAAATGACTCGTCAAAAGGCGAATTACATCGGCAAACCCGAGGAGCTCCCGGAAGGAGTACTGTGAAAGTCTTAAGATCAACAAATAATGGCGTATCGCTTCTGGTGAACTAGCCAGAGTAAGCTTGTAGATGCGACTGTGGTAAAACGAGGAGCAAGTGGCAGGAGTAACTATGACTCTCTTAAGGTAGCCAAATGCCTCGTCAACAGGCGAATTCCAACGGCAAACTCGAGGAGCTCCCGGAAGGAGTACTGTGAAAGTCTTAAGATCAACAAATAATGGCGTATCGCTTCTGGTGAACTAGCCAGAGTAAGCTTGTAGATGCGACTGTGGTAAAACGAGGAGCAAGTGGCAGGAGTAACTATGACTCTCTTAAGGTAGCCAAATGCCTCGTCAACAGGCGAATTCCAACGGCAAACTCGAGGAGCTCCCGGCAGGAGTACTGTGAAAGTCTTAAGATCAACAAATAATGGCGTATCGCTTCTGGTGAACTAGCCAGAGTAAGCTTGTAGATGCGACTGTGGTAAAACGAGGAGCAAGTGGCAGGAGTAACTATGACTCTCTTAAGGTAGCCAAATGCCTCGTCAACAGGCGAATTCCAACGGCAAACTCGAGGAGCTCCCGGCAGGAGTACTGTGAAAGTCTTAAGGTCAACAAATAATGGCGTATCGCTTCTGGTGAACTGGCCAGAGTAAGCTTGTAGATGCGACTGTGGTAAAACGAGGAGCAAGTGGCAGGAGTAACTATGACTCTCTTAAGGTAGCCAAATGCCTCGTCAACAGGCGAATTCCAACGGCAAACTCGAGGAGCTCCCGGCAGGAGTACTGTGAAAGTCTTAAGGACAACAAATAATGGCGTATCGCTTCTGGTGAACTAGCCAGAGTAAGCTTGTAGATGCGACTGTGGTAAAACGAGGAGCAAGTGGCAGGAGTAACTATGACTCTCTTAAGGTAGCCAAATGCCTCGTCAACAGGCGAATTCCAACGGCAAACTCGAGGAGCTCCCGGCAGGAGTACTGTGAAAGTCTTAAGGTCAACAAATAATGGCGTATCGCTTCTGATGAACTGGCCAGAGTAAGCTTGTAGATGCGACTGTGGTAAAACGAGGAGCAAGTGGCAGGAGTAACTATGACTCTCTTAAGGTAGCCAAATGCCTCGTCAACAGGCGAATTCCAACGGCAAACTCGAGGAGCTCCCGGAAGGAGTACTGTGAAAGCCTTAAGGTCAACAAATAATGGCGTATCGCTCCTGGTGAACTGGCCAGAGTAAGCTTGTAGATGTGACTGTGTGAAACGGGGTGCAACTGGCAGGAGTAACTATGACTCTCTTAAGGTAGCCAAATGACTCGTCAAAAGGCGAATTACATCGGCAAACCCGAGGAGCTCCCGGAAGGAGTACTGTGAAAGTCTTAAGATCAACAAATAATGGCGTATCGCTTCTGGTGAACTAGCCAGAGTAAGCTTGTAGATGCGACTGTGGTAAAACGAGGAGCAAGTGGCAGGAGTAACTATGACTCTCTTAAGGTAGCCAAATGCCTCGTCAACAGGCGAATTCCAACGGCAAACTCGAGGAGCTCCCGGAAGGAGTACTGTGAAAGTCTTAAGATCAACAAATAATGGCGTATCGCTTCTGGTGAACTAGCCAGAGTAAGCTTGTAGATGCGACTGTGGTAAAACGAGGAGCAAGTGGCAGGAGTAACTATGACTCTCTTAAGGTAGCCAAATGCCTCGTCAACAGGCGAATTCCAACGGCAAACTCGAGGAGCTCCCGGCAGGAGTACTGTGAAAGTCTTAAGATCAACAAATAATGGCGTATCGCTTCTGGTGAACTAGCCAGAGTAAGCTTGTAGATGCGACTGTGGTAAAACGAGGAGCAAGTGGCAGGAGTAACTATGACTCTCTTAAGGTAGCCAAATGCCTCGTCAACAGGCGAATTCCAACGGCAAACTCGAGGAGCTCCCGGCAGGAGTACTGTGAAAGTCTTAAGGTCAACAAATAATGGCGTATCGCTTCTGGTGAACTGGCCAGAGTAAGCTTGTAGATGCGACTGTGGTAAAACGAGGAGCAAGTGGCAGGAGTAACTATGACTCTCTTAAGGTAGCCAAATGCCTCGTCAACAGGCGAATTCCATCGGCAAACTCGAGGAGCTCCCGGAAGGAGTACTGGGAAAGCCTTAAGGTCAACAAATAATGGCGTATCGCTTCTGGTGAACTAGCCAGAGTAAGCTTGTAGATGTGACTGTGGTAAAATGGGGAGCAAGTGGCAGGAGTAACTATGACTCTCTTAGGGTTGCCAAATGACTCGTCAAAAGGCGAATTACATCGGCAAACCCGAGGAGCTCCCGGAAGGAGTACTGTGAAAGTCTTAAGGTCAACAAATAATGGCGTATCGCTCTGGTGAACTGGCCAGAGTAAGCTTGTAGATGCGACTGTGGTAAAACGAGGAGCAAGTGGCAGGAGTAACTATGACTCTCTTAAGGTAGCCAAATGCCTCGTCAACAGGCGAATTCCAACGGCAAACTCGAGGAGCTCCCAGCAGGAGTACTGTGAAAGTCTTAAGGTCAACAAATAATGGCGTATCGCTTCTGGTGAACTAGCCAGAGTAAGCTTGTAGATGTGACTGTGGTAAAATGGGGAGCAAGTGGCAGGAGTAACTATGACTCCCTTAAGGTTGCCAAATGACTCGTCAACAGGCGAATTCCAACGGCAAACTCGAGGAGCTCCCGGAAGGAGTACTGTGAAAGTCTTAAGATCAACAAATAATGGCGTATCGCTTCTGGTGAACTAGCCAGAGTAAGCTTGTAGATGCGACTGTGGTAAAACGAGGAGCAAGTGGCAGGAGTAACTATGACTCTCTTAAGGTAGCCAAATGCCTCGTCAACAGGCGAATTCCAACGGCAAACTCGAGGAGCTCCCGGAAGGAGTACTGTGAAAGTCTTAAGATCAACAAATAATGGCGTATCGCTTCTGGTGAACTAGCCAGAGTAAGCTTGTAGATGCGACTGTGGTAAAACGAGGAGCAAGTGGCAGGAGTAACTATGACTCTCTTAAGGTAGCCAAATGCCTCGTCAACAGGCGAATTCCAACGGCAAACTCGAGGAGCTCCCAGCAGGAGTACTGTGAAAGTCTTAAGATCAACAAATAATGGCGTATCGCTTCTGGTGAACTAGCCAGAGTAAGCTTGTAGATGCGACTGTGGTAAAACGAGGAGCAAGTGGCAGGAGTAACTATGACTCTCTTAAGGTAGCCAAATGCCTCGTCAACAGGCGAATTCCAACGGCAAACTCGAGGAGCTCCCAGCAGGAGTACTGTGAAAGTCTTAAGATCAACAAATAATGGCGTATCGCTTCTGGTGAACTAGCCAGAGTAAGCTTGTAGATGCGACTGTGGTAAAACGAGGAGCAAGTGGCAGGAGTAACTATGACTCTCTTAAGGTAGCCAAATGCCTCGTCAACAGGCGAATTCCAACGGCAAACTCGAGGAGCTCCCGGAAGGAGTACTGGGAAAGCCTTAAGGTCAACAAATAATGGCGTATCGCTTCTGGTGAACTAGCCAGAGTAAGCTTGTAGATGTGACTGTGGTAAAATGGGGAGCAAGTGGCAGGAGTAACTATGACTCTCTTAGGGTTGCCAAATGACTCGTCAAAAGGCGAATTACATCGGCAAACCCGAGGAGCTCCCGGAAGGAGTACTGTGAAAGTCTTAAGGTCAACAAATAATGGCGTATCGCTCTGGTGAACTGGCCAGAGTAAGCTTGTAGATGCGACTGTGGTAAAACGAGGAACAAGTGGCAGGAGTAACTATGACTCTCTTAAGGTAGCCAAATGCCTCGTCAACAGGCGAATTCGAACGGCAAACTCGAGGAGCTCCCGGCAGGAGTACTGTGAAAGTCTTAAGGTCAACAAATAATGGCGTATCGCTTCTGATGAACTAGCCAGAGTAAGCTTGTAGATGCGACTGTGGTAAAACGAGGAGCAAGTGGCAGGAGTAACTATGACTCTCTTAAGGTAGCCAAATGCCTCGTCAACAGGCGAATTCCAACGGCAAACTCGAGGAGCTCCCGGAAGGAGTACTGTGAAAGCCTTAAGGTCAACAAATAATGGCGTATCGCTCCTGGTGAACTGGCCAGAGTAAGCTTGTAGATGTGACTGTGTGAAACGGGGTGCAACTGGCAGGAGTAACTATGACTCTCTTAAGGTAGCCAAATGACTCGTCAAAAGGCGAATTACATCGGCAAACCCGAGGAGCTCCCGGAAGGAGTACTGTGAAAGTCTTAAGATCAACAAATAATGGCGTATCGCTTCTGGTGAACTAGCCAGAGTAAGCTTGTAGATGCGACTGTGGTAAAACGAGGAGCAAGTGGCAGGAGTAACTATGACTCTCTTAAGGTAGCCAAATGCCTCGTCAACAGGCGAATTCCAACGGCAAACTCGAGGAGCTCCCGGAAGGAGTACTGTGAAAGTCTTAAGATCAACAAATAATGGCGTATCGCTTCTGGTGAACTAGCCAGAGTAAGCTTGTAGATGCGACTGTGGTAAAACGAGGAGCAAGTGGCAGGAGTAACTATGACTCTCTTAAGGTAGCCAAATGCCTCGTCAACAGGCGAATTCCAACGGCAAACTCGAGGAGCTCCCGGCAGGAGTACTGTGAAAGTCTTAAGGACAACAAATAATGGCGTATCGCTTCTGGTGAACTAGCCAGAGTAAGCTTGTAGATGCGACTGTGGTAAAACGAGGAGCAAGTGGCAGGAGTAACTATGACTCTCTTAAGGTAGCCAAATGCCTCGTCAACAGGCGAATTCCAACGGCAAACTCGAGGAGCTCCCAGCAGGAGTACTGTGAAAGTCTTAAGGTCAACAAATAATGGCGTATCGCTTCTGGTGAACTAGCCAGAGTAAGCTTGTAGATGTGACTGTGGTAAAATGGGGAGCAAGTGGCAGGAGTAACTATGACTCATTTAAGGTTGCCAAATGACTCGTCAACAGGCGAATTCCAACGGCAAACTCGAGGAGCTCCCGGAAGGAGTACTGTGAAAGTCTTAAGATCAACAAATAATGGGGTATCGCTTCTGGTGAACTAGCCAGAGTAAGCTTGTAGATGCGACTGTGGTAAAACGAGGAGCAAGTGGCAGGAGTAACTATGACTCTCTTAAGGTAGCCAAATGCCTCGTCAACAGGCGAATTCCAACGGCAAACTCGAGGAGCTCCCAGCAGGAGTACTGTGAAAGTCTTAAGGTCAACAAATAATGGCGTATCGCTTCTGGTGAACTAGCCAGAGTAAGCTTGTAGATGTGACTGTGGTAAAATGGGGAGCAAGTGGCAGGAGTAACTATGACTCTCTTAAGGTAGCCAAATGCCTCGTCAACAGGAGAATTCCAACGGCAAACTCGAGGAGCTCCCGGCAGGAGTACTGTGAAAGTCTTAAGGACAACAAATAATGGCGTATCGCTTCTGGTGAACTAGCCAGAGTAAGCTTGTAGATGTGACTGTGGTAAAATGGGGAGCAAGTGGCAGGAGTAACTATGACTCTCTTAAGGTAGCCAAATGCCTCGTCAACAGGCGAATTCCAACGGCAAACTCGAGGAGCTCCCAGCAGGAGTACTGTGAAAGTCTTAAGGTCAACAAATAATGGCGTATCGCTTCTGGTGAACTAGCCAGAGTAAGCTTGTAGATGTGACTGTGGTAAAATGGGGAGCAAGTGGCAGGAGTAACTATGACTATCTTAAGGTAGCCAAATGCCTCGTCAACAGGCGAATTCCAACGGCAAACTCGAGGAGCTCCCGGCAGGAGTACTGTGAAAGTCTTAAGGACAACAAATAATGGCGTATCGCTTCTGGTGAACTGGCCAGAGTAAGCTTGTAGATGCGACTGTGGTAAAACGAGGAGCAAGTGGCAGGAGTAACTATGACTCTCTTAAGGTAGCCAAATGCCTCGTCAACAGGCGAATTCCATCGGCAAACTCGAGGAGCTCCCGGAAGGAGTACTGGGAAAGCCTTAAGGTCAACAAATAATGGCGTATCGCTTCTGGTGAACTAGCCAGAGTAAGCTTGTAGATGTGACTGTGGTAAAATGGGGAGCAAGTGGCAGGAGTAACTATGACTCTCTTAGGGTTGCCAAATGACTCGTCAAAAGGCGAATTACATCGGCAAACCCGAGGAGCTCCCGGAAGGAGTACTGTGAAAGTCTTAAGGTCAACAAATAATGGCGTATCGCTCTGGTGAACTGGCCAGAGTAAGCTTGTAGATGCGACTGTGGTAAAACGAGGAGCAAGTGGCAGGAGTAACTATGACTCTCTTAAGGTAGCCAAATGCCTCGTCAACAGGCGAATTCCAACGGCAAACTCGAGGAGCTCCCAGCAGGAGTACTGTGAAAGTCTTAAGGTCAACAAATAATGGCGTATCGCTTCTGGTGAACTAGCCAGAGTAAGCTTGTAGATGTGACTGTGGTAAAATGGGGAGCAAGTGGCAGGAGTAACTATGACTCCCTTAAGGTTGCCAAATGACTCGTCAACAGGCGAATTCCAACGGCAAACTCGAGGAGCTCCCGGAAGGAGTACTGTGAAAGTCTTAAGATCAACAAATAATGGCGTATCGCTTCTGGTGAACTAGCCAGAGTAAGCTTGTAGATGCGACTGTGGTAAAACGAGGAGCAAGTGGCAGGAGTAACTATGACTCTCTTAAGGTAGCCAAATGCCTCGTCAACAGGCGAATTCCAACGGCAAACTCGAGGAGCTCCCGGAAGGAGTACTGTGAAAGTCTTAAGATCAACAAATAATGGCGTATCGCTTCTGGTGAACTAGCCAGAGTAAGCTTGTAGATGCGACTGTGGTAAAACGAGGAGCAAGTGGCAGGAGTAACTATGACTCTCTTAAGGTAGCCAAATGCCTCGTCAACAGGCGAATTCCAACGGCAAACTCGAGGAGCTCCCAGCAGGAGTACTGTGAAAGTCTTAAGGTCAACAAATAATGGCGTATCGCTTCTGGTGAACTAGCCAGAGTAAGCTTGTAGATGTGACTGTGGTAAAATGGGGAGCAAGTGGCAGGAGTAACTATGACTCCCTTAAGGTTGCCAAATGACTCGTCAACAGGCGAATTCCAACGGCAAACTCGAGGAGCTCCCGGAAGGAGTACTGTGAAAGTCTTAAGATCAACAAATAATGGCGTATCGCTTCTGGTGAACTAGCCAGAGTAAGCTTGTAGATGCGACTGTGGTAAAACGAGGAGCAAGTGGCAGGAGTAACTATGACTCTCTTAAGGTAGCCAAATGCCTCGTCAACAGGCGAATTCCAACGGCAAACTCGAGGAGCTCCCGGAAGGAGTACTGTGAAAGTCTTAAGATCAACAAATAATGGCGTATCGCTTCTGGTGAACTAGCCAGAGTAAGCTTGTAGATGTGACTGTGGTAAAATGGGGAGCAAGTGGCAGGAGTAACTATGACTCCCTTAAGGTTGCCAAATGACTCGTCAACAGGCGAATTCCAACGGCAAACTCGAGGAGCTCCCGGAAGGAGTACTGTGAAAGTCTTAAGGTCAACAAATAATGGCGTATCGCTCTGGTGAACTGGCCAGAGTAAGCTTGTAGATGCGACTGTGGTAAAACGAGGAGCAAGTGGCAGGAGTAACTATGACTCTCTTAAGGTAGCCAAATGCCTCGTCAACAGGCGAATTCCAACGGCAAACTCGAGGAGCTCCCAGCAGGAGTACTGTGAAAGTCTTAAGGTCAACAAATAATGGCGTATCGCTTCTGGTGAACTAGCCAGAGTAAGCTTGTAGATGTGACTGTGGTAAAATGGGGAGCAAGTGGCAGGAGTAACTATGACTCCCTTAAGGTTGCCAAATGACTCGTCAACAGGCGAATTCCAACGGCAAACTCGAGGAGCTCCCGGAAGGAGTACTGTGAAAGTCTTAAGATCAACAAATAATGGCGTATCGCTTCTGGTGAACTAGCCAGAGTAAGCTTGTAGATGCGACTGTGGTAAAACGAGGAGCAAGTGGCAGGAGTAACTATGACTCTCTTAAGGTAGCCAAATGCCTCGTCAACAGGCGAATCCCAACGGCAAACTCGAGGAGCTCCCAGCAGGAGTACTGTGAAAGTCTTAAGGTCAACAAATAATGGCGTATCGCTTCTGGTGAACTAGCCAGAGTAAGCTTGTAGATGTGACTGTGGTAAAATGGGGAGCAAGTGGCAGGAGTAACTATGACTCTCTTAGGGTTGCCAAATGACTCGTCAAAAGGCGAATTACATCGGCAAACCCGAGGAGCTCCCGGAAGGAGTACTGTGAAAGTCTTAAGGTCAACAAATAATGGCGTATCGCTCTGGTGAACTGGCCAGAGTAAGCTTGTAGATGCGACTGTGGTAAAACGAGGAGCAAGTGGCAGGAGTAACTATGACTCTCTTAAGGTAGCCAAATGCCTCGTCAACAGGCGAATTCCAACGGCAAACTCGAGGAGCTCCCAGCAGGAGTACTGTGAAAGTCTTAAGGTCAACAAATAATGGCGTATCGCTTCTGGTGAACTAGCCAGAGTAAGCTTGTAGATGTGACTGTGGTAAAATGGGGAGCAAGTGGCAGGAGTAACTATGACTCCCTTAAGGTTGCCAAATGACTCGTCAACAGGCGAATTCCAACGGCAAACTCGAGGAGCTCCCGGAAGGAGTACTGTGAAAGTCTTAAGATCAACAAATAATGGCGTATCGCTTCTGGTGAACTAGCCAGAGTAAGCTTGTAGATGCGACTGTGGTAAAACGAGGAGCAAGTGGCAGGAGTAACTATGACTCTCTTAAGGTAGCCAAATGCCTCGTCAACAGGCGAATTCCAACGGCAAACTCGAGGAGCTCCCGGAAGGAGTACTGTGAAAGTCTTAAGATCAACAAATAATGGCGTATCGCTTCTGGTGAACTAGCCAGAGTAAGCTTGTAGATGCGACTGTGGTAAAACGAGGAGCAAGTGGCAGGAGTAACTATGACTCTCTTAAGGTAGCCAAATGCCTCGTCAACAGGCGAATTCCAACGGCAAACTCGAGGAGCTCCCGGAAGGAGTACTGTGAAAGTCTTAAGATCAACAAATAATGGCGTATCGCTTCTGGTGAACTAGCCAGAGTAAGCTTGTAGATGTGACTGTGGTAAAATGGGGAGCAAGTGGCAGGAGTAACTATGACTCCCTTAAGGTTGCCAAATGACTCGTCAACAGGCGAATTCCAACGGCAAACTCGAGGAGCTCCCGGAAGGAGTACTGTGAAAGTCTTAAGGTCAACAAATAATGGCGTATCGCTCTGGTGAACTGGCCAGAGTAAGCTTGTAGATGCGACTGTGGTAAAACGAGGAGCAAGTGGCAGGAGTAACTATGACTCTCTTAAGGTAGCCAAATGCCTCGTCAACAGGCGAATTCCAACGGCAAACTCGAGGAGCTCCCAGCAGGAGTACTGTGAAAGTCTTAAGGTCAACAAATAATGGCGTATCGCTTCTGGTGAACTAGCCAGAGTAAGCTTGTAGATGTGACTGTGGTAAAATGGGGAGCAAGTGACAGGAGTAACTATGACTCCCTTAAGGTTGCCAAATGACTCGTCAACAGGCGAATTCCAACGGCAAACTCGAGGAGCTCCCGGAAGGAGTACTGTGAAAGTCTTAAGATCAACAAATAATGGCGTATCGCTTCTGGTGAACTAGCCAGAGTAAGCTTGTAGATGCGACTGTGGTAAAACGAGGAGCAAGTGGCAGGAGTAACTATGACTCTCTTAAGGTAGCCAAATGCCTCGTCAACAGGCGAATCCCAACGGCAAACTCGAGGAGCTCCCAGCAGGAGTACTGTGAAAGTCTTAAGGTCAACAAATAATGGCGTATCGCTTCTGGTGAACTAGCCAGAGTAAGCTTGTAGATGTGACTGTGGTAAAATGGGGAGCAAGTGGGAGGAGTAACTATGACTATCTTAAGGTAGCCAAATGCCTCGTCAACAGGCGAATCCCAACGGCAAACTCGAGGAGCTCCCAGCAGGAGTACTGTGAAAGTCTTAAGGTCAACAAATAATGGCGTATCGCTTCTGGTGAACTAGCCAGAGTAAGCTTGTAGATGTGACTGTGGTAAAATGGGGAGCAAGTGGCAGGAGTAACTATGACTATCTTAAGGTAGCCAAATGCCTCGTCAACAGGCGAATTCCAACGGCAAACTCGAGGAGCTCCCGGCAGGAGTACTGTGAAAGTCTTAAGGTCAACAAATAATGGCGTATCGCTCTGGTGAACTGGCCAGAGTAAGCTTGTAGATGCAACTGTGGTAAAACGAGGAGCAAGTGGCAGGAGTAACTATGACTCTCTTAAGGTAGCCAAATGCCTCGTCAACAGGCGAATTCCAACGGCAAACTCGAGGAGCTCCCAGCAGGAGTACTGTGAAAGTCTTAAGGTCAACAAATAATGGCGTATCGCTTCTGGTGAACTAGCCAGAGTAAGCTTGTAGATGTGACTGTGGTAAAATGGGGAGCAAGTGGCAGGAGTAACTATGACTCCCTTAAGGTTGCCAAATGACTCGTCAACAGGCGAATTCCAACGGCAAACTCGAGGAGCTCCCGGAAGGAGTACTGTGAAAGTCTTAAGATCAACAAATAATGGCGTATCGCTTCTGGTGAACTAGCCAGAGTAAGCTTGTAGATGCGACTGTGGTAAAACGAGGAGCAAGTGGCAGGAGTAACTATGACTCTCTTAAGGTAGCCAAATGCCTCGTCAACAGGCGAATTCCAACGGCAAACTCGAGGAGCTCCCGGAAGGAGTACTGTGAAAGTCTTAAGATCAACAAATAATGGCGTATCGCTTCTGGTGAACTAGCCAGAGTAAGCTTGTAGATGCGACTGTGGTAAAACGAGGAGCAAGTGGCAGGAGTAACTATGACTCTCTTAAGGTAGCCAAATGCCTCGTCAACAGGCGAATTCCAACGGCAAACTCGAGGAGCTCCCGGAAGGAGTACTGTGAAAGTCTTAAGATCAACAAATAATGGCGTATCGCTTCTGGTGAACTAGCCAGAGTAAGCTTGTAGATGCGACTGTGGTAAAACGAGGAGCAAGTGGCAGGAGTAACTATGACTCTCTTAAGGTAGCCAAATGCCTCGTCAACAGGCGAATCCCAACGGCAAACTCGAGGAGCTCCCAGCAGGAGTACTGTGAAAGTCTTAAGGTCAACAAATAATGGCGTATCGCTTCTGGTGAACTAGCCAGAGTAAGCTTGTAGATGTGACTGTGGTAAAATGGGGAGCAAGTGGCAGGAGTAACTATGACTATCTTAAGGTAGCCAAATGCCTCGTCAACAGGCGAATTCCAACGGCAAACTCGAGGAGCTCCCGGCAGGAGTACTGTGAAAGTCTTAAGGACAACAAATAATGGCGTATCGCTTCTGGTGAACTGGCCAGAGTAAGCTTGTAGATGCGACTGTGGTAAAACGAGGAGCAAGTGGCAGGAGTAACTATGACTCTCTTAAGGTAGCCAAATGCCTCGTCAACAGGCGAATTCCATCGGCAAACTCGAGGAGCTCCCGGAAGGAGTACTGGGAAAGCCTTAAGGTCAACAAATAATGGCGTATCGCTTCTGGTGAACTAGCCAGAGTAAGCTTGTAGATGTGACTGTGGTAAAATGGGGAGCAAGTGGCAGGAGTAACTATGACTCCCTTAAGGTTGCCAAATGACTCGTCAACAGGCGAATTCCAACGGCAAACTCGAGGAGCTCCCGGAAGGAGTACTGTGAAAGTCTTAAGATCAACAAATAATGGCGTATCGCTTCTGGTGAACTAGCCAGAGTAAGCTTGTAGATGCGACTGTGGTAAAACGAGGAGCAAGTGGCAGGAGTAACTATGACTCTCTTAAGGTAGCCAAATGCCTCGTCAACAGGCGAATTCCAACGGCAAACTCGAGGAGCTCCCAGCAGGAGTACTGTGAAAGTCTTAAGATCAACAAATAATGGCGTATCGCTTCTGGTGAACTAGCCAGAGTAAGCTTGTAGATGCGACTGTGGTAAAACGAGGAGCAAGGGGCAGGAGTAACTATGACTCTCTTAAGGTAGCCAAATGCCTCGTCAACAGGCGAATTCCAACGGCAAACTCGAGGAGCTCCCGGAAGGAGTACTGGGAAAGCCTTAAGGTCAACAAATAATGGCGTATCGCTTCTGGTGAACTAGCCAGAGTAAGCTTGTAGATGCGACTGTGGTAAAACGAGGAGCAAGTGGCAGGAGTAACTATGACTCTCTTAAGGTAGCCAAATGCCTCGTCAACAGGCGAATTCCATCGGCAAACTCGAGGAGCTCCCGGAAGGAGTACTGGGAAAGCCTTAAGGTCAACAAATAATGGCGTATCGCTTCTGGTGAACTAGCCAGAGTAAGCTTGTAGATGTGACTGTGGTAAAATGGGGAGCAAGTGGCAGGAGTAACTATGACTCTCTTAGGGTTGCCAAATGACTCGTCAAAAGGCGAATTACATCGGCAAACCCGAGGAGCTCCCGGAAGGAGTACTGTGAAAGTCTTAAGGTCAACAAATAATGGCGTATCGCTCTGGTGAACTGGCCAGAGTAAGCTTGTAGATGCGACTGTGGTAAAACGAGGAACAAGTGGCAGGAGTAACTATGACTCTCTTAAGGTAGCCAAATGCCTCGTCAACAGGCGAATTCGAACGGCAAACTCGAGGAGCTCCCGGCAGGAGTACTGTGAAAGTCTTAAGGTCAACAAATAATGGCGTATCGCTTCTGATGAACTAGCCAGAGTAAGCTTGTAGATGCGACTGTGGTAAAACGAGGAGCAAGTGGCAGGAGTAACTATGACTCTCTTAAGGTAGCCAAATGCCTCGTCAACAGGCGAATTCCAACGGCAAACTCGAGGAGCTCCCGGAAGGAGTACTGTGAAAGCCTTAAGGTCAACAAATAATGGCGTATCGCTCCTGGTGAACTGGCCAGAGTAAGCTTGTAGATGTGACTGTGTGAAACGGGGTGCAACTGGCAGGAGTAACTATGACTCTCTTAAGGTAGCCAAATGACTCGTCAAAAGGCGAATTACATCGGCAAACCCGAGGAGCTCCCGGAAGGAGTACTGTGAAAGTCTTAAGATCAACAAATAATGGCGTATCGCTTCTGGTGAACTAGCCAGAGTAAGCTTGTAGATGCGACTGTGGTAAAACGAGGAGCAAGTGGCAGGAGTAACTATGACTCTCTTAAGGTAGCCAAATGCCTCGTCAACAGGCGAATTCCAACGGCAAACTCGAGGAGCTCCCGGCAGGAGTACTGTGAAAGTCTTAAGGTCAACAAATAATGGCGTATCGCTTCTGGTGAACTGGCCAGAGTAAGCTTGTAGATGCGACTGTGGTAAAACGAGGAGCAAGTGGCAGGAGTAACTATGACTCTCTTAAGGTAGCCAAATGCCTCGTCAACAGGCGAATTCCAACGGCAAACTCGAGGAGCTCCCGGCAGGAGTACTGTGAAAGTCTTAAGGACAACAAATAATGGCGTATCGCTTCTGGTGAACTAGCCAGAGTAAGCTTGTAGATGCGACTGTGGTAAAACGAGGAGCAAGTGGCAGGAGTAACTATGACTCTCTTAAGGTAGCCAAATGCCTCGTCAACAGGCGAATTCCAACGGCAAACTCGAGGAGCTCCCAGCAGGAGTACTGTGAAAGTCTTAAGGTCAACAAATAATGGCGTATCGCTTCTGGTGAACTAGCCAGAGTAAGCTTGTAGATGTGACTGTGGTAAAATGGGGAGCAAGTGGCAGGAGTAACTATGACTCATTTAAGGTTGCCAAATGACTCGTCAACAGGCGAATTCCAACGGCAAACTCGAGGAGCTCCCGGAAGGAGTACTGTGAAAGTCTTAAGATCAACAAATAATGGGGTATCGCTTCTGGTGAACTAGCCAGAGTAAGCTTGTAGATGCGACTGTGGTAAAACGAGGAGCAAGTGGCAGGAGTAACTATGACTCTCTTAAGGTAGCCAAATGCCTCGTCAACAGGCGAATTCCAACGGCAAACTCGAGGAGCTCCCAGCAGGAGTACTGTGAAAGTCTTAAGGTCAACAAATAATGGCGTATCGCTTCTGGTGAACTAGCCAGAGTAAGCTTGTAGATGTGACTGTGGTAAAATGGGGAGCAAGTGGCAGGAGTAACTATGACTCTCTTAAGGTAGCCAAATGCCTCGTCAACAGGAGAATTCCAACGGCAAACTCGAGGAGCTCCCGGCAGGAGTACTGTGAAAGTCTTAAGGACAACAAATAATGGCGTATCGCTTCTGGTGAACTAGCCAGAGTAAGCTTGTAGATGTGACTGTGGTAAAATGGGGAGCAAGTGGCAGGAGTAACTATGACTCTCTTAAGGTAGCCAAATGCCTCGTCAACAGGCGAATTCCAACGGCAAACTCGAGGAGCTCCCAGCAGGAGTACTGTGAAAGTCTTAAGGTCAACAAATAATGGCGTATCGCTTCTGGTGAACTAGCCAGAGTAAGCTTGTAGATGTGACTGTGGTAAAATGGGGAGCAAGTGGCAGGAGTAACTATGACTATCTTAAGGTAGCCAAATGCCTCGTCAACAGGCGAATTCCAACGGCAAACTCGAGGAGCTCCCGGCAGGAGTACTGTGAAAGTCTTAAGGACAACAAATAATGGCGTATCGCTTCTGGTGAACTGGCCAGAGTAAGCTTGTAGATGCGACTGTGGTAAAACGAGGAGCAAGTGGCAGGAGTAACTATGACTCTCTTAAGGTAGCCAAATGCCTCGTCAACAGGCGAATTCCATCGGCAAACTCGAGGAGCTCCCGGAAGGAGTACTGGGAAAGCCTTAAGGTCAACAAATAATGGCGTATCGCTTCTGGTGAACTAGCCAGAGTAAGCTTGTAGATGTGACTGTGGTAAAATGGGGAGCAAGTGGCAGGAGTAACTATGACTCTCTTAGGGTTGCCAAATGACTCGTCAAAAGGCGAATTACATCGGCAAACCCGAGGAGCTCCCGGAAGGAGTACTGTGAAAGTCTTAAGGTCAACAAATAATGGCGTATCGCTCTGGTGAACTGGCCAGAGTAAGCTTGTAGATGCGACTGTGGTAAAACGAGGAGCAAGTGGCAGGAGTAACTATGACTCTCTTAAGGTAGCCAAATGCCTCGTCAACAGGCGAATTCCAACGGCAAACTCGAGGAGCTCCCAGCAGGAGTACTGTGAAAGTCTTAAGGTCAACAAATAATGGCGTATCGCTTCTGGTGAACTAGCCAGAGTAAGCTTGTAGATGTGACTGTGGTAAAATGGGGAGCAAGTGGCAGGAGTAACTATGACTCCCTTAAGGTTGCCAAATGACTCGTCAACAGGCGAATTCCAACGGCAAACTCGAGGAGCTCCCGGAAGGAGTACTGTGAAAGTCTTAAGATCAACAAATAATGGCGTATCGCTTCTGGTGAACTAGCCAGAGTAAGCTTGTAGATGCGACTGTGGTAAAACGAGGAGCAAGTGGCAGGAGTAACTATGACTCTCTTAAGGTAGCCAAATGCCTCGTCAACAGGCGAATTCCAACGGCAAACTCGAGGAGCTCCCGGAAGGAGTACTGTGAAAGTCTTAAGATCAACAAATAATGGCGTATCGCTTCTGGTGAACTAGCCAGAGTAAGCTTGTAGATGCGACTGTGGTAAAACGAGGAGCAAGTGGCAGGAGTAACTATGACTCTCTTAAGGTAGCCAAATGCCTCGTCAACAGGCGAATTCCAACGGCAAACTCGAGGAGCTCCCGGAAGGAGTACTGTGAAAGTCTTAAGATCAACAAATAATGGCGTATCGCTTCTGGTGAACTAGCCAGAGTAAGCTTGTAGATGTGACTGTGGTAAAATGGGGAGCAAGTGGCAGGAGTAACTATGACTCCCTTAAGGTTGCCAAATGACTCGTCAACAGGCGAATTCCAACGGCAAACTCGAGGAGCTCCCGGAAGGAGTACTGTGAAAGTCTTAAGGTCAACAAATAATGGCGTATCGCTCTGGTGAACTGGCCAGAGTAAGCTTGTAGATGCGACTGTGGTAAAACGAGGAGCAAGTGGCAGGAGTAACTATGACTCTCTTAAGGTAGCCAAATGCCTCGTCAACAGGCGAATTCCAACGGCAAACTCGAGGAGCTCCCAGCAGGAGTACTGTGAAAGTCTTAAGGTCAACAAATAATGGCGTATCGCTTCTGGTGAACTAGCCAGAGTAAGCTTGTAGATGTGACTGTGGTAAAATGGGGAGCAAGTGGCAGGAGTAACTATGACTCCCTTAAGGTTGCCAAATGACTCGTCAACAGGCGAATTCCAACGGCAAACTCGAGGAGCTCCCGGAAGGAGTACTGTGAAAGTCTTAAGATCAACAAATAATGGCGTATCGCTCTGGTGAACTAGCCAGAGTAAGCTTGTAGATGCGACTGTGGTAAAACGAGGAGCAAGTGGCAGGAGTAACTATGACTCTCTTAAGGTAGCCAAATGCCTCGTCAACAGGCGAATCCCAACGGCAAACTCGAGGAGCTCCCAGCAGGAGTACTGTGAAAGTCTTAAGGTCAACAAATAATGGCGTATCGCTTCTGGTGAACTAGCCAGAGTAAGCTTGTAGATGTGACTGTGGTAAAATGGGGAGCAAGTGGCAGGAGTAACTATGACTATCTTAAGGTAGCCAAATGCCTCGTCAACAGGCGAATTCCAACGGCAAACTCGAGGAGCTCCCGGCAGGAGTACTGTGAAAGTCTTAAGGACAACAAATAATGGCGTATCGCTTCTGGTGAACTGGCCAGAGTAAGCTTGTAGATGCGACTGTGGTAAAACGAGGAGCAAGTGGCAGGAGTAACTATGACTCTCTTAAGGTAGCCAAATGCCTCGTCAACAGGCGAATTCCATCGGCAAACTCGAGGAGCTCCCGGAAGGAGTACTGGGAAAGCCTTAAGGTCAACAAATAATGGCGTATCGCTTCTGGTGAACTAGCCAGAGTAAGCTTGTAGATGTGACTGTGGTAAAATGGGGAGCAAGTGGCAGGAGTAACTATGACTCTCTTAGGGTTGCCAAATGACTCGTCAAAAGGCGAATTACATCGGCAAACCCGAGGAGCTCCCGGAAGGAGTACTGTGAAAGTCTTAAGGTCAACAAATAATGGCGTATCGCTCTGGTGAACTGGCCAGAGTAAGCTTGTAGATGCGACTGTGGTAAAACGAGGAGCAAGTGGCAGGAGTAACTATGACTCACTTAAGGTAGCCAAATGCCTCGTCAACAGGCGAATTCCAACGGCAAACTCGAGGAGCTCCCAGCAGGAGTACTGTGAAAGTCTTAAGGTCAACAAATAATGGCGTATCGCTTCTGGTGAACTAGCCAGAGTAAGCTTGTAGATGTGACTGTGGTAAAATGGGGAGCAAGTGGCAGGAGTAACTATGACTCTCTTAGGGTTGCCAAATGACTCGTCAAAAGGCGAATTACATCGGCAAACCCGAGGAGCTCCCGGAAGGAGTACTGTGAAAGTCTTAAGGTCAACAAATAATGGCGTATCGCTCTGGTGAACTGGCCAGAGTAAGCTTGTAGATGCGACTGTGGTAAAACGAGGAGCAAGTGGCAGGAGTAACTATGACTCTCTTAAGGTAGCCAAATGCCTCGTCAACAGGCGAATTCCAACGGCAAACTCGAGGAGCTCCCAGCAGGAGTACTGTGAAAGTCTTAAGGTCAACAAATAATGGCGTATCGCTTCTGGTGAACTAGCCAGAGTAAGCTTGTAGATGTGACTGTGGTAAAATGGGGAGCAAGTGGCAGGAGTAACTATGACTCCCTTAAGGTTGCCAAATGACTCGTCAACAGGCGAATTCCAACGGCAAACTCGAGGAGCTCCCGGAAGGAGTACTGTGAAAGTCTTAAGATCAACAAATAATGGCGTATCGCTTCTGGTGAACTAGCCAGAGTAAGCTTGTAGATGCGACTGTGGTAAAACGAGGAGCAAGTGGCAGGAGTAACTATGACTCTCTTAAGGTAGCCAAATGCCTCGTCAACAGGCGAATTCCAACGGCAAACTCGAGGAGCTCCCGGAAGGAGTACTGTGAAAGTCTTAAGATCAACAAATAATGGCGTATCGCTTCTGGTGAACTAGCCAGAGTAAGCTTGTAGATGCGACTGTGGTAAAACGAGGAGCAAGTGGCAGGAGTAACTATGACTCTCTTAAGGTAGCCAAATGCCTCGTCAACAGGCGAATTCCAACGGCAAACTCGAGGAGCTCCCGGAAGGAGTACTGTGAAAGTCTTAAGATCAACAAATAATGGCGTATCGCTTCTGGTGAACTAGCCAGAGTAAGCTTGTAGATGTGACTGTGGTAAAATGGGGAGCAAGTGGCAGGAGTAACTATGACTCCCTTAAGGTTGCCAAATGACTCGTCAACAGGCGAATTCCAACGGCAAACTCGAGGAGCTCCCGGAAGGAGTACTGTGAAAGTCTTAAGGTCAACAAATAATGGCGTATCGCTCTGGTGAACTGGCCAGAGTAAGCTTGTAGATGCGACTGTGGTAAAACGAGGAGCAAGTGGCAGGAGTAACTATGACTCTCTTAAGGTAGCCAAATGCCTCGTCAACAGCCGAATTCCAACGGCAAACTCGAGGAGCTCCCAGCAGGAGTACTGTGAAAGTCTTAAGGTCAACAAATAATGGCGTATCGCTTCTGGTGAACTAGCCAGAGTAAGCTTGTAGATGTGACTGTGGTAAAATGGGGAGCAAGTGGCAGGAGTAACTATGACTCTCTTAGGGTTGCCAAATGACTCGTCAAAAGGCGAATTACATCGGCAAACCCGAGGAGCTCCCGGAAGGAGTACTGTGAAAGTCTTAAGGTCAACAAATAATGGCGTATCGCTCTGGTGAACTGGCCAGAGTAAGCTTGTAGATGCGACTGTGGTAAAACGAGGAGCAAGTGGCAGGAGTAACTATGACTCTCTTAAGGTAGCCAAATGCCTCGTCAACAGGCGAATTCCAACGGCAAACTCGAGGAGCTCCCAGCAGGAGTACTGTGAAAGTCTTAAGGTCAACAAATAATGGCGTATCGCTTCTGGTGAACTAGCCAGAGTAAGCTTGTAGATGTGACTGTGGTAAAATGGGGAGCAAGTGGCAGGAGTAACTATGACTCCCTTAAGGTTGCCAAATGACTCGTCAACAGGCGAATTCCAACGGCAAACTCGAGGAGCTCCCGGAAGGAGTACTGTGAAAGTCTTAAGATCAACAAATAATGGCGTATCGCTTCTGGTGAACTAGCCAGAGTAAGCTTGTAGATGCGACTGTGGTAAAACGAGGAGCAAGTGGCAGGAGTAACTATGACTCTCTTAAGGTAGCCAAATGCCTCGTCAACAGGCGAATTCCAACGGCAAACTCGAGGAGCTCCCGGAAGGAGTACTGTGAAAGTCTTAAGATCAACAAATAATGGCGTATCGCTTCTGGTGAACTAGCCAGAGTAAGCTTGTAGATGCGACTGTGGTAAAACGAGGAGCAAGTGGCAGGAGTAACTATGACTCTCTTAAGGTAGCCAAATGCCTCGTCAACAGGCGAATTCCAACGGCAAACTCGAGGAGCTCCCGGAAGGAGTACTGTGAAAGTCTTAAGATCAACAAATAATGGCGTATCGCTTCTGGTGAACTAGCCAGAGTAAGCTTGTAGATGTGACTGTGGTAAAATGGGGAGCAAGTGGCAGGAGTAACTATGACTCCCTTAAGGTTGCCAAATGACTCGTCAACAGGCGAATTCCAACGGCAAACTCGAGGAGCTCCCGGAAGGAGTACTGTGAAAGTCTTAAGGTCAACAAATAATGGCGTATCGCTCTGGTGAACTGGCCAGAGTAAGCTTGTAGATGCGACTGTGGTAAAACGAGGAGCAAGTGGCAGGAGTAACTATGACTCTCTTAAGGTAGCCAAATGCCTCGTCAACAGGCGAATTCCAACGGCAAACTCGAGGAGCTCCCAGCAGGAGTACTGTGAAAGTCTTAAGGTCAACAAATAATGGCGTATCGCTTCTGGTGAACTAGCCAGAGTAAGCTTGTAGATGTGACTGTGGTAAAATGGGGAGCAAGTGGCAGGAGTAACTATGACTCCCTTAAGGTTGCCAAATGACTCGTCAACAGGCGAATTCCAACGGCAAACTCGAGGAGCTCCCGGAAGGAGTACTGTGAAAGTCTTAAGATCAACAAATAATGGCGTATCGCTTCTGGTGAACTAGCCAGAGTAAGCTTGTAGATGCGACTGTGGTAAAACGAGGAGCAAGTGGCAGGAGTAACTATGACTCTCTTAAGGTAGCCAAATGCCTCGTCAACAGGCGAATCCCAACGGCAAACTCGAGGAGCTCCCAGCAGGAGTACTGTGAAAGTCTTAAGGTCAACAAATAATGGCGTATCGCTTCTGGTGAACTAGCCAGAGTAAGCTTGTAGATGTGACTGTGGTAAAATGGGGAGCAAGTGGCAGGAGTAACTATGACTATCTTAAGGTAGCCAAATGCCTCGTCAACAGGCGAATTCCAACGGCAAACTCGAGGAGCTCCCGGCAGGAGTACTGTGAAAGTCTTAAGGACAACAAATAATGGCGTATCGCTTCTGGTGAACTGGCCAGAGTAAGCTTGTAGATGCGACTGTGGTAAAACGAGGAGCAAGTGGCAGGAGTAACTATGACTCTCTTAAGGTAGCCAAATGCCTCGTCAACAGGCGAATTCCATCGGCAAACTCGAGGAGCTCCCGGAAGGAGTACTGGGAAAGCCTTAAGGTCAACAAATAATGGCGTATCGCTTCTGGTGAACTAGCCAGAGTAAGCTTGTAGATGTGACTGTGGTAAAATGGGGAGCAAGTGGCAGGAGTAACTATGACTCTCTTAGGGTTGCCAAATGACTCGTCAAAAGGCGAATTACATCGGCAAACCCGAGGAGCTCCCGGAAGGAGTACTGTGAAAGTCTTAAGGTCAACAAATAATGGCGTATCGCTCTGGTGAACTGGCCAGAGTAAGCTTGTAGATGCGACTGTGGTAAAACGAGGAGCAAGTGGCAGGAGTAACTATGACTCTCTTAAGGTAGCCAAATGCCTCGTCAACAGGCGAATTCCAACGGCAAACTCGAGGAGCTCCCAGCAGGAGTACTGTGAAAGTCTTAAGGTCAACAAATAATGGCGTATCGCTTCTGGTGAACTAGCCAGAGTAAGCTTGTAGATGTGACTGTGGTAAAATGGGGAGCAAGTGGCAGGAGTAACTATGACTCCCTTAAGGTTGCCAAATGACTCGTCAACAGGCGAATTCCAACGGCAAACTCGAGGAGCTCCCGGAAGGAGTACTGTGAAAGTCTTAAGATCAACAAATAATGGCGTATCGCTTCTGGTGAACTAGCCAGAGTAAGCTTGTAGATGCGACTGTGGTAAAACGAGGAGCAAGTGGCAGGAGTAACTATGACTCTCTTAAGGTAGCCAAATGCCTCGTCAACAGGCGAATTCCAACGGCAAACTCGAGGAGCTCCCGGAAGGAGTACTGTGAAAGTCTTAAGATCAACAAATAATGGCGTATCGCTTCTGGTGAACTAGCCAGAGTAAGCTTGTAGATGCGACTGTGGTAAAACGAGGAGCAAGTGGCAGGAGTAACTATGACTCTCTTAAGGTAGCCAAATGCCTCGTCAACAGGCGAATTCCAACGGCAAACTCGAGGAGCTCCCGGAAGGAGTACTGTGAAAGTCTTAAGATCAACAAATAATGGCGTATCGCTTCTGGTGAACTAGCCAGAGTAAGCTTGTAGATGTGACTGTGGTAAAATGGGGAGCAAGTGGCAGGAGTAACTATGACTCTCTTAAGGTAGCCAAATGCCTCGTCAACAGGCGAATTCCAACGGCAAACTCGAGGAGCTCCCAGCAGGAGTACTGTGAAAGTCTTAAGGTCAACAAATAATGGCGTATCGCTTCTGGTGAACTAGCCAGAGTAAGCTTGTAGATGTGACTGTGGTAAAATGGGGAGCAAGTGGCAGGAGTAACTATGACTCCCTTAAGGTTGCCAAATGACTCGTCAACAGGCGAATTCCAACGGCAAACTCGAGGAGCTCCCGGAAGGAGTACTGTGAAAGTCTTAAGATCAACAAATAATGGCGTATCGCTTCTGGTGAACTAGCCAGAGTAAGCTTGTAGATGCGACTGTGGTAAAACGAGGAGCAAGTGGCAGGAGTAACTATGACTCTCTTAAGGTAGCCAAATGCCTCGTCAACAGGCGAATTCCAACGGCAAACTCGAGGAGCTCCCGGAAGGAGTACTGTGAAAGTCTTAAGATCAACAAATAATGGCGTATCGCTTCTGGTGAACTAGCCAGAGTAAGCTTGTAGATGCGACTGTGGTAAAACGAGGAGCAAGTGGCAGGAGTAACTATGACTCTCTTAAGGTAGCCAAATGCCTCGTCAACAGGCGAATTCCAACGGCAAACTCGAGGAGCTCCCGGAAGGAGTACTGTGAAAGTCTTAAGATCAACAAATAATGGCGTATCGCTTCTGGTGAACTAGCCAGAGTAAGCTTGTAGATGTGACTGTGGTAAAATGGGGAGCAAGTGGCAGGAGTAACTATGACTCCCTTAAGGTTGCCAAATGACTCGTCAACAGGCGAATTCCAACGGCAAACTCGAGGAGCTCCCGGAAGGAGTACTGTGAAAGTCTTAAGGTCAACAAATAATGGCGTATCGCTCTGGTGAACTGGCCAGAGTAAGCTTGTAGATGCGACTGTGGTAAAACGAGGAGCAAGTGGCAGGAGTAACTATGACTCTCTTAAGGTAGCCAAATGCCTCGTCAACAGGCGAATTCCAACGGCAAACTCGAGGAGCTCCCAGCAGGAGTACTGTGAAAGTCTTAAGGTCAACAAATAATGGCGTATCGCTTCTGGTGAACTAGCCAGAGTAAGCTTGTAGATGTGACTGTGGTAAAATGGGGAGCAAGTGGCAGGAGTAACTATGACTCCCTTAAGGTTGCCAAATGACTCGTCAACAGGCGAATTCCAACGGCAAACTCGAGGAGCTCCCGGAAGGAGTACTGTGAAAGTCTTAAGATCAACAAATAATGGCGTATCGCTTCTGGTGAACTAGCCAGAGTAAGCTTGTAGATGCGACTGTGGTAAAACGAGGAGCAAGTGGCAGGAGTAACTATGACTCTCTTAAGGTAGCCAAATGCCTCGTCAACAGGCGAATTCCAACGGCAAACTCGAGGAGCTCCCGGAAGGAGTACTGTGAAAGTCTTAAGATCAACAAATAATGGCGTATCGCTTCTGGTGAACTAGCCAGAGTAAGCTTGTAGATGCGACTGTGGTAAAACGAGGAGCAAGTGGCAGGAGTAACTATGACTCTCTTAAGGTAGCCAAATGCCTCGTCAACAGGCGAATTCCAACGGCAAACTCGAGGAGCTCCCGGAAGGAGTACTGTGAAAGTCTTAAGATCAACAAATAATGGCGTATCGCTTCTGGTGAACTAGCCAGAGTAAGCTTGTAGATGTGACTGTGGTAAAATGGGGAGCAAGTGGCAGGAGTAACTATGACTCCCTTAAGGTTGCCAAATGACTCGTCAACAGGCGAATTCCAACGGCAAACTCGAGGAGCTCCCGGAAGGAGTACTGTGAAAGTCTTAAGGTCAACAAATAATGGCGTATCGCTCTGGTGAACTGGCCAGAGTAAGCTTGTAGATGCGACTGTGGTAAAACGAGGAGCAAGTGGCAGGAGTAACTATGACTCTCTTAAGGTAGCCAAATGCCTCGTCAACAGGCGAATTCCAACGGCAAACTCGAGGAGCTCCCAGCAGGAGTACTGTGAAAGTCTTAAGGTCAACAAATAATGGCGTATCGCTTCTGGTGAACTAGCCAGAGTAAGCTTGTAGATGTGACTGTGGTAAAATGGGGAGCAAGTGGCAGGAGTAACTATGACTCCCTTAAGGTTGCCAAATGACTCGTCAACAGGCGAATTCCAACGGCAAACTCGAGGAGCTCCCGGAAGGAGTACTGTGAAAGTCTTAAGATCAACAAATAATGGCGTATCGCTTCTGGTGAACTAGCCAGAGTAAGCTTGTAGATGCGACTGTGGTAAAACGAGGAGCAAGTGGCAGGAGTAACTATGACTCTCTTAAGGTAGCCAAATGCCTCGTCAACAGGCGAATCCCAACGGCAAACTCGAGGAGCTCCCAGCAGGAGTACTGTGAAAGTCTTAAGGTCAACAAATAATGGCGTATCGCTTCTGGTGAACTAGCCAGAGTAAGCTTGTAGATGTGACTGTGGTAAAATGGGGAGCAAGTGGCAGGAGTAACTATGACTATCTTAAGGTAGCCAAATGCCTCGTCAACAGGCGAATTCCAACGGCAAACTCGAGGAGCTCCCGGCAGGAGTACTGTGAAAGTCTTAAGGACAACAAATAATGGCGTATCGCTTCTGGTGAACTGGCCAGAGTAAGCTTGTAGATGCGACTGTGGTAAAACGAGGAGCAAGTGGCAGGAGTAACTATGACTCTCTTAAGGTAGCCAAATGCCTCGTCAACAGGCGAATTCCATCGGCAAACTCGAGGAGCTCCCGGAAGGAGTACTGGGAAAGCCTTAAGGTCAACAAATAATGGCGTATCGCTTCTGGTGAACTAGCCAGAGTAAGCTTGTAGATGTGACTGTGGTAAAATGGGGAGCAAGTGGCAGGAGTAACTATGACTCTCTTAGGGTTGCCAAATGACTCGTCAAAAGGCGAATTACATCGGCAAACCCGAGGAGCTCCCGGAAGGAGTACTGTGAAAGTCTTAAGGTCAACAAATAATGGCGTATCGCTCTGGTGAACTGGCCAGAGTAAGCTTGTAGATGCGACTGTGGTAAAACGAGGAGCAAGTGGCAGGAGTAACTATGACTCTCTTAAGGTAGCCAAATGCCTCGTCAACAGGCGAATTCCAACGGCAAACTCGAGGAGCTCCCAGCAGGAGTACTGTGAAAGTCTTAAGGTCAACAAATAATGGCGTATCGCTTCTGGTGAACTAGCCAGAGTAAGCTTGTAGATGTAACTGTGGTAAAATGGGGAGCAAGTGGCAGGAGTAACTATGACTCCCTTAAGGTTGCCAAATGACTCGTCAACAGGCGAATTCCAACGGCAAACTCGAGGAGCTCCCGGAAGGAGTACTGTGAAAGTCTTAAGATCAACAAATAATGGCGTATCGCTTCTGGTGAACTAGCCAGAGTAAGCTTGTAGATGCGACTGTGGTAAAACGAGGAGCAAGTGGCAGGAGTAACTATGACTCTCTTAAGGTAGCCAAATGCCTCGTCAACAGGCGAATTCCAACGGCAAACTCGAGGAGCTCCCGGAAGGAGTACTGTGAAAGTCTTAAGATCAACAAATAATGGCGTATCGCTTCTGGTGAACTAGCCAGAGTAAGCTTGTAGATGCGACTGTGGTAAAACGAGGAGCAAGTGGCAGGAGTAACTATGACTCTCTTAAGGTAGCCAAATGCCTCGTCAACAGGCGAATTCCAACGGCAAACTCGAGGAGCTCCCGGAAGGAGTACTGTGAAAGTCTTAAGATCAACAAATAATGGCGTATCGCTTCTGGTGAACTAGCCAGAGTAAGCTTGTAGATGTGACTGTGGTAAAATGGGGAGCAAGTGGCAGGAGTAACTATGACTCCCTTAAGGTTGCCAAATGACTCGTCAACAGGCGAATTCCAACGGCAAACTCGAGGAGCTCCCGGAAGGAGTACTGTGAAAGTCTTAAGGTCAACAAATAATGGCGTATCGCTCTGGTGAACTGGCCAGAGTAAGCTTGTAGATGCGACTGTGGTAAAACGAGGAGCAAGTGGCAGGAGTAACTATGACTCTCTTAAGGTAGCCAAATGCCTCGTCAACAGGCGAATTCCAACGGCAAACTCGAGGAGCTCCCAGCAGGAGTACTGTGAAAGTCTTAAGGTCAACAAATAATGGCGTATCGCTTCTGGTGAACTAGCCAGAGTAAGCTTGTAGATGTGACTGTGGTAAAATGGGGAGCAAGTGGCAGGAGTAACTATGACTCCCTTAAGGTTGCCAAATGACTCGTCAACAGGCGAATTCCAACGGCAAACTCGAGGAGCTCCCGGAAGGAGTACTGTGAAAGTCTTAAGATCAACAAATAATGGCGTATCGCTTCTGGTGAACTAGCCAGTGTAAGCTTGTAGATGCGACTGTGGTAAAACGAGGAGCAAGTGGCAGGAGTAACTATGACTCTCTTAAGGTAGCCAAATGCCTCGTCAACAGGCGAATCCCAACGGCAAACTCGAGGAGCTCCCAGCAGGAGTACTGTGAAAGTCTTAAGGTCAACAAATAATGGCGTATCGCTTCTGGTGAACTAGCCAGAGTAAGCTTGTAGATGTGACTGTGGTAAAATGGGGAGCAAGTGGCAGGAGTAACTATGACTATCTTAAGGTAGCCAAATGCCTCGTCAACAGGCGAACTCCAACGGCAAACTCGAGGAGCTCCCGGCAGGAGTACTGTGAAAGTCTTAAGGACAACAAATAATTGCGTATCGCTTCTGGTGAACTGGCCAGAGTAAGCTTGTAGATGCGACTGTGGTAAAACGAGGAGCAAGTGGCAGGAGTAACTATGACTCTCTTAAGGTAGCCAAATGCCTCGTCAACAGGCGAATTCCATCGGCAAACTCGAGGAGCTCCCGGAAGGAGTACTGGGAAAGCCTTAAGGTCAACAAATAATGGCGTATCGCTTCTGGTGAACTAGCCAGAGTAAGCTTGTAGATGTGACTGTGGTAAAATGGGGAGCAAGTGGCAGGAGTAACTATGACTCTCTTAGGGTTGCCAAATGACTCGTCAAAAGGCGAATTACATCGGCAAACCCGAGGAGCTCCCGGAAGGAGTACTGTGAAAGTCTTAAGGTCAACAAATAATGGCGTATCGCTCTGGTGAACTGGCCAGAGTAAGCTTGTAGATGCGACTGTGGTAAAACGAGGAGCAAGTGGCAGGAGTAACTATGACTCTCTTAAGGTAGCCAAATGCCTCGTCAACAGGCGAATTCCAACGGCAAACTCGAGGAGCTCCCAGCAGGAGTACTGTGAAAGTCTTAAGGTCAACAAATAATGGCGTATCGCTTCTGGTGAACTAGCCAGAGTAAGCTTGTAGATGTGACTGTGGTAAAATGGGGAGCAAGTGGCAGGAGTAACTATGACTCCCTTAAGGTTGCCAAATGACTCGTCAACAGGCGAATTCCAACGGCAAACTCGAGGAGCTCCCGGAAGGAGTACTGTGAAAGTCTTAAGATCAACAAATAATGGCGTATCGCTTCTGGTGAACTAGCCAGAGTAAGCTTGTAGATGCGACTGTGGTAAAACGAGGAGCAAGTGGCAGGAGTAACTATGACTCTCTTAAGGTAGCCAAATGCCTCGTCAACAGGCGAATTCCAACGGCAAACTCGAGGAGCTCCCGGAAGGAGTACTGTGAAAGTCTTAAGATCAACAAATAATGGCGTATCGCTTCTGGTGAACTAGCCAGAGTAAGCTTGTAGATGCGACTGTGGTAAAACGAGGAGCAAGTGGCAGGAGTAACTATGACTCTCTTAAGGTAGCCAAATGCCTCGTCAACAGGCGAATTCCAACGGCAAACTCGAGGAGCTCCCAGCAGGAGTACTGTGAAAGTCTTAAGATCAACAAATAATGGCGTATCGCTTCTGGTGAACTAGCCAGAGTAAGCTTGTAGATGCGACTGTGGTAAAACGAGGAGCAAGGGGCAGGAGTAACTATGACTCTCTTAAGGTAGCCAAATGCCTCGTCAACAGGCGAATTCCAACGGCAAACTCGAGGAGCTCCCGGACGGAGTACTGGGAAAGCCTTAAGGTCAACAAATAATGGCGTATCGCTTCTGGTGAACTAGCCAGAGTAAGCTTGTAGATGCGACTGTGGTAAAACGAGGAGCAAGTGGCAGGAGTAACTATGACTCTCTTAAGGTAGCCAAATGCCTCGTCAACAGGCGAATTCCATCGGCAAACACGAGGAGCTCCCGGAAGGAGTACTGGGAAAGCCTTAAGGTCAACAAATAATGGCGTATCGCTTCTGGTGAACTAGCCAGAGTAAGCTTGTAGATGTGACTGTGGTAAAATGGGGAGCAAGTGGCAGGAGTAACTATGACTCTCTTAGGGTTGCCAAATGACTCGTCAAAAGGCGAATTACATCGGCAAACCCGAGGAGCTCCCGGAAGGAGTACTGTGAAAGTCTTAAGGTCAACAAATAATGGCGTATCGCTCTGGTGAACTGGCCAGAGTAAGCTTGTAGATGCGACTGTGGTAAAACGAGGAACAAGTGGCAGGAGTAACTATGACTCTCTTAAGGTAGCCAAATGCCTCGTCAACAGGCGAATTCGAACGGCAAACTCGAGGAGCTCCCGGCAGGAGTACTGTGAAAGTCTTAAGGTCAACAAATAATGGCGTATCGCTTCTGATGAACTAGCCAGAGTAAGCTTGTAGATGCGACTGTGGTAAAACGAGGAGCAAGTGGCAGGAGTAACTATGACTCTCTTAAGGTAGCCAAATGCCTCGTCAACAGGCGAATTCCAACGGCAAACTCGAGGAGCTCCCGGAAGGAGTACTGTGAAAGCCTTAAGGTCAACAAATAATGGCGTATCGCTCCTGGTGAACTGGCCAGAGTAAGCTTGTAGATGTGACTGTGTGAAACGGGGTGCAACTGGCAGGAGTAACTATGACTCTCTTAAGGTAGCCAAATGACTCGTCAAAAGGCGAATTACATCGGCAAACCCGAGGAGCTCCCGGAAGGAGTACTGTGAAAGTCTTAAGATCAACAAATAATGGCGTATCGCTTCTGGTGAACTAGCCAGAGTAAGCTTGTAGATGCGACTGTGGTAAAACGAGGAGCAAGTGGCAGGAGTAACTATGACTCTCTTAAGGTAGCCAAATGCCTCGTCAACAGGCGAATTCCAACGGCAAACTCGAGGAGCTCCCGGAAGGAGTACTGTGAAAGTCTTAAGATCAACAAATAATGGCGTATCGCTTCTGGTGAACTAGCCAGAGTAAGCTTGTAGATGCGACTGTGGTAAAACGAGGAGCAAGTGGCAGGAGTAACTATGACTCTCTTAAGGTAGCCAAATGCCTCGTCAACTGGCGAATTCCAACGGCAAACTCGAGGAGCTCCCGGCAGGAGTACTGTGAAAGTCTTAAGATCAACAAATAATGGCGTATCGCTTCTGGTGAACTAGCCAGAGTAAGCTTGTAGATGCGACTGTGGTAAAACGAGGAGCAAGTGGCAGGAGTAACTATGACTCTCTTAAGGTAGCCAAATGCCTCGTCAACAGGCGAATTCCAACGGCAAACTCGAGGAGCTCCCGGCAGGAGTACTGTGAAAGTCTTAAGGTCAACAAATAATGGCGTATCGCTTCTGGTGAACTGGCCAGAGTAAGCTTGTAGATGCGACTGTGGTAAAACGAGGAGCAAGTGGCAGGAGTAACTATGACTCTCTTAAGGTAGCCAAATGCCTCGTCAACAGGCGAATTCCAACGGCAAACTCGAGGAGCTCCCGGCAGGAGTACTGTGAAAGTCTTAAGGACAACAAATAATGGCGTATCGCTTCTGGTGAACTAGCCAGAGTAAGCTTGTAGATGCGACTGTGGTAAAACGAGGAGCAAGTGGCAGGAGTAACTATGACTCTCTTAAGGTAGCCAAATGCCTCGTCAACAGGCGAATTCCAACGGCAAACTCGAGGAGCTCCCAGCAGGAGTACTGTGAAAGTCTTAAGGTCAACAAATAATGGCGTATCGCTTCTGGTGAACTAGCCAGAGTAAGCTTGTAGATGTGACTGTGGTAAAATGGGGAGCAAGTGGCAGGAGTAACTATGACTCATTTAAGGTTGCCAAATGACTCGTCAACAGGCGAATTAGAACGGCAAACTCGAGGAGCTCCCGGAAGGAGTACTGTGAAAGTCTTAAGGTCAACAAATAATGGTGTATCGCTTCTGGTGAACTAGCCAGAGTAAGCTTGTAGATGTGACTGTGGTAAAATGGGGAGCAAGTGGCAGGAGTAACTATGACTCTCTTAGGGTTGCCAAATGACTCGTCAAAAGGCGAATTACATCGGCAAACCCGAGGAGCTCCCGGAAGGAGTACTGTGAAAGTCTTAAGGTCAACAAATAATGGCGTATCGCTCTGGTGAACTGGCCAGAGTAAGCTTGTAGATGCGACTGTGGTAAAACGAGGAGCAAGTGGCAGGAGTAACTATGACTCTCTTAAGGTAGCCAAATGCCTCGTCAACAGGCGAATTCCAACGGCAAACTCGAGGAGCTCCCAGCAGGAGTACTGTGAAAGTCTTAAGGTCAACAAATAATGGCGTATCGCTTCTGGTGAACTAGCCAGAGTAAGCTTGTAGATGTGACTGTGGTAAAATGGGGAGCAAGTGGCAGGAGTAACTATGACTCCCTTAAGGTTGCCAAATGACTCGTCAACAGGCGAATTCCAACGGCAAACTCGAGGAGCTCCCGGAAGGAGTACTGTGAAAGTCTTAAGATCAACAAATAATGGCGTATCGCTTCTGGTGAACTAGCCAGAGTAAGCTTGTAGATGCGACTGTGGTAAAACGAGGAGCAAGTGGCAGGAGTAACTATGACTCTCTTAAGGTAGCCAAATGCCTCGTCAACAGGCGAATTCCAACGGCAAACTCGAGGAGCTCCCAGCAGGAGTACTGTGAAAGTCTTAAGGTCAACAAATAATGGCGTATCGCTTCTGGTGAACTAGCCAGAGTAAGCTTGTAGATGTGACTGTGGTAAAATGGGGAGCAAGTGGCAGGAGTAACTATGACTCTCTTAAGGTAGCCAAATGCCTCGTCAACAGGAGAATTCCAACGGCAAACTCGAGGAGCTCCCGGCAGGAGTACTGTGAAAGTCTTAAGGACAACAAATAATGGCGTATCGCTTCTGGTGAACTGGCCAGAGTAAGCTTGTAGATGCGACTGTGGTAAAACGAGGAGCAAGTGGCAGGAGTAACTATGACTCTCTTAAGGTAGCCAAATGCCTCGTCAACAGGCGAATTCCATCGGCAAACTCGAGGAGCTCCCGGAAGGAGTACTGGGAAAGCCTTAAGGTCAACAAATAATGGCGTATCGCTTCTGGTGAACTAGCCAGAGTAAGCTTGTAGATGTGACTGTGGTAAAATGGGGAGCAAGTGGCAGGAGTAACTATGACTCTCTTAGGGTTGCCAAATGACTCGTCAAAAGGCGAATTACATCGGCAAACCCGAGGAGCTCCCGGAAGGAGTACTGTGAAAGTCTTAAGGTCAACAAATAATGGCGTATCGCTCTGGTGAACTGGCCAGAGTAAGCTTGTAGATGCGACTGTGGTAAAACGAGGAGCAAGTGGCAGGAGTAACTATGACTCTCTTAAGGTAGCCAAATGCCTCGTCAACAGGCGAATTCCAACGGCAAACTCGAGGAGCTCCCAGCAGGAGTACTGTGAAAGTCTTAAGGTCAACAAATAATGGCGTATCGCTTCTGGTGAACTAGCCAGAGTAAGCTTGTAGATGTAACTGTGGTAAAATGGGGAGCAAGTGGCAGGAGTAACTATGACTCCCTTAAGGTTGCCAAATGACTCGTCAACAGGCGAATTCCAACGGCAAACTCGAGGAGCTCCCGGAAGGAGTACTGTGAAAGTCTTAAGATCAACAAATAATGGCGTATCGCTTCTGGTGAACTAGCCAGAGTAAGCTTGTAGATGCGACTGTGGTAAAACGAGGAGCAAGTGGCAGGAGTAACTATGACTCTCTTAAGGTAGCCAAATGCCTCGTCAACAGGCGAATTCCAACGGCAAACTCGAGGAGCTCCCGGAAGGAGTACTGTGAAAGTCTTAAGATCAACAAATAATGGCGTATCGCTTCTGGTGAACTAGCCAGAGTAAGCTTGTAGATGCGACTGTGGTAAAACGAGGAGCAAGTGGCAGGAGTAACTATGACTCTCTTAAGGTAGCCAAATGCCTCGTCAACAGGCGAATTCCAACGGCAAACTCGAGGAGCTCCCGGAAGGAGTACTGTGAAAGTCTTAAGATCAACAAATAATGGCGTATCGCTTCTGGTGAACTAGCCAGAGTAAGCTTGTAGATGTGACTGTGGTAAAATGGGGAGCAAGTGGCAGGAGTAACTATGACTCCCTTAAGGTTGCCAAATGACTCGTCAACAGGCGAATTCCAACGGCAAACTCGAGGAGCTCCCGGAAGGAGTACTGTGAAAGTCTTAAGGTCAACAAATAATGGCGTATCGCTCTGGTGAACTGGCCAGAGTAAGCTTGTAGATGCGACTGTGGTAAAACGAGGAGCAAGTGGCAGGAGTAACTATGACTCTCTTAAGGTAGCCAAATGCCTCGTCAACAGGCGAATTCCAACGGCAAACTCGAGGAGCTCCCAGCAGGAGTACTGTGAAAGTCTTAAGGTCAACAAATAATGGCGTATCGCTTCTGGTGAACTAGCCAGAGTAAGCTTGTAGATGTGACTGTGGTAAAATGGGGAGCAAGTGGCAGGAGTAACTATGACTCCCTTAAGGTTGCCAAATGACTCGTCAACAGGCGAATTCCAACGGCAAACTCGAGGAGCTCCCGGAAGGAGTACTGTGAAAGTCTTAAGATCAACAAATAATGGCGTATCGCTTCTGGTGAACTAGCCAGTGTAAGCTTGTAGATGCGACTGTGGTAAAACGAGGAGCAAGTGGCAGGAGTAACTATGACTCTCTTAAGGTAGCCAAATGCCTCGTCAACAGGCGAATCCCAACGGCAAACTCGAGGAGCTCCCAGCAGGAGTACTGTGAAAGTCTTAAGGTCAACAAATAATGGCGTATCGCTTCTGGTGAACTAGCCAGAGTAAGCTTGTAGATGTGACTGTGGTAAAATGGGGAGCAAGTGGCAGGAGTAACTATGACTATCTTAAGGTAGCCAAATGCCTCGTCAACAGGCGAACTCCAACGGCAAACTCGAGGAGCTCCCGGCAGGAGTACTGTGAAAGTCTTAAGGACAACAAATAATTGCGTATCGCTTCTGGTGAACTGGCCAGAGTAAGCTTGTAGATGCGACTGTGGTAAAACGAGGAGCAAGTGGCAGGAGTAACTATGACTCTCTTAAGGTAGCCAAATGCCTCGTCAACAGGCGAATTCCATCGGCAAACTCGAGGAGCTCCCGGAAGGAGTACTGGGAAAGCCTTAAGGTCAACAAATAATGGCGTATCGCTTCTGGTGAACTAGCCAGAGTAAGCTTGTAGATGTGACTGTGGTAAAATGGGGAGCAAGTGGCAGGAGTAACTATGACTCTCTTAGGGTTGCCAAATGACTCGTCAAAAGGCGAATTACATCGGCAAACCCGAGGAGCTCCCGGAAGGAGTACTGTGAAAGTCTTAAGGTCAACAAATAATGGCGTATCGCTCTGGTGAACTGGCCAGAGTAAGCTTGTAGATGCGACTGTGGTAAAACGAGGAGCAAGTGGCAGGAGTAACTATGACTCTCTTAAGGTAGCCAAATGCCTCGTCAACAGGCGAATTCCAACGGCAAACTCGAGGAGCTCCCAGCAGGAGTACTGTGAAAGTCTTAAGGTCAACAAATAATGGCGTATCGCTTCTGGTGAACTAGCCAGAGTAAGCTTGTAGATGTGACTGTGGTAAAATGGGGAGCAAGTGGCAGGAGTAACTATGACTCCCTTAAGGTTGCCAAATGACTCGTCAACAGGCGAATTCCAACGGCAAACTCGAGGAGCTCCCGGAAGGAGTACTGTGAAAGTCTTAAGATCAACAAATAATGGCGTATCGCTTCTGGTGAACTAGCCAGAGTAAGCTTGTAGATGCGACTGTGGTAAAACGAGGAGCAAGTGGCAGGAGTAACTATGACTCTCTTAAGGTAGCCAAATGCCTCGTCAACAGGCGAATTCCAACGGCAAACTCGAGGAGCTCCCGGAAGGAGTACTGTGAAAGTCTTAAGATCAACAAATAATGGCGTATCGCTTCTGGTGAACTAGCCAGAGTAAGCTTGTAGATGCGACTGTGGTAAAACGAGGAGCAAGTGGCAGGAGTAACTATGACTCTCTTAAGGTAGCCAAATGCCTCGTCAACAGGCGAATTCCAACGGCAAACTCGAGGAGCTCCCAGCAGGAGTACTGTGAAAGTCTTAAGATCAACAAATAATGGCGTATCGCTTCTGGTGAACTAGCCAGAGTAAGCTTGTAGATGCGACTGTGGTAAAACGAGGAGCAAGGGGCAGGAGTAACTATGACTCTCTTAAGGTAGCCAAATGCCTCGTCAACAGGCGAATTCCAACGGCAAACTCGAGGAGCTCCCGGACGGAGTACTGGGAAAGCCTTAAGGTCAACAAATAATGGCGTATCGCTTCTGGTGAACTAGCCAGAGTAAGCTTGTAGATGCGACTGTGGTAAAACGAGGAGCAAGTGGCAGGAGTAACTATGACTCTCTTAAGGTAGCCAAATGCCTCGTCAACAGGCGAATTCCATCGGCAAACACGAGGAGCTCCCGGAAGGAGTACTGGGAAAGCCTTAAGGTCAACAAATAATGGCGTATCGCTTCTGGTGAACTAGCCAGAGTAAGCTTGTAGATGTGACTGTGGTAAAATGGGGAGCAAGTGGCAGGAGTAACTATGACTCTCTTAGGGTTGCCAAATGACTCGTCAAAAGGCGAATTACATCGGCAAACCCGAGGAGCTCCCGGAAGGAGTACTGTGAAAGTCTTAAGGTCAACAAATAATGGCGTATCGCTCTGGTGAACTGGCCAGAGTAAGCTTGTAGATGCGACTGTGGTAAAACGAGGAACAAGTGGCAGGAGTAACTATGACTCTCTTAAGGTAGCCAAATGCCTCGTCAACAGGCGAATTCGAACGGCAAACTCGAGGAGCTCCCGGCAGGAGTACTGTGAAAGTCTTAAGGTCAACAAATAATGGCGTATCGCTTCTGATGAACTAGCCAGAGTAAGCTTGTAGATGCGACTGTGGTAAAACGAGGAGCAAGTGGCAGGAGTAACTATGACTCTCTTAAGGTAGCCAAATGCCTCGTCAACAGGCGAATTCCAACGGCAAACTCGAGGAGCTCCCGGAAGGAGTACTGTGAAAGCCTTAAGGTCAACAAATAATGGCGTATCGCTCCTGGTGAACTGGCCAGAGTAAGCTTGTAGATGTGACTGTGTGAAACGGGGTGCAACTGGCAGGAGTAACTATGACTCTCTTAAGGTAGCCAAATGACTCGTCAAAAGGCGAATTACATCGGCAAACCCGAGGAGCTCCCGGAAGGAGTACTGTGAAAGTCTTAAGATCAACAAATAATGGCGTATCGCTTCTGGTGAACTAGCCAGAGTAAGCTTGTAGATGCGACTGTGGTAAAACGAGGAGCAAGTGGCAGGAGTAACTATGACTCTCTTAAGGTAGCCAAATGCCTCGTCAACAGGCGAATTCCAACGGCAAACTCGAGGAGCTCCCGGAAGGAGTACTGTGAAAGTCTTAAGATCAACAAATAATGGCGTATCGCTTCTGGTGAACTAGCCAGAGTAAGCTTGTAGATGCGACTGTGGTAAAACGAGGAGCAAGTGGCAGGAGTAACTATGACTCTCTTAAGGTAGCCAAATGCCTCGTCAACTGGCGAATTCCAACGGCAAACTCGAGGAGCTCCCGGCAGGAGTACTGTGAAAGTCTTAAGATCAACAAATAATGGCGTATCGCTTCTGGTGAACTAGCCAGAGTAAGCTTGTAGATGCGACTGTGGTAAAACGAGGAGCAAGTGGCAGGAGTAACTATGACTCTCTTAAGGTAGCCAAATGCCTCGTCAACAGGCGAATTCCAACGGCAAACTCGAGGAGCTCCCGGCAGGAGTACTGTGAAAGTCTTAAGGTCAACAAATAATGGCGTATCGCTTCTGGTGAACTGGCCAGAGTAAGCTTGTAGATGCGACTGTGGTAAAACGAGGAGCAAGTGGCAGGAGTAACTATGACTCTCTTAAGGTAGCCAAATGCCTCGTCAACAGGCGAATTCCAACGGCAAACTCGAGGAGCTCCCGGCAGGAGTACTGTGAAAGTCTTAAGGACAACAAATAATGGCGTATCGCTTCTGGTGAACTAGCCAGAGTAAGCTTGTAGATGCGACTGTGGTAAAACGAGGAGCAAGTGGCAGGAGTAACTATGACTCTCTTAAGGTAGCCAAATGCCTCGTCAACAGGCGAATTCCAACGGCAAACTCGAGGAGCTCCCAGCAGGAGTACTGTGAAAGTCTTAAGGTCAACAAATAATGGCGTATCGCTTCTGGTGAACTAGCCAGAGTAAGCTTGTAGATGTGACTGTGGTAAAATGGGGAGCAAGTGGCAGGAGTAACTATGACTCATTTAAGGTTGCCAAATGACTCGTCAACAGGCGAATTAGAACGGCAAACTCGAGGAGCTCCCGGAAGGAGTACTGTGAAAGTCTTAAGGTCAACAAATAATGGTGTATCGCTTCTGGTGAACTAGCCAGAGTAAGCTTGTAGATGTGACTGTGGTAAAATGGGGAGCAAGTGGCAGGAGTAACTATGACTCTCTTAGGGTTGCCAAATGACTCGTCAAAAGGCGAATTACATCGGCAAACCCGAGGAGCTCCCGGAAGGAGTACTGTGAAAGTCTTAAGGTCAACAAATAATGGCGTATCGCTCTGGTGAACTGGCCAGAGTAAGCTTGTAGATGCGACTGTGGTAAAACGAGGAGCAAGTGGCAGGAGTAACTATGACTCTCTTAAGGTAGCCAAATGCCTCGTCAACAGGCGAATTCCAACGGCAAACTCGAGGAGCTCCCAGCAGGAGTACTGTGAAAGTCTTAAGGTCAACAAATAATGGCGTATCGCTTCTGGTGAACTAGCCAGAGTAAGCTTGTAGATGTGACTGTGGTAAAATGGGGAGCAAGTGGCAGGAGTAACTATGACTCCCTTAAGGTTGCCAAATGACTCGTCAACAGGCGAATTCCAACGGCAAACTCGAGGAGCTCCCGGAAGGAGTACTGTGAAAGTCTTAAGATCAACAAATAATGGCGTATCGCTTCTGGTGAACTAGCCAGAGTAAGCTTGTAGATGCGACTGTGGTAAAACGAGGAGCAAGTGGCAGGAGTAACTATGACTCTCTTAAGGTAGCCAAATGCCTCGTCAACAGGCGAATTCCAACGGCAAACTCGAGGAGCTCCCAGCAGGAGTACTGTGAAAGTCTTAAGGTCAACAAATAATGGCGTATCGCTTCTGGTGAACTAGCCAGAGTAAGCTTGTAGATGTGACTGTGGTAAAATGGGGAGCAAGTGGCAGGAGTAACTATGACTCTCTTAAGGTAGCCAAATGCCTCGTCAACAGGAGAATTCCAACGGCAAACTCGAGGAGCTCCCGGCAGGAGTACTGTGAAAGTCTTAAGGACAACAAATAATGGCGTATCGCTTCTGGTGAACTGGCCAGAGTAAGCTTGTAGATGCGACTGTGGTAAAACGAGGAGCAAGTGGCAGGAGTAACTATGACTCTCTTAAGGTAGCCAAATGCCTCGTCAACAGGCGAATTCCAACGGCAAACTCGAGGAGCTCCCAGCAGGAGTACTGTGAAAGTCTTAAGGTCAACAAATAATGGCGTATCGCTTCTGGTGAACTAGCCAGAGTAAGCTTGTAGATGTGACTGTGGTAAAATGGGGAGCAAGTGGCAGGAGTAACTATGACTATCTTAAGGTAGCCAAATGCCTCGTCAACAGGCGAATTCCAACGGCAAACTCGAGGAGCTCCCGGCAGGAGTACTGTGAAAGTCTTAAGGACAACAAATAATGGCGTATCGCTTCTGGTGAACTGGCCAGAGTAAGCTTGTAGATGCGACTGTGGTAAAACGAGAAGCAAGTGGCAGGAGTAACTATGACTCTCTTAAGGTAGCCAAATGCCTCGTCAACAGGCGAATTCCATCGGCAAACTCGAGGAGCTCCCGGAAGGAGTACTGGGAAAGCCTTAAGGTCAACAAATAATGGCGTATCGCTTCTGGTGAACTAGCCAGAGTAAGCTTGTAGATGTGACTGTGGTAAAATGGGGAGCAAGTGGCAGGAGTAACTATGACTCTCTTAGGGTTGCCAAATGACTCGTCAAAAGGCGAATTACATCGGCAAACCCGAGGAGCTCCCGGAAGGAGTACTGTGAAAGTCTTAAGGTCAACAAATAATGGCGTATCGCTCTGGTGAACTGGCCAGAGTAAGCTTGTAGATGCGACTGTGGTAAAACGAGGAGCAAGTGGCAGGAGTAACTATGACTCTCTTAAGGTAGCCAAATGCCTCGTCAACAGGCGAATTCCAACGGCAAACTCGAGGAGCTCCCAGCAGGAGTACTGTGAAAGTCTTAAGGTCAACAAATAATGGCGTATCGCTTCTGGTGAACTAGCCAGAGTAAGCTTGTAGATGTGACTGTGGTAAAATGGGGAGCAAGTGGCAGGAGTAACTATGACTCCCTTAAGGTTGCCAAATGACTCGTCAACAGGCGAATTCCAACGGCAAACTCGAGGAGCTCCCGGAAGGAGTACTGTGAAAGTCTTAAGATCAACAAATAATGGCGTATCGCTTCTGGTGAACTAGCCAGAGTAAGCTTGTAGATGCGACTGTGGTAAAACGAGGAGCAAGTGGCAGGAGTAACTATGACTCTCTTAAGGTAGCCAAATGCCTCGTCAACAGGCGAATTCCAACGGCAAACTCGAGGAGCTCCCAGCAGGAGTACTGTGAAAGTCTTAAGGTCAACAAATAATGGCGTATCGCTTCTGGTGAACTAGCCAGAGTAAGCTTGTAGATGTGACTGTGGTAAAATGGGGAGCAAGTGGCAGGAGTAACTATGACTCTCTTAAGGTAGCCAAATGCCTCGTCAACAGGCGAATTCCAACGGCAAACTCGAGGAGCTCCCGGCAGGAGTACTGTGAAAGTCTTAAGGACAACAAATAATGGCGTATCGCTTCTGGTGAACTGGCCAGAGTAAGCTTGTAGATGCGACTGTGGTAAAACGAGGAGCAAGTGGCAGGAGTAACTATGACTCTCTTAAGGTAGCCAAATGCCTCGTCAACAGGCGAATTCCATCGGCAAACTCGAGGAGCTCCCGGAAGGAGTACTGGGAAAGCCTTAAGGTCAACAAATAATGGCGTATCGCTTCTGGTGAACTAGCCAGAGTAAGCTTGTAGATGTGACTGTGGTAAAATGGGGAGCAAGTGGCAGGAGTAACTATGACTCTCTTAGGGTTGCCAAATGACTCGTCAAAAGGCGAATTACATCGGCAAACCCGAGGAGCTCCCGGAAGGAGTACTGTGAAAGTCTTAAGGTCAACAAATAATGGCGTATCGCTCTGGTGAACTGGCCAGAGTAAGCTTGTAGATGCGACTGTGGTAAAACGAGGAACAAGTGGCAGGAGTAACTATGACTCTCTTAAGGTAGCCAAATGCCTCGTCAACAGGCGAATTCGAACGGCAAACTCGAGGAGCTCCCGGCAGGAGTACTGTGAAAGTCTTAAGGTCAACAAATAATGGCGTATCGCTTCTGGTGAACTAGCCAGAGTAAGCTTGTAGATGTGACTGTGGTAAAATGGGGAGCAAGTGGCAGGAGTAACTATGACTCTCTTAGGGTTGCCAAATGACTCGTCAAAAGGCGAATTACATCGGCAAACCCGAGGAGCTCCCGGAAGGAGTACTGTGAAAGTCTTAAGGTCAACAAATAATGGCGTATCGCTCTGGTGAACTGGCCAGAGTAAGCTTGTAGATGCGACTGTGGTAAAACGAGGAGCAAGTGGCAGGAGTAACTATGACTCTCTTAAGGTAGCCAAATGCCTCGTCAACAGGCGAATTCCAACGGCAAACTCGAGGAGCTCCCAGCAGGAGTACTGTGAAAGTCTTAAGGTCAACAAATAATGGCGTATCGCTTCTGGTGAACTAGCCAGAGTAAGCTTGTAGATGTGACTGTGGTAAAATGGGGAGCAAGTGGCAGGAGTAACTATGACTCCCTTAAGGTTGCCAAATGACTCGTCAACAGGCGAATTCCAACGGCAAACTCGAGGAGCTCCCGGAAGGAGTACTGTGAAAGTCTTAAGATCAACAAATAATGGCGTATCGCTTCTGGTGAACTAGCCAGAGTAAGCTTGTAGATGCGACTGTGGTAAAACGAGGAGCAAGTGGCAGGAGTAACTATGACTCTCTTAAGGTAGCCAAATGCCTCGTCAACAGGCGAATTCCAACGGCAAACTCGAGGAGCTCCCAGCAGGAGTACTGTGAAAGTCTTAAGGTCAACAAATAATGGCGTATCGCTTCTGGTGAACTAGCCAGAGTAAGCTTGTAGATGTGACTGTGGTAAAATGGGGAGCAAGTGGCAGGAGTAACTATGACTCTCTTAAGGTAGCCAAATGCCTCGTCAACAGGAGAATTCCAACGGCAAACTCGAGGAGCTCCCGGCAGGAGTACTGTGAAAGTCTTAAGGACAACAAATAATGGCGTATCGCTTCTGGTGAACTGGCCAGAGTAAGCTTGTAGATGCGACTGTGGTAAAACGAGGAGCAAGTGGCAGGAGTAACTATGACTCTCTTAAGGTAGCCAAATGCCTCGTCAACAGGCGAATTCCAACGGCAAACTCGAGGAGCTCCCAGCAGGAGTACTGTGAAAGTCTTAAGGTCAACAAATAATGGCGTATCGCTTCTGGTGAACTAGCCAGAGTAAGCTTGTAGATGTGACTGTGGTAAAATGGGGAGCAAGTGGCAGGAGTAACTATGACTATCTTAAGGTAGCCAAATGCCTCGTCAACAGGCGAATTCCAACGGCAAACTCGAGGAGCTCCCGGCAGGAGTACTGTGAAAGTCTTAAGGACAACAAATAATGGCGTATCGCTTCTGGTGAACTGGCCAGAGTAAGCTTGTAGATGCGACTGTGGTAAAACGAGGAGCAAGTGGCAGGAGTAACTATGACTCTCTTAAGGTAGCCAAATGCCTCGTCAACAGGCGAATTCCATCGGCAAACTCGAGGAGCTCCCGGAAGGAGTACTGGGAAAGCCTTAAGGTCAACAAATAATGGCGTATCGCTTCTGGTGAACTAGCCAGAGTAAGCTTGTAGATGTGACTGTGGTAAAATGGGGAGCAAGTGGCAGGAGTAACTATGACTCTCTTAGGGTTGCCAAATGACTCGTCAAAAGGCGAATTACATCGGCAAACCCGAGGAGCTCCCGGAAGGAGTACTGTGAAAGTCTTAAGGTCAACAAATAATGGCGTATCGCTCTGGTGAACTGGCCAGAGTAAGCTTGTAGATGCGACTGTGGTAAAACGAGGAGCAAGTGGCAGGAGTAACTATGACTCTCTTAAGGTAGCCAAATGCCTCGTCAACAGGCGAATTCCAACGGCAAACTCGAGGAGCTCCCAGCAGGAGTACTGTGAAAGTCTTAAGGTCAACAAATAATGGCGTATCGCTTCTGGTGAACTAGCCAGAGTAAGCTTGTAGATGTGACTGTGGTAAAATGGGGAGCAAGTGGCAGGAGTAACTATGACTCCCTTAAGGTTGCCAAATGACTCGTCAACAGGCGAATTCCAACGGCAAACTCGAGGAGCTCCCGGAAGGAGTACTGTGAAAGTCTTAAGATCAACAAATAATGGCGTATCGCTTCTGGTGAACTAGCCAGAGTAAGCTTGTAGATGCGACTGTGGTAAAACGAGGAGCAAGTGGCAGGAGTAACTATGACTCTCTTAAGGTAGCCAAATGCCTCGTCAACAGGCGAATTCCAACGGCAAACTCGAGGAGCTCCCAGCAGGAGTACTGTGAAAGTCTTAAGGTCAACAAATAATGGCGTATCGCTTCTGGTGAACTAGCCAGAGTAAGCTTGTAGATGTGACTGTGGTAAAATGGGGAGCAAGTGGCAGGAGTAACTATGACTCTCTTAAGGTAGCCAAATGCCTCGTCAACAGGAGAATTCCAACGGCAAACTCGAGGAGCTCCCGGCAGGAGTACTGTGAAAGTCTTAAGGACAACAAATAATGGCGTATCGCTTCTGGTGAACTGGCCAGAGTAAGCTTGTAGATGCGACTGTGGTAAAACGAGGAGCAAGTGGCAGGAGTAACTATGACTCTCTTAAGGTAGCCAAATGCCTCGTCAACAGGCGAATTCCAACGGCAAACTCGAGGAGCTCCCAGCAGGAGTACTGTGAAAGTCTTAAGGTCAACAAATAATGGCGTATCGCTTCTGGTGAACTAGCCAGAGTAAGCTTGTAGATGTGACTGTGGTAAAATGGGGAGCAAGTGGCAGGAGTAACTATGACTATCTTAAGGTAGCCAAATGCCTCGTCAACAGGCGAATTCCAACGGCAAACTCGAGGAGCTCCCGGCAGGAGTACTGTGAAAGTCTTAAGGACAACAAATAATGGCGTATCGCTTCTGGTGAACTGGCCAGAGTAAGCTTGTAGATGCGACTGTGGTAAAACGAGGAGCAAGTGGCAGGAGTAACTATGACTCTCTTAAGGTAGCCAAATGCCTCGTCAACAGGCGAATTCCATCGGCAAACTCGAGGAGCTCCCGGAAGGAGTACTGGGAAAGCCTTAAGGTCAACAAATAATGGCGTATCGCTTCTGGTGAACTAGCCAGAGTAAGCTTGTAGATGTGACTGTGGTAAAATGGGGAGCAAGTGGCAGGAGTAACTATGACTCTCTTAGGGTTGCCAAATGACTCGTCAAAAGGCGAATTACATCGGCAAACCCGAGGAGCTCCCGGAAGGAGTACTGTGAAAGTCTTAAGGTCAACAAATAATGGCGTATCGCTCTGGTGAACTGGCCAGAGTAAGCTTGTAGATGCGACTGTGGTAAAACGAGGAGCAAGTGGCAGGAGTAACTATGACTCTCTTAAGGTAGCCAAATGCCTCGTCAACAGGCGAATTCCAACGGCAAACTCGAGGAGCTCCCAGCAGGAGTACTGTGAAAGTCTTAAGGTCAACAAATAATGGCGTATCGCTTCTGGTGAACTAGCCAGAGTAAGCTTGTAGATGTGACTGTGGTAAAATGGGGAGCAAGTGGCAGGAGTAACTATGACTCCCTTAAGGTTGCCAAATGACTCGTCAACAGGCGAATTCCAACGGCAAACTCGAGGAGCTCCCGGAAGGAGTACTGTGAAAGTCTTAAGATCAACAAATAATGGCGTATCGCTTCTGGTGAACTAGCCAGAGTAAGCTTGTAGATGCGACTGTGGTAAAACGAGGAGCAAGTGGCAGGAGTAACTATGACTCTCTTAAGGTAGCCAAATGCCTCGTCAACAGGCGAATTCCAACGGCAAACTCGAGGAGCTCCCAGCAGGAGTACTGTGAAAGTCTTAAGGTCAACAAATAATGGCGTATCGCTTCTGGTGAACTAGCCAGAGTAAGCTTGTAGATGTGACTGTGGTAAAATGGGGAGCAAGTGGCAGGAGTAACTATGACTCTCTTAAGGTAGCCAAATGCCTCGTCAACAGGCGAATTCCAACGGCAAACTCGAGGAGCTCCCGGCAGGAGTACTGTGAAAGTCTTAAGGACAACAAATAATGGCGTATCGCTTCTGGTGAACTGGCCAGAGTAAGCTTGTAGATGCGACTGTGGTAAAACGAGGAGCAAGTGGCAGGAGTAACTATGACTCTCTTAAGGTAGCCAAATGCCTCGTCAACAGGCGAATTCCATCGGCAAACTCGAGGAGCTCCCGGAAGGAGTACTGGGAAAGCCTTAAGGTCAACAAATAATGGCGTATCGCTTCTGGTGAACTAGCCAGAGTAAGCTTGTAGATGTGACTGTGGTAAAATGGGGAGCAAGTGGCAGGAGTAACTATGACTATCTTAAGGTAGCCAAATGCCTCGTCAACAGGCGAATTCCAACGGCAAACTCGAGGAGCTCCCGGCAGGAGTACTGTGAAAGTCTTAAGGACAACAAATAATGGCGTATCGCTTCTGGTGAACTGGCCAGAGTAAGCTTGTAGATGCGACTGTGGTAAAACGAGGAGCAAGTGGCAGGAGTAACTATGACTCTCTTAAGGTAGCCAAATGCCTCGTCAACAGGCGAATTCCATCGGCAAACTCGAGGAGCTCCCGGAAGGAGTACTGGGAAAGCCTTAAGGTCAACAAATAATGGCGTATCGCTTCTGGTGAACTAGCCAGAGTAAGCTTGTAGATGTGACTGTGGTAAAATGGGGAGCAAGTGGCAGGAGTAACTATGACTCTCTTAGGGTTGCCAAATGACTCGTCAAAAGGCGAATTACATCGGCAAACCCGAGGAGCTCCCGGAAGGAGTACTGTGAAAGTCTTAAGGTCAACAAATAATGGCGTATCGCTCTGGTGAACTGGCCAGAGTAAGCTTGTAGATGCGACTGTGGTAAAACGAGGAGCAAGTGGCAGGAGTAACTATGACTCTCTTAAGGTAGCCAAATGCCTCGTCAACAGGCGAATTCCAACGGCAAACTCGAGGAGCTCCCAGCAGGAGTACTGTGAAAGTCTTAAGGTCAACAAATAATGGCGTATCGCTTCTGGTGAACTAGCCAGAGTAAGCTTGTAGATGTGACTGTGGTAAAATGGGGAGCAAGTGGCAGGAGTAACTATGACTCCCTTAAGGTTGCCAAATGACTCGTCAACAGGCGAATTCCAACGGCAAACTCGAGGAGCTCCCGGAAGGAGTACTGTGAAAGTCTTAAGATCAACAAATAATGGCGTATCGCTTCTGGTGAACTAGCCAGAGTAAGCTTGTAGATGCGACTGTGGTAAAACGAGGAGCAAGTGGCAGGAGTAACTATGACTCTCTTAAGGTAGCCAAATGCCTCGTCAACAGGCGAATTCCAACGGCAAACTCGAGGAGCTCCCAGCAGGAGTACTGTGAAAGTCTTAAGGTCAACAAATAATGGCGTATCGCTTCTGGTGAACTAGCCAGAGTAAGCTTGTAGATGTGACTGTGGTAAAATGGGGAGCAAGTGGCAGGAGTAACTATGACTCTCTTAAGGTAGCCAAATGCCTCGTCAACAGGCGAATTCCAACGGCAAACTCGAGGAGCTCCCGGCAGGAGTACTGTGAAAGTCTTAAGGACAACAAATAATGGCGTATCGCTTCTGGTGAACTGGCCAGAGTAAGCTTGTAGATGCGACTGTGGTAAAACGAGGAGCAAGTGGCAGGAGTAACTATGACTCTCTTAAGGTAGCCAAATGCCTCGTCAACAGGCGAATTCCATCGGCAAACTCGAGGAGCTCCCGGAAGGAGTACTGGGAAAGCCTTAAGGTCAACAAATAATGGCGTATCGCTTCTGGTGAACTAGCCAGAGTAAGCTTGTAGATGTGACTGTGGTAAAATGGGGAGCAAGTGGCAGGAGTAACTATGACTCTCTTAGGGTTGCCAAATGACTCGTCAAAAGGCGAATTACATCGGCAAACCCGAGGAGCTCCCGGAAGGAGTACTGTGAAAGTCTTAAGGTCAACAAATAATGGCGTATCGCTCTGGTGAACTGGCCAGAGTAAGCTTGTAGATGCGACTGTGGTAAAACGAGGAACAAGTGGCAGGAGTAACTATGACTCTCTTAAGGTAGCCAAATGCCTCGTCAACAGGCGAATTCGAACGGCAAACTCGAGGAGCTCCCGGCAGGAGTACTGTGAAAGTCTTAAGGTCAACAAATAATGGCGTATCGCTTCTGGTGAACTGGCCAGAGTAAGCTTGTAGATGCGACTGTGGTAAAACGAGGAGCAAGTGGCAGGAGTAACTATGACTCTCTTAAGGTAGCCAAATGCCTCGTCAACAGGCGAATTCCAACGGCAAACTCGAGGAGCTCCCGGAAGGAGTACTGTGAAAGCCTTAAGGTCAACAAATAATGGCGTATCGCTCCTGGTGAACTGGCCAGAGTAAGCTTGTAGATGTGACTGTGTGAAACGGGGTGCAACTGGCAGGAGTAACTATGACTCTCTTAAGGTAGCCAAATGACTCGTCAAAAGGCGAATTACATCGGCAAACCCGAGGAGCTCCCGGAAGGAGTACTGTGAAAGTCTTAAGATCAACAAATAATGGCGTATCGCTTCTGGTGAACTAGCCAGAGTAAGCTTGTAGATGCGACTGTGGTAAAACGAGGAGCAAGTGGCAGGAGTAACTATGACTATCTTAAGGTAGCCAAATGACTCGTCAACAGGCGAATTCCAACGGCAAACTCGAGGAGCTCCCGGAAGGAGTACTGTGAAAGTCTTAAGATCAACAAATAATGGCGTATCGCTTCTGGTGAACTAGCCAGAGTAAGCTTGTAGATGCGACTGTGGTAAAACGAGGAGCAAGTGGCAGGAGTAACTATGACTCTCTTAAGGTAGCCAAATGCCTCGTCAACAGGCGAATTCCAACGGCAAACTCGAGGAGCTCCCGGCAGGAGTACTGTGAAAGTCTTAAGATCAACAAATAATGGCGTATCGCTTCTGGTGAACTAGCCAGAGTAAGCTTGTAGATGCGACTGTAATAAACGAGGAGCAAGTGGCAGGAGTAACTATGACTCTCTTAAGGTAGCCAAATGCCTCGTCAACAGGCGAATTCCAACGGCAAACTCGAGGAGCTCCCGGAAGGAGTACTGTGAAAGCCTTAAGGTCAACAAATAATGGCGTATCGCTCCTGGTGAACTGGCCAGAGTAAGCTTGTAGATGTGACTGTGTGAAACGGGGTGCAACTGGCAGGAGTAACTATGACTCTCTTAAGGTAGCCAAATGACTCGTCAAAAGGCGAATTACATCGGCAAACCCGAGGAGCTCCCGGAAGGAGTACTGTGAAAGTCTTAAGATCAACAAATAATGGCGTATCGCTTCTGGTGAACTAGCCAGAGTAAGCTTGTAGATGTGACTGTGGTAAAATGGGGAGCAAGTGGCAGGAGTAACTATGACTATCTTAAGGTAGCCAAATGCCTCGTCAACAGGCGAATTCCAACGGCAAACTCGAGGAGCTCCCGGCAGGAGTACTGTGAAAGTCTTAAGGACAACAAATAATGGCGTATCGCTTCTGGTGAACTGGCCAGAGTAAGCTTGTAGATGCGACTGTGGTAAAACGAGGAGCAAGTGGCGGGAGTAACTATGACTCTCTTAAGGTAGCCAAATGCCTCGTCAACAGGCGAATTCCATCGGCAAACTCGAGGAGCTCCCGGAAGGAGTACTGGGAAAGCCTTAAGGTCAACAAATAATGGCGTATCGCTTCTGGTGAACTAGCCAGAGTAAGCTTGTAGATGTGACTGTGGTAAAATGGGGAGCAAGTGGCAGGAGTAACTATGACTCTCTTAGGGTTGCCAAATGACTCGTCAAAAGGCGAATTACATCGGCAAACCCGAGGAGCTCCCGGAAGGAGTACTGTGAAAGTCTTAAGGTCAACAAATAATGGCGTATCGCTCTGGTGAACTGGCCAGAGTAAGCTTGTAGATGCGACTGTGGTAAAACGAGGAGCAAGTGGCAGGAGTAACTATGACTCTCTTAAGGTAGCCAAATGCCTCGTCAACAGGCGAATTCCAACGGCAAACTCGAGGAGCTCCCAGCAGGAGTACTGTGAAAGTCTTAAGGTCAACAAATAATGGCGTATCGCTTCTGGTGAACTAGCCAGAGTAAGCTTGTAGATGTGACTGTGGTAAAATGGGGAGCAAGTGGCAGGAGTAACTATGACTCCCTTAAGGTTGCCAAATGACTCGTCAACAGGCGAATTCCAACGGCAAACTCGAGGAGCTCCCGGAAGGAGTACTGTGAAAGTCTTAAGATCAACAAATAATGGCGTATCGCTTCTGGTGAACTAGCCAGAGTAAGCTTGTAGATGCGACTGTGGTAAAACGAGGAGCAAGTGGCAGGAGTAACTATGACTCTCTTAAGGTAGCCAAATGCCTCGTCAACAGGCGAATTCCAACGGCAAACTCGAGGAGCTCCCAGCAGGAGTACTGTGAAAGTCTTAAGGTCACCAAATAATGGCGTATCGCTTCTGGTGAACTAGCCAGAGTAAGCTTGTAGATGTGACTGTGGTAAAATGGGGAGCAAGTGGCAGGAGTAACTATGACTCTCTTAAGGTAGCCAAATGCCTCGTCAACAGGCGAATTCCATCGGCAAACTCGAGGAGCTCCCGGAAGGAGTACTGTGAAAGTCTTAAGATCAACAAATAATGGCGTATCGCTTCTGGTGAACTAGCCAGAGTAAGCTTGTAGATGCGACTGTAATAAACGAGGAGCAAGTGGCAGGAGTAACTATGACTCTCTTAAGGTAGCCAAATGCCTCGTCAACAGGCGAATTCCAACGGCAAACTCGAGGAGCTCCCGGAAGGAGTACTGTGAAAGCCTTAAGGTCAACAAATAATGGCGTATCGCTCCTGGTGAACTGGCCAGAGTAAGCTTGTAGATGTGACTGTGTGAAACGGGGTGCAACTGGCAGGAGTAACTATGACTCTCTTAAGGTAGCCAAATGACTCGTCAAAAGGCGAATTACATCGGCAAACCCGAGGAGCTCCCGGAAGGAGTACTGTGAAAGTCTTAAGATCAACAAATAATGGCGTATCGCTTCTGGTGAACTAGCCAGAGTAAGCTTGTAGATGCGACTGTGGTAAAACGAGGAGCAAGTGGCAGGAGTAACTATGACTCTCTTAAGGTAGCCAAATGACTCGTCAACAGGCGAATTCCAACGGCAAACTCGAGGAGCTCCCGGAAGGAGTACTGTGAAAGTCTTAAGATCAACAAATAATGGCGTATCGCTTCTGGTGAACTAGCCAGAGTAAGCTTGTAGATGCGACTGTGGTAAAACGAGGAGCAAGTGGCAGGAGTAACTATGACTCTCTTAAGGTAGCCAAATGCCTCGTCAACAGGCGAATTCCAACGGCAAACTCGAGGAGCTCCCGGCAGGAGTACTGTGAAAGTCTTAAGATCAACAAATAATGGCGTATCGCTTCTGGTGAACTAGCCAGAGTAAGCTTGTAGATGCGACTGTAATAAACGAGGAGCAAGTGGCAGGAGTAACTATGACTCTCTTAAGGTAGCCAAATGCCTCGTCAACAGGCGAATTCCAACGGCAAACTCGAGGAGCTCCCGGAAGGAGTACTGTGAAAGCCTTAAGGTCAACAAATAATGGCGTATCGCTCCTGGTGAACTGGCCAGAGTAAGCTTGTAGATGTGACTGTGTGAAACGGGGTGCAACTGGCAGGAGTAACTATGACTCTCTTAAGGTAGCCAAATGACTCGTCAAAAGGCGAATTACATCGGCAAACCCGAGGAGCTCCCGGAAGGAGTACTGTGAAAGTCTTAAGATCAACAAATAATGGCGTATCGCTTCTGGTGAACTAGCCAGAGTAAGCTTGTAGATGTGACTGTGGTAAAATGGGGAGCAAGTGGCAGGAGTAACTATGACTATCTTAAGGTAGCCAAATGCCTCGTCAACAGGCGAATTCCAACGGCAAACTCGAGGAGCTCCCGGCAGGAGTACTGTGAAAGTCTTAAGGACAACAAATAATGGCGTATCGCTTCTGGTGAACTGGCCAGAGTAAGCTTGTAGATGCGACTGTGGTAAAACGAGGAGCAAGTGGCGGGAGTAACTATGACTCTCTTAAGGTAGCCAAATGCCTCGTCAACAGGCGAATTCCATCGGCAAACTCGAGGAGCTCCCGGAAGGAGTACTGGGAAAGCCTTAAGGTCAACAAATAATGGCGTATCGCTTCTGGTGAACTAGCCAGAGTAAGCTTGTAGATGTGACTGTGGTAAAATGGGGAGCAAGTGGCAGGAGTAACTATGACTCTCTTAGGGTTGCCAAATGACTCGTCAAAAGGCGAATTACATCGGCAAACCCGAGGAGCTCCCGGAAGGAGTACTGTGAAAGTCTTAAGGTCAACAAATAATGGCGTATCGCTCTGGTGAACTGGCCAGAGTAAGCTTGTAGATGCGACTGTGGTAAAACGAGGAGCAAGTGGCAGGAGTAACTATGACTCTCTTAAGGTAGCCAAATGCCTCGTCAACAGGCGAATTCCAACGGCAAACTCGAGGAGCTCCCAGCAGGAGTACTGTGAAAGTCTTAAGGTCAACAAATAATGGCGTATCGCTTCTGGTGAACTAGCCAGAGTAAGCTTGTAGATGTGACTGTGGTAAAATGGGGAGCAAGTGGCAGGAGTAACTATGACTCCCTTAAGGTTGCCAAATGACTCGTCAACAGGCGAATTCCAACGGCAAACTCGAGGAGCTCCCGGAAGGAGTACTGTGAAAGTCTTAAGATCAACAAATAATGGCGTATCGCTTCTGGTGAACTAGCCAGAGTAAGCTTGTAGATGCGACTGTGGTAAAACGAGGAGCAAGTGGCAGGAGTAACTATGACTCTCTTAAGGTAGCCAAATGCCTCGTCAACAGGCGAATTCCAACGGCAAACTCGAGGAGCTCCCAGCAGGAGTACTGTGAAAGTCTTAAGGTCACCAAATAATGGCGTATCGCTTCTGGTGAACTAGCCAGAGTAAGCTTGTAGATGTGACTGTGGTAAAATGGGGAGCAAGTGGCAGGAGTAACTATGACTCTCTTAAGGTAGCCAAATGCCTCGTCAACAGGCGAATTCCAACGGCAAACTCGAGGAGCTCCCGGCAGGAGTACTGTGAAAGTCTTAAGGACAACAAATAATGGCGTATCGCTTCTGGTGAACTGGCCAGAGTAAGCTTGTAGATGCGACTGTGGTAAAACGAGGAGCAAGTGGCAGGAGTAACTATGACTCTCTTAAGGTAGCCAAATGCCTCGTCAACAGGCGAATTCCATCGGCAAACTCGAGGAGCTCCCGGAAGGAGTACTGGGAAAGCCTTAAGGTCAACAAATAATGGCGTATCGCTTCTGGTGAACTAGCCAGAGTAAGCTTGTAGATGTGACTGTGGTAAAATGGGGAGCAAGTGGCAGGAGTAACTATGACTCTCTTAGGGTTGCCAAATGACTCGTCAAAAGGCGAATTACATCGGCAAACCCGAGGAGCTCCCGGAAGGAGTACTGTGAAAGTCTTAAGGTCAACAAATAATGGCGTATCGCTCTGGTGAACTGGCCAGAGTAAGCTTGTAGATGCGACTGTGGTAAAACGAGGAACAAGTGGCAGGAGTAACTATGACTCTCTTAAGGTAGCCAAATGCCTCGTCAACAGGCGAATTCGAACGGCAAACTCGAGGAGCTCCGGGCAGGAGTACTGTGAAAGTCTTAAGGTCAACAAATAATGGCGTATCGCTTCTGGTGAACTGGCCAGAGTAAGCTTGTAGATGCGACTGTGGTAAAACGAGGAGCAAGTGGCAGGAGTAACTATGACTCTCTTAAGGTAGCCAAATGCCTCGTGAACAGGCGAATTCCAACGGCAAACTCGAGGAGCTCCCGGAAGGAGTACTGTGAAAGCCTTAAGGTCAACAAATAATGGCGTATCGCTCCTGGTGAACTGGCCAGAGTAAGCTTGTAGATGTGACTGTGTGAAACGGGGTGCAACTGGCAGGAGTAACTATGACTCTCTTAAGGTAGCCAAATGACTCGTCAAAAGGCGAATTACATCGGCAAACCCGAGGAGCTCCCGGAAGGAGTACTGTGAAAGTCTTAAGATCAACAAATAATGGCGTATCGCTTCTGGTGAACTAGCCAGAGTAAGCTTGTAGATGCGACTGTGGTAAAACGAGGAGCAAGTGGCAGGAGTAACTATGACTCTCTTAAGGTAGCCAAATGCCTCGTCAACAGGCGAATTCCAACGGCAAACTCGAGGAGCTCCCGGAAGGAGTACTGTGAAAGTCTTAAGATCAACAAATAATGGCGTATCGCTTCTGGTGAACTAGCCAGAGTAAGCTTGTAGATGCGACTGTGGTAAAACGAGGAGCAAGTGGCAGGAGTAACTATGACTCTCTTAAGGTAGCCAAATGCCTCGTCAACAGGCGAATTCCAACGGCAAACTCGAGGAGCTCCCGGCAGGAGTACTGTGAAAGTCTTAAGATCAACAAATAATGGCGTATAGCTTCTGGTGAACTAGCCAGAGTAAGCTTGTAGATGCGACTGTGGTAAAACGAGGAGCAAGTGGCAGGAGTAACTATGACTCTCTTAAGGTAGCCAAATGCCTCGTCAACAGGCGAATTCCAACGGCAAACTCGAGGAGCTCCCGGAAGGAGTACTGTGAAAGCCTTAAGGTCAACAAATAATGGCTTATCGCTCCTGGTGAACTGGCCAGAGTAAGCTTGTAGATGTGACTGTGTGAAACGGGGTGCAACTGGCAGGAGTAACTATGACTCTCTTAAGGTAGCCAAATGACTCGTCAAAAGGCGAATTACATCGGCAAACCCGAGGAGCTCCCGGAAGGAGTACTGTGAAAGTCTTAAGATCAACAAATAATGGCGTATCGCTTCTGGTGAACTAGCCAGAGTAAGCTTGTAGATGCGACTGTGGTAAAACGAGGAGCAAGTGGCAGGAGTAACTATGACTCTCTTAAGGTAGCCAAATGCCTCGTCAACAGGCGAATTCCAACGGCAAACTCGAGGAGCTCCCGGAAGGAGTACTGTGAAAGTCTTAAGATCAACAAATAATGGCGTATCGCTTCTGGTGAACTAGCCAGAGTAAGCTTGTAGATGCGACTGTGGTAAAACGAGGAGCAAGTGGCAGGAGTAACTATGACTCTCTTAAGGTAGCCAAATGCCTCGTCAACAGGCGAATTCCAACGGCAAACTCGAGGAGCTCCCGGCAGGAGTACTGTGAAAGTCTTAAGATCAACAAATAATGGCGTATCGCTTCTGGTGAACTAGCCAGAGTAAGCTTGTAGATGCGACTGTGGTAAAACGAGGAGCAAGTGGCAGGAGTAACTATGACTCTCTTAAGGTAGCCAAATGCCTCGTCAACAGGCGAATTCCAACGGCAAACTCGAGGAGCTCCCGGAAGGAGTACTGTGAAAGCCTTAAGGTCAACAAATAATGGCGTATCGCTCCTGGTGAACTGGCCAGAGTAAGCTTGTAGATGTGACTGTGTGAAACGGGGTGCAACTGGCAGGAGTAACTATGACTCTCTTAAGGTAGCCAAATGACTCGTCAAAAGGCGAATTACATCGGCAAACCCGAGGAGCTCCCGGAAGGAGTACTGTGAAAGTCTTAAGATCAACAAATAATGGCGTATCGCTTCTGGTGAACTAGCCAGAGTAAGCTTGTAGATGCGACTGTGGTAAAACGAGGAGCAAGTGGCAGGAGTAACTATGACTCTCTTAAGGTAGCCAAATGCCTCGTCAACAGGCGAATTCCAACGGCAAACTCGAGGAGCTCCCAGCAGGAGTACTGTGAAAGTCTTAAGGTCAACAAATAATGGCGTATCGCTTCTGGTGAACTAGCCAGAGTAAGCTTGTAGATGTGACTGTGGTAAAATGGGGAGCAAGTGGCAGGAGTAACTATGACTCCCTTAAGGTTGCCAAATGACTCGTCAACAGGCGAATTCCAACGGCAAACTCGAGGAGCTCCCGGAAGGAGTACTGTGAAAGTCTTAAGATCAACAAATAATGGCGTATCGCTTCTGGTGAACTAGCCAGAGTAAGCTTGTAGATGCGACTGTGGTAAAACGAGGAGCAAGTGGCAGGAGTAACTATGACTCTCTTAAGGTAGCCAAATGCCTCGTCAACAGGCGAATTCCAACGGCAAACTCGAGGAGCTCCCAGCAGGAGTACTGTGAAAGTCTTAAGGTCAACAAATAATGGCGTATCGCTTCTGGTGAACTAGCCAGAGTAAGCTTGTAGATGTGACTGTGGTAAAATGGGGAGCAAGTGGCAGGAGTAACTATGACTCCCTTAAGGTTGCCAAATGACTCGTCAACAGGCGAATTCCAACGGCAAACTCGAGGAGCTCCCGGCAGGAGTACTGTGAAAGTCTTAAGATCAACAAATAATGGCGTATCGCTTCTGGTGAACTAGCCAGAGTAAGCTTGTAGATGCGACTGTGGTAAAACGAGGAGCAAGTGGCAGGAGTAACTATGACTCTCTTAAGGTAGCCAAATGCCTCGTCAACAGGCGAATTCCAACGGCAAACTCGAGGAGCTCCCGGAAGGAGTACTGTGAAAGCCTTAAGGTCAACAAATAATGGCGTATCGCTCCTGGTGAACTGGCCAGAGTAAGCTTGTAGATGTGACTGTGTGAAACGGGGTGCAACTGGCAGGAGTAACTATGACTCTCTTAAGGTAGCCAAATGACTCGTCAAAAGGCGAATTACATCGGCAAACCCGAGGAGCTCCCGGAAGGAGTACTGTGAAAGTCTTAAGATCAACAAATAATGGCGTATCGCTTCTGGTGAACTAGCCAGAGTAAGCTTGTAGATGCGACTGTGGTAAAACGAGGAGCAAGTGGCAGGAGTAACTATGACTCTCTTAAGGTAGCCAAATGCCTCGTCAACAGGCGAATTCCAACGGCAAACTCGAGGAGCTCCCAGCAGGAGTACTGTGAAAGTCTTAAGGTCAACAAATAATGGCGTATCGCTTCTGGTGAACTAGCCAGAGTAAGCTTGTAGATGTGACTGTGGTAAAATGGGGAGCAAGTGGCAGGAGTAACTATGACTCCCTTAAGGTTGCCAAATGACTCGTCAACAGGCGAATTCCAACGGCAAACTCGAGGAGCTCCCGGAAGGAGTACTGTGAAAGTCTTAAGATCAACAAATAATGGCGTATCGCTTCTGGTGAACTAGCCAGAGTAAGCTTGTAGATGCGACTGTGGTAAAACGAGGAGCAAGTGGCAGGAGTAACTATGACTCTCTTAAGGTAGCCAAATGCCTCGTCAACAGGCGAATTCCAACGGCAAACTCGAGGAGCTCCCAGCAGGAGTACTGTGAAAGTCTTAAGGTCAACAAATAATGGCGTATCGCTTCTGGTGAACTAGCCAGAGTAAGCTTGTAGATGTGACTGTGGTAAAATGGGGAGCAAGTGGCAGGAGTAACTATGACTCTCTTAAGGTAGCCAAATGCCTCGTCAACAGGCGAATTCCAACGGCAAACTCGAGGAGCTCCCGGCAGGAGTACTGTGAAAGTCTTAAGGACAACAAATAATGGCGTATCGCTTCTGGTGAACTGGCCAGAGTAAGCTTGTAGATGCGACTGTGGTAAAACGAGGAGCAAGTGGCAGGAGTAACTATGACTCTCTTAAGGTAGCCAAATGCCTCGTCAACAGGCGAATTCCATCGGCAAACTCGAGGAGCTCCCGGAAGGAGTACTGGGAAAGCCTTAAGGTCAACAAATAATGGCGTATCGCTTCTGGTGAACTAGCCAGAGTAAGCTTGTAGATGTGACTGTGGTAAAATGGGGAGCAAGTGGCAGGAGTTACTATGACTCTCTTAGGGTTGCCAAATGACTCGTCAAAAGGCGAATTACATCGGCAAACCCGAGGAGCTCCCGGAAGGAGTACTGTGAAAGTCTTAAGGTCAACAAATAATGGCGTATCGCTCTGGTGAACTGGCCAGAGTAAGCTTGTAGATGCGACTGTGGTAAAACGAGGAACAAGTGGCAGGAGTAACTATGACTCTCTTAAGGTAGCCAAATGCCTCGTCAACAGGCGAATTCGAACGGCAAACTCGAGAAGCTCCCGGCAGGAGTACTGTGAAAGTCTTAAGGTCAACAAATAATGGCGTATCGCTTCTGGTGAACTGGCCAGAGTAAGCTTGTAGATGCGACTGTGGTAAAACGAGGAGCAAGTGGCAGGAGTAACTATGACTCTCTTAAGGTAGCCAAATGCCTCGTCAACAGGCGAATTCCAACGGCAAACTCGAGGAGCTCCCGGAAGGAGTACTGTGAAAGCCTTAAGGTCAACAAATAATGGCGTATCGCTCCTGGTGAACTGGCCAGAGTAAGCTTGTAGATGTGACTGTGTGAAACGGGGTGCAACTGGCAGGAGTAACTATGACTCTCTTAAGGTAGCCAAATGACTCGTCAAAAGGCGAATTACATCGGCAAACCCGAGGAGCTCCCGGAAGGAGTACTGTGAAAGTCTTAAGATCAACAAATAATGGCGTATCGCTTCTGGTGAACTAGCCAGAGTAAGCTTGTAGATGCGACTGTGGTAAAACGAGGAGCAAGTGGCAGGAGTAACTATGACTCTCTTAAGGTAGCCAAATGCCTCGTCAACAGGCGAATTCAAACGGCAAACTCGAGGAGCTCCCGGAAGGAGTACTGTGAAAGTCTTAAGATCAACAAATAATGGCGTATCGCTTCTGGTGAACTAGCCAGAGTAAGCTTGTAGATGCGACTGTGGTAAAACGAGGAGCAAGTGGCAGGAGTAACTATGACTCTCTTAAGGTAGCCAAATGCCTCGTCAACAGGCGAATTCCAACGGCAAACTCGAGGAGCTCCCGGCAGGAGTACTGTGAAAGTCTTAAGATCAACAAATAATGGCGTATCGCTTCTGGTGAACTAGCCAGAGTAAGCTTGTAGATGCGACTGTGGTAAAACGAGGAGCAAGTGGCAGGAGTAACTATGACTCTCTTAAGGTAGCCAAATGCCTCGTCAACAGGCGAATTCCAACGGCAAACTCGAGGAGCTCCCGGAAGGAGTACTGTGAAAGCCTTAAGGTCAACAAATAATGGCGTATCGCTCCTGGTGAAATGGCCAGAGTAAGCTTGTAGATGTGACTGTGTGAAACGGGGTGCAACTGGCAGGAGTAACTATGACTCTCTTAAGGTAGCCAAATGACTCGTCAAAAGGCGAATTACATCGGCAAACCCGAGGAGCTCCCGGAAGGAGTACTGTGAAAGTCTTAAGATCAACAAATAATGGCGTATCGCTTCTAGTGAACTAGCCAGAGTAAGCTTGTAGATGTGACTGTGGTAAAATGGGGAGCAAGTGGCAGGAGTAACTATGACTATCTTAAGGTAGCCAAATGCCTCGTCAACAGGCGAATTCCAACGGCAAACTCGAGGAGCTCCCGGCAGGAGTACTGTGAAAGTCTTAAGGACAACAAATAATGGCGTATCGCTTCTGGTGAACTGGCCAGAGTAAGCTTGTAGATGCGACTGTGGTAAAACGAGGAGCAAGTGGCAGGAGTAACTATGACTCTCTTAAGGTAGCCAAATGCCTCGTCAACATTCGAATTCCATCGGCAAACTCGAGTAGCTCCGGGAAGGAGTACTGGGAAAGCCTTAAGGTCAACAAATAATGGCGTATCGCTTCTGGTGAACTACCCAGAGTAAGCTTGTAGATGTGACTGTGGTAAAATGGGGAGCAAGTGGCAGGAGTAACTATGACTCTCTTAGGGTTGCCAAATGACTCGTCAAAAGGCGAATTACATCGGCAAACCCGAGGAGCTCCCGGAAGGAGTACTGTGAAAGTCTTAAGGTCAACAAATAATGGCGTATCGCTCTGGTGAACTGGCCAGAGTAAGCTTGTAGATGCGACTGTGGTAAAACGAGGAGCAAGTGGCAGGAGTAACTATGACTCTCTTAAGGTAGCCAAATGCCTCGTCAACAGGCGAATTCCAACGGCAAACTCGAGGAGCTCCGAGCAGGAGTACTGTGAAAGTCTTAAGGTCAACAAATAATGGCGTATCGCTTCTGGTGAACTAGCCAGAGTAAGCTTGTAGATGTGACTGTGGTAAAATGGGGAGCAAGTGGCAGGAGTAACTATGACTCCCTTAAGGTTGCCAAATGACTCGTCAACAGGCGAATTCCAACGGCAAACTCGAGGAGCTCCCGGAAGGAGTACTGTGAAAGTCTTAAGATCAACAAATAATGGCGTATCGCTTCTGGTGAACTAGCCAGAGTAAGCTTGTAGATGCGACTGTGGTAAAACGAGGAGCAAGTGGCAGGAGTAACTATGACTCTCTTAAGGTAGCCAAATGACTCGTCAACAGGCGAATTCCAACGGCAAACTCGAGGAGCTCCCAGCAGGAGTACTGTGAAAGTCTTAAGGTCAACAAATAATGGCGTATCGCTTCTGGTGAACTAGCCAGAGTAAGCTTGTAGATGTGACTGTGGTAAAATGGGGAGCAAGTGGCAGGAGTAACTATGACTCTCTTAAGGTAGCCAAATGCCTCGTCAACAGGCGAATTCCAACGGCAAACTCGAGGAGCTCCCGGCAGGAGTACTGTGAAAGTCTTAAGGACAACAAATAATGGCGTATCGCTTCTGGTGAACTGGCCAGAGTAAGCTTGTAGATGCGACTGTGGTAAAACGAGGAGCAAGTGGCAGGAGTAACTATGACTCTCTTAAGGTAGCCAAATGCCTCGTCAACAGGCGAATTCCATCGGCAAACTCGAGGAGCTCCCGGAAGGAGTACTGGGAAAGCCTTAAGGTCAACAAATAATGGCGTATCGCTTCTGGTGAACTAGCCAGAGTAAGCTTGTAGATGTGACTGTGGTAAAATGGGGAGCAAGTGGCAGGAGTAACTATGACTCTCTTAGGGTTGCCAAATGACTCGTCAAAAGGCGAATTACATCGGCAAACCCGAGGAGCTCCCGGAAGGAGTACTGTGAAAGTCTTAAGGTCAACAAATAATGGCGTATCGCTCTGGTGAACTGGCCAGAGTAAGCTTGTAGATGCGACTGTGGTAAAACGAGGAACAAGTGGCAGGAGTAACTATGACTCTCTTAAGGTAGCCAAATGCCTCGTCAACAGGCGAATTCGAACGGCAAACTCGAGGAGCTCCCGGCAGGAGTACTGTGAAAGTCTTAAGGTCAACAAATAATGGCGTATCGCTTCTGGTGAACTGGCCAGAGTAAGCTTGTAGATGCGACTGTGGTAAAACGAGGAGCAAGTGGCAGGAGTAACTATGACTCTCTTAAGGTAGCCAAATGCCTCGTCAACAGGCGAATTCCAACGGCAAACTCGAGGAGCTCCCGGAAGGAGTACTGTGAAAGCCTTAAGGTCAACAAATAATGGCGTATCGCTCCTGGTGAACTGGCCAGAGTAAGCTTGTAGATGTGACTGTGTGAAACGGGGTGCAACTGGCAGGAGTAACTATGACTCTCTTAAGGTAGCCAAATGACTCGTCAAAAGGCGAATTACATCGGCAAACCCGAGGAGCTCCCGGAAGGAGTACTGTGAAAGTCTTAAGATCAACAAATAATGGCGTATCGCTTCTGGTGAACTAGCCAGAGTAAGCTTGTAGATGCGACTGTGGTAAAACGAGGAGCAAGTGGCAGGAGTAACTATGACTCTCTTAAGGTAGCCAAATGCCTCGTCAACAGGCGAATTCCAACGGCAAACTCGAGGAGCTCCCGGAAGGAGTACTGTGAAAGTCTTAAGATCAACAAATAATGGCGTATCGCTTCTGGTGAACTAGCCAGAGTAAGCTTGTAGATGCGACTGTGGTAAAACGAGGAGCAAGTGGCAGGAGTAACTATGACTCTCTTAAGGTAGCCAAATGCCTCGTCAACAGGCGAATTCCAACGGCAAACTCGAGGAGCTCCCGGCAGGAGTACTGTGAAAGTCTTAAGATCAACAAATAATGGCGTATCGCTTCTGGTGAACTAGCCAGAGTAAGCTTGTAGATGCGACTGTGGTAAAACGAGGAGCAAGTGGCAGGAGTAACTATGACTCTCTTAAGGTAGCCAAATGCCTCGTCAACAGGCGAATTCCAACGGCAAACTCGAGGAGCTCCCGGAAGGAGTACTGTGAAAGCCTTAAGGTCAACAAATAATGGCGTATCGCTCCTGGTGAACTGGCCAGAGTAAGCTTGTAGATGTGACTGTGTGAAACGGGGTGCAACTGGCAGGAGTAACTATGACTCTCTTAAGGTAGCCAAATGACTCGTCAAAAGGCGAATTACATCGGCAAACCCGAGGAGCTCCCGGAAGGAGTACTGTGAAAGTCTTAAGATCAACAAATAATGGCGTATCGCCTCTGGTGAACTAGCCAGAGTAAGCTTGTAGATGCGACTGTGGTAAAACGAGGAGCAAGTGGCAGGAGTAACTATGACTCTCTTAAGGTAGCCAAATGCCTCGTCAACAGGCGAATTCCAACGGCAAACTCGAGGAGCTCCCGGCAGGAGTACTGTGAAAGTCTTAAGATCAACAAATAATGGCGTATCGCTTCTGGTGAACTAGCCAGAGTAAGCTTGTAGATGCGACTGTGGTAAAACGAGGAGCAAGTGGCAGGAGTAACTATGACTCTCTTAAGGTAGCCAAATGCCTCGTCAACAGGCGAATTCCAACGGCAAACTCGAGGAGCTCCCGGAAGGAGTACTGGGAAAGCCTTAAGGTCAACAAATAATGGCGTATCGCTTCTGGTGAACTAGCCAGAGTAAGCTTGTAGATGCGACTGTGGTAAAACGAGGAGCAAGTGGCAGGAGTAACTATGACTCTCTTAAGGTAGCCAAATGCCTCGTCAACAGGCGAATTCCATCGGCAAACTCGAGGAGCTCCCGGAAGGAGTACTGGGAAAGCCTTAAGGTCAACAAATAATGGCGTATCGCTTCTGGTGAACTGGCCAGAGTAAGCTTGTAGATGCGACTGTGGTAAAACGAGGAGCAAGTGGCAGGAGTAACTATGACTCTCTTAAGGTAGCCAAATGCCTCGTCAACAGGCGAATTCCAACGGCAAACTCGAGGAGCTCCCGGAAGGAGTACTGTGAAAGCCTTAAGGTCAACAAATAATGGCGTATCGCTCCTGGTGAACTGGCCAGAGTAAGCTTGTAGATGTGACTGTGTGAAACGGGGTGCAACTGGCAGGAGTAACTATGACTCTCTTAAGGTAGCCAAATGACTCGTCAAAAGGCGAATTACATCGGCAAACCCGAGGAGCTCCCGGAAGGAGTACTGTGAAAGTCTTAAGATCAACAAATAATGGCGTATCGCTTCTGGTGAACTAGCCAGAGTAAGCTTGTAGATGCGACTGTGGTAAAACGAGGAGCAAGTGGCAGGAGTAACTATGACTCTCTTAAGGTAGCCAAATGCCTCGTCAACAGGCGAATTCCAACGGCAAACTCGAGGAGCTCCCGGAAGGAGTACTGTGAAAGTCTTAAGATCAACAAATAATGGCGTATCGCTTCTGGTGAACTAGCCAGAGTAAGCTTGTAGATGCGACTGTGGTAAAACGAGGAGCAAGTGGCAGGAGTAACTATGACTCTCTTAAGGTAGCCAAATGCCTCGTCAACAGGCGAATTCCAACGGCAAACTCGAGGAGCTCCCGGCAGGAGTACTGTGAAAGTCTTAAGATCAACAAATAATGGCGTATCGCTTCTGGTGAACTAGCCAGAGTAAGCTTGTAGATGCGACTGTGGTAAAACGAGGAGCAAGTGGCAGGAGTAACTATGACTCTCTTAAGGTAGCCAAATGCCTCGTCAACAGGCGAATTCCAACGGCAAACTCGAGGAGCTCCCGGAAGGAGTACTGTGAAAGCCTTAAGGTCAACAAATAATGGCGTATCGCTCCTGGTGAACTGGCCAGAGTAAGCTTGTAGATGTGACTGTGTGAAACGGGGTGCAACTGGCAGGAGTAACTATGACTCTCTTAAGGTAGCCAAATGACTCGTCAAAAGGCGAATTACATCGGCAAACCCGAGGAGCTCCCGGAAGGAGTACTGTGAAAGTCTTAAGATCAACAAATAATGGCGTATCGCCTCTGGTGAACTAGCCAGAGTAAGCTTGTAGATGCGACTGTGGTAAAACGAGGAGCAAGTGGCAGGAGTAACTATGACTCTCTTAAGGTAGCCAAATGCCTCGTCAACAGGCGAATTCCAACGGCAAACTCGAGGAGCTCCCGGAAGGAGTACTGTGAAAGTCTTAAGATCAACAAATAATGGCGTATCGCTTCTGGTGAACTAGCCAGAGTAAGCTTGTAGATGCGACTGTGGTAAAACGAGGAGCAAGTGGCAGGAGTAACTATGACTCTCTTAAGGTAGCCAAATGCCTCGTCAACAGGCGAATTCCAACGGCAAACTCGAGGAGCTCCCGGAAGGAGTACTGGGAAAGCCTTAAGGTCAACAAATAATGGCGTATCGCTTCTGGTGAACTAGCCAGAGTAAGCTTGTAGATGCGACTGTGGTAAAACGAGGAGCAAGTGGCAGGAGTAACTATGACTCTCTTAAGGTAGCCAAATGCCTCGTCAACAGGCGAATTCCATCGGCAAACTCGAGGAGCTCCCGGAAGGAGTACTGGGAAAGCCTTAAGGTCAACAAATAATGGCGTATCGCTTCTGGTGAACTAGCCAGAGTAAGCTTGTAGATGTGACTGTGGTAAAATGGGGAGCAAGTGGCAGGAGTAACTATGACTCTCTTAGGGTTGCCAAATGACTCGTCAAAAGGCGAATTACATCGGCAAACCCGAGGAGCTCCCGGAAGGAGTACTGTGAAAGTCTTAAGGTCAACAAATAATGGCGTATCGCTCTGGTGAACTGGCCAGAGTAAGCTTGTAGATGCGACTGTGGTAAAACGAGGAACAAGTGGCAGGAGTAACTATGACTCTCTTAAGGTAGCCAAATGCCTCGTCAACAGGCGAATTCGAACGGCAAACTCGAGGAGCTCCCGGCAGGAGTACTGTGAAAGTCTTAAGGTCAACAAATAATGGCGTATCGCTTCTGATGAACTGGCCAGAGTAAGCTTGTAGATGCGACTGTGGTAAAACGAGGAGCAAGTGGCAGGAGTAACTATGACTCTCTTAAGGTAGCCAAATGCCTCGTCAACAGGCGAATTCCAACGGCAAACTCGAGGAGCTCCCGGAAGGAGTACTGTGAAAGCCTTAAGGTCAACAAATAATGGCGTATCGCTCCTGGTGAACTGGCCAGAGTAAGCTTGTAGATGTGACTGTGTGAAACGGGGTGCAACTGGCAGGAGTAACTATGACTCTCTTAAGGTAGCCAAATGACTCGTCAAAAGGCGAATTACATCGGCAAACCCGAGGAGCTCCCGGAAGGAGTACTGTGAAAGTCTTAAGATCACCAAATAATGGCGTGTCGCTTCTGGTGAACTAGCCAGAGTAAGCATGTAGATGCGACTGTGGTAAAACGAGGAGCAAGTGGCAGGAGTAACTATGACTCTCTTAAGGTAGCCAAATGCCTCGTCAACAGGCGAATTCCAACGGCAAACTCGAGGAGCTCCCGGAAGGAGTACTGTGAAAGTCTTAAGATCAACAAATAATGGCGTATCGCTTCTGGTGAACTAGCCAGAGTAAGCTTGTAGATGCGACTGTGGTAAAACGAGGAGCAAGTGGCAGGAGTAACTATGACTCTCTTAAGGTAGCCAAATGCCTCGTCAACAGGCGAATTCCAACGGCAAACTCGAGGAGCTCCCGGCAGGAGTACTGTGAAAGTCTTAAGGTCAACAAATAATGGCGTATCGCTTCTGGTGACCTGGCCAGAGTAAGCTTGTAGATGCGACTGTGGTAAAACGAGGAGCAAGTGGCAGGAGTAACTATGACTCTCTTAAGGTAGCCAAATGCCTCGTCAACAGGCGAATTCCAACGGCAAACTCGAGGAGCTCCCGGCAGGAGTACTGTGAAAGTCTTAAGGACAACAAATAATGGCGTATCGCTTCTGGTGAACTAGCCAGAGTAAGCTTGTAGATGCGACTGTGGTAAAACGAGGAGCAAGTGGCAGGAGTAACTATGACTCTCTTAAGGTAGCCAAATGCCTCGTCAACAGGCGAATTCCAACGGCAAACTCGAGGAGCTCCCAGCAGGAGTACTGTGAAAGTCTTAAGGTCAACAAATAATGGCGTATCGCTTCTGGTGAACTAGCCAGAGTAAGCTTGTAGATGTGACTGTGGTAAAATGGGGAGCAAGTGGCAGGAGTAACTATGACTCATTTAAGGTTGCCAAATGACTCGTCAACAGGCGAATTCCAACGGCAAACTCGAGGAGCTCCCGGAAGGAGTACTGTGAAAGTCTTAAGATCAACAAATAATGGCGTATCGCTTCTGGTGAACTGGCCAGAGTAAGCTTGTAGATGCGACTGTGGTAAAACGAGGAGCAAGTGGCAGGAGTAACTATGACTCTCTTAAGGTAGCCAAATGCCTCGTCAACAGGCGAATTCCATCGGCAAACTCGAGGAGCTCCCGGAAGGAGTACTGGGAAAGCCTTAAGGTCAACAAATAATGGCGTATCGCTTCTGGTGAACTAGCCAGAGTAAGCTTGTAGATGTGACTGTGGTAAAATGGGGAGCAAGTGGCAGGAGTAACTATGACTCTCTTAGGGTTGCCAAATGACTCGTCAAAAGGCGAATTACATCGGCAAACCCGAGGAGCTCCCGGAAGGAGTACTGTGAAAGTCTTAAGGTCAACAAATAATGGCGTATCGCTCTGGTGAACTGGCCAGAGTAAGCTTGTAGATGCGACTGTGGTAAAACGAGGAGCAAGTGGCAGGAGTAACTATGACTCTCTTAAGGTAGCCAAATGCCTCGTCAACAGGCGAATTCCAACGGCAAACTCGAGGAGCTCCCAGCAGGAGTACTGTGAAAGTCTTAAGGTCAACAAATAATGGCGTATCGCTTCTGGTGAACTAGCCAGAGTAAGCTTGTAGATGTGACTGTGGTAAAATGGGGAGCAAGTGGCAGGAGTAACTATGACTCCCTTAAGGTTGCCAAATGACTCGTCAACAGGCGAATTCCAACGGCAAACTCGAGGAGCTCCCGGAAGGAGTACTGTGAAAGTCTTAAGATCAACAAATAATGGCGTATCGCTTCTGGTGAACTAGCCAGAGTAAGCTTGTAGATGCGACTGTGGTAAAACGAGGAGCAAGTGGCAGGAGTAACTATGACTCTCTTAAGGTAGCCAAATGCCTCGTCAACAGGCGAATTCCAACGGCAAACTCGAGGAGCTCCCAGCAGGAGTACTGTGAAAGTCTTAAGGTCAACAAATAATGGCGTATCGCTTCTGGTGAACTAGCCAGAGTAAGCTTGTAGATGCGACTGTGGTAAAACGAGGAGCAAGTGGCAGGAGTAACTATGACTCTCTTAAGGTAGCCAAATGCCTCGTCAACAGGCGAATTCCATCGGCAAACTCGAGGAGCTCCCGGAAGGAGTACTGGGAAAGCCTTAAGGTCAACAAATAATGGCGTATCGCTTCTGGTGAACTAGCCAGAGTAAGCTTGTAGATGTGACTGTGGTAAAATGGGGAGCAAGTGGCAGGAGTTACTATGACTCTCTTAGGGTTGCCAAATGACTCGTCAAAAGGCGAATTACATCGGCAAACCCGAGGAGCTCCCGGAAGGAGTACTGTGAAAGTCTTAAGGTCAACAAATAATGGCGTATCGCTCTGGTGAACTGGCCAGAGTAAGCTTGTAGATGCGACTGTGGTAAAACGAGGAACAAGTGGCAGGAGTAACTATGACTCTCTTAAGGTAGCCAAATGCCTCGTCAACAGGCGAATTCGAACGGCAAACTCGAGAAGCTCCCGGCAGGAGTACTGTGAAAGTCTTAAGGTCAACAAATAATGGCGTATCGCTTCTGGTGAACTGGCCAGAGTAAGCTTGTAGATGCGACTGTGGTAAAACGAGGAGCAAGTGGCAGGAGTAACTATGACTCTCTTAAGGTAGCCAAATGCCTCGTCAACAGGCGAATTCCAACGGCAAACTCGAGGAGCTCCCGGAAGGAGTACTGTGAAAGCCTTAAGGTCAACAAATAATGGCGTATCGCTCCTGGTGAATTGGCCAGAGTAAGCTTGTAGATGTGACTGTGTGAAACGGGGTGCAACTGGCAGGAGTAACTATGACTCTCTTAAGGTAGCCAAATGACTCGTCAAAAGGCGAATTACATCGGCAAACCCGAGGAGCTCCCGGAAGGAGTACTGTGAAAGTCTTAAGATCAACAAATAATGGCGTATCGCTTCTGGTGAACTAGCCAGAGTAAGCTTGTAGATGCGACTGTGGTAAAACGAGGAGCAAGTGGCAGGAGTAACTATGACTCTCTTAAGGTAGCCAAATGCCTCGTCAACAGGCGAATTCCAACGGCAAACTCGAGGAGCTCCCGGAAGGAGTACTGTGAAAGTCTTAAGATCAACAAATAATGGCGTATCGCTTCTGGTGAACTAGCCAGAGTAAGCTTGTAGATGCGACTGTGGTAAAACGAGGAGCAAGTGGCAGGAGTAACTATGACTCTCTTAAGGTAGCCAAATGCCTCGTCAACAGGCGAATTCCAACGGCAAACTCGAGGAGCTCCCGGCAGGAGTACTGTGAAAGTCTTAAGATCAACAAATAATGGCGTATCGCTTCTGGTGAACTAGCCAGAGTAAGCTTGTAGATGCGACTGTGGTAAAACGAGGAGCAAGTGGCAGGAGTAACTATGACTCTCTTAAGGTAGCCAAATGCCTCGTCAACAGGCGAATTCCAACGGCAAACTCGAGGAGCTCCCGGAAGGAGTACTGTGAAAGCCTTAAGGTCAACAAATAATGGCGTATCGCTCCTGGTGAACTGGCCAGAGTAAGCTTGTAGATGTGACTGTGTGAAACGGGGTGCAACTGGCAGGAGTAACTATGACTCTCTTAAGGTAGCCAAATGACTCGTCAAAAGGCGAATTACATCGGCAAACCCGAGGAGCTCCCGGAAGGAGTACTGTGAAAGTCTTAAGATCACCAAATAATGGCGTATCGCTTCTGGTGAACTAGCCAGAGTAAGCATGTAGATGCGACTGTGGTAAAACGAGGAGCAAGTGGCAGGAGTAACTATGACTCTCTTAAGGTAGCCAAATGCCTCGTCAACAGGCGAATTCCAACGGCAAACTCGAGGAGCTCCCGGAAGGAGTACTGTGAAAGTCTTAAGATTAACAAATAATGGCGTATCGCTTCTGGTGAACTAGCCAGAGTAAGCTTGTAGATGCGACTGTGGTAAAACGAGGAGCAAGTGGCAGGAGTAACTATGACTCTCTTAAGGTAGCCAAATGCCTCGTCAACAGGCGAATTCCAACGGCAAACTCGAGGAGCTCCCGGCAGGAGTACTGTGAAAGTCTTAAGGTCAACAAATAATGGCGTATCGCTTCTGGTGACCTGGCCAGAGTAAGCTTGTAGATGCGACTGTGGTAAAACGAGGAGCAAGTGGCAGGAGTAACTATGACTCTCTTAAGGTAGCCAAATGCCTCGTCAACAGGCGAATTCCAACGGCAAACTCGAGGAGCTCCCGGCAGGAGTACTGTGAAAGTCTTAAGGACAACAAATAATGGCGTATCGCTTCTGGTGAACTAGCCAGAGTAAGCTTGTAGATGCGACTGTGGTAAAACGAGGAGCAAGTGGCAGGAGTAACTATGACTCTCTTAAGGTAGCCAAATGCCTCGTCAACAGGCGAATTCCAACGGCAAACTCGAGGAGCTCCCAGCAGGAGTACTGTGAAAGTCTTAAGGTCAACAAATAATGGCGTATCGCTTCTGGTGAACTAGCCAGAGTAAGCTTGTAGATGTGACTGTGGTAAAATGGGGAGCAAGTGGCAGGAGTAACTATGACTCATTTAAGGTTGCCAAATGACTCGTCAACAGGCGAATTCCAACGGCAAACTCGAGGAGCTCCCGGAAGGAGTACTGTGAAAGTCTTAAGATCAACAAATAATGGCGTATCGCTTCTGGTGAACTGGCCAGAGTAAGCTTGTAGATGCGACTGTGGTAAAACGAGGAGCAAGTGGCAGGAGTAACTATGACTCTCTTAAGGTAGCCAAATGCCTCGTCAACAGGCGAATTCCATCGGCAAACTCGAGGAGCTCCCGGAAGGAGTACTGGGAAAGCCTTAAGGTCAACAAATAATGGCGTATCGCTTCTGGTGAACTAGCCAGAGTAAGCTTGTAGATGTGACTGTGGTAAAATGGGGAGCAAGTGGCAGGAGTAACTATGACTCTCTTAGGGTTGCCAAATGACTCGTCAAAAGGCGAATTACATCGGCAAACCCGAGGAGCTCCCGGAAGGAGTACTGTGAAAGTCTTAAGGTCAACAAATAATGGCGTATCGCTCTGGTGAACTGGCCAGAGTAAGCTTGTAGATGCGACTGTGGTAAAACGAGGAGCAAGTGGCAGGAGTAACTATGACTCTCTTAAGGTAGCCAAATGCCTCGTCAACAGGCGAATTCCAACGGCAAACTCGAGGAGCTCCCAGCAGGAGTTCTGTGAAAGTCTTAAGGTCAACAAATAATGGCGTATCGCTTCTGGTGAACTAGCCAGAGTAAGCTTGTAGATGTGACTGTGGTAAAATGGGGAGCAAGTGGCAGGAGTAACTATGACTCCCTTAAGGTTGCCAAATGACTCGTCAACAGGCGAATTCCAACGGCAAACTCGAGGAGCTCCCGGAAGGAGTACTGTGAAAGTCTTAAGATCAACAAATAATGGCGTATCGCTTCTGGTGAACTAGCCAGAGTAAGCTTGTAGATGCGACTGTGGTAAAACGAGGAGCAAGTGGCAGGAGTAACTATGACTCTCTTAAGGTAGCCAAATGCCTCGTCAACAGGCGAATTCCAACGGCAAACTCGAGGAGCTCCCAGCAGGAGTACTGTGAAAGTCTTAAGGTCAACAAATAATGGCGTATCGCTTCTGGTGAACTAGCCAGAGTAAGCTTGTAGATGCGACTGTGGTAAAACGAGGAGCAAGTGGCAGGAGTAACTATGACTCTCTTAAGGTAGCCAAATGCCTCGTCAACAGGCGAATTCCATCGGCAAACTCGAGGAGCTCCCGGAAGGAGTACTGGGAAAGCCTTAAGGTCAACAAATAATGGCGTATCGCTTCTGGTGAACTAGCCAGAGTAAGCTTGTAGATGTGACTGTGGTAAAATGGGGAGCAAGTGGCAGGAGTTACTATGACTCTCTTAGGGTTGCCAAATGACTCGTCAAAAGGCGAATTACATCGGCAAACCCGAGGAGCTCCCGGAAGGAGTACTGTGAAAGTCTTAAGGTCAACAAATAATGGCGTATCGCTCTGGTGAACTGGCCAGAGTAAGCTTGTAGATGCGACTGTGGTAAAACGAGGAACAAGTGGCAGGAGTAACTATGACTCTCTTAAGGTAGCCAAATGCCTCGTCAACAGGCGAATTCGAACGGCAAACTCGAGAAGCTCCCGGCAGGAGTACTGTGAAAGTCTTAAGGTCAACAAATAATGGCGTATCGCTTCTGGTGAACTGGCCAGAGTAAGCTTGTAGATGCGACTGTGGTAAAACGAGGAGCAAGTGGCAGGAGTAACTATGACTCTCTTAAGGTAGCCAAATGCCTCGTCAACAGGCGAATTCCAACGGCAAACTCGAGGAGCTCCCGGAAGGAGTACTGTGAAAGCCTTAAGGTCAACAAATAATGGCGTATCGCTCCTGGTGAACTGGCCAGAGTAAGCTTGTAGATGTGACTGTGTGAAACGGGGTGCAACTGGCAGGAGTAACTATGACTCTCTTAAGGTAGCCAAATGACTCGTCAAAAGGCGAATTACATCGGCAAACCCGAGGAGCTCCCGGAAGGAGTACTGTGAAAGTCTTAAGATCAACAAATAATGGCGTATCGCTTCTGGTGAACTAGCCAGAGTAAGCTTGTAGATGCGACTGTGGTAAAACGAGGAGCAAGTGGCAGGAGTAACTATGACTCTCTTAAGGTAGCCAAATGCCTCGTCAACAGGCGAATTCCAACGGCAAACTCGAGGAGCTCCCGGAAGGAGTACTGTGAAAGTCTTAAGATCAACAAATAATGGCGTATCGCTTCTGGTGAACTAGCCAGAGTAAGCTTGTAGATGCGACTGTGGTAAAACGAGGAGCAAGTGGCAGGAGTAACTATGACTCTCTTAAGGTAGCCAAATGCCTCGTCAACAGGCGAATTCCAACGGCAAACTCGAGGAGCTCCCGGCAGGAGTACTGTGAAAGTCTTAAGATCAACAAATAATGGCGTATCGCTTCTGGTGAACTAGCCAGAGTAAGCTTGTAGATGCGACTGTGGTAAAACGAGGAGCAAGTGGCAGGAGTAACTATGACTCTCTTAAGGTAGCCAAATGCCTCGTCAACAGGCGAATTCCAACGGCAAACTCGAGGAGCTCCCGGAAGGAGTACTGTGAAAGCCTTAAGGTCAACAAATAATGGCGTATCGCTCCTGGTGAAATGGCCAGAGTAAGCTTGTAGATGTGACTGTGTGAAACGGGGTGCAACTGGCAGGAGTAACTATGACTCTCTTAAGGTAGCCAAATGACTCGTCAAAAGGCGAATTACATCGGCAAACCCGAGGAGCTCCCGGAAGGAGTACTGTGAAAGTCTTAAGATCAACAAATAATGGCGTATCGCTTCTGGTGAACTAGCCAGAGTAAGCTTGTAGATGTGACTGTGGTAAAATGGGGAGCAAGTGGCAGGAGTAACTATGACTATCTTAAGGTAGCCAAATGCCTCGTCAACAGGCGAATTCCAACGGCAAACTCGAGGAGCTCCCGGCAGGAGTACTGTGAAAGTCTTAAGGACAACAAATAATGGCGTATCGCTTCTGGTGAACTGGCCAGAGTAAGCTTGTAGATGCGACTGTGGTAAAACGAGGAGCAAGTGGCAGGAGTAACTATGACTCTCTTAAGGTAGCCAAATGCCTCGTCAACATTCGAATTCCATCGGCAAACTCGAGTAGCTCCCGGAAGGAGTACTGGGAAAGCCTTAAGGTCAACAAATAATGGCGTATCGCTTCTGGTGAACTACCCAGAGTAAGCTTGTAGATGTGACTGTGGTAAAATGGGGAGCAAGTGGCAGGAGTAACTATGACTCTCTTAGGGTTGCCAAATGACTCGTCAAAAGGCGAATTACATCGGCAAACCCGAGGAGCTCCCGGAAGGAGTACTGTGAAAGTCTTAAGGTCAACAAATAATGGCGTATCGCTCTGGTGAACTGGCCAGAGTAAGCTTGTAGATGCGACTGTGGTAAAACGAGGAGCAAGTGGCAGGAGTAACTATGACTCTCTTAAGGTAGCCAAATGCCTCGTCAACAGGCGAATTCCAACGGCAAACTCGAGGAGCTCCCAGCAGGAGTACTGTGAAAGTCTTAAGGTCAACAAATAATGGCGTATCGCTTCTGGTGAACTAGCCAGAGTAAGCTTGTAGATGTGACTGTGGTAAAATGGGGAGCAAGTGGCAGGAGTAACTATGACTCCCTTAAGGTTGCCAAATGACTCGTCAACAGGCGAATTCCAACGGCAAACTCGAGGAGCTCCCGGAAGGAGTACTGTGAAAGTCTTAAGATCAACAAATAATGGCGTATCGCTTCTGGTGAACTAGCCAGAGTAAGCTTGTAGATGCGACTGTGGTAAAACGAGGAGCAAGTGGCAGGAGTAACTATGACTCTCTTAAGGTAGCCAAATGCCTCGTCAACAGGCGAATTCCATCGGCAAACTCGAGGAGCTCCCGGAAGGAGTACTGGGAAAGCCTTAAGGTCAACAAATAATGGCGTATCGCTTCTGGTGAACTAGCCAGAGTAAGCTTGTAGATGTGACTGTGGTAAAATGGGGAGCAAGTGGCAGGAGTAACTATGACTCTCTTAGGGTTGCCAAATGACTCGTCAAAAGGCGAATTACATCGGCAAACCCGAGGAGCTCCCGGAAGGAGTACTGTGAAAGTCTTAAGGTCAACAAATAATGGCGTATCGCTCTGGTGAACTGGCCAGAGTAAGCTTGTAGATGCGACTGTGGTAAAACGAGGAACAAGTGGCAGGAGTAACTATGACTCTCTTAAGGTAGCCAAATGCCTCGTCAACAGGCGAATTCGAACGGCAAACTCGAGGAGCTCCCGGCAGGAGTACTGTGAAAGTCTTAAGGTCAACAAATAATGGCGTATCGCTTCTGGTGAACTGGCCAGAGTAAGCTTGTAGATGCGACTGTGGTAAAACGAGGAGCAAGTGGCAGGAGTAACTATGACTCTCTTAAGGTAGCCAAATGCCTCGTCAACAGGCGAATTCCAACGGCAAACTCGAGGAGCTCCCGGAAGGAGTACTGTGAAAGCCTTAAGGTCAACAAATAATGGCGTATCGCTCCTGGTGAACTGGCCAGAGTAAGCTTGTAGATGTGACTGTGTGAAACGGGGTGCAACTGGCAGGAGTAACTATGACTCTCTTAAGGTAGCCAAATGACTCGTCAAAAGGCGAATTACATCGGCAAACCCGAGGAGCTCCCGGAAGGAGTACTGTGAAAGTCTTAAGATCAACAAATAATGGCGTATCGCTTCTGGTGAACTAGCCAGAGTAAGCTTGTAGATGCGACTGTGGTAAAACGAGGAGCAAGTGGCAGGAGTAACTATGACTCTCTTAAGGTAGCCAAATGCCTCGTCAACAGGCGAATTCCAACGGCAAACTCGAGGAGCTCCCGGAAGGAGTACTGTGAAAGTCTTAAGATCAACAAATAATGGCGTATCGCTTCTGGTGAACTAGCCAGAGTAAGCTTGTAGATGCGACTGTGGTAAAACGAGGAGCAAGTGGCAGGAGTAACTATGACTCTCTTAAGGTAGCCAAATGCCTCGTCAACAGGCGAATTCCAACGGCAAACTCGAGGAGCTCCCGGCAGGAGTACTGTGAAAGTCTTAAGATCAACAAATAATGGCGTATCGCTTCTGGTGAACTAGCCAGAGTAAGCTTGTAGATGCGACTGTGGTAAAACGAGGAGCAAGTGGCAGGAGTAACTATGACTCTCTTAAGGTAGCCAAATGCCTCGTCAACAGGCGAATTCCAACGGCAAACTCGAGGAGCTCCCGGAAGGAGTACTGTGAAAGCCTTAAGGTCAACAAATAATGGCGTATCGCTCCTGGTGAACTGGCCAGAGTAAGCTTGTAGATGTGACTGTGTGAAACGGGGTGCAACTGGCAGGAGTAACTATGACTCTCTTAAGGTAGCCAAATGACTCGTCAAAAGGCGAATTACATCGGCAAACCCGAGGAGCTCCCGGAAGGAGTACTGTGAAAGTCTTAAGATCAACAAATAATGGCGTATCGCCTCTGGTGAACTAGCCAGAGTAAGCTTGTAGATGCGACTGTGGTAAAACGAGGAGCAAGTGGCAGGAGTAACTATGACTCTCTTAAGGTAGCCAAATGCCTCGTCAACAGGCGAATTCCAACGGCAAACTCGAGGAGCTCCCGGCAGGAGTACTGTGAAAGTCTTAAGATCAACAAATAATGGCGTATCGCTTCTGGTGAACTAGCCAGAGTAAGCTTGTAGATGCGACTGTGGTAAAACGAGGAGCAAGTGGCAGGAGTAACTATGACTCTCTTAAGGTAGCCAAATGCCTCGTCAACAGGCGAATTCCAACGGCAAACTCGAGGAGCTCCCGGAAGGAGTACTGGGAAAGCCTTAAGGTCAACAAATAATGGCGTATCGCTTCTGGTGAACTAGCCAGAGTAAGCTTGTAGATGCGACTGTGGTAAAACGAGGAGCAAGTGGCAGGAGTAACTATGACTCTCTTAAGGTAGCCAAATGCCTCGTCAACAGGCGAATTCCATCGGCAAACTCGAGGAGCTCCCGGAAGGAGTACTGGGAAAGCCTTAAGGTCAACAAATAATGGCGTATCGCTTCTGGTGAACTAGCCAGAGTAAGCTTGTAGATGTGACTGTGGTAAAATGGGGAGCAAGTGGCAGGAGTAACTATGACTCTCTTAGGGTTGCCAAATGACTCGTCAAAAGGCGAATTACATCGGCAAACCCGAGGAGCTCCCGGAAGGAGTACTGTGAAAGTCTTAAGGTCAACAAATAATGGCGTATCGCTCTGGTGAACTGGCCAGAGTAAGCTTGTAGATGCGACTGTGGTAAAACGAGGAACAAGTGGCAGGAGTAACTATGACTCTCTTAAGGTAGCCAAATGCCTCGTCAACAGGCGAATTCGAACGGCAAACTCGAGGAGCTCCCGGCAGGAGTACTGTGAAAGTCTTAAGGTCAACAAATAATGGCGTATCGCTTCTGATGAACTGGCCAGAGTAAGCTTGTAGATGCGACTGTGGTAAAACGAGGAGCAAGTGGCAGGAGTAACTATGACTCTCTTAAGGTAGCCAAATGCCTCGTCAACAGCCGAATTCCAACGGCAAACTCGAGGAGCTCCCGGAAGGAGTACTGTGAAAGCCTTAAGGTCAACAAACAATGGCGTATCGCTCCTGGTGAACTGGCCAGAGTAAGCTTGTAGATGTGACTGTGTGAAACGGGGTGCAACTGGCAGGAGTAACTATGACTCTCTTAAGGTAGCCAAATGACTCGTCAAAAGGCGAATTACATCGGCAAACCCGAGGAGCTCCCGGAAGGAGTACTGTGAAAGTCTTAAGATCAACAAATAATGGCGTATCGCTTCTGGTGAACTAGCCAGAGTAAGCTTGTAGATGCGACTGTGGTAAAACGAGGAGCAAGTGGCAGGAGTAACTATGACTCTCTTAAGGTAGCCAAATGCCTCGTCAACAGGCGAATTCCAACGGCAAACTCGAGGAGCTCCCGGAAGGAGTACTGTGAAAGTCTTAAGATCAACAAATAATGGCGTATCGCTTCTGGTGAACTAGCCAGAGTAAGCTTGTAGATGCGACTGTGGTAAAACGAGGAGCAAGTGGCAGGAGTAACTATGACTCTCTTAAGGTAGCCAAATGCCTCGTCAACAGGCGAATTCCAACGGCAAACTCGAGGAGCTCCCGGCAGGAGTACTGTGAAAGTCTTAAGGTCAACAAATAATGGCGTATCGCTTCTGGTGACCTGGCCAGAGTAAGCTTGTAGATGCGACTGTGGTAAAACGAGGAGCAAGTGGCAGGAGTAACTATGACTCTCTTAAGGTAGCCAAATGCCTCGTCAACAGGCGAATTCCAACGGCAAACTCGAGGAGCTCCCGGCAGGAGTACTGTGAAAGTCTTAAGGACAACAAATAATGGCGTATCGCTTCTGGTGAACTAGCCAGAGTAAGCTTGTAGATGCGACTGTGGTAAAACGAGGAGCAAGTGGCAGGAGTAACTATGACTCTCTTAAGGTAGCCAAATGCCTCGTCAACAGGCGAATTCCAACGGCAAACTCGAGGAGCTCCCAGCAGGAGTACTGTGAAAGTCTTAAGGTCAACAAATAATGGCGTATCGCTTCTGGTGAACTAGCCAGAGTAAGCTTGTAGATGTGACTGTGGTAAAATGGGGAGCAAGTGGCAGGAGTAACTATGACTCATTTAAGGTTGCCAAATGACTCGTCAACAGGCGAATTCCAACGGCAAACTCGAGGAGCTCCCGGAAGGAGTACTGTGAAAGTCTTAAGATCAACAAATAATGGCGTATCGCTTCTGGTGAACTGGCCAGAGTAAGCTTGTAGATGCGACTGTGGTAAAACGATTAGCAAGTGGCAGGAGTAACTATGACTCTCTTAAGGTAGCCAAATGCCTCGTCAACAGGCGAATTCCATCGGCAAACTCGAGGAGCTCCCGGAAGGAGTACTGGGAAAGCCTTAAGGTCAACAAATAATGGCGTATCGCTTCTGGTGAACTAGCCAGAGTAAGCTTGTAGATGTGACTGTGGTAAAATGGGGAGCAAGTGGCAGGAGTAACTATGACTCTCTTAGGGTTGCCAAATGACTCGTCAAAAGGCGAATTACATCGGCAAACCCGAGGAGCTCCCGGAAGGAGTACTGTGAAAGTCTTAAGGTCAACAAATAATGGCGTATCGCTCTGGTGAACTGGCCAGAGTAAGCTTGTAGATGCGACTGTGGTAAAACGAGGAGCAAGTGGCAGGAGTAACTATGACTCTCTTAAGGTAGCCAAATGCCTCGTCAACAGGCGAATTCCAACGGCAAACTCGAGGAGCTCCCAGCAGGAGTACTGTGAAAGTCTTAAGGTCAACAAATAATGGCGTATCGCTTCTGGTGAACTAGCCAGAGTAAGCTTGTAGATGTGACTGTGGTAAAATGGGGAGCAAGTGGCAGGAGTAACTATGACTCCCTTAAGGTTGCCAAATGACTCGTCAACAGGCGAATTCCAACGGCAAACTCGAGGAGCTCCCGGAAGGAGTACTGTGAAAGTCTTAAGATCAACAAATAATGGCGTATCGCTTCTGGTGAACTAGCCAGAGTAAGCTTGTAGATGCGACTGTGGTAAAACGAGGAGCAAGTGGCAGAAGTAACTATGACTCTCTTAAGGTAGCTAAATGCCTCGTCAACAGGCGAATTCCAACGGCAAACTCGAGGAGCTCCCAGCAGGAGTACTGTGAAAGTCTTAAGGTCAACAAATAATGGCGTATCGCTTCTGGTGAACTAGCCAGAGTAAGCTTGTAGATGTGACTGTGGTAAAATGGGGAGCAAGTGGCAGGAGTAACTATGACTCTCTTAAGGTAGCCAAATGCCTCGTCAACAGGCGAATTCCAACGGCAAACTCGAGGAGCTCCCGGCAGGAGTACTGTGAAAGTCTTAAGGACAACAAATAATGGCGTATCGCTTCTGGTGAACTGGCCAGAGTAAGCTTGTAGATGCGACTGTGGTAAAACGAGGAGCAAGTGGCAGGAGTAACTATGACTCTCTTAAGGTAGCCAAATGCCTCGTCAACAGGCGAATTCCATCGGCAAACTCGAGGAGCTCCCGGAAGGAGTACTGGGAAAGCCTTAAGGTCAACAAATAATGGCGTATCGCTTCTGGTGAACTAGCCAGAGTAAGCTTGTAGGTGTGACTGTGGTAAAATGGGGAGCAAGTGGCAGGAGTAACTATGACTCTCTTAGGGTTGCCAAATGACTCGTCAAAAGGTGAATTACATCGGCAAACCCGAGGAGCTCCCGGAAGGAGTACTGTGAAAGTCTTAAGGTCAACAAATAATGGCGTATCGCTCTGGTGAACTGGCCAGAGTAAGCTTGTAGATGCGACTGTGGTAAAACGAGGAACAAGTGGCAGGAGTAACTATGACTCTCTTAAGGTAGCCAAATGCCTCGTCAACAGGCGAATTCGAACGGCAAACTCGAGGAGCTCCCGGCAGGAGTACTGTGAAAGTCTTAAGGTCAACAAATAATGGCGTATCGCTTCTGGTGAACTGGCCAGAGTAAGCTTGTAGATGCGACTGTGGTAAAACGAGGAGCAAGTGGCAGGAGTAACTATGACTCTCTTAAGGTAGCCAAATGCCTCGTCAACAGGCGAATTCCAACGGCAAACTCGAGGAGCTCCCGGAAGGAGTACTGTGAAAGCCTTAAGGTCAACAAATAATGGCGTATCGCTCCTGGTGAACTGGCCAGAGTAAGCTTGTAGATGTGACTGTGTGAAACGGGGTGCAACTGGCAGGAGTAACTATGACTCTCTTAAGGTAGCCAAATGACTCGTCAAAAGGCGAATTACATCGGCAAACCCGAGGAGCTCCCGGAAGGAGTACTGTGAAGGCTTAAGATCAACAAATAATGGCGTATCGCTTCTGGTGAACTAGCCAGAGTAAGCTTGTAGATGCGACTGTGGTAAAACGAGGAGCAAGTGGCAGGAGTAACTATGACTCTCTTAAGGTAGCCAAATGCCTCGTCAACAGGCGAATTCCAACGGCAAACTCGAGGAGCTCCCGGAAGGAGTACTGTGAAAGTCTTAAGATCAACAAATAATGGCGTATCGCTTCTGGTGAACTAGCCAGAGTAAGCTTGTAGATGCGACTGTGGTAAAACGAGGAGCAAGTGGCAGGAGTAACTATGACTCTCTTAAGGTAGCCAAATGCCTCGTCAACAGGCGAATTCCAACGGCAAACTCGAGGAGCTCCCGGAAGGAGTACTGTGAAGGCTTAAGATCAACAAATAATGGCGTATCGCTTCTGGTGAACTAGCCAGAGTAAGCTTGTAGATGCGACTGTGGTAAAACGAGGAGCAAGTGGCAGGAGTAACTATGACTCTCTTAAGGTAGCCAAATGCCTCGTCAACAGGCGAATTCCATCGGCAAACTCGAGGAGCTCCCGGAAGGAGTACTGGGAAAGCCTTAAGGTCAACAAATAATGGCGTATCGCTTCTGGTGAACTAGCCAGAGTAAGCTTGTAGATGTGACTGTGGTAAAATGGGGAGCAAGTGGCAGGAGTAACTATGACTCTCTTAGGGTTGCCAAATGACTCGTCAAAAGGCGAATTACATCGGCAAACCCGAGGAGCTCCCGGAAGGAGTACTGTGAAAGTCTTAAGGTCAACAAATAATGGCGTATCGCTCTGGTGAACTGGCCAGAGTAAGCTTGTAGATGCGACTGTGGTAAAACGAGGAGCAAGTGGCAGGAGTAACTATGACTCTCTTAAGGTAGCCAAATGCCTCGTCAACAGGCGAATTCCAACGGCAAACTCGAGGAGCTCCCAGCAGGAGTACTGTGAAAGTCTTAAGGTCAACAAATAATGGCGTATCGCTTCTGGTGAACTAGCCAGAGTAAGCTTGTAGATGTGACTGTGGTAAAATGGGGAGCAAGTGGCAGGAGTAACTATGACTCCCTTAAGGTTGCCAAATGACTCGTCAACAGGCGAATTCCAACGGCAAACTCGAGGAGCTCCCGGAAGGAGTACTGTGAAAGTCTTAAGATCAACAAATAATGGCGTATCGCTTCTGGTGAACTAGCCAGAGTAAGCTTGTAGATGCGACTGTGGTAAAACGAGGAGCAAGTGGCAGAAGTAACTATGACTCTCTTAAGGTAGCTAAATGCCTCGTCAACAGGCGAATTCCAACGGCAAACTCGAGGAGCTCCCAGCAGGAGTACTGTGAAAGTCTTAAGGTCAACAAATAATGGCGTATCGCTTCTGGTGAACTAGCCAGAGTAAGCTTGTAGATGTGACTGTGGTAAAATGGGGAGCAAGTGGCAGGAGTAACTATGACTCTCTTAAGGTAGCCAAATGCCTCGTCAACAGGCGAATTCCAACGGCAAACTCGAGGAGCTCCCGGCAGGAGTACTGTGAAAGTCTTAAGGACAACAAATAATGGCGTATCGCTTCTGGTGAACTGGCCAGAGTAAGCTTGTAGATGCGACTGTGGTAAAACGAGGAGCAAGTGGCAGGAGTAACTATGACTCTCTTAAGGTAGCCAAATGCCTCGTCAACAGGCGAATTCCATCGGCAAACTCGAGGAGCTCCCGGAAGGAGTACTGGGAAAGCCTTAAGGTCAACAAATAATGGCGTATCGCTTCTGGTGAACTAGCCAGAGTAAGCTTGTAGATGTGACTGTGGTAAAATGGGGAGCAAGTGGCAGGAGTAACTATGACTCTCTTAGGGTTGCCAAATGACTCGTCAAAAGGTGAATTACATCGGCAAACCCGAGGAGCTCCCGGAAGGAGTACTGTGAAAGTCTTAAGGTCAACAAATAATGGCGTATCGCTCTGGTGAACTGGCCAGAGTAAGCTTGTAGATGCGACTGTGGTAAAACGAGGAGCAAGTGGCAGGAGTAACTATGACTCTCTTAAGGTAGCCAAATGCCTCGTCAACAGCCGAATTCCAACGGCAAACTCGAGGAGCTCCCGGAAGGAGTACTGTGAAAGCCTTAAGGTCAACAAACAATGGCGTATCGCTCCTGGTGAACTGGCCAGAGTAAGCTTGTAGATGTGACTGTGTGAAACGGGGTGCAACTGGCAGGAGTAACTATGACTCTCTTAAGGTAGCCAAATGACTCGTCAAAAGGCGAATTACATCGGCAAACCCGAGGAGCTCCCGGAAGGAGTACTGTGAAAGTCTTAAGATCAACAAATAATGGCGTATCGCTTCTGGTGAACTAGCCAGAGTAAGCTTGTAGATGCGACTGTGGTAAAACGAGGAGCAAGTGGCAGGAGTAACTATGACTCTCTTAAGGTAGCCAAATGCCTCGTCAACAGGCGAATTCCAACGGCAAACTCGAGGAGCTCCCGGAAGGAGTACTGTGAAAGTCTTAAGATCAACAAATAATGGCGTATCGCTTCTGGTGAACTAGCCAGAGTAAGCTTGTAGATGCGACTGTGGTAAAACGAGGAGCAAGTGGCAGGAGTAACTATGACTCTCTTAAGGTAGCCAAATGCCTCGTCAACAGGCGAATTCCAACGGCAAACTCGAGGAGCTCCCGGCAGGAGTACTGTGAAAGTCTTAAGGTCAACAAATAATGGCGTATCGCTTCTGGTGACCTGGCCAGAGTAAGCTTGTAGATGCGACTGTGGTAAAACGAGGAGCAAGTGGCAGGAGTAACTATGACTCTCTTAAGGTAGCCAAATGCCTCGTCAACAGGCGAATTCGAACGGCAAACTCGAGGAGCTCCCGGCAGGAGTACTGTGAAAGTCTTAAGGACAACAAATAATGGCGTATCGCTTCTGGTGAACTAGCCAGAGTAAGCTTGTAGATGCGACTGTGGTAAAACGAGGAGCAAGTGGCAGGAGTAACTATGACTCTCTTAAGGTAGCCAAATGCCTCGTCAACAGGCGAATTCCAACGGCAAACTCGAGGAGCTCCCAGCAGGAGTACTGTGAAAGTCTTAAGGTCAACAAATAATGGCGTATCGCTTCTGGTGAACTAGCCAGAGTAAGCTTGTAGATGTGACTGTGGTAAAATGGGGAGCAAGTGGCAGGAGTAACTATGACTCATTTAAGGTTGCCAAATGACTCGTCAACAGGCGAATTCCAACGGCAAACTCGAGGAGCTCCCGGAAGGAGTACTGTGAAAGTCTTAAGATCAACAAATAATGGCGTATCGCTTCTGGTGAACTGGCCAGAGTAAGCTTGTAGATGCGACTGTGGTAAAACGAGGAGCAAGTGGCAGGAGTAACTATGACTCTCTTAAGGTAGCCAAATGCCTCGTCAACAGGCGAATTCCATCGGCAAACTCGAGGAGCTCCCGGAAGGAGTACTGGGAAAGCCTTAAGGTCAACAAATAATGGCGTATCGCTTCTGGTGAACTAGCCAGAGTAAGCTTGTAGATGTGACTGTGGTAAAATGGGGAGCAAGTGGCAGGAGTAACTATGACTCTCTTAGGGTTGCCAAATGACTCGTCAAAAGGCGAATTACATCGGCAAACCCGAGGAGCTCCCGGAAGGAGTACTGTGAAAGTCTTAAGGTCAACAAATAATGGCGTATCGCTCTGGTGAACTGGCCAGAGTAAGCTTGTAGATGCGACTGTGGTAAAACGAGGAGCAAGTGGCAGGAGTAACTATGACTCTCTTAAGGTAGCCAAATGCCTCGTCAACAGGCGAATTCCAACGGCAAACTCGAGGAGCTCCCAGCAGGAGTACTGTGAAAGTCTTAAGGTCAACAAATAATGGCGTATCGCTTCTGGTGAACTAGCCAGAGTAAGCTTGTAGATGTGACTGTGGTAAAATGGGGAGCAAGTGGCAGGAGTAACTATGACTCCCTTAAGGTTGCCAAATGACTCGTCAACAGGCGAATTCCAACGGCAAACTCGAGGAGCTCCCGGAAGGAGTACTGTGAAAGTCTTAAGATCAACAAATAATGGCGTATCGCTTCTGGTGAACTAGCCAGAGTAAGCTTGTAGATGCGACTGTGGTAAAACGAGGAGCAAGTGGCAGAAGTAACTATGACTCTCTTAAGGTAGCTAAATGCCTCGTCAACAGGCGAATTCCAACGGCAAACTCGAGGAGCTCCCAGCAGGAGTACTGTGAAAGTCTTAAGGTCAACAAATAATGGCGTATCGCTTCTGGTGAACTAGCCAGAGTAAGCTTGTAGATGTGACTGTGGTAAAATGGGGAGCAAGTGGCAGGAGTAACTATGACTCTCTTAAGGTAGCCAAATGCCTCGTCAACAGGCGAATTCCAACGGCAAACTCGAGGAGCTCCCGGCAGGAGTACTGTGAAAGTCTTAAGGACAACAAATAATGGCGTATCGCTTCTGGTGAACTGGCCAGAGTAAGCTTGTAGATGCGACTGTGGTAAAACGAGGAGCAAGTGGCAGGAGTAACTATGACTCTCTTAAGGTAGCCAAATGCCTCGTCAACAGGCGAATTCCATCGGCAAACTCGAGGAGCTCCCGGAAGGAGTACTGGGAAAGCCTTAAGGACAACAAATAATGGCGTATCGCTTCTGGTGAACTAGCCAGAGTAAGCTTGTAGATGTGACTGTGGTAAAATGGGGAGCAAGTGGCAGGAGTAACTATGACTCTCTTAGGGTTGCCAAATGACTCGTCAAAAGGTGAATTACATCGGCAAACCCGAGGAGCTCCCGGAAGGAGTACTGTGAAAGTCTTAAGGTCAACAAATAATGGCGTATCGCTCTGGTGAACTGGCCAGAGTAAGCTTGTAGATGGGACTGTGGTAAAACGAGGAACAAGTGGCAGGAGTAACTATGACTCTCTTAAGGTAGCCAAATGCCTCGTCAACAGGCCAATTCGAACGGCAAACTCGAGGAGCTCCCGGCAGGAGTACTGTGAAAGTCTTAAGGTCAACAAATAATGGCGTATCGCTTCTGGTGAACTAGCCAGAGTAAGCTTGTAGATGCGACTGTGGTAAAACGAGGAGCAAGTGGCAGGAGTAACTATGACTCTCTTAAGGTAGCCAAATGCCTCGTCAACAGGCGAATTCCAACGGCAAACTCGAGGAGCTCCCAGCAGGAGTACTGTGAAAGTCTTAAGGTCAACAAATAATGGCGTATCGCTTCTGGTGAACTAGCCAGAGTAAGCTTGTAGATGTGACTGTGGTAAAATGGGGAGCAAGTGGCAGGAGTAACTATGACTCCCTTAAGGTTGCCAAATGACTCGTCAACAGGCGAATTCCAACGGCAAACTCGAGGAGCTCCCGGAAGGAGTACTGTGAAAGTCTTAAGATCAACAAATAATGGCGTATCGCTTCTGGTGAACTAGCCAGAGTAAGCTTGTAGATGCGACTGTGGTAAAACGAGGAGCAAGTGGCAGAAGTAACTATGACTCTCTTAAGGTAGCTAAATGCCTCGTCAACAGGCGAATTCCAACGGCAAACTCGAGGAGCTCCCAGCAGGAGTACTGTGAAAGTCTTAAGGTCAACAAATAATGGCGTATCGCTTCTGGTGAACTAGCCAGAGTAAGCTTGTAGATGTGACTGTGGTAAAATGGGGAGCAAGTGGCAGGAGTAACTATGACTCTCTTAAGGTAGCCAAATGCCTCGTCAACAGGCGAATTCCAACGGCAAACTCGAGGAGCTCCCGGCAGGAGTACTGTGAAAGTCTTAAGGACAACAAATAATGGCGTATCGCTTCTGGTGAACTGGCCAGAGTAAGCTTGTAGATGCGACTGTGGTAAAACGAGGAGCAAGTGGCAGGAGTAACTATGACTCTCTTAAGGTAGCCAAATGCCTCGTCAACAGGCGAATTCCATCGGCAAACTCGAGGAGCTCCCGGAAGGAGTACTGGGAAAGCCTTAAGGTCAACAAATAATGGCGTATCGCTTCTGGTGAACTAGCCAGAGTAAGCTTGTAGATGTGACTGTGGTAAAATGGGGAGCAAGTGGCAGGAGTAACTATGACTCTCTTAGGGTTGCCAAATGACTCGTCAAAATGTGAATTACATCGGCAAACCCGAGGAGCTCCCGGAAGGAGTACTGTGAAAGTCTTAAGGTCAACAAATAATGGCGTATCGCTCTGGTGAACTGGCCAGAGTAAGCTTGTAGATGCGACTGTGGTAAAACGAGGAGCAAGTGGCAGGAGTAACTATGACTCTCTTAAGGTAGCCAAATGCCTCGTCAACAGCCGAATTCCAACGGCAAACTCGAGGAGCTCCCGGAAGGAGTACTGTGAAAGCCTTAAGGTCAACAAACAATGGCGTATCGCTCCTGGTGAACTGGCCAGAGTAAGCTTGTAGATGTGACTGTGTGAAACGGGGTGCAACTGGCAGGAGTAACTATGACTCTCTTAAGGTAGCCAAATGACTCGTCAAAAGGCGAATTACATCGGCAAACCCGAGGAGCTCCCGGAAGGAGTACTGTGAAAGTCTTAAGATCAACAAATAATGGCGTATCGCTTCTGGTGAACTAGCCAGAGTAAGCTTGTAGATGCGACTGTGGTAAAACGAGGAGCAAGTGGCAGGAGTAACTATGACTCTCTTAAGGTAGCCAAATGCCTCGTCAACAGGCGAATTCCAACGGCAAACTCGAGGAGCTCCCGGAAGGAGTACTGTGAAAGTCTTAAGATCAACAAATAATGGCGTATCGCTTCTGGTGAACTAGCCAGAGTAAGCTTGTAGATGCGACTGTGGTAAAACGAGGAGCAAGTGGCAGGAGTAACTATGACTCTCTTAAGGTAGCCAAATGCCTCGTCAACAGGCGAATTCCAACGGCAAACTCGAGGAGCTCCCGGCAGGAGTACTGTGAAAGTCTTAAGGTCAACAAATAATGGCGTATCGCTTCTGGTGACCTGGCCAGAGTAAGCTTGTAGATGCGACTGTGGTAAAACGAGGAGCAAGTGGCAGGAGTAACTATGACTCTCTTAAGGTAGCCAAATGCCTCGTCAACAGGCGAATTCCAACGGCAAACTCGAGGAGCTCCCGGCAGGAGTACTGTGAAAGTCTTAAGGACAACAAATAATGGCGTATCGCTTCTGGTGAACTAGCCAGAGTAAGCTTGTAGATGCGACTGTGGTAAAACGAGGAGCAAGTGGCAGGAGTAACTATGACTCTCTTAAGGTAGCCAAATGCCTCGTCAACAGGCGAATTCCAACGGCAAACTCGAGGAGCTCCCAGCAGGAGTACTGTGAAAGTCTTAAGGTCAACAAATAATGGCGTATCGCTTCTGGTGAACTAGCCAGAGTAAGCTTGTAGATGTGACTGTGGTAAAATGGGGAGCAAGTGGCAGGAGTAACTATGACTCTCTTAGGGTTGCCAAATGACTCGTCAAAAGGTGAATTACATCGGCAAACCCGAGGAGCTCCCGGAAGGAGTACTGTGAAAGTCTTAAGGTCAACAAATAATGGCGTATCGCTCTGGTGAACTGGCCAGAGTAAGCTTGTAGATGCGACTGTGGTAAAACGAGGAGCAAGTGGCAGGAGTAACTATGACTCTCTTAAGGTAGCCAAATGCCTCGTCAACAGCCGAATTCCAACGGCAAACTCGAGGAGCTCCCGGAAGGAGTACTGTGAAAGCCTTAAGGTCAACAAACAATGGCGTATCGCTCCTGGTGAACTGGCCAGAGTAAGCTTGTAGATGTGACTGTGTGAAACGGGGTGCAACTGGCAGGAGTAACTATGACTCTCTTAAGGTAGCCAAATGACTCGTCAAAAGGCGAATTACATCGGCAAACCCGAGGAGCTCCCGGAAGGTGTACTGTGAAAGTCTTAAGATCAACAAATAATGGCGTATCGCTTCTGGTGAACTAGCCAGAGTAAGCTTGTAGATGCGACTGTGGTAAAACGAGGAGCAAGTGGCAGGAGTAACTATGACTCTCTTAAGGTAGCCAAATGCCTCGTCAACAGGCGAATTCCAACGGCAAACTCGAGGAGCTCCCGGAAGGAGTACTGTGAAAGTCTTAAGATCAACAAATAATGGCGTATCGCTTCTGGTGAACTAGCCAGAGTAAGCTTGTAGATGCGACTGTGGTAAAACGAGGAGCAAGTGGCAGGAGTAACTATGACTCTCTTAAGGTAGCCAAATGCCTCGTCAACAGCCGAATTCCAACGGCAAACTCGAGGAGCTCCCGGAAGGAGTACTGTGAAAGCCTTAAGGTCAACAAACAATGGCGTATCGCTCCTGGTGAACTGGCCAGAGTAAGCTTGTAGATGTGACTGTGTGAAACGGGGTGCAACTGGCAGGAGTAACTATGACTCTCTTAAGGTAGCCAAATGACTCGTCAAAAGGCGAATTACATCGGCAAACCCGAGGAGCTCCCGGAAGGTGTACTGTGAAAGTCTTAAGATCAACAAATAATGGCGTATCGCTTCTGGTGAACTAGCCAGAGTAAGCTTGTAGATGCGACTGTGGTAAAACGAGGAGCAAGTGGCAGGAGTAACTATGACTCTCTTAAGGTAGCCAAATGCCTCGTCAACAGGCGAATTCCAACGGCAAACTCGAGGAGCTCCCGGAAGGAGTACTGTGAAAGTCTTAAGATCAACAAATAATGGCGTATCGCTTCTGGTGAACTAGCCAGAGTAAGCTTGTAGATGCGACTGTGGTAAAACGAGGAGCAAGTGGCAGGAGTAACTATGACTCTCTTAAGGTAGCCAAATGCCTCGTCAACAGGCGAATTCCAACGGCAAACTCGAGGAGCTCCCGGAAGGAGTACTGTGAAAGTCTTAAGATCAACAAATAATGGCGTATCGCTTCTGGTGAACTAGCCAGAGTAAGCTTGTAGATGCGACTGTGGTAAAACGAGGAGCAAGTGGCAGAAGTAACTATGACTCTCTTAAGGTAGCTAAATGCCTCGTCAACAGGCGAATTCCAACGGCAAACTCGAGGAGCTCCCAGCAGGAGTACTGTGAAAGTCTTAAGGTCAACAAATAATGGCGTATCGCTTCTGGTGAACTAGCCAGAGTAAGCTTGTAGATGTGACTGTGGTAAAATGGGGAGCAAGTGGCAGGAGTAACTATGACTCTCTTAAGGTAGCCAAATGCCTCGTCAACAGGCGAATTCCAACGGCAAACTCGAGGAGCTCCCGGCAGGAGTACTGTGAAAGTCTTAAGGACAACAAATAATGGCGTATCGCTTCTGGTGAACTGGCCAGAGTAAGCTTGTAGATGCGACTGTGGTAAAACGAGGAGCAAGTGGCAGGAGTAACTATGACTCTCTTAAGGTAGCCAAATGCCTCGTCAACAGGCGAATTCCATCGGCAAACTCGAGGAGCTCCCGGAAGGAGTACTGGGAAAGCCTTAAGGTCAACAAATAATGGTGTATCGCTTCTGGTGAACTAGCCAGAGTAAGCTTGTAGATGTGACTGTGGTAAAATGGGGAGCAAGTGGCAGGAGTAACTATGACTCTCTTAGGGTTGCCAAATGACTCGTCAAAAGGTGAATTACATCGGCAAACCCGAGGAGCTCCCGGAAGGAGTACTGTGAAAGTCTTAAGGTCAACAAATAATGGCGTATCGCTCTGGTGAACTGGCCAGAGTAAGCTTGTAGATGCGACTGTGGTAAAACGAGGAACAAGTGGCAGGAGTAACTATGACTCTCTTAAGGTAGCCAAATGCCTCGTCAACAGGCGAATTCGAACGGCAAACTCGAGGAGCTCCCGGCAGGAGTACTGTGAAAGTCTTAAGGTCAACAAATAATGACGTATCGCTTCTGGTGAACTGGCCAGAGTAAGCTTGTAGATGCGACTGTGGTAAAACGAGGAGCAAGTGGCAGGAGTAACTATGACTCTCTTAAGGTAGCCAAATGCCTCGTCAACAGGCGAATTCCAACGGCAAACTCGAGGAGCTCCCGGAAGGAGTACTGTGAAAGCCTTAAGGTCAACAAATAATGGCGTATCGCTCCTGGTGAACTGGCCAGAGTAAGCTTGTAGATGTGACTGTGTGAAACGGGGTGCAACTGGCAGGAGTAACTATGACTCTCTTAAGGTAGCCAAATGACTCGTCAAAAGGCGAATTACATCGGCAAACCCGAGGAGCTCCCGGAAGGAGTACTGTGAAGGCTTAAGATCAACAAATAATGGCGTATCGCTTCTGGTGAACTAGCCAGAGTAAGCTTGTAGATGCGACTGTGGTAAAACGAGGAGCAAGTGGCAGGAGTAACTATGACTCTCTTAAGGTAGCCAAATGCCTCGTCAACAGGCGAATTCCAACGGCAAACTCGAGGAGCTCCCGGAAGGAGTACTGTGAAAGTCTTAAGATCAACAAATAATGGCGTATCGCTTCTGGTGAACTAGCCAGAGTAAGCTTGTAGATGCGACTGTGGTAAAACGAGGAGCAAGTGGCAGGAGTAACTATGACTCTCTTAAGGTAGCCAAATGCCTCGTCAACAGGCGAATTCCAACGGCAAACTCGAGGAGCTCCCGGAAGGAGTACTGTGAAGGCTTAAGATCAACAAATAATGGCGTATCGCTTCTGGTGAACTAGCCAGAGTAAGCTTGTAGATGCGACTGTGGTAAAACGAGGAGCAAGTGGCAGGAGTAACTATGACTCTCTTAAGGTAGCCAAATGCCTCGTCAACAGGCGAATTCCATCGGCAAACTCGAGGAGCTCCCGGAAGGAGTACTGGGAAAGCCTTAAGGTCAACAAATAATGGCGTATCGCTTCTGGTGAACTAGCCAGAGTAAGCTTGTAGATGTGACTGTGGTAAAATGGGGAGCAAGTGGCAGGAGTAACTATGACTCTCTTAGGGTTGCCAAATGACTCGTCAAAAGGCGAATTACATCGGCAAACCCGAGGAGCTCCCGGAAGGAGTACTGTGAAAGTCTTAAGGTCAACAAATAATGGCGTATCGCTCTGGTGAACTGGCCAGAGTAAGCTTGTAGATGCGACTGTGGTAAAACGAGGAGCAAGTGGCAGGAGTAACTATGACTCTCTTAAGGTAGCCAAATGCCTCGTCAACAGGCGAATTCCAACGGCAAACTCGAGGAGCTCCCAGCAGGAGTACTGTGAAAGTCTTAAGGTCAACAAATAATGGCGTATCGCTTCTGGTGAACTAGCCAGAGTAAGCTTGTAGATGTGACTGTGGTAAAATGGGGAGCAAGTGGCAGGAGTAACTATGACTCCCTTAAGGTTGCCAAATGACTCGTCAACAGGCGAATTCCAACGGCAAACTCGAGGAGCTCCCGGAAGGAGTACTGTGAAAGTCTTAAGATCAACAAATAATGGCGTATCGCTTCTGGTGAACTAGCCAGAGTAAGCTTGTAGATGCGACTGTGGTAAAACGAGGAGCAAGTGGCAGAAGTAACTATGACTCTCTTAAGGTAGCTAAATGCCTCGTCAACAGGCGAATTCCAACGGCAAACTCGAGGAGCTCCCAGCAGGAGTACTGTGAAAGTCTTAAGGTCAACAAATAATGGCGTATCGCTTCTGGTGAACTAGCCAGAGTAAGCTTGTAGATGTGACTGTGGTAAAATGGGGAGCAAGTGGCAGGAGTAACTATGACTCTCTTAAGGTAGCCAAATGCCTCGTCAACAGGCGAATTCCAACGGCAAACTCGAGGAGCTCCCGGCAGGAGTACTGTGAAAGTCTTAAGGACAACAAATAATGGCGTATCGCTTCTGGTGAACTGGCCAGAGTAAGCTTGTAGATGCGACTGTGGTAAAACGAGGAGCAAGTGGCAGGAGTAACTATGACTCTCTTAAGGTAGCCAAATGCCTCGTCAACAGGCGAATTCCATCGGCAAACTCGAGGAGCTCCCGGAAGGAGTACTGGGAAAGCCTTAAGGTCAACAAATAATGGCGTATCGCTTCTGGTGAACTAGCCAGAGTAAGCTTGTAGATGTGACTGTGGTAAAATGGGGAGCAAGTGGCAGGAGTAACTATGACTCTCTTAGGGTTGCCAAATGACTCGTCAAAAGGTGAATTACATCGGCAAACCCGAGGAGCTCCCGGAAGGAGTACTGTGAAAGTCTTAAGGTCAACAAATAATGGCGTATCGCTCTGGTGAACTGGCCAGAGTAAGCTTGTAGATGCGACTGTGGTAAAACGAGGAGCAAGTGGCAGGAGTAACTATGACTCTCTTAAGGTAGCCAAATGCCTCGTCAACAGCCGAATTCCAACGGCAAACTCGAGGAGCTCCCGGAAGGAGTACTGTGAAAGCCTTAAGGTCAACAAACAATGGCGTATCGCTCCTGGTGAACTGGCCAGAGTAAGCTTGTAGATGTGACTGTGTGAAACGGGGTGCAACTGGCAGGAGTAACTATGACTCTCTTAAGGTAGCCAAATGACTCGTCAAAAGGCGAATTACATCGGCAAACCCGAGGAGCTCCCGGAAGGAGTACTGTGAAAGTCTTAAGATCAACAAATAATGGCGTATCGCTTCTGGTGAACTAGCCAGAGTAAGCTTGTAGATGCGACTGTGGTAAAACGAGGAGCAAGTGGCAGGAGTAACTATGACTCTCTTAAGGTAGCCAAATGCCTCGTCAACAGGCGAATTCCAACGGCAAACTCGAGGAGCTCCCGGAAGGAGTACTGTGAAAGTCTTAAGATCAACAAATAATGGCGTATCGCTTCTGGTGAACTAGCCAGAGTAAGCTTGTAGATGCGACTGTGGTAAAACGAGGAGCAAGTGGCAGGAGTAACTATGACTCTCTTAAGGTAGCCAAATGCCTCGTCAACAGGCGAATTCCAACGGCAAACTCGAGGAGCTCCCGGCAGGAGTACTGTGAAAGTCTTAAGGTCAACAAATAATGGCGTATCGCTTCTGGTGACCTGGCCAGAGTAAGCTTGTAGATGCGACTGTGGTAAAACGAGGAGCAAGTGGCAGGAGTAACTATGACTCTCTTAAGGTAGCCAAATGCCTCGTCAACAGGCGAATTCGAACGGCAAACTCGAGGAGCTCCCGGCAGGAGTACTGTGAAAGTCTTAAGGACAACAAATAATGGCGTATCGCTTCTGGTGAACTAGCCAGAGTAAGCTTGTAGATGCGACTGTGGTAAAACGAGGAGCAAGTGGCAGGAGTAACTATGACTCTCTTAAGGTAGCCAAATGCCTCGTCAACAGGCGAATTCCAACGGCAAACTCGAGGAGCTCCCAGCAGGAGTACTGTGAAAGTCTTAAGGTCAACAAATAATGGCGTATCGCTTCTGGTGAACTAGCCAGAGTAAGCTTGTAGATGTGACTGTGGTAAAATGGGGAGCAAGTGGCAGGAGTAACTATGACTCATTTAAGGTTGCCAAATGACTCGTCAACAGGCGAATTCCAACGGCAAACTCGAGGAGCTCCCGGAAGGAGTACTGTGAAAGTCTTAAGATCAACAAATAATGGCGTATCGCTTCTGGTGAACTGGCCAGAGTAAGCTTGTAGATGCGACTGTGGTAAAACGAGGAGCAAGTGGCAGGAGTAACTATGACTCTCTTAAGGTAGCCAAATGCCTCGTCAACAGGCGAATTCCATCGGCAAACTCGAGGAGCTCCCGGAAGGAGTACTGGGAAAGCCTTAAGGTCAACAAATAATGGCGTATCGCTTCTGGTGAACTAGCCAGAGTAAGCTTGTAGATGTGACTGTGGTAAAATGGGGAGCAAGTGGCAGGAGTAACTATGACTCTCTTAGGGTTGCCAAATGACTCGTCAAAAGGCGAATTACATCGGCAAACCCGAGGAGCTCCCGGAAGGAGTACTGTGAAAGTCTTAAGGTCAACAAATAATGGCGTATCGCTCTGGTGAACTGGCCAGAGTAAGCTTGTAGATGCGACTGTGGTAAAACGAGGAGCAAGTGGCAGGAGTAACTATGACTCTCTTAAGGTAGCCAAATGCCTCGTCAACAGGCGAATTCCAACGGCAAACTCGAGGAGCTCCCAGCAGGAGTACTGTGAAAGTCTTAAGGTCAACAAATAATGGCGTATCGCTTCTGGTGAACTAGCCAGAGTAAGCTTGTAGATGTGACTGTGGTAAAATGGGGAGCAAGTGGCAGGAGTAACTATGACTCCCTTAAGGTTGCCAAATGACTCGTCAACAGGCGAATTCCAACGGCAAACTCGAGGAGCTCCCGGAAGGAGTACTGTGAAAGTCTTAAGATCAACAAATAATGGCGTATCGCTTCTGGTGAACTAGCCAGAGTAAGCTTGTAGATGCGACTGTGGTAAAACGAGGAGCAAGTGGCAGAAGTAACTATGACTCTCTTAAGGTAGCTAAATGCCTCGTCAACAGGCGAATTCCAACGGCAAACTCGAGGAGCTCCCAGCAGGAGTACTGTGAAAGTCTTAAGGTCAACAAATAATGGCGTATCGCTTCTGGTGAACTAGCCAGAGTAAGCTTGTAGATGTGACTGTGGTAAAATGGGGAGCAAGTGGCAGGAGTAACTATGACTCTCTTAAGGTAGCCAAATGCCTCGTCAACAGGCGAATTCCAACGGCAAACTCGAGGAGCTCCCGGCAGGAGTACTGTGAAAGTCTTAAGGACAACAAATAATGGCGTATCGCTTCTGGTGAACTGGCCAGAGTAAGCTTGTAGATGCGACTGTGGTAAAACGAGGAGCAAGTGGCAGGAGTAACTATGACTCTCTTAAGGTAGCCAAATGCCTCGTCAACAGGCGAATTCCATCGGCAAACTCGAGGAGCTCCCGGAAGGAGTACTGGGAAAGCCTTAAGGTCAACAAATAATGGCGTATCGCTTCTGGTGAACTAGCCAGAGTAAGCTTGTAGATGTGACTGTGGTAAAATGGGGAGCAAGTGGCAGGAGTAACTATGACTCTCTTAGGGTTGCCAAATGACTCGTCAAAAGGTGAATTACATCGGCAAACCCGAGGAGCTCCCGGAAGGAGTACTGTGAAAGTCTTAAGGTCAACAAATAATGGCGTATCGCTCTGGTGAACTGGCCAGAGTAAGCTTGTAGATGGGACTGTGGTAAAACGAGGAACAAGTGGCAGGAGTAACTATGACTCTCTTAAGGTAGCCAAATGCCTCGTCAACAGGCCAATTCGAACGGCAAACTCGAGGAGCTCCCGGCAGGAGTACTGTGAAAGTCTTAAGGTCAACAAATAATGGCGTATCGCTTCTGGTGAACTAGCCAGAGTAAGCTTGTAGATGCGACTGTGGTAAAACGAGGAGCAAGTGGCAGGAGTAACTATGACTCTCTTAAGGTAGCCAAATGCCTCGTCAACAGGCGAATTCCAACGGCAAACTCGAGGAGCTCCCAGCAGGAGTACTGTGAAAGTCTTAAGGTCAACAAATAATGGCGTATCGCTTCTGGTGAACTAGCCAGAGTAAGCTTGTAGATGTGACTGTGGTAAAATGGGGAGCAAGTGGCAGGAGTAACTATGACTCCCTTAAGGTTGCCAAATGACTCGTCAACAGGCGAATTCCAACGGCAAACTCGAGGAGCTCCCGGAAGGAGTACTGTGAAAGTCTTAAGATCAACAAATAATGGCGTATCGCTTCTGGTGAACTAGCCAGAGTAAGCTTGTAGATGCGACTGTGGTAAAACGAGGAGCAAGTGGCAGAAGTAACTATGACTCTCTTAAGGTAGCTAAATGCCTCGTCAACAGGCGAATTCCAACGGCAAACTCGAGGAGCTCCCAGCAGGAGTACTGTGAAAGTCTTAAGGTCAACAAATAATGGCGTATCGCTTCTGGTGAACTAGCCAGAGTAAGCTTGTAGATGTGACTGTGGTAAAATGGGGAGCAAGTGGCAGGAGTAACTATGACTCTCTTAAGGTAGCCAAATGCCTCGTCAACAGGCGAATTCCAACGGCAAACTCGAGGAGCTCCCGGCAGGAGTACTGTGAAAGTCTTAAGGACAACAAATAATGGCGTATCGCTTCTGGTGAACTGGCCAGAGTAAGCTTGTAGATGCGACTGTGGTAAAACGAGGAGCAAGTGGCAGGAGTAACTATGACTCTCTTAAGGTAGCCAAATGCCTCGTCAACAGGCGAATTCCATCGGCAAACTCGAGGAGCTCCCGGAAGGAGTACTGGGAAAGCCTTAAGGTCAACAAATAATGGCGTATCGCTTCTGGTGAACTAGCCAGAGTAAGCTTGTAGATGTGACTGTGGTAAAATGGGGAGCAAGTGGCAGGAGTAACTATGACTCTCTTAGGGTTGCCAAATGACTCGTCAAAATGTGAATTACATCGGCAAACCCGAGGAGCTCCCGGAAGGAGTACTGTGAAAGTCTTAAGGTCAACAAATAATGGCGTATCGCTCTGGTGAACTGGCCAGAGTAAGCTTGTAGATGCGACTGTGGTAAAACGAGGAGCAAGTGGCAGGAGTAACTATGACTCTCTTAAGGTAGCCAAATGCCTCGTCAACAGCCGAATTCCAACGGCAAACTCGAGGAGCTCCCGGAAGGAGTACTGTGAAAGCCTTAAGGTCAACAAACAATGGCGTATCGCTCCTGGTGAACTGGCCAGAGTAAGCTTGTAGATGTGACTGTGTGAAACGGGGTGCAACTGGCAGGAGTAACTATGACTCTCTTAAGGTAGCCAAATGACTCGTCAAAAGGCGAATTACATCGGCAAACCCGAGGAGCTCCCGGAAGGAGTACTGTGAAAGTCTTAAGATCAACAAATAATGGCGTATCGCTTCTGGTGAACTAGCCAGAGTAAGCTTGTAGATGCGACTGTGGTAAAACGAGGAGCAAGTGGCAGGAGTAACTATGACTCTCTTAAGGTAGCCAAATGCCTCGTCAACAGGCGAATTCCAACGGCAAACTCGAGGAGCTCCCGGAAGGAGTACTGTGAAAGTCTTAAGATCAACAAATAATGGCGTATCGCTTCTGGTGAACTAGCCAGAGTAAGCTTGTAGATGCGACTGTGGTAAAACGAGGAGCAAGTGGCAGGAGTAACTATGACTCTCTTAAGGTAGCCAAATGCCTCGTCAACAGGCGAATTCCAACGGCAAACTCGAGGAGCTCCCGGCAGGAGTACTGTGAAAGTCTTAAGGTCAACAAATAATGGCGTATCGCTTCTGGTGACCTGGCCAGAGTAAGCTTGTAGATGCGACTGTGGTAAAACGAGGAGCAAGTGGCAGGAGTAACTATGACTCTCTTAAGGTAGCCAAATGCCTCGTCAACAGGCGAATTCCAACGGCAAACTCGAGGAGCTCCCGGCAGGAGTACTGTGAAAGTCTTAAGGACAACAAATAATGGCGTATCGCTTCTGGTGAACTAGCCAGAGTAAGCTTGTAGATGCGACTGTGGTAAAACGAGGAGCAAGTGGCAGGAGTAACTATGACTCTCTTAAGGTAGCCAAATGCCTCGTCAACAGGCGAATTCCAACGGCAAACTCGAGGAGCTCCCAGCAGGAGTACTGTGAAAGTCTTAAGGTCAACAAATAATGGCGTATCGCTTCTGGTGAACTAGCCAGAGTAAGCTTGTAGATGTGACTGTGGTAAAATGGGGAGCAAGTGGCAGGAGTAACTATGACTCTCTTAGGGTTGCCAAATGACTCGTCAAAAGGTGAATTACATCGGCAAACCCGAGGAGCTCCCGGAAGGAGTACTGTGAAAGTCTTAAGGTCAACAAATAATGGCGTATCGCTCTGGTGAACTGGCCAGAGTAAGCTTGTAGATGCGACTGTGGTAAAACGAGGAGCAAGTGGCAGGAGTAACTATGACTCTCTTAAGGTAGCCAAATGCCTTGTCAACAGCCGAATTCCAACGGCAAACTCGAGGAGCTCCCGGAAGGAGTACTGTGAAAGCCTTAAGGTCAACAAACAATGGCGTATCGCTCCTGGTGAACTGGCCAGAGTAAGCTTGTAGATGTGACTGTGTGAAACGGGGTGCAACTGGCAGGAGTAACTATGACTCTCTTAAGGTAGCCAAATGACTCGTCAAAAGGCGAATTACATCGGCAAACCCGAGGAGCTCCCGGAAGGAGTACTGTGAAAGTCTTAAGATCAACAAATAATGGCGTATCGCTTCTGGTGAACTAGCCAGAGTAAGCTTGTAGATGCGACTGTGGTAAAACGAGGAGCAAGTGGCAGGAGTAACTATGACTCTCTTAAGGTAGCCAAATGCCTCGTCAACAGGCGAATTCCAACGGCAAACTCGAGGAGCTCCCGGAAGGAGTACTGTGAAAGTCTTAAGATCAACAAATAATGGCGTATCGCTTCTGGTGAACTAGCCAGAGTAAGCTTGTAGATGCGACTGTGGTAAAACGAGGAGCAAGTGGCAGGAGTAACTATGACTCTCTTAAGGTAGCCAAATGCCTCGTCAACAGGCGAATTCCAACGGCAAACTCGAGGAGCTCCCGGAAGGAGTACTGTGAAAGTCTTAAGATCAACAAATAATGGCGTATCGCTTCTGGTGAACTAGCCAGAGTAAGCTTGTAGATGCGACTGTGGTAAAACGAGGAGCAAGTGGCAGAAGTAACTATGACTCTCTTAAGGTAGCTAAATGCCTCGTCAACAGGCGAATTCCAACGGCAAACTCGAGGAGCTCCCAGCAGGAGTACTGTGAAAGTCTTAAGGTCAACAAATAATGGCGTATCGCTTCTGGTGAACTAGCCAGAGTAAGCTTGTAGATGTGACTGTGGTAAAATGGGGAGCAAGTGGCAGGAGTAACTATGACTCTCTTAAGGTAGCCAAATGCCTCGTCAACAGGCGAATTCCAACGGCAAACTCGAGGAGCTCCCGGCAGGAGTACTGTGAAAGTCTTAAGGACAACAAATAATGGCGTATCGCTTCTGGTGAACTGGCCAGAGTAAGCTTGTAGATGCGACTGTGGTAAAACGAGGAGCAAGTGGCAGGAGTAACTATGACTCTCTTAAGGTAGCCAAATGCCTCGTCAACAGGCGAATTCCATCGGCAAACTCGAGGAGCTCCCGGAAGGAGTACTGGGAAAGCCTTAAGGTCAACAAATAATGGTGTATCGCTTCTGGTGAACTAGCCAGAGTAAGCTTGTAGATGTGACTGTGGTAAAATGGGGAGCAAGTGGCAGGAGTAACTATGACTCTCTTAGGGTTGCCAAATGACTCGTCAAAAGGTGAATTACATCGGCAAACCCGAGGAGCTCCCGGAAGGAGTACTGTGAAAGTCTTAAGGTCAACAAATAATGGCGTATCGCTCTGGTGAACTGGCCAGAGTAAGCTTGTAGATGCGACTGTGGTAAAACGAGGAACAAGTGGCAGGAGTAACTATGACTCTCTTAAGGTAGCCAAATGCCTCGTCAACAGGCGAATTCGAACGGCAAACTCGAGGAGCTCCCGGCAGGAGTACTGTGAAAGTCTTAAGGTCAACAAATAATGACGTATCGCTTCTGGTGAACTGGCCAGAGTAAGCTTGTAGATGCGACTGTGGTAAAACGAGGAGCAAGTGGCAGGAGTAACTATGACTCTCTTAAGGTAGCCAAATGCCTCGTCAACAGGCGAATTCCAACGGCAAACTCGAGGAGCTCCCGGAAGGAGTACTGTGAAAGCCTTAAGGTCAACAAATAATGGCGTATCGCTCCTGGTGAACTGGCCAGAGTAAGCTTGTAGATGTGACTGTGTGAAACGGGGTGCAACTGGCAGGAGTAACTATGACTCTCTTAAGGTAGCCAAATGACTCGTCAAAAGGCGAATTACATCGGCAAACCCGAGGAGCTCCCGGAAGGAGTACTGTGAAGGCTTAAGATCAACAAATAATGGCGTATCGCTTCTGGTGAACTAGCCAGAGTAAGCTTGTAGATGCGACTGTGGTAAAACGAGGAGCAAGTGGCAGGAGTAACTATGACTCTCTTAAGGTAGCCAAATGCCTCGTCAACAGGCGAATTCCAACGGCAAACTCGAGGAGCTCCCGGAAGGAGTACTGTGAAAGTCTTAAGATCAACAAATAATGGCGTATCGCTTCTGGTGAACTAGCCAGAGTAAGCTTGTAGATGCGACTGTGGTAAAACGAGGAGCAAGTGGCAGGAGTAACTATGACTCTCTTAAGGTAGCCAAATGCCTCGTCAACAGGCGAATTCCAACGGCAAACTCGAGGAGCTCCCGGAAGGAGTACTGTGAAGGCTTAAGATCAACAAATAATGGCGTATCGCTTCTGGTGAACTAGCCAGAGTAAGCTTGTAGATGCGACTGTGGTAAAACGAGGAGCAAGTGGCAGGAGTAACTATGACTCTCTTAAGGTAGCCAAATGCCTCGTCAACAGGCGAATTCCATCGGCAAACTCGAGGAGCTCCCGGAAGGAGTACTGGGAAAGCCTTAAGGTCAACAAATAATGGCGTATCGCTTCTGGTGAACTAGCCAGAGTAAGCTTGTAGATGTGACTGTGGTAAAATGGGGAGCAAGTGGCAGGAGTAACTATGACTCTCTTAGGGTTGCCAAATGACTCGTCAAAAGGCGAATTACATCGGCAAACCCGAGGAGCTCCCGGAAGGAGTACTGTGAAAGTCTTAAGGTCAACAAATAATGGCGTATCGCTCTGGTGAACTGGCCAGAGTAAGCTTGTAGATGCGACTGTGGTAAAACGAGGAGCAAGTGGCAGGAGTAACTATGACTCTCTTAAGGTAGCCAAATGCCTCGTCAACAGGCGAATTCCAACGGCAAACTCGAGGAGCTCCCAGCAGGAGTACTGTGAAAGTCTTAAGGTCAACAAATAATGGCGTATCGCTTCTGGTGAACTAGCCAGAGTAAGCTTGTAGATGTGACTGTGGTAAAATGGGGAGCAAGTGGCAGGAGTAACTATGACTCCCTTAAGGTTGCCAAATGACTCGTCAACAGGCGAATTCCAACGGCAAACTCGAGGAGCTCCCGGAAGGAGTACTGTGAAAGTCTTAAGATCAACAAATAATGGCGTATCGCTTCTGGTGAACTAGCCAGAGTAAGCTTGTAGATGCGACTGTGGTAAAACGAGGAGCAAGTGGCAGAAGTAACTATGACTCTCTTAAGGTAGCCAAATGCCTCGTCAACAGGCGAATTCCAACGGCAAACTCGAGGAGCTCCCGGAAGGAGTACTGTGAAAGTCTTAAGATCAACAAATAATGGCGTATCGCTTCTGGTGAACTAGCCAGAGTAAGCTTGTAGATGCGACTGTGGTAAAACGAGGAGCAAGTGGCAGGAGTAACTATGACTCTCTTAAGGTAGCCAAATGCCTCGTCAACAGGCGAATTCCAACGGCAAACTCGAGGAGCTCACGGCAGGAGTACTGTGAAAGTCTTAAGGTCAACAAATAATGGCGTATCGCTTCTGGTGACCTGGCCAGAGTAAGCTTGTAGATGCGACTGTGGTAAAACGAGGAGCAAGTGGCAGGAGTAACTATGACTCTCTTAAGGTAGCCAAATGCCTCGTCAACAGGCGAATTCCAACGGCAAACTCGAGGAGCTCCCGGCAGGAGTACTGTGAAAGTCTTAAGGACAACAAATAATGGCGTATCGCTTCTGGTGAACTAGCCAGAGTAAGCTTGTAGATGCGACTGTGGTAAAACGAGGAGCAAGTGGCAGGAGTAACTATGACTCTCTTAAGGTAGCCAAATGCCTCGTCAACAGGCGAATTCCAACGGCAAACTCGAGGAGCTCCCAGCAGGAGTACTGTGAAAGTCTTAAGGTCAACAAATAATGGCGTATCGCTTCTGGTGAACTAGCCAGAGTAAGCTTGTAGATGTGACTGTGGTAAAATGGGGAGCAAGTGGCAGGAGTAACTATGACTCATTTAAGGTTGCCAAATGACTCGTCAACAGGCGAATTCCAACGGCAAACTCGAGGAGCTCCCGGAAGGAGTACTGTGAAAGTCTTAAGATCAACAAATAATGGCGTATCGCTTCTGGTGAACTGGCCAGAGTAAGCTTGTAGATGCGACTGTGGTAAAACGAGGAGCAAGTGGCAGGAGTAACTATGACTCTCTTAAGGTAGCCAAATGCCTCGTCAACAGGCGAATTCCATCGGCAAACTCGAGGAGCTCCCGGAAGGAGTACTGGGAAAGCCTTAAGGTCAACAAATAATGGCGTATCGCTTCTGGTGAACTAGCCAGAGTAAGCTTGTAGATGTGACTGTGGTAAAATGGGGAGCAAGTGGCAGGAGTAACTATGACTCTCTTAGGGTTGCCAAATGACTCGTCAAAAGGCGAATTACATCGGCAAACCCGAGGAGCTCCCGGAAGGAGTACTGTGAAAGTCTTAAGGTCAACAAATAATGGCGTATCGCTCTGGTGAACTGGCCAGAGTAAGCTTGTAGATGCGACTGTGGTAAAACGAGGAGCAAGTGGCAGGAGTAACTATGACTCTCTTAAGGTAGCCAAATGCCTCGTCAACAGGCGAATTCCAACGGCAAACTCGAGGAGCTCCCAGCAGGAGTACTGTGAAAGTCTTAAGGTCAACAAATAATGGCGTATCGCTTCTGGTGAACTAGCCAGAGTAAGCTTGTAGATGTGACTGTGGTAAAATGGGGAGCAAGTGGCAGGAGTAACTATGACTCCCTTAAGGTTGCCAAATGACTCGTCAACAGGCGAATTCCAACGGCAAACTCGAGGAGCTCCCGGAAGGAGTACTGTGAAAGTCTTAAGATCAACAAATAATGGCGTATCGCTTCTGGTGAACTAGCCAGAGTAAGCTTGTAGATGCGACTGTGGTAAAACGAGGAGCAAGTGGCAGAAGTAACTATGACTCTCTTAAGGTAGCTAAATGCCTCGTCAACAGGCGAATTCCAACGGCAAACTCGAGGAGCTCCCAGCAGGAGTACTGTGAAAGTCTTAAGGTCAACAAATAATGGCGTATCGCTTCTGGTGAACTAGCCAGAGTAAGCTTGTAGATGTGACTGTGGTAAAATGGGGAGCAAGTGGCAGGAGTAACTATGACTCTCTTAAGGTAGCCAAATGCCTCGTCAACAGGCGAATTCCAACGGCAAACTCGAGGGGCTCCCGGCAGGAGTACTGTGAAAGTCTTAAGGACAACAAATAATGGCGTATCGCTTCTGGTGAACTGGCCAGAGTAAGCTTGTAGATGCGACTGTGGTAAAACGAGGAGCAAGTGGCAGGAGTAACTATGACTCTCTTAAGGTAGCCAAATGCCTCGTCAACAGGCGAATTCCATCGGCAAACTCGAGGAGCTCCCGGAAGGAGTACTGGGAAAGCCTTAAGGTCAACAAATAATGGCGTATCGCTTCTGGTGAACTAGCCAGAGTAAGCTTGTAGATGTGACTGTGGTAAAATGGGGAGCAAGTGGCAGGAGTAACTATGACTCTCTTAGGGTTGCCAAATGTCTCGTCAAAAGGTGAATTACATCGGCAAACCCGAGGAGCTCCCGGAAGGAGTACTGTGAAAGTCTTAAGGTCAACAAATAATGGCGTATCGCTCTGGTGAACTGGCCAGAGTAAGCTTGTAGATGCGACTGTGGTAAAACGAGGAACAAGTGGCAGGAGTAACTATGACTCTCTTAAGGTAGCCAAATGCCTCGTCAACAGGCGAATTCGAACGGCAAACTCGAGGAGCTCCCGGCAGGAGTACTGTGAAAGTCTTAAGGTCAACAAATAATGGCGTATCGCTTCTGGTGAACTGGCCAGAGTAAGCTTGTAGATGCGACTGTGGTAAAACGAGGAGCAAGTGGCAGGAGTAACTATGACTCTCTTAAGGTAGCCAAATGCCTCGTCAACAGGCGAATTCCAACGGCAAACTCGAGGAGCTCCCGGAAGGAGTACTGTGAAAGCCTTAAGGTCAACAAATAATGGCGTATCGCTCCTGGTGAACTGGCCAGAGTAAGCTTGTAGATGTGACTGTGTGAAACGGGGTGCAACTGGCAGGAGTAACTGTGACTCTCTTAAGGTAGCCAAATGACTCGTCAAAAGGCGAATTACATCGGCAAACCCGAGGAGCTCCCGGAAGGAGTACTGTGAAGGCTTAAGATCAACAAATAATGGCGTATCGCTTCTGGTGAACTAGCCAGAGTAAGCTTGTAGATGCGACTGTGGTAAAACGAGGAGCAAGTGGCAGGAGTAACTATGACTCTCTTAAGGTAGCCAAATGCCTCGTCAACAGGCGAATTCCAACGGCAAACTCGAGGAGCTCCCGGAAGGAGTACTGTGAAAGTCTTAAGATCAACAAATAATGGCGTATCGCTTCTGGTGAACTAGCCAGAGAAAGCTTGTAGATGCGACTGTGGTAAAACGAGGAGCAAGTGGCAGGAGTAACTATGACTCTCTTAAGGTAGCCAAATGCCTCGTCAACAGGCGAATTCCAACGGCAAACTCGAGGAGCTCCCGGAAGGAGTACTGTGAAGGCTTAAGATCAACAAATAATGGCGTATCGCTTCTGGTGAACTAGCCAGAGTAAGCTTGTATATGCGACTGTGGTAAAACGAGGAGCAAGTGGCAGGAGTAACTATGACTCTCTTAAGGTAGCCAAATGCCTCGTCAACAGGCGAATTCCATCGGCAAACTCGAGGAGCTCCCGGAAGGAGTACTGGGAAAGCCTTAAGGTCAACAAATAATGGCGTATCGCTTCTGGTGAACTAGCCAGAGTAAGCTTGTAGATGTGACTGTGGTAAAATGGGGAGCAAGTGGCAGGAGTAACTATGACTCTCTTAGGGTTGCCAAATGACTCGTCAAAAGGCGAATTACATCGGCAAACCCGAGGAGCTCCCGGAAGGAGTACTGTGAAAGTCTTAAGGTCAACAAATAATGGCGTATCGCTCTGGTGAACTGGCCAGAGTAAGCTTGTAGATGCGACTGTGGTAAAACGAGGAGCAAGTGGCAGGAGTAACTATGACTCTCTTAAGGTAGCCAAATGCCTCGTCAACAGGCGAATTCCAACGGCAAACTCGAGGAGCTCCCAGCAGGAGTACTGTGAAAGTCTTAAGGTCAACAAATAATGGCGTATCGCTTCTGGTGAACTAGCCAGAGTAAGCTTGTAGATGTGACTGTGGTAAAATGGGGAGCAAGTGGCAGGAGTAACTATGACTCCCTTAAGGTTGCCAAATGACTCGTCAACAGGCGAATTCCAACGGCAAACTCGAGGAGCTCCCGGAAGGAGTACTGTGAAAGTCTTAAGATCAACAAATAATGGCGTATCGCTTCTGGTGAACTAGCCAGAGTAAGCTTGTAGATGCGACTGTGGTAAAACGAGGAGCAAGTGGCAGAAGTAACTATGACTCTCTTAAGGTAGCTAAATGCCTCGTCAACAGGCGAATTCCAACGGCAAACTCGAGGAGCTCCCAGCAGGAGTACTGTGAAAGTCTTAAGGTCAACAAATAATGGCGTATCGCTTCTGGTGAACTAGCCAGAGTAAGCTTGTAGATGTGACTGTGGTAAAATGGGGAGCAAGTGGCAGGAGTAACTATGACTCTCTTAAGGTAGCCAAATGCCTCGTCAACAGGCGAATTCCAACGGCAAACTCGAGGAGCTCCCGGCAGGAGTACTGTGAAAGTCTTAAGGACAACAAATAATGGCGTATCGCTTCTGGTGAACTGGCCAGAGTAAGCTTGTAGATGCGACTGTGGTAAAACGAGGAGCAAGTGGCAGGAGTAACTATGACTCTCTTAAGGTAGCCAAATGCCTCGTCAACAGGCGAATTCCATCGGCAAACTCGAGGAGCTCCCGGAAGGAGTACTGGGAAAGCCTTAAGGTCAACAAATAATGGCGTATCGCTTCTGGTGAACTAGCCAGAGTAAGCTTGTAGATGTGACTGTGGTAAAATGGGGAGCAAGTGGCAGGAGTAACTATGACTCTCTTAGGGTTGCCAAATGACTCGTCAAAAGGTGAATTACATCGGCAAACCCGAGGAGCTCCCGGAAGGAGTACTGTGAAAGTCTTAAGGTCAACAAATAATGGCGTATCGCTCTGGTGAACTGGCCAGAGTAAGCTTGTAGATGCGACTGTGGTAAAACGAGGAACAAGTGGCAGGAGTAACTATGACTCTCTTAAGGTAGCCAAATGCCTCGTCAACAGGCGAATTCGAACGGCAAACTCGAGGAGCTCCCGGCAGGAGTACTGTGAAAGTCTTAAGGTCAACAAATAATGGCGTATCGCTTCTGGTGAACTGGCCAGAGTAAGCTTGTAGATGCGACTGTGGTAAAACGAGGAGCAAGTGGCAGGAGTAACTATGACTCTCTTAAGGTAGCCAAATGCCTCGTCAACAGGCGAATTCCAACGGCAAACTCGAGGAGCTCCCGGAAGGAGTACTGTGAAAGCCTTAAGGTCAACAAATAATGGCGTATCGCTCCTGGTGAACTGGCCAGAGTAAGCTTGTAGATGTGACTGTGTGAAACGGGGTGCAACTGGCAGGAGTAACTATGACTCTCTTAAGGTAGCCAAATGACTCGTCAAAAGGCGAATTACATCGGCAAACCCGAGGAGCTCCCGGAAGGAGTACTGTGAAGGCTTAAGATCAACAAATAATGGCGTATCGCTTCTGGTGAACTAGCCAGAGTAAGCTTGTAGATGCGACTGTGGTAAAACGAGGAGCAAGTGGCAGGAGTAACTATGACTCTCTTAAGGTAGCCAAATGCCTCGTCAACAGGCGAATTCCAACGGCAAACTCGAGGAGCTCCCGGAAGGAGTACTGTGAAAGTCTTAAGATCAACAAATAATGGCGTATCGCTTCTGGTGAACTAGCCAGAGTAAGCTTGTAGATGCGACTGTGGTAAAACGAGGAGCAAGTGGCAGGAGTAACTATGACTCTCTTAAGGTAGCCAAATGCCTCGTCAACAGGCGAATTCCAACGGCAAACTCGAGGAGCTCCCGGCAGGAGTACTGTGAAAGTCTTAAGGACAACAAATAATGGCGTATCGCTTCTGGTGAACTAGCCAGAGTAAGCTTGTAGATGCGACTGTGGTAAAACGAGGAGCAAGTGGCAGGAGTAACTATGACTCTCTTAAGGTAGCCAAATGCCTCGTCAACAGGCGAATTCCAACGGCAAACTCGAGGAGCTCCCAGCAGGAGTACTGTGAAAGTCTTAAGGTCAACAAATAATGGCGTATCGCTTCTGGTGAACTAGCCAGAGTAAGCTTGTAGATGTGACTGTGGTAAAATGGGGAGCAAGTGGCAGGAGTAACTATGACTCATTTAAGGTTGCCAAATGACTCGTCAACAGGCGAATTCCAACGGCAAACTCGAGGAGCTCCCGGAAGGAGTACTGTGAAAGTCTTAAGATCAACAAATAATGGCGTATCGCTTCTGGTGAACTAGCCAGAGTAAGCTTGTAGATGCGACTGTGGTAAAACGAGGAGCAAGTGGCAGGAGTAACTATGACTCTCTTAAGGTAGCCAAATGCCTCGTCAACAGGCGAATTCCAACGGCAAACTCGAGGAGCTCCCAGCAGGAGTACTGTGAAAGTCTTAAGGTCAACAAATAATGGCGTATCGCTTCTGGTGAACTAGCCAGAGTAAGCTTGTAGATGTGACTGTGGTAAAATGGGGAGCAAGTGGCAGGAGTAACTATGACTCTCTTAAGGTAGCCAAATGCCTCGTCAACAGGAGAATTCCAACGGCAAACTCGAGGAGCTCCCGGCAGGAGTACTGTGAAAGTCTTAAGGACAACAAATAATGGCGTATCGCTTCTGGTGAACTAGCCAGAGTAAGCTTGTAGATGTGACTGTGGTAAAATGGGGAGCAAGTGGCAGGAGTAACTATGACTCTCTTAGGGTTGCCAAATAACTCGTCAAAAGGCGAATTACATCGGCAAACCCGAGGAGCTCCCGGAAGGAGTACTGTGAAAGTCTTAAGATCAACAAATAATGGCGTATCGCTTCTGGTGAACTAGCCAGTGTAAGCTTGTAGATGTGACTGTGGTAAAATGGGGAGCAAGTGGCAGGAGTAACTATGACTCTCTTAGGGTTGCCAAATGACTCGTCAAAAGGCGAATTACATCGGCAAACCCGAGGAGCTCCCGGAAGGAGTACTGTGAAAGTCTTAAGGTCAACAAATAATGGCGTATCGCTCTGGTGAACTGGCCAGAGTAAGCTTGTAGATGCGACTGTGGTAAAACGAGGAGCAAGTGGCAGGAGTAACTATGACTCTCTTAAGGTAGCCAAATGCCTCGTCAACAGGCGAATTCCAACGGCAAACTCGAGGAGCTCCCGGCAGGAGTACTGTGAAAGTCTTAAGGTCAACAAATAATGGCGTATCGCTTCTGGTGAACTGGCCAGAGTAAGCTTGTAGATGCGACTGTGGTAAAATGGGGAGCAAGTGGCAGGAGTAACTATGACTCTCTTAGGGTTGCCAAATAACTCGTCAAAAGGCGAATTACATCGGCAAACCCGAGGAGCTCCCGGAAGGAGTACTGTGAAAGTCTTAAGATCAACAAATAATGGCGTATCGCTTCTGGTGAACTAGCCAGAGTAAGCTTGTAGATGCGACTGTGGTAAAACGAGGAGCAAGTGGCAGGAGTAACTATGACTCTCTTAAGGTAGCCAAATGCCTCGTCAACAGGCGAATTCCAACGGCAAACTCGAGGAGCTCCCAGCAGGAGTACTGTGAAAGTCTTAAGGTCAACAAATAATGGCGTATCGCTTCTGGTGAACTAGCCAGAGTAAGCTTGTAGATGTGACTGTGGTAAAATGGGGAGCAAGTGGCAGGAGTAACTATGACTCTCTTAAGGTAGCCAAATGCCTCGTCAACAGGAGAATTCCAACGGCAAACTCGAGGAGCTCCCGGCAGGAGTACTGTGAAAGTCTTAAGATCAACAAATAATGGCGTATCGCTTCTGGTGAACTGGCCAGAGTAAGCTTGTAGATGCGACTGTGGTAAAACGAGGAGCAAGTGGCAGGAGTAACTATGACTCTCTTAAGGTAGCCAAATGCCTCGTCAACAGGCGAATTCCAACGGCAAACTCGAGGAGCTCCCGGCAGGAGTACTGTGAAAGTCTTAAGATCAACAAATAATGGCGTATCGCTTCTGGTGAACTAGCCAGAGTAAGCTTGTAGATGCGACTGTGGTAAAACGAGGAGCAAGTGGCAGGAGTAACTATGACTCTCTTAAGGTAGCCAAATGCCTCGTCAACAGGAGAATTCCAACGGCAAACTCGAGGAGCTCCCGGCAGGAGTACTGTGAAAGTCTTAAGGACAACAAATAATGGCGTATCGCTTCTGGTGAACTGGCCAGAGTAAGCTTGTAGATGCGACTGTGGTAAAACGAGGAGCAAGTGGCAGGAGTAACTATGACTCTCTTAAGGTAGCCAAATGCCTCGTCAACAGGCGAATTCCAACGGCAAACTCGAGGAGCTCCCGGAAGGAGTACTGTGAAAGCCTTAAGGTCAACAAATAATGGCGTATCGCTCCTGGTGAACTGGCCAGAGTAAGCTTGTAGATGTGACTGTGTGAAACGGGGTGCAACTGGCAGGAGTAACTATGACTCTCTTAAGGTAGCCAAATGACTCGTCAAAAGGCGAATTACATCGGCAAACCCGAGGAGCTCCCGGAAGGAGTACTGTGAAGGCTTAAGATCAACAAATAATGGCGTATCGCTTCTGGTGAACTAGCCAGAGTAAGCTTGTAGATGCGACTGTGGTAAAACGAGGAGCAAGTGGCAGGAGTAACTATGACTCTCTTAAGGTAGCCAAATGCCTCGTCAACAGGCGAATTCCAACGGCAAACTCGAGGAGCTCCCGGAAGGAGTACTGTGAAAGTCTTAAGATCAACAAATAATGGCGTATCGCTTCTGGTGAACTAGCCAGAGTAAGCTTGTAGATGCGACTGTGGTAAAACGAGGAGCAAGTGGCAGGAGTAACTATGACTCTCTTAAGGTAGCCAAATGCCTCGTCAACAGGCGAATTCCAACGGCAAACTCGAGGAGCTCCCGGCAGGAGTACTGTGAAAGTCTTAAGATCAACAAATAATGGCGTATCGCTTCTGGTGAACTAGCCAGAGTAAGCTTGTAGATGCGACTGTGGTAAAACGAGGAGCAAGTGGCAGGAGTAACTATGACTCTCTTAAGGTAGCCAAATGCCTCGTCAACAGGCGAATTCCAACGGCAAACTCGAGGAGCTCCCGGCAGGAGTACTGTGAAAGTCTTAAGGTCAACAAATAATGGCGTATCGCTACTGGTGAACTGGCCAGAGTAAGCTTGTAGATGCGACTGTGGTAAAACGAGGAGCAAGTGGCAGGAGTAACTATGACTCTCTTAAGGTAGCCAAATGCCTCGTCAACAGGCGAATTCCAACGGCAAACTCGAGGAGCTCCCGGCAGGAGTACTGTGAAAGTCTTAAGGACAACAAATAATGGCGTATCGCTTCTGGTGAACTAGCCAGAGTAAGCTTGTAGATGCGACTGTGGTAAAACGAGGAGCAAGTGGCAGGAGTAACTATGACTCTCTTAAGGTAGCCAAATGCCTCGTCAACAGGCGAATTCCAACGGCAAACTCGAGGAGCTCCCAGCAGGAGTACTGTGAAAGTCTTAAGGTCAACAAATAATGGCGTATCGCTTCTGGTGAACTAGCCAGAGTAAGCTTGTAGATGTGACTGTGGTAAAATGGGGAGCAAGTGGCAGGAGTAACTATGACTCATTTAAGGTTGCCAAATGACTCGTCAACAGGCGAATTCCAACGGCAAACTCGAGGAGCTCCCGGAAGGAGTACTGTGAAAGTCTTAAGATCAACAAATAATGGCGTATCGCTTCTGGTGAACTAGCCAGAGTAAGCTTGTAGATGCGACTGTGGTAAAACGAGGAGCAAGTGGCAGGAGTAACTATGACTCTCTTAAGGTAGCCAAATGCCTCGTCAACAGGCGAATTCCAACGGCAAACTCGAGGAGCTCCCAGCAGGAGTACTGTGAAAGTCTTAAGGTCAACAAATAATGGCGTATCGCTTCTGGTGAACTAGCCAGAGTAAGCTTGTAGATGTGACTGTGGTAAAATGGGGAGCAAGTGGCAGGAGTAACTATGACTCTCTTAAGGTAGCCAAATGCCTCGTCAACAGGAGAATTCCAACGGCAAACTCGAGGAGCTCCCGGCAGGAGTACTGTGAAAGTCTTAAGGACAACAAATAATGGCGTATCGCTTCTGGTGAACTAGCCAGAGTAAGCTTGTAGATGTGACTGTGGTAAAATGGGGAGCAAGTGGCAGGAGTAACTATGACTCTCTTAGGGTTGCCAAATAACTCGTCAAAAGGCGAATTACATCGGCAAACCCGAGGAGCTCCCGGAAGGAGTACTGTGAAAGTCTTAAGATCAACAAATAATGGCGTATCGCTTCTGGTGAACTAGCCAGTGTAAGCTTGTAGATGTGACTGTGGTAAAATGGGGAGCAAGTGGCAGGAGTAACTATGACTCTCTTAGGGTTGCCAAATGACTCGTCAAAAGGCGAATTACATCGGCAAACCCGAGGAGCTCCCGGAAGGAGTACTGTGAAAGTCTTAAGGTCAACAAATAATGGCGTATCGCTCTGGTGAACTGGCCAGAGTAAGCTTGTAGATGCGACTGTGGTAAAACGAGGAGCAAGTGGCAGGAGTAACTATGACTCTCTTAAGGTAGCCAAATGCCTCGTCAACAGGCGAATTCCAACGGCAAACTCGAGGAGCTCCCGGCAGGAGTACTGTGAAAGTCTTAAGGTCAACAAATAATGGCGTATCGCTTCTGGTGAACTGGCCAGAGTAAGCTTGTAGATGCGACTGTGGTAAAATGGGGAGCAAGTGGCAGGAGTAACTATGACTCTCTTAGGGTTGCCAAATAACTCGTCAAAAGGCGAATTACATCGGCAAACCCGAGGAGCTCCCGGAAGGAGTACTGTGAAAGTCTTAAGATCAACAAATAATGGCGTATCGCTTCTGGTGAACTAGCCAGAGTAAGCTTGTAGATGCGACTGTGGTAAAACGAGGAGCAAGTGGCAGGAGTAACTATGACTCTCTTAAGGTAGCCAAATGCCTCGTCAACAGGCGAATTCCAACGGCAAACTCGAGGAGCTCCCAGCAGGAGTACTGTGAAAGTCTTAAGGTCAACAAATAATGGCGTATCGCTTCTGGTGAACTAGCCAGAGTAAGCTTGTAGATGTGACTGTGGTAAAATGGGGAGCAAGTGGCAGGAGTAACTATGACTCTCTTAAGGTAGCCAAATGCCTCGTCAACAGGAGAATTCCAACGGCAAACTCGAGGAGCTCCCGGCAGGAGTACTGTGAAAGTCTTAAGATCAACAAATAATGGCGTATCGCTTCTGGTGAACTGGCCAGAGTAAGCTTGTAGATGCGACTGTGGTAAAACGAGGAGCAAGTGGCAGGAGTAACTATGACTCTCTTAAGGTAGCCAAATGCCTCGTCAACAGGCGAATTCCAACGGCAAACTCGAGGAGCTCCCGGCAGGAGTACTGTGAAAGTCTTAAGATCAACAAATAATGGCGTATCGCTTCTGGTGAACTAGCCAGAGTAAGCTTGTAGATGCGACTGTGGTAAAACGAGGAGCAAGTGGCAGGAGTAACTATGACTCTCTTAAGGTAGCCAAATGCCTCGTCAACAGGAGAATTCCAACGGCAAACTCGAGGAGCTCCCGGCAGGAGTACTGTGAAAGTCTTAAGGACAACAAATAATGGCGTATCGCTTCTGGTGAACTGGCCAGAGTAAGCTTGTAGATGCGACTGTGGTAAAACGAGGAGCAAGTGGCAGGAGTAACTATGACTCTCTTAAGGTCTCTACACCAGTACTTGTAATATATATGTGTTATTTAAGTTTTTGAATAAAGACGGCTAGCAATAGCCAAATGCCTCGTCAACAGGCGAATTCCAACGGCAAACTCGAGGAGCTCCCGGCAGGAGTACTGTGAAAGTCTTAAGGTCAACAAATAATGGCGTATCGCTTCTGGTGAACTGGCCAGAGTAAGCTTGTAGATGCGACTGTGGTAAAATGGGGAGCAAGTGGCAGGAGTAACTATGACTCTCTTAGGGTTGCCAAATAACTCGTCAAAAGGCGAATTACATCGGCAAACCCGAGGAGCTCCCGGAAGGAGTACTGTGAAAGTCTTAAGATCAACAAATAATGGCGTATCGCTTCTGGTGAACTAGCCAGAGTAAGCTTGTAGATGCGACTGTGGTAAAACGAGGAGCAAGTGGCAGGAGTAACTATGACTCTCTTAAGGTAGCCAAATGCCTCGTCAACAGGCGAATTCCAACGGCAAACTCGAGGAGCTCCCAGCAGGAGTACTGTGAAAGTCTTAAGGTCAACAAATAATGGCGTATCGCTTCTGGTGAACTAGCCAGAGTAAGCTTGTAGATGTGACTGTGGTAAAATGGGGAGCAAGTGGCAGGAGTAACTATGACTCTCTTAAGGTAGCCAAATGCCTCGTCAACAGGAGAATTCCAACGGCAAACTCGAGGAGCTCCCGGCAGGAGTACTGTGAAAGTCTTAAGATCAACAAATAATGGCGTATCGCTTCTGGTGAACTGGCCAGAGTAAGCTTGTAGATGCGACTGTGGTAAAACGAGGAGCAAGTGGCAGGAGTAACTATGACTCTCTTAAGGTAGCCAAATGCCTCGTCAACAGGCGAATTCCAACGGCAAACTCGAGGAGCTCCCGGCAGGAGTACTGTGAAAGTCTTAAGATCAACAAATAATGGCGTATCGCTTCTGGTGAACTAGCCAGAGTAAGCTTGTAGATGCGACTGTGGTAAAACGAGGAGCAAGTGGCAGGAGTAACTATGACTCTCTTAAGGTAGCCAAATGCCTCGTCAACAGGAGAATTCCAACGGCAAACTCGAGGAGCTCCCGGCAGGAGTACTGTGAAAGTCTTAAGGACAACAAATAATGGCGTATCGCTTCTGGTGAACTGGCCAGAGTAAGCTTGTAGATGCGACTGTGGTAAAACGAGGAGCAAGTGGCAGGAGTAACTATGACTCTCTTAAGGTAGCCAAATGCCTCGTCAACAGGCGAATTCCAACGGCAAACTCGAGGAGCTCCCGGAAGGAGTACTGTGAAAGCCTTAAGGTCAACAAATAATGGCGTATCGCTCCTGGTGAACTGGCCAGAGTAAGCTTGTAGATGTGACTGTGTGAAACGGGGTGCAACTGGCAGGAGTAACTATGACTCTCTTAAGGTAGCCAAATGACTCGTCAAAAGGCGAATTACATCGGCAAACCCGAGGAGCTCCCGGAAGGAGTACTGTGAAGGCTTAAGATCAACAAATAATGGCGTATCGCTTCTGGTGAACTAGCCAGAGTAAGCTTGTAGATGCGACTGTGGTAAAACGAGGAGCAAGTGGCAGGAGTAACTATGACTCTCTTAAGGTAGCCAAATGCCTCGTCAACAGGCGAATTCCAACGGCAAACTCGAGGAGCTCCCGGAAGGAGTACTGTGAAAGTCTTAAGATCAACAAATAATGGCGTATCGCTTCTGGTGAACTAGCCAGAGTAAGCTTGTAGATGCGACTGTGGTAAAACGAGGAGCAAGTGGCAGGAGTAACTATGACTCTCTTAAGGTAGCCAAATGCCTCGTCAACAGGCGAATTCCAACGGCAAACTCGAGGAGCTCCCGGCAGGAGTACTGTGAAAGTCTTAAGATCAACAAATAATGGCGTATCGCTTCTGGTGAACTAGCCAGAGTAAGCTTGTAGATGCGACTGTGGTAAAACGAGGAGCAAGTGGCAGGAGTAACTATGACTCTCTTAAGGTAGCCAAATGCCTCGTCAACAGGCGAATTCCAACGGCAAACTCGAGGAGCTCCCGGCAGGAGTACTGTGAAAGTCTTAAGGTCAACAAATAATGGCGTATCGCTACTGGTGAACTGGCCAGAGTAAGCTTGTAGATGCGACTGTGGTAAAACGAGGAGCAAGTGGCAGGAGTAACTATGACTCTCTTAAGGTAGCCAAATGCCTCGTCAACAGGCGAATTCCAACGGCAAACTCGAGGAGCTCCCGGCAGGAGTACTGTGAAAGTCTTAAGGACAACAAATAATGGCGTATCGCTTCTGGTGAACTAGCCAGAGTAAGCTTGTAGATGCGACTGTGGTAAAACGAGGAGCAAGTGGCAGGAGTAACTATGACTCTCTTAAGGTAGCCAAATGCCTCGTCAACAGGCGAATTCCAACGGCAAACTCGAGGAGCTCCCAGCAGGAGTACTGTGAAAGTCTTAAGGTCAACAAATAATGGCGTATCGCTTCTGGTGAACTAGCCAGAGTAAGCTTGTAGATGTGACTGTGGTAAAATGGGGAGCAAGTGGCAGGAGTAACTATGACTCATTTAAGGTTGCCAAATGACTCGTCAACAGGCGAATTCCAACGGCAAACTCGAGGAGCTCCCGGAAGGAGTACTGTGAAAGTCTTAAGATCAACAAATAATGGCGTATCGCTTCTGGTGAACTAGCCAGAGTAAGCTTGTAGATGCGACTGTGGTAAAACGAGGAGCAAGTGGCAGGAGTAACTATGACTCTCTTAAGGTAGCCAAATGCCTCGTCAACAGGCGAATTCCAACGGCAAACTCGAGGAGCTCCCAGCAGGAGTACTGTGAAAGTCTTAAGGTCAACAAATAATGGCGTATCGCTTCTGGTGAACTAGCCAGAGTAAGCTTGTAGATGTGACTGTGGTAAAATGGGGAGCAAGTGGCAGGAGTAACTATGACTCTCTTAAGGTAGCCAAATGCCTCGTCAACAGGAGAATTCCAACGGCAAACTCGAGGAGCTCCCGGCAGGAGTACTGTGAAAGTCTTAAGGACAACAAATAATGGCGTATCGCTTCTGGTGAACTAGCCAGAGTAAGCTTGTAGATGTGACTGTGGTAAAATGGGGAGCAAGTGGCAGGAGTAACTATGACTCTCTTAGGGTTGCCAAATAACTCGTCAAAAGGCGAATTACATCGGCAAACCCGAGGAGCTCCCGGAAGGAGTACTGTGAAAGTCTTAAGATCAACAAATAATGGCGTATCGCTTCTGGTGAACTAGCCAGTGTAAGCTTGTAGATGTGACTGTGGTAAAATGGGGAGCAAGTGGCAGGAGTAACTATGACTCTCTTAGGGTTGCCAAATGACTCGTCAAAAGGCGAATTACATCGGCAAACCCGAGGAGCTCCCGGAAGGAGTACTGTGAAAGTCTTAAGGTCAACAAATAATGGCGTATCGCTCTGGTGAACTGGCCAGAGTAAGCTTGTAGATGCGACTGTGGTAAAACGAGGAGCAAGTGGCAGGAGTAACTATGACTCTCTTAAGGTAGCCAAATGCCTCGTCAACAGGCGAATTCCAACGGCAAACTCGAGGAGCTCCCGGCAGGAGTACTGTGAAAGTCTTAAGGTCAACAAATAATGGCGTATCGCTTCTGGTGAACTGGCCAGAGTAAGCTTGTAGATGCGACTGTGGTAAAATGGGGAGCAAGTGGCAGGAGTAACTATGACTCTCTTAGGGTTGCCAAATAACTCGTCAAAAGGCGAATTACATCGGCAAACCCGAGGAGCTCCCGGAAGGAGTACTGTGAAAGTCTTAAGATCAACAAATAATGGCGTATCGCTTCTGGTGAACTAGCCAGAGTAAGCTTGTAGATGCGACTGTGGTAAAACGAGGAGCAAGTGGCAGGAGTAACTATGACTCTCTTAAGGTAGCCAAATGCCTCGTCAACAGGCGAATTCCAACGGCAAACTCGAGGAGCTCCCAGCAGGAGTACTGTGAAAGTCTTAAGGTCAACAAATAATGGCGTATCGCTTCTGGTGAACTAGCCAGAGTAAGCTTGTAGATGTGACTGTGGTAAAATGGGGAGCAAGTGGCAGGAGTAACTATGACTCTCTTAAGGTAGCCAAATGCCTCGTCAACAGGAGAATTCCAACGGCAAACTCGAGGAGCTCCCGGCAGGAGTACTGTGAAAGTCTTAAGATCAACAAATAATGGCGTATCGCTTCTGGTGAACTGGCCAGAGTAAGCTTGTAGATGCGACTGTGGTAAAACGAGGAGCAAGTGGCAGGAGTAACTATGACTCTCTTAAGGTAGCCAAATGCCTCGTCAACAGGCGAATTCCAACGGCAAACTCGAGGAGCTCCCGGCAGGAGTACTGTGAAAGTCTTAAGATCAACAAATAATGGCGTATCGCTTCTGGTGAACTAGCCAGAGTAAGCTTGTAGATGCGACTGTGGTAAAACGAGGAGCAAGTGGCAGGAGTAACTATGACTCTCTTAAGGTAGCCAAATGCCTCGTCAACAGGAGAATTCCAACGGCAAACTCGAGGAGCTCCCGGCAGGAGTACTGTGAAAGTCTTAAGGACAACAAATAATGGCGTATCGCTTCTGGTGAACTGGCCAGAGTAAGCTTGTAGATGCGACTGTGGTAAAACGAGGAGCAAGTGGCAGGAGTAACTATGACTCTCTTAAGGTCTCTACACCAGTACTTGTAATATATATGTGTTATTTAAGTTTTTGAATAAAGACGGCTAGCAATAGCCAAATGCCTCGTCAACAGGCGAATTCCAACGGCAAACTCGAGGAGCTCCCGGCAGGAGTACTGTGAAAGTCTTAAGATCAACAAATAATGGCGTATCGCTTCTGGTGAACTGGCCAGAGTAAGCCTGTAGATGCGACTGTGGTAAAATGGGGAGCAAGTGGCAGGAGTAACTATGACTCTCTTAGGGTTGCCAAATAACTCGTCAAAAGGCGAATTACATCGGCAAACCCGAGGAGCTCCCGGAAGGAGTACTGTGAAAGTCTTAAGATCAACAAATAATGGCGTATCGCTTCTGGTGAACTAGCCAGAGTAAGCTTGTAGATGCGACTGTGGTAAAACGAGGAGCAAGTGGCAGGAGTAACTATGACTCTCTTAAGGTAGCCAAATGCCTCGTCAACAGGCGAATTCCAACGGCAAACTCGAGGAGCTCCCAGCAGGAGTACTGTGAAAGTCTTAAGGTCAACAAATAATGGCGTATCGCTTCTGGTGAACTAGCCAGAGTAAGCTTGTAGATGTGACTGTGGTAAAATGGGGAGCAAGTGGCAGGAGTAACTATGACTCTCTTAAGGTAACCAAATGCCTCGTCAACAGGAGAATTCCAACGGCAAACTCGAGGAGCTCCCGGCAGGAGTACTGTGAAAGTCTTAAGATCAACAAATAATGGCGTATCGCTTCTGGTGAACTGGCCAGAGTAAGCTTGTAGATGCGACTGTGGTAAAACGAGGAGCAAGTGGCAGGAGTAACTATGACTCTCTTAAGGTAGCCAAATGCCTCGTCAACAGGCGAATTCCAACGGCAAACTCGAGGAGCTCCCGGCAGGAGTACTGTGAAAGTCTTAAGATCAACAAATAATGGCGTATCGCTTCTGGTGAACTAGCCAGAGTAAGCTTGTAGATGCGACTGTGGTAAAACGAGGAGCAAGTGGCAGGAGTAACTATGACTCTCTTAAGGTAGCCAAATGCCTCGTCAACAGGAGAATTCCAACGGCAAACTCGAGGAGCTCCCGGCAGGAGTACTGTGAAAGTCTTAAGGACAACAAATAATGGCGTATCGCTTCTGGTGAACTGGCCAGAGTAAGCTTGTAGATGCGACTGTGGTAAAACGAGGAGCAAGTGGCAGGAGTAACTATGACTCTCTTAAGGTCTCTACACCAGTACTTGTAATATATATGTGTTATTTAAGTTTTTGAATAAAGACGGCTAGCAATAGCCAAATGCCTCGTCAACAGGCGAATTCCAACGGCAAACTCGAGGAGCTCCCGGCAGGAGTACTGTGAAAGTCTTAAGATCAACAAATAATGGCGTATCGCTTCTGGTGAACTAGCCAGAGTAAGCTTGTAGATGCGACTGTGGTAAAACGAGGAGCAAGTGGCAGGAGTAACTATGACTCTCTTAAGGTAGCCAAATGCCTCGTCAACAGGCGAATTCCAACGGCAAACTCGAGGAGCTCCCAGCAGGAGTACTGTGAAAGTCTTAAGGTCAACAAATAATGGCGTATCGCTTCTGGTGAACTAGCCAGAGTAAGCTTGTAGATGTGACTGTGGTAAAATGGGGAGCAAGTGGCAGGAGTAACTATGACTCTCTTAAGGTAGCCAAATGCCTCGTCAACAGGAGAATTCCAACGGCAAACTCGAGGAGCTCCCGGCAGGAGTACTGTGAAAGTCTTAAGGACAACAAATAATGGCGTATCGCTTCTGGTGAACTAGCCAGAGTAAGCTTGTAGATGTGACTGTGGTAAAATGGGGAGCAAGTGGCAGGAGTAACTATGACTCTCTTAGGGTTGCCAAATAACTCGTCAAAAGGCGAATTACATCGGCAAACCCGAGGAGCTCCCGGAAGGAGTACTGTGAAAGTCTTAAGATCAACAAATAATGGCGTATCGCTTCTGGTGAACTAGCCAGTGTAAGCTTGTAGATGTGACTGTGGTAAAATGGGGAGCAAGTGGCAGGAGTAACTATGACTCTCTTAGGGTTGCCAAATGACTCGTCAAAAGGCGAATTACATCGGCAAACCCGAGGAGCTCCCGGAAGGAGTACTGTGAAAGTCTTAAGGTCAACAAATAATGGCGTATCGCTCTGGTGAACTGGCCAGAGTAAGCTTGTAGATGCGACTGTGGTAAAACGAGGAGCAAGTGGCAGGAGTAACTATGACTCTCTTAAGGTAGCCAAATGCCTCGTCAACAGGCGAATTCCAACGGCAAACTCGAGGAGCTCCCGGCAGGAGTACTGTGAAAGTCTTAAGGTCAACAAATAATGGCGTATCGCTTCTGGTGAACTGGCCAGAGTAAGCTTGTAGATGCGACTGTGGTAAAATGGGGAGCAAGTGGCAGGAGTAACTATGACTCTCTTAGGGTTGCCAAATAACTCGTCAAAAGGCGAATTACATCGGCAAACCCGAGGAGCTCCCGGAAGGAGTACTGTGAAAGTCTTAAGATCAACAAATAATGGCGTATCGCTTCTGGTGAACTAGCCAGAGTAAGCTTGTAGATGCGACTGTGGTAAAACGAGGAGCAAGTGGCAGGAGTAACTATGACTCTCTTAAGGTAGCCAAATGCCTCGTCAACAGGCGAATTCCAACGGCAAACTCGAGGAGCTCCCAGCAGGAGTACTGTGAAAGTCTTAAGGTCAACAAATAATGGCGTATCGCTTCTGGTGAACTAGCCAGAGTAAGCTTGTAGATGTGACTGTGGTAAAATGGGGAGCAAGTGGCAGGAGTAACTATGACTCTCTTAAGGTAGCCAAATGCCTCGTCAACAGGAGAATTCCAACGGCAAACTCGAGGAGCTCCCGGCAGGAGTACTGTGAAAGTCTTAAGATCAACAAATAATGGCGTATCGCTTCTGGTGAACTGGCCAGAGTAAGCTTGTAGATGCGACTGTGGTAAAACGAGGAGCAAGTGGCAGGAGTAACTATGACTCTCTTAAGGTAGCCAAATGCCTCGTCAACAGGCGAATTCCAACGGCAAACTCGAGGAGCTCCCGGCAGGAGTACTGTGAAAGTCTTAAGATCAACAAATAATGGCGTATCGCTTCTGGTGAACTAGCCAGAGTAAGCTTGTAGATGCGACTGTGGTAAAACGAGGAGCAAGTGGCAGGAGTAACTATGACTCTCTTAAGGTAGCCAAATGCCTCGTCAACAGGAGAATTCCAACGGCAAACTCGAGGAGCTCCCGGCAGGAGTACTGTGAAAGTCTTAAGGACAACAAATAATGGCGTATCGCTTCTGGTGAACTGGCCAGAGTAAGCTTGTAGATGCGACTGTGGTAAAACGAGGAGCAAGTGGCAGGAGTAACTATGACTCTCTTAAGGTCTCTACACCAGTACTTGTAATATATATGTGTTATTTAAGTTTTTGAATAAAGACGGCTAGCAATAGCCAAATGCCTCGTCAACAGGCGAATTCCAACGGCAAACTCGAGGAGCTCCCGGCAGGAGTACTGTGAAAGTCTTAAGATCTGTTGTGTCGATTCCCTAAGGTCTCGACACAATGAGTGGCTAGGTGCACGCGAAACTAACGCAGACGGGCGTAAATTCTGAAACAGGAGACTGGATGAAAACTATAAAGAAAAGAAGAGAGATTTTAATATACTTAACTTTAATGTAGTCTTGTTCTTGTTGAAATACATCTCTTGCATAGTAGTAAGCAATTAGCAATGATACACATGGCGCCTTGCTAGGTAGTAGCGATGGACTAGCTGAAGGCTATTTAATCTGTCTCTCGGCAAATAAGAGGAAGACGTGATACGTCTTGTCGCAAGCTATGTCGTCCGTACAACTGGGGCGAGGTCAAGTCCGTGTCTTGTGACCTGCCATGTGGTGGCGCTAGGATTGCGAGTACACAGTGGCGACACGCGGGTCCGACATGTACTACAGGACCGCGGCCGATTTAAGTTACTACCTAGCAAGTGTGGTGTCTAGCGGTGACACCACAAGATCAACAAATAATGGCGTATCGCTTCTGGTGAACTGGCCAGAGTAAGCCTGTAGATGCGACTGTGGTAAAATGGGGAGCAAGTGGCAGGAGTAACTATGACTCTCTTAGGGTTGCCAAATAACTCGTCAAAAGGCGAATTACATCGGCAAACCCGAGGAGCTCCCGGAAGGAGTACTGTGAAAGTCTTAAGATCAACAAATAATGGCGTATCGCTTCTGGTGAACTAGCCAGAGTAAGCTTGTAGATGCGACTGTGGTAAAACGAGGAGCAAGTGGCAGGAGTAACTATGACTCTCTTAAGGTAGCCAAATGCCTCGTCAACAGGCGAATTCCAACGGCAAACTCGAGGAGCTCCCAGCAGGAGTACTGTGAAAGTCTTAAGGTCAACAAATAATGGCGTATCGCTTCTGGTGAACTAGCCAGAGTAAGCTTGTAGATGTGACTGTGGTAAAATGGGGAGCAAGTGGCAGGAGTAACTATGACTCTCTTAAGGTAGCCAAATGCCTCGTCAACAGGAGAATTCCAACGGCAAACTCGAGGAGCTCCCGGCAGGAGTACTGTGAAAGTCTTAAGATCAACAAATAATGGCGTATCGCTTCTGGTGAACTGGCCAGAGTAAGCTTGTAGATGCGACTGTGGTAAAACGAGGAGCAAGTGGCAGGAGTAACTATGACTCTCTTAAGGTAGCCAAATGCCTCGTCAACAGGCGAATTCCAACGGCAAACTCGAGGAGCTCCCGGCAGGAGTACTGTGAAAGTCTTAAGATCAACAAATAATGGCGTATCGCTTCTGGTGAACTAGCCAGAGTAAGCTTGTAGATGCGACTGTGGTAAAACGAGGAGCAAGTGGCAGGAGTAACTATGACTCTCTTAAGGTAGCCAAATGCCTCGTCAACAGGAGAATTCCAACGGCAAACTCGAGGAGCTCCCGGCAGGAGTACTGTGAAAGTCTTAAGGACAACAAATAATGGCGTATCGCTTCTGGTGAACTGGCCAGAGTAAGCTTGTAGATGCGACTGTGGTAAAACGAGGAGCAAGTGGCAGGAGTAACTATGACTCTCTTAAGGTCTCTACACCAGTACTTGTAATATATATGTGTTATTTAAGTTTTTGAATAAAGACGGCTAGCAATAGCCAAATGCCTCGTCAACAGGCGAATTCCAACGGCAAACTCGAGGAGCTCCCGGCAGGAGTACTGTGAAAGTCTTAAGATCAACAAATAATGGCGTATCGCTTCTGGTGAACTAGCCAGAGTAAGCTTGTAGATGCGACTGTGGTAAAACGAGGAGCAAGTGGCAGGAGTAACTATGACTCTCTTAAGGTAGCCAAATGCCTCGTCAACAGGAGAATTCCAACGGCAAACTCGAGGAGCTCCCGGCAGGAGTACTGTGAAAGTCTTAAGATCAACAAATAATGGCGTATCGCTTCTGGTGAACTGGCCAGAGTAAGCTTGTAGATGCGACTGTGGTAAAACGAGGAGCAAGTGGCAGGAGTAACTATGACTCTCTTAAGGTAGCCAAATGCCTCGTCAACAGGCGAATTCCAACGGCAAACTCGAGGAGCTCCCGGCAGGAGTACTGTGAAAGTCTTAAGATCAACAAATAATGGCGTATCGCTTCTGGTGAACTAGCCAGAGTAAGCTTGTAGATGCGACTGTGGTAAAACGAGGAGCAAGTGGCAGGAGTAACTATGACTCTCTTAAGGTAGCCAAATGCCTCGTCAACAGGAGAATTCCAACGGCAAACTCGAGGAGCTCCCGGCAGGAGTACTGTGAAAGTCTTAAGGACAACAAATAATGGCGTATCGCTTCTGGTGAACTGGCCAGAGTAAGCTTGTAGATGCGACTGTGGTAAAACGAGGAGCAAGTGGCAGGAGTAACTATGACTCTCTTAAGGTCTCTACACTAGTACTTGTAATATATATGTGTTATTTAAGTTTTTGAATAAAGACGGCTAGCAATAGCCAAATGCCTCGTCAACAGGCGAATTCCAACGGCAAACTCGAGGAGCTCCCGGCAGGAGTACTGTGAAAGTCTTAAGATCAACAAATAATGGCGTATCGCTTCTGGTGAACTAGCCAGAGTAAGCTTGTAGATGCGACTGTGGTAAAACGAGGAGCAAGTGGCAGGAGTAACTATGACTCTCTTAAGGTAGCCAAATGCCTCGTCAACAGGCGAATTCCAACGGCAAATTCGAGGAGCTCCCGGCAGGAGTACTGTGAAAGTCTTAAGGTCAACAAATAATGGCGTATCGCTTCTGGTGAACTAGCCAGAGTAAGCTTGTAGATGTGACTGTGGTAAAATGGGGAGCAAGTGGCAGGAGTAACTATGACTCTCTTAAGGTAGCCAAATGCCTCGTCAACAGGAGAATTCCAACGGCAAACTCGAGGAGCTCCCGGCAGGAGTACAGTGAAAGTCTTAAGATCAACAAATAATGGCGTATCGCTTCTGGTGAACTGGCCAGAGTAAGCTTGTAGATGCGACTGTGGTAAAACGAGGAGCAAGTGGCAGGAGTAACTATGACTCTCTTAAGGTAGCCAAATGCCTCGTCAACAGGCGAATTCCAACGGCAAACTCGAGGAGCTCCCGGCAGGAGTACTGTGAAAGTCTTAAGATCAACAAATAATGGCGTATCGCTTCTGGTGAACTAGCCAGAGTAAGCTTGTAGATGCGACTGTGGTAAAACGAGGAGCAAGTGGCAGGAGTAACTATGACTCTCTTAAGGTAGCCAAATGCCTCGTCAACAGGAGAATTCCAACGGCAAACTCGAGGAGCTCCCGGCAGGAGTACTGTGAAAGTCTTAAGGACAACAAATAATGGCGTATCGCTTCTGGTGAACTGGCCAGAGTAAGCTTGTAGATGCGACTGTGGTAAAACGAGGAGCAAGTGGCAGGAGTAACTATGACTCTCTTAAGGTCTCTACACCAGTACTTGTAATATATATGTGTTATTTAAGTTTTTGAATAAAGACGGCTAGCAATAGCCAAATGCCTCGTCAACAGGCGAATTCCAACGGCAAACTCGAGGAGCTCCCGGCAGGAGTACTGTGAAAGTCTTAAGATCAACAAATAATGGCGTATCGCTTCTGGTGAACTAGCCAGAGTAAGCTTGTAGATGCGACTGTGGTAAAACGAGGAGCAAGTGGCAGGAGTAACTATGACTCTCTTAAGGTAGCCAAATGCCTCGTCAACAGGAGAATTCCAACGGCAAACTCGAGGAGCTCCCGGCAGGAGTACTGTGAAAGTCTTAAGATCAACAAATAATGGCGTATCGCTTCTGGTGAACTGGCCAGAGTAAGCTTGTAGATGCGACTGTGGTAAAACGAGGAGCAAGTGGCAGGAGTAACTATGACTCTCTTAAGGTAGCCAAATGCCTCGTCAACAGGCGAATTCCAACGGCAAACTCGAGGAGCTCCCGGCAGGAGTACTGTGAAAGTCTTAAGATCAACAAATAATGGCGTATCGCTTCTGGTGAACTAGCCAGAGTAAGCTTGTAGATGCGACTGTGGTAAAACGAGGAGCAAGTGGCAGGAGTAACTATGACTCTCTTAAGGTAGCCAAATGCCTCGTCAACAGGAGAATTCCAACGGCAAACTCGAGGAGCTCCCGGCAGGAGTACTGTGAAAGTCTTAAGGACAACAAATAATGGCGTATCGCTTCTGGTGAACTGGCCAGAGTAAGCTTGTAGATGCGACTGTGGTAAAACGAGGAGCAAGTGGCAGGAGTAACTATGACTCTCTTAAGGTCTCTACACCAGTACTTGTAATATATATGTGTTATTTAAGTTTTTGAATAAAGACGGCTAGCAATAGCCAAATGCCTCGTCAACAGGCGAATTCCAACGGCAAACTCGAGGAGCTCCCGGCAGGAGTACTGTGAAAGTCTTAAGATCAACAAATAATGGCGTATCGCTTCTGGTGAACTAGCCAGAGTAAGCTTGTAGATGCGACTGTGGTAAAACGAGGAGCAAGTGGCAGGAGTAACTATGACTCTCTTAAGGTAGCCAAATGCCTCGTCAACAGGCGAATTCCAACGGCAAATTCGAGGAGCTCCCGGCAGGAGTACTGTGAAAGTCTTAAGGTCAACAAATAATGGCGTATCGCTTCTGGTGAACTAGCCAGAGTAAGCTTGTAGATGTGACTGTGGTAAAATGGGGAGCAAGTGGCAGGAGTAACTATGACTCTCTTAAGGTAGCCAAATGCCTCGTCAACAGGAGAATTCCAACGGCAAACTCGAGGAGCTCCCGGCAGGAGTACTGTGACAGTCTTACGGACAACAAATAATGGCGTATCGCTTCTGGTGAACTGGCCAGAGTAAGCTTGTAGATGCGACTGTGGTAAAATGGGGAGCAAGTGGCAGGAGTAACTATGACTCTCTTAGGGTTGCCAAATAACTCGTCAAAAGGCGAATTACATCGGCAAACCCGAGGAGCTCCCGGAAGGAGTACTGTGAAAGTCTTAAGATCAACAAATAATGGCGTATCGCTTCTGGTGAACTAGCCAGAGTAAGCTTGTAGATGCGACTGTGGTAAAACGAGGAGCAAGTGGCAGGAGTAACTATGACTCTCTTAAGGTAGCCAAATGCCTCGTCAACAGGCGAATTCCAACGGCAAACTCGAGGAGCTCCCAGCAGGAGTACTGTGAAAGTCTTAAGGTCAACAAATAATGGCGTATCGCTTCTGGTGAACTGGCCAGAGTAAGCTTGTAGATGCGACTGTGGTAAAACGAGGAGCAAGTGGCAGGAGTAACTATGACTCTCTTAAGGTAGCCAAATGCCTCGTCAACAGGAGAATTCCAACGGCAAACTCGAGGAGCTCCCGGCAGGAGTACTGTGAAAGTCTTAAGGACAACAAATAATGGCGTATCGCTTCTGGTGAACTGGCCAGAGTAAGCTTGTAGATGCGACTGTGGTAAAATGGGGAGCAAGTGGCAGGAGTAACTATGACTCTCTTAAGGTAGCCAAATGCCTCGTCAACAGGCGAATTCCAACGGCAAACTCGAGGAGCTCCCAGCAGGAGTACTGTGAAAGTCTTAAGGTCAACAAATAATGGCGTATCGCTTCTGGTGAACTAGCCAGAGTAAGCTTGTAGATGTGACTGTGGTAAAATGGGGAGCAAGTGGCAGGAGTAACTATGACTCTCTTAAGGTAGCCAAATGCCTCGTCAACAGGAGAATTCCAACGGCAAACTCGAGGAGCTCCCGGCAGGAGTACTGTGAAAGTCTTAAGATCAACAAATAATGGCGTATCGCTTCTGGTGAACTGGCCAGAGTAAGCTTGTAGATGCGACTGTGGTAAAACGAGGAGCAAGTGGCAGGAGTAACTATGACTCTCTTAAGGTAGCCAAATGCCTCGTCAACAGGCGAATTCCAACGGCAAACTCGAGGAGCTCCCGGCAGGAGTACTGTGAAAGTCTTAAGATCAACAAATAATGGCGTATCGCTTCTGGTGAACTAGCCAGAGTAAGCTTGTAGATGCGACTGTGGTAAAACGAGGAGCAAGTGGCAGGAGTAACTATGACTCTCTTAAGGTAGCCAAATGCCTCGTCAACAGGAGAATTCCAACGGCAAACTCGAGGAGCTCCCGGCAGGAGTACTGTGAAAGTCTTAAGGACAACAAATAATGGCGTATCGCTTCTGGTGAACTGGCCAGAGTAAGCTTGTAGATGCGACTGTGGTAAAACGAGGAGCAAGTGGCAGGAGTAACTATGACTCTCTTAAGGTCTCTACACCAGTACTTGTAATATATATGTGTTATTTAAGTTTTTGAATAAAGACGGCTAGCAATAGCCAAATGCCTCGTCAACAGGCGAATTCCAACGGCAAACTCGAGGAGCTCCCGGCAGGAGTACTGTGAAAGTCTTAAGATCAACAAATAATGGCGTATCGCTTCTGGTGAACTGGCCAGAGTAAGCTTGTAGATGCGACTGTGGTAAAACGAGGAGCAAGTGGCAGGAGTAACTATGACTCTCTTAAGGTCTCTACACCAGTACTTGTAATATATATGTGTTATTTAAGTTTTTGAATAAAGACGGCTAGCAATAGCCAAATGCCTCGTCAACAGGCGAATTCCAACGGCAAACTCGAGGAGCTCCCGGCAGGAGTACTGTGAAAGTCTTAAGATCAACAAATAATGGCGTATCGCTTCTGGTGAACTAGCCAGAGTAAGCTTGTAGATGCGACTGTGGTAAAACGAGGAGCAAGTGGCAGGAGTAACTATGACTCTCTTAAGGTAGCCAAATGCCTCGTCAACAGGAGAATTCCAACGGCAAACTCGAGGAGCTCCCGGCAGGAGTACTGTGAAAGTCTTAAGGACAACAAATAATGGCGTATCGCTTCTGGTGAACTGGCCAGAGTAAGCTTGTAGATGCGACTGTGGTAAAACGAGGAGCAAGTGGCAGGAGTAACTATGACTCTCTTAAGGTCTCTACACCAGTACTTGTAATATATATGTGTTATTTAAGTTTTTGAATAAAGACGGCTAGCAATAGCCAAATGCCTCGTCAACAGGCGAATTCCAACGGCAAACTCGAGGAGCTCCCGGCAGGAGTACTGTGAAAGTCTTAAGATCAACAAATAATGGCGTATCGCTTCTGGTGAACTAGCCAGAGTAAGCTTGTAGATGCGACTGTGGTAAAACGAGGAGCAAGTGGCAGGAGTAACTATGACTCTCTTAAGGTAGCCAAATGCCTCGTCAACAGGAGAATTCCAACGGCAAACTCGAGGAGCTCCCGGCAGGAGTACTGTGAAAGTCTTAAGATCAACAAATAATGGCGTATCGCTTCTGGTGAACTGGCCAGAGTAAGCTTGTAGATGCGACTGTGGTAAAACGAGGAGCAAGTGGCAGGAGTAACTATGACTCTCTTAAGGTAGCCAAATGCCTCGTCAACAGGCGAATTCCAACGGCAAACTCGAGGAGCTCCCGGCAGGAGTACTGTGAAAGTCTTAAGATCAACAAATAATGGCGTATCGCTTCTGGTGAACTAGCCAGAGTAAGCTTGTAGATGCGACTGTGGTAAAACGAGGAGCAAGTGGCAGGAGTAACTATGACTCTCTTAAGGTAGCCAAATGCCTCGTCAACAGGAGAATTCCAACGGCAAACTCGAGGAGCTCCCGGCAGGAGTACTGTGAAAGTCTTAAGGACAACAAATAATGGCGTATCGCTTCTGGTGAACTGGCCAGAGTAAGCTTGTAGATGCGACTGTGGTAAAACGAGGAGCAAGTGGCAGGAGTAACTATGACTCTCTTAAGGTCTCTACACTAGTACTTGTAATATATATGTGTTATTTAAGTTTTTGAATAAAGACGGCTAGCAATAGCCAAATGCCTCGTCAACAGGCGAATTCCAACGGCAAACTCGAGGAGCTCCCGGCAGGAGTACTGTGAAAGTCTTAAGATCAACAAATAATGGCGTATCGCTTCTGGTGAACTAGCCAGAGTAAGCTTGTAGATGCGACTGTGGTAAAACGAGGAGCAAGTGGCAGGAGTAACTATGACTCTCTTAAGGTAGCCAAATGCCTCGTCAACAGGCGAATTCCAACGGCAAATTCGAGGAGCTCCCGGCAGGAGTACTGTGAAAGTCTTAAGGTCAACAAATAATGGCGTATCGCTTCTGGTGAACTAGCCAGAGTAAGCTTGTAGATGTGACTGTGGTAAAATGGGGAGCAAGTGGCAGGAGTAACTATGACTCTCTTAAGGTAGCCAAATGCCTCGTCAACAGGAGAATTCCAACGGCAAACTCGAGGAGCTCCCGGCAGGAGTACTGTGAAAGTCTTAAGATCAACAAATAATGGCGTATCGCTTCTGGTGAACTGGCCAGAGTAAGCTTGTAGATGCGACTGTGGTAAAACGAGGAGCAAGTGGCAGGAGTAACTATGACTCTCTTAAGGTAGCCAAATGCCTCGTCAACAGGCGAATTCCAACGGCAAACTCGAGGAGCTCCCGGCAGGAGTACTGTGAAAGTCTTAAGATCAACAAATAATGGCGTATCGCTTCTGGTGAACTAGCCAGAGTAAGCTTGTAGATGCGACTGTGGTAAAACGAGGAGCAAGTGGCAGGAGTAACTATGACTCTCTTAAGGTAGCCAAATGCCTCGTCAACAGGAGAATTCCAACGGCAAACTCGAGGAGCTCCCGGCAGGAGTACTGTGAAAGTCTTAAGGACAACAAATAATGGCGTATCGCTTCTGGTGAACTGGCCAGAGTAAGCTTGTAGATGCGACTGTGGTAAAACGAGGAGCAAGTGGCAGGAGTAACTATGACTCTCTTAAGGTCTCTACACCAGTACTTGTAATATATATGTGTTATTTAAGTTTTTGAATAAAGACGGCTAGCAATAGCCAAATGCCTCGTCAACAGGCGAATTCCAACGGCAAACTCGAGGAGCTCCCGGCAGGAGTACTGTGAAAGTCTTAAGATCAACAAATAATGGCGTATCGCTTCTGGTGAACTAGCCAGAGTAAGCTTGTAGATGCGACTGTGGTAAAACGAGGAGCAAGTGGCAGGAGTAACTATGACTCTCTTAAGGTAGCCAAATGCCTCGTCAACAGGAGAATTCCAACGGCAAACTCGAGGAGCTCCCGGCAGGAGTACTGTGAAAGTCTTAAGATCAACAAATAATGGCGTATCGCTTCTGGTGAACTGGCCAGAGTAAGCTTGTAGATGCGACTGTGGTAAAACGAGGAGCAAGTGGCAGGAGTAACTATGACTCTCTTAAGGTAGCCAAATGCCTCGTCAACAGGCGAATTCCAACGGCAAACTCGAGGAGCTCCCGGCAGGAGTACTGTGAAAGTCTTAAGATCAACAAATAATGGCGTATCGCTTCTGGTGAACTAGCCAGAGTAAGCTTGTAGATGCGACTGTGGTAAAACGAGGAGCAAGTGGCAGGAGTAACTATGACTCTCTTAAGGTAGCCAAATGCCTCGTCAACAGGAGAATTCCAACGGCAAACTCGAGGAGCTCCCGGCAGGAGTACTGTGAAAGTCTTAAGGACAACAAATAATGGCGTATCGCTTCTGGTGAACTGGCCAGAGTAAGCTTGTAGATGCGACTGCGGTAAAACGAGGAGCAAGTGGCAGGAGTAACTATGACTCTCTTAAGGTCTCTACACCAGTACTTGTAATATATATGTGTTATTTAAGTTTTTGAATAAAGACGGCTAGCAATAGCCAAATGCCTCGTCAACAGGCGAATTCCAACGGCAAACTCGAGGAGCTCCCGGCAGGAGTACTGTGAAAGTCTTAAGATCAACAAATAATGGCGTATCGCTTCTGGTGAACTAGCCAGAGTAAGCTTGTAGATGCGACTGTGGTAAAACGAGGAGCAAGTGGCAGGAGTAACTATGACTCTCTTAAGGTAGCCAAATGCCTCGTCAACAGGCGAATTCCAACGGCAAATTCGAGGAGCTCCCGGCAGGAGTACTGTGAAAGTCTTAAGGTCAACAAATAATGGCGTATCGCTTCTGGTGAACTAGCCAGAGTAAGCTTGTAGATGTGACTGTGGTAAAATGGGGAGCAAGTGGCAGGAGTAACTATGACTCTCTTAAGGTAGCCAAATGCCTCGTCAACAGGAGAATTCCAACGGCAAACTCGAGGAGCTCCCGGCAGGAGTACTGTGAAAGTCTTAAGGACAACAAATAATGGCGTATCACTTCTGGTGAACTGGCCAGAGTAAGCTTGTAGATGCGACTGTGGTAAAACGAGGAGCAAGTGGCAGGAGTAACTATGACTCTCTTAAGGTAGCCAAATGCCTCGTCAACAGGAGAATTCCAACGGCAAACTCGAGGAGCTCCCGGCAGGAGTACTGTGACAGTCTTACGGACAACAAATAATGGCGTATCGCTTCTGGTGAACTGGCCAGAGTAAGCTTGTAGATGCGACTGTGGTAAAATGGGGAGCAAGTGGCAGGAGTAACTATGACTCTCTTAGGGTTGCCAAATAACTCGTCAAAAGGCGAATTACATCGGCAAACCCGAGGAGCTCCCGGAAGGAGTACTGTGAAAGTCTTAAGATCAACAAATAATGGCGTATCGCTTCTGGTGAACTAGCCAGAGTAAGCTTGTAGATGCGACTGTGGTAAAACGAGGAGCAAGTGGCAGGAGTAACTATGACTCTCTTAAGGTAGCCAAATGCCTCGTCAACAGGCGAATTCCAACGGCAAACTCGAGGAGCTCCCAGCAGGAGTACTGTGAAAGTCTTAAGGTCAACAAATAATGGCGTATCGCTTCTGGTGAACTGGCCAGAGTAAGCTTGTAGATGCGACTGTGGTAAAACGAGGAGCAAGTGGCAGGAGTAACTATGACTCTCTTAAGGTAGCCAAATGCCTCGTCAACAGGAGAATTCCAACGGCAAACTCGAGGAGCTCCCGGCAGGAGTACTGTGAAAGTCTTAAGGACAACAAATAATGGCGTATCGCTTCTGGTGAACTGGCCAGAGTAAGCTTGTAGATGCGACTGTGGTAAAATGGGGAGCAAGTGGCAGGAGTAACTATGACTCTCTTAAGGTAGCCAAATGCCTCGTCAACAGGCGAATTCCAACGGCAAACTCGAGGAGCTCCCAGCAGGAGTACTGTGAAAGTCTTAAGGTCAACAAATAATGGCGTATCGCTTCTGGTGAACTAGCCAGAGTAAGCTTGTAGATGTGACTGTGGTAAAATGGGGAGCAAGTGGCAGGAGTAACTATGACTCTCTTAAGGTAGCCAAATGCCTCGTCAACAGGAGAATTCCAACGGCAAACTCGAGGAGCTCCCGGCAGGAGTACTGTGAAAGTCTTAAGATCAACAAATAATGGCGTATCGCTTCTGGTGAACTGGCCAGAGTAAGCTTGTAGATGCGACTGTGGTAAAACGAGGAGCAAGTGGCAGGAGTAACTATGACTCTCTTAAGGTAGCCAAATGCCTCGTCAACAGGCGAATTCCAACGGCAAACTCGAGGAGCTCCCGGCAGGAGTACTGTGAAAGTCTTAAGATCAACAAATAATGGCGTATCGCTTCTGGTGAACTAGCCAGAGTAAGCTTGTAGATGCGACTGTGGTAAAACGAGGAGCAAGTGGCAGGAGTAACTATGACTCTCTTAAGGTAGCCAAATGCCTCGTCAACAGGAGAATTCCAACGGCAAACTCGAGGAGCTCCCGGCAGGAGTACTGTGAAAGTCTTAAGGACAACAAATAATGGCGTATCGCTTCTGGTGAACTGGCCAGAGTAAGCTTGTAGATGCGACTGTGGTAAAACGAGGAGCAAGTGGCAGGAGTAACTATGACTCTCTTAAGGTCTCTACACCAGTACTTGTAATATATATGTGTTATTTAAGTTTTTGAATAAAGACGGCTAGCAATAGCCAAATGCCTCGTCAACAGGCGAATTCCAACGGCAAACTCGAGGAGCTCCCGGCAGGAGTACTGTGAAAGTCTTAAGATCAACAAATAATGGCGTATCGCTTCTGGTGAACTAGCCAGAGTAAGCTTGTAGATGCGACTGTGGTAAAACGAGGAGCAAGTGGCAGGAGTAACTATGACTCTCTTAAGGTAGCCAAATGCCTCGTCAACAGGAGAATTCCAACGGCAAACTCGAGGAGCTCCCGGCAGGAGTACTGTGAAAGTCTTAAGATCAACAAATAATGGCGTATCGCTTCTGGTGAACTGGCCAGAGTAAGCTTGTAGATGCGACTGTGGTAAAACGAGGAGCAAGTGGCAGGAGTAACTATGACTCTCTTAAGGTAGCCAAATGCCTCGTCAACAGGCGAATTCCAACGGCAAAATCGAGGAGCTCCCGGCAGGAGTACTGTGAAAGTCTTAAGATCAACAAATAATGGCGTATCGCTTCTGGTGAACTAGCCAGAGTAAGCTTGTAGATGCGACTGTGGTAAAACGAGGAGCAAGTGGCAGGAGTAACTATGACTCTCTTAAGGTAGCCAAATGCCTCGTCAACAGGAGAATTCCAACGGCAAACTCAAGGAGCTCCCGGCAGGAGTACTGTGAAAGTCTTAAGGACAACAAATAATGGCGTATCGCTTCTGGTGAACTGGCCAGAGTAAGCTTGTAGATGCGACTGTGGTAAAACGAGGAGCAAGTGGCAGGAGTAACTATGACTCTCTTAAGGTCTCTACACTAGTACTTGTAATATATATGTGTTATTTAAGTTTTTGAATAAAGACGGCTAGCAATAGCCAAATGCCTCGTCAACAGGCGAATTCCAACGGCAAACTCGAGGAGCTCCCGGCAGGAGTACTGTGAAAGTCTTAAGATCAACAAATAATGGCGTATCGCTTCTGGTGAACTAGCCAGAGTAAGCTTGTAGATGCGACTGTGGTAAAACGAGGAGCAAGTGGCAGGAGTAACTATGACTCTCTTAAGGTAGCCAAATGCCTCGTCAACAGGCGAATTCCAACGGCAAATTCGAGGAGCTCCCGGCAGGAGTACTGTGAAAGTCTTAAGGTCAACAAATAATGGCGTATCGCTTCTGGTGAACTAGCCAGAGTAAGCTTGTAGATGTGACTGTGGTAAAATGGGGAGCAAGTGGCAGGAGTAACTATGACTCTCTTAAGGTAGCCAAATGCCTCGTCAACAGGAGAATTCCAACGGCAAACTCGAGGAGCTCCCGGCAGGAGTACTGTGAAAGTCTTAAGATCAACAAATAATGGCGTATCGCTTCTGGTGAACTGGCCAGAGTAAGCTTGTAGATGCGACTGTGGTAAAACGAGGAGCAAGTGGCAGGAGTAACTATGACTCTCTTAAGGTAGCCAAATGCCTCGTCAACAGGCGAATTCCAACGGCAAACTCGAGGAGCTCCCGGCAGGAGTACTGTGAAAGTCTTAAGATCAACAAATAATGGCGTATCGCTTCTGGTGAACTAGCCAGAGTAAGCTTGTAGATGCGACTGTGGTAAAACGAGGAGCAAGTGGCAGGAGTAACTATGACTCTCTTAAGGTAGCCAAATGCCTCGTCAACAGGAGAATTCCAACGGCAAACTCGAGGAGCTCCCGGCAGGAGTACTGTGAAAGTCTTAAGGACAACAAATAATGGCGTATCGCTTCTGGTGAACTGGCCAGAGTAAGCTTGTAGATGCGACTGTGGTAAAACGAGGAGCAAGTGGCAGGAGTAACTATGACTCTCTTAAGGTCTCTACACCAGTACTTGTAATATATATGTGTTATTTAAGTTTTTGAATAAAGACGGCTAGCAATAGCCAAATGCCTCGTCAACAGGCGAATTCCAACGGCAAACTCGAGGAGCTCCCGGCAGGAGTACTGTGAAAGTCTTAAGATCAACAAATAATGGCGTATCGCTTCTGGTGAACTAGCCAGAGTAAGCTTGTAGATGCGACTGTGGTAAAACGAGGAGCAAGTGGCAGGAGTAACTATGACTCTCTTAAGGTAGCCAAATGCCTCGTCAACAGCAGAATTCCAACGGCAAACTCGAGGAGCTCCCGGCAGGAGTACTGTGAAAGTCTTAAGATCAACAAATAATGGCGTATCGCTTCTGGTGAACTGGCCAGAGTAAGCTTGTAGATGCGACTGTGGTAAAACGAGGAGCAAGTGGCAGGAGTAACTATGACTCTCTTAAGGTAGCCAAATGCCTCGTCAACAGGCGAATTCCAACGGCAAACTCGAGGAGCTCCCGGCAGGAGTACTGTGAAAGTCTTAAGATCAACAAATAATGGCGTATCGCTTCTGGTGAACTAGCCAGAGTAAGCTTGTAGATGCGACTGTGGTAAAACGAGGAGCAAGTGGCAGGAGTAACTATGACTCTCTTAAGGTAGCCAAATGCCTCGTCAACAGGAGAATTCCAACGGCAAACTCGAGGAGCTCCCGGCAGGAGTACTGTGAAAGTCTTAAGGACAACAAATAATGGCGTATCGCTTCTGGTGAACTGGCCAGAGTAAGCTTGTAGATGCGACTGTGGTAAAACGAGGAGCAAGTGGCAGGAGTAACTATGACTCTCTTAAGGTCTCTACACCAGTACTTGTAATATATATGTGTTATTTAAGTTTTTGAATAAAGACGGCTAGCAATAGCCAAATGCCTCGTCAACAGGCGAATTCCAACGGCAAACTCGAGGAGCTCCCGGCAGGAGTACTGTGAAAGTCTTAAGATCAACAAATAATGGCGTATCGCTTCTGGTGAACTAGCCAGAGTAAGCTTGTAGATGCGACTGTGGTAAAACGAGGAGCAAGTGGCAGGAGTAACTATGACTCTCTTAAGGTAGCCAAATGCCTCGTCAACAGGCGAATTCCAACGGCAAATTCGAGGAGCTCCCGGCAGGAGTACTGTGAAAGTCTTAAGGTCAACAAATAATGGCGTATCGCTTCTGGTGAACTAGCCAGAGTAAGCTTGTAGATGTGACTGTGGTAAAATGGGGAGCAAGTGGCAGGAGTAACTATGACTCTCTTAAGGTAGCCAAATGCCTCGTCAACAGGAGAATTCCAACGGCAAACTCGAGGAGCTCCCGGCAGGAGTACTGTGAAAGTCTTAAGGACAACAAATAATGGCGTATCACTTCTGGTGAACTGGCCAGAGTAAGCTTGTAGATGCGACTGTGGTAAAACGAGGAGCAAGTGGCAGGAGTAACTATGACTCTCTTAAGGTAGCCAAATGCCTCGTCAACAGGAGAATTCCAACGGCAAACTCGAGGAGCTCCCGGCAGGAGTACTGTGACAGTCTTACGGACAACAAATAATGGCGTATCGCTTCTGGTGAACTGGCCAGAGTAAGCTTGTAGATGCGACTGTGGTAAAATGGGGAGCAAGTGGCAGGAGTAACTATGACTCTCTTAGGGTTGCCAAATAACTCGTCAAAAGGCGAATTACATCGGCAAACCCGAGGAGCTCCCGGAAGGAGTACTGTGAAAGTCTTAAGATCAACAAATAATGGCGTATCGCTTCTGGTGAACTAGCCAGAGTAAGCTTGTAGATGCGACTGTGGTAAAACGAGGAGCAAGTGGCAGGAGTAACTATGACTCTCTTAAGGTAGCCAAATGCCTCGTCAACAGGCGAATTCCAACGGCAAACTCGAGGAGCTCCCAGCAGGAGTACTGTGAAAGTCTTAAGGTCAACAAATAATGGCGTATCGCTTCTGGTGAACTAGCCAGAGTAAGCTTGTAGATGTGACTGTGGTAAAATGGGGAGCAAGTGGCAGGACTAACTATGACTCTCTTAAGGTAGCCAAATGCCTCGTCAACAGGAGAATTCCAACGGCAAACTCGAGGAGCTCCCGGCAGGAGTACTGTGAAAGTCTTAAGGACAACAAATAATGGCGTATCACTTCTGGTGAACTGGCCAGAGTAAGCTTGTAGATGCGACTGTGGTAAAACGAGGAGCAAGTGGCAGGAGTAACTATGACTCTCTTAAGGTAGCCAAATGCCTCGTCAACAGGAGAATTCCAACGGCAAACTCGAGGAGCTCCCGGCAGGAGTACTGTGACAGTCTTACGGACAACAAATAATGGCGTATCGCTTCTGGTGAACTGGCCAGAGTAAGCTTGTAGATGCGACTGTGGTAAAACGAGGAGCAAGTGGCAGGAGTAACTGTGACTCTCTTAAGGTAGCCAAATGCCTCGTCAACAGGCGAATTCCAACGGCAAACTCGAGGAGCTCCCGGCAGGAGTACTGTGAAAGTCTTAAGATCAACAAATAATGGCGTATCGCTTCTGGTGAACTAGCCAGAGTAAGCTTGTAGATGCGACTGTGGTAAAACGAGGAGCAAGTGGCAGGAGTAACTATGACTCTCTTAAGGTAGCCAAATGCCTCGTCAACAGGAGAATTCCAACGGCAAACTCGAGGAGCTCCCGGCAGGAGTACTGTGAAAGTCTTAAGGACAACAAATAATGGCGTATCGCTTCTGGTGAACTGGCCAGAGTAAGCTTGTAGATGCGACTGTGGTAAAATGGGGAGCAAGTGGCAGGAGTAACTATGACTCTCTTAGGGTTGCCAAATAACTCGTCAAAAGGCGAATTACATCGGCAAACTCGAGGAGCTCCCGGAAGGAGTACTGTGAAAGTCTTAAGATCAACAAATAATGGCGTATCGCTTCTGGTGAACTAGCCAGAGTAAGATGGAGATGCGACTGTGGTAAAACGAGGAGCAAGTGGCAGGAGTAACTATGACTCTCTTAAGGTAGCCAAATGCCTCGTCAACAGGCGAATTCCAACGGCAAACTCGAGGAGCTCCCAGCAGGAGTACTGTGAAAGTCTTAAGGACAACAAATAATGGCGTATCACTTCTGGTGAACTGGCCAGAGTAAGCTTGTAGATGCGACTGTGGTAAAACGAGGAGCAAGTGGCAGGAGTAACTATGACTCTCTTAAGGTAGCCAAATGCCTCGTCAACAGGAGAATTCCAACGGCAAACTCGAGGAGCTCCCGGCAGGAGTACTGTGACAGTCTTACGGACAACAAATAATGGCGTATCGCTTCTGGTGAACTGGCCAGAGTAAGCTTGTAGATGCGACTGTGGTAAAACGAGGAGCAAGTGGCAGGAGTAACTATGACTCTCTTAAGGTAGCCAAATGCCTCGTCAACAGGCGAATTCCAACGGCAAACTCGAGGAGCTCCCAGCAGGAGTACTGTGAAAGTCTTAAGGTCAACAAATAATGGCGTATCGCTCTGGTGAACTGTCCAGAGTAAGCGTGTAGACGTGACTGTGGTAAAATGGGGAGCAAGTGGCAGGAGTAACTATGACTCTCTTAGGGTTGCCAAATGCCTCGTCAACAGGCGAATTCCAACGGCAAACTCGAGGAGCTCCCAGCAGGAGTACTGTGAAAGTCTTAAGGTCAACAAATAATGGCGTATCGCTTCTGGTGAACTAGCCAGAGTAAGCTTGTAGATGTGACTGTGGTAAAATGGGGAGCAAGTGGCAGGAGTAACTATGACTCTCTTAAGGTAGCCAAATGCCTCGTCAACAGGAGAATTCCAACGGCAAACTCGAGGAGCTCCCGGCAGAAGTACTGTGAAAGTCTTAAGATCAACAAATAATGGCGTATCGCTTCTGGTGAACTAGCCAGAGTAAGCTTGTAGATGCGACTGTGGTAAAACGAGGAGCAAGTGGCAGGAGTAACTATGACTCTCTTAAGGTAGCCAAATGCCTCGTCAACAGGCGAATTCCAACGGCAAACTCGAGGAGCTCCCGGCAGGAGTACTGTGAAAGTCTTAAGGACAACAAATAATGTCGTATCGCTTCTGGTGAACTGGCCAGAGTAAGCTTGTAGATGCGACTGTGGTAAAATGGGGAGCAAGTGGCAGGAGTAACTATGACTCTCTTAGGGTTGCCAAATAACTCGTCAAAAGGCGAATTACATCGGCAAACCCGAGGAGCTCCCGGAAGGAGTACTGTGAAAGTCTTAAGATCAACAAATAATGGCGTATCGCTTCTGGTGAACTAGCCAGAGTAAGCTTGTAGATGCGACTGTGGTAAAACGAGGAGCAAGTGGCAGGAGTAACTATGACTCTCTTAAGGTAGCCAAATGCCTCGTCAACAGGCGAATTCCAACGGCAAACTCGAGGAGCTCCCAGCAGGAGTACTGTGAAAGTCTTAAGGTCAACAAATAATGGCGTATCGCTTCTGGTGAACTAGCCAGAGTAAGCTTGTAGATGTGACTGTGGTAAAATGGGGAGCAAGTGGCAGGAGTAACTATGACTCTCTCAAGGTAGCCAAATGCCTCGTCAACAGGAGAATTCCAACGGCAAACTCGAGGAGCTCCCAGCAGGAGTACTGTGAAAGTCTTAAGGACAACAAATAATGGCGTATCGCTTCTGGTGAACTGGCCAGAGTAAGCTTGTAGATGCGACTGTGGTAAAACGAGGAGCAAGTGGCAGGAGTAACTATGACTCTCTTAAGGTCTCTACACCAGTACTTGTAATATATATGTGTTATTTAAGTTTTTGAATAAAGACGGCTAGCAATAGCCAAATGCCTCGTCAACAGGCGAATTCCAACGGCAAACTCGAGGAGCTCCCGGCAGGAGTACTGTGAAAGTCTTAAGATCAACAAATAATGGCGTATCGCTTCTGGTGAACTAGCCAGAGTAAGCTTGTAGATGCGACTGTGGTAAAACGAGGAGCAAGTGGCAGGAGTAACTATGACTCTCTTAAGGTAGCCAAATGCCTCGTCAACAGGCGAATTCCAACGGCAAACTCGAGGAGCTCCCGGCAGGAGTACTGTGAAAGTCTTAAGGACAACAAATAATGGCGTATCGCTTCTGGTGAACTGGCCAGAGTAAGCTTGTAGATGCGACCGTGGTAAAATGGGGAGCAAGTGGCAGGAGTAACTATGACTCTCTTAGGGTTGCCAAATAACTCGTCTAAAGGCGAATTACATCGGCAAACCCGAGGAGCTCCCGGAAGGAGTACTGTGAAAGTCTTAAGATCAACAAATAATGGCGTATCGCTTCTGGTGAACTAGCCAGAGTAAGCTTGTAGATGCGACTGTGGTAAAACGAGGAGCAAGTGGCAGGAGTAACTATGACTCTCTTAAGGTAGCCAAATGCCTCGTCAACAGGCGAATTCCAACGGCAAACTCGAGGAGCTCCCAGCAGGAGTACTGTGAAAGTCTTAAGGTCAACAAATAATGGCGTATCGCTTCTGGTGAACTAGCCAGAGTAAGCTTGTAGATGTGACTGTGGTAAAATGGGGAGCAAGTGGCAGGAGTAACTATGACTCTCTTAAGGTAGCCAAATGCCTCGTCAACAGGAGAATTCCAACGGCAAACTCGAGGAGCTCCCGGCAGGAGTACTGTGAAAGTCTTAAGGACAACAAATAATGGCGTATCACTTCTGGTGAACTGGCCAGAGTAAGCTTGTAGATGCGACTGTGGTAAAACGAGGAGCAAGTGGCAGGAGTAACTATGACTCTCTTAAGGTAGCCAAATGCCTCGTCAACAGGAGAATTCCAACGGCAAACTCGAGGAGCTCCCGGCAGGAGTACTGTGACAGTCTTAAGGACAACAAATAATGGCGTATCGCTTCTGGTGAACTGGCCAGAGTAAGCTTGTAGATGCGACTGTGGTAAAACGAGGAGCAAGTGGCAGGAGTAACTATGACTCTCTTAAGGTAGCCAAATGCCTCGTCAACAGGCGAATTCCAACGGCAAACTCGAGGAGCTCCCAGCAGGAGTACTGTGAAAGTCTTAAGGTCAACAAATAATGGCGTATCGCTCTGGTGAACTGGCCAGAGTAAGCGTGTAGACGTGACTGTGGTAAAATGGGGAGCAAGTGGCAGGAGTAACTATGACTCTCTTAGGGTTGCCAAATGCCTCGTCAACAGGCGAATTCCAACGGCAAACTCGAGGAGCTCCCAGCAGGAGTACTGTGAAAGTCTTAAGGTCAACAAATAATGGCGTATCGCTTCTGGTGAACTAGCCAGAGTAAGCTTGTAGATGCGACTGTGGTAAAATGGGGAGCAAGTGGCAGGAGTAACTATGACTCTCTTAAGGTCTCTACACCAGTACTTGTAATATATATGTGTTATTTAAGTTTTTGAATAAAGACGGCGAGCAATAGCCAAATGCCTCGTCAACAGGCGAATTCCAACGGCAAACTCGAGGAGCTCCCGGCAGGAGTACTGTGAAAGTCTTAAGATCAACAAATAATGGCGTATCGCTTCTGGTGAACTAGCCAGAGTAAGCTTGTAGATGCGACTGTGGTAAAACGAGGAGCAAGTGGCAGGAGTAACTATGACTCTCTTAAGGTAGCCAAATGCCTCGTCAACAGGCGAATTCCAACGGCAAACTCGAGGAGCTCCCAGCAGGAGTACTGTGAAAGTCTTAAGGTCAACAAATAATGGCGTATCGCTTCTGGTGAACTAGCCAGAGTAAGCTTGTAGATGTGACTGTGGTAAAATGGGGAGCAAGTGGCAGGAGTAACTATGACTCTCTTAAGGTAGCCAAATGCCTCGTCAACAGGAGAATTCCAACGGCAAACTCGAGGAGCTCCCGGCAGGAGTACTGTGAAAGTCTTAAGGACAACAAATAATGGCGTATCGCTTCTGGTGAACTGGCCAGAGTAAGCTTGTAGATGCGACTGTGGTAAAACGAGGAGCAAGTGGCAGGAGTAACTATGACTCTCTTAAGGTCTCTACACCAGTACTTGTAATATATATGTGTTATTTAAGTTTTTGAATAAAGACGGCTAGCAATAGCCAAATGCCTCGTCAACAGGCGAATTCCAACGGCAAACTCGAGGAGCTCCCGGCAGGAGTACTGTGAAAGTCTTAAGATCAACAAATAATGGCGTATCGCTTCTGGTGAACTAGCCAGAGTAAGCTTGTAGATGCGACTGTGGTAAAACGAGGAGCAAGTGGCAGGAGTAACTATGACTCTCTTAAGGTAGCCAAATGCCTCGTCAACAGGCGAATTCCAACGGCAAACTCGAGGAGCTCCCGGCAGGAGTACTGTGAAAGTCTTAAGATCAACAAATAATGGCGTATCGCTTCTGGTGAACTAGCCAGAGTAAGCTTGTAGATGCGACTGTGGTAAAACGAGGAGCAAGTGGCAGGAGTAACTATGACTCTCTTAAGGTAGCCAAATGCCTCGTCAACAGGAGAATTCCAACGGCAAACTCGAGGAGCTCCCGGCAGGAGTACTGTGAAAGTCTTAAGGACAACAAATAATGGCGTATCGCTTCTGGTGAACTGGCCAGAGTAAGCTTGTAGATGCGACTGTGGTAAAACGAGGAGCAAGTGGCAGGAGTAACTATGACTCTCTTAAGGTCTCTACACCAGTACTTGTAATATATATGTGTTATTTAAGTTTTTGAATAAAGACGGCTAGCAATAGCCAAATGCCTCGTCAACAGGCGAATTCCAACGGCAAACCCGAGGAGCTCCCGGCAGGAGTACTGTGAAAGTCTTAAGATCAACAAATAATGGCGTATCGCTTCTGGTGAACTAGCCAGAGTAAGCTTGTAGATGCGACTGTGGTAAAACGAGGAACAAGTGGCAGGAGTAACTATGACTCTCTTAAGGTAGCCAAATGCCTCGTCAACAGGCGAATTCCAACTGCAAACTCGAGGAGCTCCCGGCAGGAGTACTGTGAAAGTCTTAAGGACAACAAATAATGTCGTATCGCTTCTGGTGAACTGGCCAGAGTAAGCTTGTAGATGCGACAGTGGTAAAATGGGGAGCAAGTGGCAGGAGTAACTATGACTCTCTTAGGGTTGCCAAATAACTCGTCAAAAGGCGAATTACATCGGCAAACCCGAGGAGCTCCCGGAAGGAGTACTGTGAAAGTCTTAAGATCAACAAATAATGGCGTATCGCTTCTGGTGAACTAGCCAGAGTAAGCTTGTAGATGCGACTGTGGTAAAACGAGGAGCAAGTGGCAGGAGTAACTATGACTCTCTTAAGGTAGCCAAATGCCTCGTCAACAGGCGAATTCCAACGGCAAACTCGAGGAGCTCCCAGCAGGAGTACTGTGAAAGTCTTAAGGTCAACAAATAATGGCGTATCGCTTCTGGTGAACTAGCCAGAGTAAGCTTGTAGATGTGACTGTGGTAAAATGGGGAGCAAGTGGCAGGAGTAACTATGACTCTCTTAAGGTAGCCAAATGCCTCGTCAACAGGAGAATTCCAACGGCAAACTCGAGGAGCTCCCGGCAGGAGTACTGTGAAAGTCTTAAGGACAACAAATAATGGCGTATCGCTTCTGGTGAACTGGCCAGAGTAAGCTTGTAGATGCGACTGTGGTAAAACGAGGAGCAAGTGGCAGGAGTAACTATGACTCTCTTAAGGTCTCTACACCAGTACTTGTAATATATATGTGTTATTTAAGTTTTTGAATAAAGACGGCTAGCAATAGCCAAATGCCTCGTCAACAGGCGAATTCCAACGGCAAACTCGAGGAGCTCCCGGCAGGAGTACTGTGAAAGTCTTAAGATCAACAAATAATGGCGTATCGCTTCTGGTGAACTAGCCAGAGTAAGCTTGTAGATGCGACTGTGGTAAAACGAGGAGCAAGTGGCAGGAGTAACTATGACTCTCTTAAGGTAGCCAAATGCCTCGTCAACAGGCGAATTCCAACGGCAAACTCGAGGAGCTCCCGGCAGGAGTACTGTGAAAGTCTTAAGGACAACAAATAATGGCGTATCGCTTCTGGTGAACTGGCCAGAGTAAGCTTGTAGATGCGACCGTGGTAAAATGGGGAGCAAGTGGCAGGAGTAACTATGACTCTCTTAGGGTTGCCAAATAACTCGTCAAAAGGCGAATTACATCGGCAAACCCGAGGAGCTCCCGGAAGGAGTACTGTGAAAGTCTTAAGATCAACAAATAATGGCGTATCGCTTCTGGTGAACTAGCCAGAGTAAGCTTGTAGATGCGACTGTGGTAAAACGAGGAGCAAGTGGCAGGAGTAACTATGACTCTCTTAAGGTAGCCAAATGCCTCGTCAACAGGCGAATTCCAACGGCAAACTCGAGGAGCTCCCAGCAGGAGTACTGTGAAAGTCTTAAGGTCAACAAATAATGGCGTATCGCTTCTGGTGAACTAGCCAGAGTAAGCTTGTAGATGTGACTGTGGTAAAATGGGGAGCAAGTGGCAGGAGTAACTATGACTCTCTTAAGGTAGCCAAATGCCTCGTCAACAGGAGAATTCCAACGGCAAACTCGAGGAGCTCCCGGCAGGAGTACTGTGAAAGTCTTAAGGACAACAAATAATGGCGTATCACTTCTGGTGAACTGGCCAGAGTAAGCTTGTAGATGCGACTGTGGTAAAACGAGGAGCAAGTGGCAGGAGTAACTATGACTCTCTTAAGGTAGCCAAATGCCTCGTCAACAGGAGAATTCCAACGGCAAACTCGAGGAGCTCCCGGCAGGAGTACTGTGACAGTCTTAAGGACAACAAATAATGGCGTATCGCTTCTGGTGAACTGGCCAGAGTAAGCTTGTAGATGCGACTGTGGTAAAACGAGGAGCAAGTGGCAGGAGTAACTATGACTCTCTTAAGGTAGCCAAATGCCTCGTCAACAGGCGAATTCCAACGGCAAACTCGAGGAGCTCCCAGCAGGAGTACTGTGAAAGTCTTAAGGTCAACAAATAATGGCGTATCGCTCTGGTGAACTGGCCAGAGTAGGCGTGTAGACGTGACTGTGGTAAAATGGGGAGCAAGTGGCAGGAGTAACTATGACTCTCTTAGGGTTGCCAAATGCCTCGTCAACAGGCGAATTCCAACGGCAAACTCGAGGAGCTCCCAGCAGGAGTACTGTGAAAGTCTTAAGGTCAACAAATAATGGCGTATCGCTTCTGGTGAACTAGCCAGAGTAAGCTTGTAGATGCGACTGTGGTAAAACGAGGAGCAAGTGGCAGGAGTAACTATGACTCTCTTAAGGTCTCTACACCAGTACTTGTAATATATATGTGTTATTTAAGTTTTTGAATAAAGACGGCGAGCAATAGCCAAATGCCTCGTCAACAGGCGAATTCCAACGGCAAACTCGAGGAGCTCCCGGCAGGAGTACTGTGAAAGTCTTAAGATCAACAAATAATGGCGTATCGCTTCTGGTGAACTAGCCAGAGTAAGCTTGTAGATGCGACTGTGGTAAAACGAGGAGCAAGTGGCAGGAGTAACTATGACTCTCTTAAGGTAGCCAAATGCCTCGTCAACAGGCGAATTCCAACGGCAAACTCGAGGAGCTCCCAGCAGGAGTACTGTGAAAGTCTTAAGGTCAACAAATAATGGCGTATCGCTTCTGGTGAACTAGCCAGAGTAAGCTTGTAGATGTGACTGTGGTAAAATGGGGAGCAAGTGGCAGGAGTAACTATGACTCTCTTAAGGTAGCCAAATGCCTCGTCAACAGGAGAATTCCAACGGCAAACTCGAGGAGCTCCCGGCAGGAGTACTGTGAAAGTCTTAAGGACAACAAATAATGGCGTATCGCTTCTGGTGAACTGGCCAGAGTAAGCTTGTAGATGCGACTGTGGTAAAACGAGGAGCAAGTGGCAGGAGTAACTATGACTCTCTTAAGGTAGCCAAATGCCTCGTCAACAGGAGAATTCCAACGGCAAACTCGAGGAGCTCCCGGCAGGAGTACTGTGAAAGTCTTAAGGACAACAAATAATGGCGTATCGCTTCTGGTGAACTGGCCAGAGTAAGCTTGTAGATGCGACCGTGGTAAAATGGGGAGCAAGTGGCAGGAGTAACTATGACTCTCTTAGGGTTGCCAAATAACTCGTCAAAAGGCGAATTACATCGGCAAACCCGAGGAGCTCCCGGAAGGAGTACTGTGAAAGTCTTAAGATCAACAAATAATGGCGTATCGCTTCTGGTGAACTAGCCAGAGTAAGCTTGTAGATGCGACTGTGGTAAAACGAGGAGCAAGTGGCAGGAGTAACTATGACTCTCTTAAGGTAGCCAAATGCCTCGTCAACAGGCGAATTCCAACGGCAAACTCGAGGAGCTCCCAGCAGGAGTACTGTGAAAGTCTTAAGGTCAACAAATAATGGCGTATCGCTTCTGGTGAACTAGCCAGAGTAAGCTTGTAGATGTGACTGTGGTAAAATGGGGAGCAAGTGGCAGGAGTAACTATGACTCTCTTAAGGTAGCCAAATGCCTCGTCAACAGGAGAATTCCAACGGCAAACTCGAGGAGCTCCCGGCAGGAGTACTGTGAAAGTCTTAAGGACAACAAATAATGGCGTATCACTTCTGGTGAACTGGCCAGAGTAAGCTTGTAGATGCGACTGTGGTAAAACGAGGAGCAAGTGGCAGGAGTAACTATGACTCTCTTAAGGTAGCCAAATGCCTCGTCAACAGGAGAATTCCAACGGCAAACTCGAGGAGCTCCCGGCAGGAGTACTGTGAAAGTCTTAAGATCAACAAATAATGGCGTATCGCTTCTGGTGAACTAGCCAGAGTAAGCTTGTAGATGCGACTGTGGTAAAACGAGGAGCAAGTGGCAGGAGTAACTATGACTCTCTTAAGGTAGCCAAATGCCTCGTCAACAGGAGAATTCCAACGGCAAACTCGAGGAGCTCCCGGCAGGAGTACTGTGAAAGTCTTAAGGACAACAATTAATGGCGTATCGCTTCTGGTGAACTGGCCAGAGTAAGCTTGTAGATGCGACTGTGGTAAAACGAGGAGCAAGTGGCAGGAGTAACTATGACTCTCTTAAGGTCTCTACACCAGTACTTGTAATATATATGTGTTATTTAAGTTTTTGAATAAAGACGGCTAGCAATAGCCAAATGCCTCGTCAACAGGCGAATTCCAACGGCAAACTCGAGGAGCTCCCGGCAGGAGTACTGTGAAAGTCTTAAGATCAACAAATAATGGCGTATCGCTTCTGGTGAACTAGCCAGAGTAAGCTTGTAGATGCGACTGTGGTAAAACGAGGAGCAAGTGGCAGGAGTAACTATGACTCTCTTAAGGTAGCCAAATGCCTCGTCAACAGGCGAATTCCAACGGCAAACTCGAGGAGCTCCCGGCAGGAGTACTGTGAAAGTCTTAAGGACAACAAATAATGGCGTATCGCTTCTGGTGAACTGGCCAGAGTAAGCTTGTAGATGCGACTGTGGTAAAATGGGGAGCAAGTGGCAGGAGTAACTATGACTCTCTTAGGGTTGCCAAATAACTCGTCAAAAGGCGAATTACATCGGCAAACCCGAGGAGCTCCCGGAAGGAGTACTGTGAAAGTCTTAAGATCAACAAATAATGGCGTATCGCTTCTGGTGAACTAGCCAGAGTAAGCTTGTAGATGCGACTGTGGTAAAACGAGGAGCAAGTGGCAGGAGTAACTATGACTCTCTTAAGGTAGCCAAATGCCTCGTCAACAGGCGAATTCCAACGGCAAACTCGAGGAGCTCCCAGCAGGAGTACTGTGAAAGTCTTAAGGTCAACAAATAATGGCGTATCGCTTCTGGTGAACTAGCCAGAGTAAGCTTGTAGATGTGACTGTGGTAAAATGGGGAGCAAGTGGCAGGAGTAACTATGACTCTCTTAAGGTAGCCAAATGCCTCGTCAACAGGAGAATTCCAACGGCAAACTCGAGGAGCTCCCGGCAGGAGTACTGTGAAAGTCTTAAGGACAACAAATAATGGCGTATCGCTTCTGGTGAACTGGCCAGAGTAAGCTTGTAGATGCGACTGTGGTAAAACGAGGAGCAAGTGGCAGGAGTAACTATGACTCTCTTAAGGTAGCCAAATGCCTCGTCAACAGGCGAATTCCAACGGCAAACTCGAGGAGCTCCCAGCAGGAGTACTGTGAAAGTCTTAAGGTCAACAAATAATGGCGTATCGCTCTGGTGAACTAGCCAGAGTAAGCGTGTAGACGTGACTGTGGTAAAATGGGGAGCAAGTGGCAGGAGTAACTATGACTCTCTTAGGGTTGCCAAATAACTCGTCAAAAGGCGAATTACATCGGCAAACCCGAGGAGCTCCCGGAAGGAGTACTGTGAAAGTCTTAAGATCAACAAATAATGGCGTATCGCTTCTGGTGAACTAGCCAGAGTAAGCTTGTAGATGTGACTGAGGTAAAATGGGGAGCAAGTGGCAGGAGTAACTATGACTCTCTTAGGGTTGCCAAATGACTCGTCAAAAGGCGAATTACATCGGCAAACCCGAGGAGCTCCCGGAAGGAGTACTGTGAAAGTCTTAAGGTCAACAAATAATGGCGTATCGCTCTGGTGAACTGGCCAGAGTAAGCTTGTAGACGCGACTGTGGTAAAACGAGGAGCAAGTGGCAGGAGTAACTATGACTCTCTTAAGGTAGCCAAATGCCTCGTCAACAGGCGAATTCCAACGGCAAACTCGAGGAGCTCCCGGCAGGAGTACTGTGAAAGTCTTAAGGACAACAAATAATGGCGTATCGCTTCTGGTGAACTGGCCAGAGTAAGCTTGTAGATGCGACTGTGGTAAAATGGGGAGCAAGTGGCAGGAGTAACTATGACTCTCTTAGGGTTGCCAAATAACTCGTCAAAAGGCGAATTACATCGGCAAACCCGAGGAGCTCCCGGAAGGAGTACTGTGAAAGTCTTAAGGTCAACAAATAATGGCGTATCGCTTCTGGTGAACTAGCCAGAGTAAGCTTGTAGATGCGACTGTGGTAAAACGAGGAGCAAGTGGCAGGAGTAACTATGACTCTCTTAAGGTAGCCAAATGCCTCGTCAACAGGCGAATTCCAACGGCAAACTCGAGGAGCTCCCAGCAGGAGTACTGTGAAAGTCTTAAGGTCAACAAATAATGGCGTATCGCTTCTGGTGAACTAGCCAGAGTAAGCTTGTAGATGTGACTGTGGTAAAATGGGGAGCAAGTGGCAGGAGTAACTATGACTCTCTTAAGGTAGCCAAATGCCTCGTCAACAGGAGAATTCCAACGGCAAACTCGAGGAGCTCCCGGCAGGAGTACTGTGAAAGTCTTAAGGACAACAAATAATGGCGTATCGCTTCTGGTGAACTGGCCAGAGTAAGCTTGTAGATGCGACTGTGGTAAAACGAGGAGCAAGTGGCAGGAGTAACTATGACTCTCTTAAGGTAGCCAAATGCCTCGTCAACAGGCGAATTCCAACGGCAAACTCGAGGAGCTCCCAGCAGGAGTACTGTGAAAGTCTTAAGGTCAACAAATAATGGCGTATCGCTTCTGGTGAACTAGCCAGAGTAAGCTTGTAGATGTGACTGTGGTGAAATGGGGAGCAAGTGGCAGGAGTAACTATGACTCTCTTAGGGTTGCCAAATAACTCGTCAAAAGGCGAATTACATCGGCAAACCCGAGGAGCTCCCGGAAGGAGTACTGTGAAAGTCTTAAGATCAACAAATAATGGCGTATCGCTTCTGGTGAACTAGCCAGAGTAAGCTTGTAGATGTGACTGTGGTAAAATGGGGAGCAAGTGGCAGGAGTAACTATGACTCTCTTAGGGTTGCCAAATGACTCGTCAAAAGTTGAATTACATCGGCAAACCCGAGGAGCTCCCGGAAGGAGTACTGTGAAAGTCTTAAGGTCAACAAATAATGGCGTATCGCTCTGGTGAACTGGCCAGAGTAAGCTTGTAGATGCGACTGTGGTAAAACGAGGAGCAAGTGGCAGGAGTAACTATGACTCTCTTAAGGTAGCCAAATGCATCGTCAACAGGCGAATTCCAACGGCAAACTCGAGGAGCTCCCGGCAGGAGTACTGTTAAAGTCTTAAGGTCAACAAATAATGGCGTATCGCTTCTGGTGAACTGGCCAGAGTAAGCTTGTAGATGCGACTGTGGTAAAATGGGGAGCAAGTGGCAGGAGTAACTATGACTCTCTTAGGGTTGCCAAATAACTCGTCAAAAGGCGAATTACATCGGCAAACCCGAGGAGCTCCCGGAAGGAGTACTGTGAAAGTCTTAAGATCAACAAATAATGGCGTATCGCTTCTGGTGAACTGGCCAGAGTAAGCTTGTAGATGCGACTGTGGTAAAACGAGGAGCAAGTGGCAGGAGTAACTATGACTCTCTTAAGGTAGCCAAATGCCTCGTCAACAGGCGAATTCCAACGGCAAACTCGAGGAGCTCCCGGCAGGAGTACTGTGAAAGTCTTAAGGACAACAAATAATGGCGTATCGCTTCTGGTGAACTGGCCAGAGTAAGCTTGTAGATGCGACTGTGGTAAAACGAGGAGCAAGTGGCAGGAGTAACTATGACTCTCTTAAGGTAGCCAAATGCCTCGTCAACAGGCGAATTCCAACGGCAAACTCGAGGAGCTCCCGGCAGGAGTACTGTGAAAGTCTTAAGGACAACAAATAATGGCGTATCGCTTCTGGTGAACTGGCCAGAGTAAGCTTGTAGATGCGACTGTGGTAAAACGAGGAGCAAGTGGCAGGAGTAACTATGACTCTCTTAAGGTAGCCAAATGCCTCGTCAACAGGCGAATTCCAACGGCAAACTCGAGGAGCTCCCAGCAGGAGTACTGTGAAAGTCTTAAGGTCAACAAATAATGGCGTATCGCTCTGGTGAACTATTCAGAGTAAGCGTGTAGACGTGACTGTGGTAAAATGGGGAGCAAGTGGCAGGAGTAACTATGACTCTCTTAGGGTTGCCAAATAACTCGTCAAAAGGCGAATTACATCGGCAAACCCGAGGAGCTCCCGGAAGGAGTACTGTGAAAGTCTTAAGATCAACAAATAATGGCGTATCGCTTCTGGTGAACTAGCCAGAGTAAGCTTGTAGATGTGACTGAGGTAAAATGGGGAGCAAGTGGCAGGAGTAACTATGACTCTCTTAGGGTTGCCAAATGACTCGTCAAAAGGCGAATTACATCGGCAAACCCGAGGAGCTCCCGGAAGGAGTACTGTGAAAGTCTTAAGGTCAACAAATAATGGCGTATCGCTCTGGTGAACTGGCCAGAGTAAGCTTGTAGATGCGACTGTGGTAAAACGAGGAGCAAGTGGCAGGAGTAACTATGACTCTCTTAAGGTAGCCAAATGCCTCGTCAACAGGCGAATTCCAACGGCAAACTCGAGGAGCTCCCGGCAGGAGTACTGTGAAAGTCTTAAGGACAACAAATAATGGCGTATCGCTTCTGGTGAACTGGCCAGAGTAAGCTTGTAGATGCGACTGTGGTAAAATGGGGAGCAAGTGGCAGGAGTAACTATGACTCTCTTAGGGTTGCCAAATAACTCGTCAAAAGGCGAATTACATCGGCAAACCCGAGGAGCTCCCGGAAGGAGTACTGTGAAAGTCTTAAGGTCAACAAATAATGGCGTATCGCTTCTGGTGAACTAGCCAGAGTAAGCTTGTAGATGCGACTGTGGTAAAACGAGGAGCAAGTGGCAGGAGTAACTATGACTCTCTTAAGGTAGCCAAATGCCTCGTCAACAGGCGAATTCCAACGGCAAACTCGAGGAGCTCCCAGCAGGAGTACTGTGAAAGTCTTAAGGTCAACAAATAATGGCGTATCGCTTCTGGTGAACTAGCCAGAGTAAGCTTGTAGATGTGACTGTGGTAAAATGGGGAGCAAGTGGCAGGAGTAACTATGACTCTCTTAAGGTAGCCAAATGCCTCGTCAACAGGAGAATTCCAACGGCAAACTCGAGGAGCTCCCGGCAGGAGTACTGTGAAAGTCTTAAGGACAACAAATAATGGCGTATCGCTTCTGGTGAACTGGCCAGAGTAAGCTTGTAGATGCGACTGTGGTAAAACGAGGAGCAAGTGGCAGGAGTAACTATGACTCTCTTAAGGTAGCCAAATGCCTCGTCAACAGGCGAATTCCAACGGCAAACTCGAGGAGCTCCCAGCAGGAGTACTGTGAAAGTCTTAAGGTCAACAAATAATGGCGTATCGCTTCTGGTGAACTGGCCAGAGTAAGCTTGTAGATGCGACTGTGGTAAAACGAGGAGCAAGTGGCAGGAGTAACTATGACTCTCTTAAGGTAGCCAAATGCCTCGTCAACAGGCGAATTCCAACGGCAAACTCGAGGAGCTCCCAGCAGGAGTACTGTGAAAGTCTTAAGGTCAACAAATAATGGCGTATCGCTCTGGTGAACTATTCAGAGTAAGCGTGTAGACGTGACTGTGGTAAAATGGGGAGCAAGTGGCAGGAGTAACTATGACTCTCTTAGGGTTGCCAAATAACTCGTCAAAAGGCGAATTACATCGGCAAACCCGAGGAGCTCCCGGAAGGAGTACTGTGAAAGTCTTAAGATCAACAAATAATGGCGTATCGCTTCTGGTGAACTAGCCAGAGTAAGCTTGTAGATGTGACTGAGGTAAAATGGGGAGCAAGTGGCAGGAGTAACTATGACTCTCTTAGGGTTGCCAAATGACTCGTCAAAAGGCGAATTACATCGGCAAACCCGAGGAGCTCCCGGAAGGAGTACTGTGAAAGTCTTAAGGTCAACAAATAATGGCGTATCGCTCTGGTGAACTGGCCAGAGTAAGCTTGTAGATGCGACTGTGGTAAAACGAGGAGCAAGTGGCAGGAGTAACTATGACTCTCTTAAGGTAGCCAAATGCCTCGTCAACAGGCGAATTCCAACGGCAAACTCGAGGAGCTCCCGGCAGGAGTACTGTGAAAGTCTTAAGGACAACAAATAATGGCGTATCGCTTCTGGTGAACTGGCCAGAGTATGCTTGTAGATGCGACTGTGGTAAAATGGGGAGCAAGTGGCAGGAGTAACTATGACTCTCTTAGGGTTGCCAAATAACTCGTCAAAAGGCGAATTACATCGGCAAACCCGAGGAGCTCCCGGAAGGAGTACTGTGAAAGTCTTAAGGTCAACAAATAATGGCGTATCGCTTCTGGTGAACTAGCCAGAGTAAGCTTGTAGATGCGACTGTGGTAAAACGAGGAGCAAGTGGCAGGAGTAACTATGACTCTCTTAAGGTAGCCAAATGCCTCGTCAACAGGCGAATTCCAACGGCAAACTCGAGGACCTCCCAGCAGGAGTACTGTGAAAGTCTTAAGGTCAACAAATAATGGCGTATCGCTTCTGGTGAACTAGCCAGAGTAAGCTTGTAGATGTGACTGTGGTAAAATGGGGAGCAAGTGGCAGGAGTAACTATGACTCTCTTAAGGTAGCCAAATGCCTCGTCAACAGGAGAATTCCAACGGCAAACTCGAGGAGCTCCCGGCAGGAGTACTGTGAAAGTCTTAAGGACAACAAATAATGGCGTATCGCTTCTGGTGAACTGGCCAGAGTAAGCTTGTAGATGCGACTGTGGTAAAACGAGGAGCAAGTGGCAGGAGTAACTATGACTCTCTTAAGGTAGCCAAATGCCTCGTCAACAGGCGAATTCCAACGGCAAACTCGAGGAGCTCCCAGCAGGAGTACTGTGAAAGTCTTAAGGTCAACAAATAATGGCGTATCGCTTCTGGTGAACTAGCCAGAGTAAGCTTGTAGATGTGACTGTGGTAAAATGGGGAGCAAGTGGCAGGAGTAACTATGACTCTCTTAGGGTTGCCAAATAACTCGTCAAAAGGCGAATTACATCGGCAAACCCGAGGAGCTCCCGGAAGGAGTACTGTGAAAGTCTTAAGATCAACAAATAATGGCGTATCGCTTCTGGTGAACTAGCCAGAGTAAGCTTGTAGATGTGACTGTGGTAAAATGGGGAGCAAGTGGCAGGAGTAACTATGACTCTCTTAGGGTTGCCAAATGACTCGTCAAAAGTTGAATTACATCGGCAAACCCGAGGAGCTCCCGGAAGGAGTACTGTGAAAGTCTTAAGGTCAACAAATAATGGCGTATCGCTCTGGTGAACTGGCCAGAGTAAGCTTGTAGATGCGACTGTGGTAAAACGAGGAGCAAGTGGCAGGAGTAACTATGACTCTCTTAAGGTAGCCAAATGCCTCGTCAACAGGCGAATTCCAACGGCAAACTCGAGGAGCTCCCGGCAGGAGTACTGTGAAAGTCTTAAGGTCAACAAATAATGGCGTATCGCTTCTGGTGAACTGGCCAGAGTAAGCTTGTAGATGCGACTGTGGTAAAATGGGGAGCAAGTGGCAGGAGTAACTATGACTCTCTTAGGGTTGCCAAATAACTCGTCAAAAGGCGAATTACATCGGCAAACCCGAGGAGCTCCCGGAAGGAGTACTGTGAAAGTCTTAAGATCAACAAATAATGGCGTATCGCTTCTGGTGAACTGGCCAGAGTAAGCTTGTAGATGCGACTGTGGTAAAACGAGGAGCAAGTGGCAGGAGTAACTATGACTCTCTTAAGGTAGCCAAATGCCTCGTCAACAGGAGAATTCCAACGGCAAACTCGAGGACCTCCCGGCAGGAGTACTGTGAAAGTCTTAAGGACAACAAATAATGGCGTATCGCTTCTGGTGAACTGGCCAGAGTAAGCTTGTAGATGCGACTGTGGTAAAACGAGGAGCAAGTGGCAGGAGTAACTATGACTCTCTTAAGGTAGCCAAATGCCTCGTCAACAGGAGAATTCCAACGGCAAACTCGAGGAGCTCCCAGCAGGAGTACTGTGAAAGTCTTAAGGTCAACAAATAATGGCGTATCGCTCTGGTGAACTAGCCAGAGTAAGCGTGTAGACGTGACTGTGGTAAAATGGGGAGCAAGTGGCAGGAGTAACTATGACTCTCTTAGGGTTGCCAAATAACTCGTCAAAAGGCGAATTACATCGGCAAACCCGAGGAGCTCCCGGAAGGAGTACTGTGAAAGTCTTAAGGTCAACAAATAATGGCGTATCGCTCTGGTGAACTGGCAAGAGTAAGCTTGTAGATGCGACTGTGGTAAAACGAGGAGCAAGTGGCAGGAGTAACTATGACTCTCTTAAGGTAGCCAAATGCCTCGTCAACAGGCGAATTCCAACGGCAAACTCGAGGAGCTCCCGGCAGGAGTACTGTGAAAGTCTTAAGGTCAACAAATAATGGCGTATCGCTTCTGGTGAACTAGCCAGAGTAAGCTTGTAGATGCGACTGTGGTAAAATGGGGAGCAAGTGGCAGGAGTAACTATGACTCTCTTAGGGTTGCCAAATAACTCGTCAAAAGGCGAATTACATCGGCAAACCCGAGGAGCTCCCGGAAGGAGTACTGTGAAAGTCTTAAGGTCAACAAATAATGGCGTATCGCCTCTGGTGAACTGGCCAGAGTAAGCTTGTAGATGCGACTGTGGTAAAATGGGGAGCAAGTGGCAGGAGTAACTATGACTCTCTTAGGGTTGCCAAATAACTCGTCAAAAGGCGAATTACATCGGCAAACCCGAGGAGCTCCCGGAAGGAGTACTGTGAAAGTCTTAAGGTCAACAAATAATGGCGTATCGCTTCTGGTGAACTAGCCAGAGTAAGCTTGTAGATGCGACTGTGGTAAAACGAGGAGCAAGTGGCAGGAGTAACTATGACTCTCTTAAGGTAGCCAAATGCCTCGTCAACAGGCGAATTCCAACGGCAAACTCGAGGAGCTCCCAGCAGGAGTACTGTGAAAGTCTTAAGGTCAACAAATAATGGCGTATCGCTTCTGGTGAACTAGCCAGAGTAAGCTTGTAGATGTGACTGTGGTAAAATGGGGAGCAAGTGGCAGGAGTAACTATGACTCTCTTAAGGTAGCCAAATGCCTCGTCAACAGGAGAATTCCAACGGCAAACTCGAGGAGCTCCCGGCAGGAGTACTGTGAAAGTCTTAAGGACAACAAATAATGGCGTATCGCTTCTGGTGAACTGGCCAGAGTAAGCTTGTAGATGCGACTGTGGTAAAACGAGGAGCAAGTGGCAGGAGTAACTATGACTCTCTTAAGGTAGCCAAATGCCTCGTCAACAGGCGAATTCCAACGGCAAACTCGAGGAGCTCCCAGCAGGAGTACTGTGAAAGTCTTAAGGTCAACAAATAATGGCGTATCGCTTCTGGTGAACTGGCCAGAGTAAGCTTGTAGATGCGACTGTGGTAAAACGAGGAGCAAGTGGCAGGAGTAACTATGACTCTCTTAAGGTAGCCAAATGCCTCGTCAACAGGCGAATTCCAACGGCAAACTCGAGGAGCTCCCAGCAGGAGTACTGTGAAAGTCTTAAGGTCAACAAATAATGGCGTATCGCTCTGGTGAACTATTCAGAGTAAGCGTGTAGACGTGACTGTGGTAAAATGGGGAGCAAGTGGCAGGAGTAACTATGACTCTCTTAGGGTTGCCAAATAACTCGTCAAAAGGCGAATTACATCGGCAAACCCGAGGAGCTCCCGGAAGGAGTACTGTGAAAGTCTTAAGATCAACAAATAATGGCGTATCGCTTCTGGTGAACTAGCCAGAGTAAGCTTGTAGATGTGACTGAGGTAAAATGGGGAGCAAGTGGCAGGAGTAACTATGACTCTCTTAGGGTTGCCAAATGACTCGTCAAAAGGCGAATTACATCGGCAAACCCGAGGAGCTCCCGGAAGGAGTACTGTGAAAGTCTTAAGGTCAACAAATAATGGCGTATCGCTCTGGTGAACTGGCCAGAGTAAGCTTGTAGATGCGACTGTGGTAAAACGAGGAGCAAGTGGCAGGAGTAACTATGACTCTCTTAAGGTAGCCAAATGCCTCGTCAACAGGCGAATTCCAACGGCAAACTCGAGGAGCTCCCGGCAGGAGTACTGTGAAAGTCTTAAGGACAACAAATAATGGCGTATCGCTTCTGGTGAACTGGCCAGAGTATGCTTGTAGATGCGACTGTGGTAAAATGGGGAGCAAGTGGCAGGAGTAACTATGACTCTCTTAGGGTTGCCAAATAACTCGTCAAAAGGCGAATTACATCGGCAAACCCGAGGAGCTCCCGGAAGGAGTACTGTGAAAGTCTTAAGGTCAACAAATAATGGCGTATCGCTTCTGGTGAACTAGCCAGAGTAAGCTTGTAGATGCGACTGTGGTAAAACGAGGAGCAAGTGGCAGGAGTAACTATGACTCTCTTAAGGTAGCCAAATGCCTCGTCAACAGGCGAATTACAACGGCAAACTCGAGGACCTCCCAGCAGGAGTACTGTGAAAGTCTTAAGGTCAACAAATAATGGCGTATCGCTTCTGGTGAACTAGCCAGAGTAAGCTTGTAGATGTGACTGTGGTAAAATGGGGAGCAAGTGGCAGGAGTAACTATGACTCTCTTAAGGTAGCCAAATGCCTCGTCAACAGGAGAATTCCAACGGCAAACTCGAGGAGCTCCCGGCAGGAGTACTGTGAAAGTCTTAAGGACAACAAATAATGGCGTATCGCTTCTGGTGAACTGGCCAGAGTAAGCTTGTAGATGCGACTGTGGTAAAACGAGGAGCAAGTGGCAGGAGTAACTATGACTCTCTTAAGGTAGCCAAATGCCTCGTCAACAGGCGAATTCCAACGGCAAACTCGAGGAGCTCCCAGCAGGAGTACTGTGAAAGTCTTAAGGTCAACAAATAATGGCGTATCGCTTCTGGTGAACTAGCCAGAGTAAGCTTGTAGATGTGACTGTGGTAAAATGGGGAGCAAGTGGCAGGAGTAACTATGACTCTCTTAGGGTTGCCAAATAACTCGTCAAAAGGCGAATTACATCGGCAAACCCGAGGAGCTCCCGGAAGGAGTACTGTGAAAGTCTTAAGATCAACAAATAATGGCGTATCGCTTCTGGTGAACTAGCCAGAGTAAGCTTGTAGATGTGACTGTGGTAAAATGGGGAGCAAGTGGCAGGAGTAACTATGACTCTCTTAGGGTTGCCAAATGACTCGTCAAAAGTTGAATTACATCGGCAAACCCGAGGAGCTCCCGGAAGGAGTACTGTGAAAGTCTTAAGGTCAACAAATAATGGCGTATCGCTCTGGTGAACTGGCCAGAGTAAGCTTGTAGATGCGACTGTGGTAAAACGAGGAGCAAGTGGCAGGAGTAACTATGACTCTCTTAAGGTAGCCAAATGCCTCGTCAACAGGCGAATTCCAACGGCAAACTCGAGGAGCTCCCGGCAGGAGTACTGTGAAAGTCTTAAGGTCAACAAATAATGGCGTATCGCTTCTGGTGAACTGGCCAGAGTAAGCTTGTAGATGCGACTGTGGTAAAATGGGGAGCAAGTGGCAGGAGTAACTATGACTCTCTTAGGGTTGCCAAATAACTCGTCAAAAGGCGAATTACATCGGCAAACCCGAGGAGCTCCCGGAAGGAGTACTGTGAAAGTCTTAAGATCAACAAATAATGGCGTATCGCTTCTGGTGAACTGGCCAGAGTATGCTTGTAGATGCGACTGTGGTAAAATGGGGAGCAAGTGGCAGGAGTAACTATGACTCTCTTAGGGTTGCCAAATAACTCGTCAAAAGGCGAATTACATCGGCAAACCCGAGGAGCTCCCGGAAGGAGTACTGTGAAAGTCTTAAGGTCAACAAATAATGGCGTATCGCTTCTGGTGAACTGGCCAGAGTATGCTTGTAGATGCGACTGTGGTAAAATGGGGAGCAAGTGGCAGGAGTAACTATGACTCTCTTAGGGTTGCCAAATAACTCGTCAAAAGGCGAATTACATCGGCAAACCCGAGGAGCTCCCGGAAGGAGTACTGTGAAAGTCTTAAGGTCAACAAATAATGGCGTATCGCTTCTGGTGAACTAGCCAGAGTAAGCTTGTAGATGCGACTGTGGTAAAACGAGGAGCAAGTGGCAGGAGTAACTATGACTCTCTTAAGGTAGCCAAATGCCTCGTCAACAGGCGAATTCCAACGGCAAACTCGAGGACCTCCCAGCAGGAGTACTGTGAAAGTCTTAAGGTCAACAAATAATGGCGTATCGCTTCTGGTGAACTAGCCAGAGTAAGCTTGTAGATGTGACTGTGGTAAAATGGGGAGCAAGTGGCAGGAGTAACTATGACTCTCTTAAGGTAGCCAAATGCCTCGTCAACAGGAGAATTCCAACGGCAAACTCGAGGAGCTCCCGGCAGGAGTACTGTGAAAGTCTTAAGGACAACAAATAATGGCGTATCGCTTCTGGTGAACTGGCCAGAGTAAGCTTGTAGATGCGACTGTGGTAAAACGAGGAGCAAGTGGCAGGAGTAACTATGACTCTCTTAAGGTAGCCAAATGCCTCGTCAACAGGCGAATTCCAACGGCAAACTCGAGGAGCTCCCAGCAGGAGTACTGTGAAAGTCTTAAGGTCAACAAATAATGGCGTATCGCTTCTGGTGAACTAGCCAGAGTAAGCTTGTAGATGTGACTGTGGTAAAATGGGGAGCAAGTGGCAGGAGTAACTATGACTCTCTTAGGGTTGCCAAATAACTCGTCAAAAGGCGAATTACATCGGCAAACCCGAGGAGCTCCCGGAAGGAGTACTGTGAAAGTCTTAAGATCAACAAATAATGGCGTATCGCTTCTGGTGAACTAGCCAGAGTAAGCTTGTAGATGTGACTGTGGTAAAATGGGGAGCAAGTGGCAGGAGTAACTATGACTCTCTTAGGGTTGCCAAATGACTCGTCAAAAGTTGAATTACATCGGCAAACCCGAGGAGCTCCCGGAAGGAGTACTGTGAAAGTCTTAAGGTCAACAAATAATGGCGTATCGCTCTGGTGAACTGGCCAGAGTAAGCTTGTAGATGCGACTGTGGTAAAACGAGGAGCAAGTGGCAGGAGTAACTATGACTCTCTTAAGGTAGCCAAATGCCTCGTCAACAGGCGAATTCCAACGGCAAACTCGAGGAGCTCCCGGCAGGAGTACTGTGAAAGTCTTAAGGTCAACAAATAATGGCGTATCGCTTCTGGTGAACTGGCCAGAGTAAGCTTGTAGATGCGACTGTGGTAAAATGGGGAGCAAGTGGCAGGAGTAACTATGACTCTCTTAGGGTTGCCAAATAACTCGTCAAAAGGCGAATTACATCGGCAAACCCGAGGAGCTCCCGGAAGGAGTACTGTGAAAGTCTTAAGATCAACAAATAATGGCGTATCGCTTCTGGTGAACTGGCCAGAGTATGCTTGTAGATGCGACTGTGGTAAAATGGGGAGCAAGTGGCAGGAGTAACTATGACTCTCTTAGGGTTGCCAAATAACTCGTCAAAAGGCGAATTACATCGGCAAACCCGAGGAGCTCCCGGAAGGAGTACTGTGAAAGTCTTAAGGTCAACAAATAATGGCGTATCGCTTCTGGTGAACTGGCCAGAGTATGCTTGTAGATGCGACTGTGGTAAAATGGGGAGCAAGTGGCAGGAGTAACTATGACTCTCTTAGGGTTGCCAAATAACTCGTCAAAAGGCGAATTACATCGGCAAACCCGAGGAGCTCCCGGAAGGAGTACTGTGAAAGTCTTAAGGTCAACAAATAATGGCGTATCGCTTCTGGTGAACTAGCCAGAGTAAGCTTGTAGATGCGACTGTGGTAAAACGAGGAGCAAGTGGCAGGAGTAACTATGACTCTCTTAAGGTAGCCAAATGCCTCGTCAACAGGCGAATTCCAACGGCAAACTCGAGGACCTCCCAGCAGGAGTACTGTGAAAGTCTTAAGGTCAACAAATAATGGCGTATCGCTTCTGGTGAACTAGCCAGAGTAAGCTTGTAGATGTGACTGTGGTAAAATGGGGAGCAAGTGGCAGGAGTAACTATGACTCTCTTAAGGTAGCCAAATGCCTCGTCAACAGGAGAATTCCAACGGCAAACTCGAGGAGCTCCCGGCAGGAGTACTGTGAAAGTCTTAAGGACAACAAATAATGGCGTATCGCTTCTGGTGAACTGGCCAGAGTAAGCTTGTAGATGCGACTGTGGTAAAACGAGGAGCAAGTGGCAGGAGTAACTATGACTCTCTTAAGGTAGCCAAATGCCTCGTCAACAGGCGAATTCCAACGGCAAACTCGAGGAGCTCCCAGCAGGAGTACTGTGAAAGTCTTAAGGTCAACAAATAATGGCGTATCGCTTCTGGTGAACTAGCCAGAGTAAGCTTGTAGATGTGACTGTGGTAAAATGGGGAGCAAGTGGCAGGAGTAACTATGACTCTCTTAGGGTTGCCAAATAACTCGTCAAAAGGCGAATTACATCGGCAAACCCGAGGAGCTCCCGGAAGGAGTACTGTGAAAGTCTTAAGATCAACAAATAATGGCGTATCGCTTCTGGTGAACTAGCCAGAGTAAGCTTGTAGATGTGACTGTGGTAAAATGGGGAGCAAGTGGCAGGAGTAACTATGACTCTCTTAGGGTTGCCAAATGACTCGTCAAAAGTTGAATTACATCGGCAAACCCGAGGAGCTCCCGGAAGGAGTACTGTGAAAGTCTTAAGGTCAACAAATAATGGCGTATCGCTCTGGTGAACTGGCCAGAGTAAGCTTGTAGATGCGACTGTGGTAAAACGAGGAGCAAGTGGCAGGAGTAACTATGACTCTCTTAAGGTAGCCAAATGCCTCGTCAACAGGCGAATTCCAACGGCAAACTCGAGGAGCTCCCGGCAGGAGTACTGTGAAAGTCTTAAGGTCAACAAATAATGGCGTATCGCTTCTGGTGAACTGGCCAGAGTAAGCTTGTAGATGCGACTGTGGTAAAATGGGGAGCAAGTGGCAGGAGTAACTATGACTCTCTTAGGGTTGCCAAATAACTCGTCAAAAGGCGAATTACATCGGCAAACCCGAGGAGCTCCCGGAAGGAGTACTGTGAAAGTCTTAAGATCAACAAATAATGGCGTATCGCTTCTGGTGAACTGGCCAGAGTAAGCTTGTAGATGCGACTGTGGTAAAACGAGGAGCAAGTGGCAGGAGTAACTATGACTCTCTTAAGGTAGCCAAATGCCTCGTCAACAGGAGAATTCCAACGGCAAACTCGAGGACCTCCCGGCAGGAGTACTGTGAAAGTCTTAAGGACAACAAATAATGGCGTATCGCTTCTGGTGAACTGGCCAGAGTAAGCTTGTAGATGCGACTGTGGTAAAACGAGGAGCAAGTGGCAGGAGTAACTATGACTCTCTTAAGGTAGCCAAATGCCTCGTCAACAGGCGAATTCCAACGGCAAACTCGAGGAGCTCCCAGCAGGAGTACTGTGAAAGTCTTAAGGTCAACAAATAATGGCGTATCGCTCTGGTGAACTAGCCAGAGTAAGCGTGTAGACGTGACTGTGGTAAAATGGGGAGCAAGTGGCAGGAGTAACTATGACTCTCTTAGGGTTGCCAAATAACTCGTCAAAAGGCGAATTACATCGGCAAACCCGAGGAGCTCCCGGAAGGAGTACTGTGAAAGTCTTAAGGTCAACAAATAATGGCGTATCGCTTCTGGTGAACTAGCCAGAGTAAGCTTGTAGATGCGACTGTGGTAAAACGAGGAGCAAGTGGCAGGAGTAACTATGACTCTCTTAAGGTAGCCAAATGCCTCGTCAACAGGCGAATTCCAACGGCAAACTCGAGGACCTCCCAGCAGGAGTACTGTGAAAGTCTTAAGGTCAACAAATAATGGCGTATCGCTTCTGGTGAACTAGCCAGAGTAAGCTTGTAGATGTGACTGTGGTAAAATGGGGAGCAAGTGGCAGGAGTAACTATGACTCTCTTAAGGTAGCCAAATGCCTCGTCAACAGGAGAATTCCAACGGCAAACTCGAGGAGCTCCCGGCAGGAGTACTGTGAAAGTCTTAAGGACAACAAATAATGGCGTATCGCTTCTGGTGAACTGGCCAGAGTAAGCTTGTAGATGCGACTGTGGTAAAACGAGGAGCAAGTGGCAGGAGTAACTATGACTCTCTTAAGGTAGCCAAATGCCTCGTCAACAGGCGAATTCCAACGGCAAACTCGAGGAGCTCCCAGCAGGAGTACTGTGAAAGTCTTAAGGTCAACAAATAATGGCGTATCGCTTCTGGTGAACTAGCCAGAGTAAGCTTGTAGATGTGACTGTGGTAAAATGGGGAGCAAGTGGCAGGAGTAACTATGACTCTCTTAGGGTTGCCAAATAACTCGTCAAAAGGCGAATTACATCGGCAAACCCGAGGAGCTCCCGGAAGGAGTACTGTGAAAGTCTTAAGATCAACAAATAATGGCGTATCGCTTCTGGTGAACTAGCCAGAGTAAGCTTGTAGATGTGACTGTGGTAAAATGGGGAGCAAGTGGCAGGAGTAACTATGACTCTCTTAGGGTTGCCAAATGACTCGTCAAAAGTTGAATTACATCGGCAAACCCGAGGAGCTCCCGGAAGGAGTACTGTGAAAGTCTTAAGGTCAACAAATAATGGCGTATCGCTCTGGTGAACTGGCCAGAGTAAGCTTGTAGATGCGACTGTGGTAAAACGAGGAGCAAGTGGCAGGAGTAACTATGACTCTCTTAAGGTAGCCAAATGCCTCGTCAACAGGCGAATTCCAACGGCAAACTCGAGGAGCTCCCGGCAGGAGTACTGTGAAAGTCTTAAGGTCAACAAATAATGGCGTATCGCTTCTGGTGAACTGGCCAGAGTAAGCTTGTAGATGCGACTGTGGTAAAATGGGGAGCAAGTGGCAGGAGTAACTATGACTCTCTTAGGGTTGCCAAATAACTCGTCAAAAGGCGAATTACATCGGCAAACCCGAGGAGCTCCCGGAAGGAGTACTGTGAAAGTCTTAAGATCAACAAATAATGGCGTATCGCTTCTGGTGAACTGGCCAGAGTAAGCTTGTAGATGCGACTGTGGTAAAACGAGGAGCAAGTGGCAGGAGTAACTATGACTCTCTTAAGGTAGCCAAATGCCTCGTCAACAGGAGAATTCCAACGGCAAACTCGAGGACCTCCCGGCAGGAGTACTGTGAAAGTCTTAAGGACAACAAATAATGGCGTATCGCTTCTGGTGAACTGGCCAGAGTAAGCTTGTAGATGCGACTGTGGTAAAACGAGGAGCAAGTGGCAGGAGTAACTATGACTCTCTTAAGGTAGCCAAATGCCTCGTCAACAGGAGAATTCCAACGGCAAACTCGAGGAGCTCCCAGCAGGAGTACTGTGAAAGTCTTAAGGTCAACAAATAATGGCGTATCGCTCTGGTGAACTAGCCAGAGTAAGCGTGTAGACGTGACTGTGGTAAAATGGGGAGCAAGTGGCAGGAGTAACTATGACTCTCTTAGGGTTGCCAAATAACTCGTCAAAAGGCGAATTACATCGGCAAACCCGAGGAGCTCCCGGAAGGAGTACTGTGAAAGTCTTAAGGTCAACAAATAATGGCGTATCGCTCTGGTGAACTGGCAAGAGTAAGCTTGTAGATGCGACTGTGGTAAAACGAGGAGCAAGTGGCAGGAGTAACTATGACTCTCTTAAGGTAGCCAAATGCCTCGTCAACAGGCGAATTCCAACGGCAAACTCGAGGAGCTCCCGGCAGGAGTACTGTGAAAGTCTTAAGGTCAACAAATAATGGCGTATCGCTTCTGGTGAACTAGCCAGAGTAAGCTTGTAGATGCGACTGTGGTAAAATGGGGAGCAAGTGGCAGGAGTAACTATGACTCTCTTAGGGTTGCCAAATAACTCGTCAAAAGGCGAATTACATCGGCAAACCCGAGGAGCTCCCGGAAGGAGTACTGTGAAAGTCTTAAGGTCAACAAATAATGGCGTATCGCTTCTGGTGAACTGGCCAGAGTAAGCTTGTAGATGCGACTGTGGTAAAATGGGGAGCAAGTGGCAGGAGTAACTATGACTCTCTTAGGGTTGCCAAATGACTCGTCAAAAGGCGAATTACATCGGCAAACCCGAGGAGCTCCCGGAAGGAGTACTGTGAAAGTCTTAAGGTCAACAAATAATGGCGTATCGCTTCTGGTGAACTAGCCAGAGTAAGCTTGTAGATGCGACTGTGGTAAAACGAGGAGCAAGTGGCAGGAGTAACTATGACTCTCTTAAGGTAGCCAAATGCCTCGTCAACAGGCGAATTCCAACGGCAAACTCGAGGAGCTCCCAGCAGGAGTACTGTGAAAGTCTTAAGGTCAACAAATAATGGCGTATCGCTTCTGGTGAACTAGCCAGAGTAAGCTTGTAGATGTGACTGTGGTAAAATGGGGAGCAAGTGGCAGGAGTAACTATGACTCTCTTAAGGTAGCCAAATGCCTCGTCAACAGGAGAATTCCAACGGCAAACTCGAGGAGCTCCCGGCAGGAGTACTGTGAAAGTCTTAAGGACAACAAATAATGGCGTATCGCTTCTGGTGAACTGGCCAGAGTAAGCTTGTAGATGCGACTGTGGTAAAACGAGGAGCAAGTGGCAGGAGTAACTATGACTCTCTTAAGGTAGCCAAATGCCTCGTCAACAGGCGAATTCCAACGGCAAACTCGAGGAGCTCCCAGCAGGAGTACTGTGAAAGTCTTAAGGTCAACAAATAATGGCGTATCGCTTCTGGTGAACTGGCCAGAGTAAGCTTGTAGATGCGACTGTGGTAAAACGAGGAGCAAGTGGCAGGAGTAACTATGACTCTCTTAAGGTAGCCAAATGCCTCGTCAACAGGCGAATTCCAACGGCAAACTCGAGGAGCTCCCAGCAGGAGTACTGTGAAAGTCTTAAGGTCAACAAATAATGGCGTATCGCTCTGGTGAACTATTCAGAGTAAGCGTGTAGACGTGACTGTGGTAAAATGGGGAGCAAGTGGCAGGAGTAACTATGACTCTCTTAGGGTTGCCAAATAACTCGTCAAAAGGCGAATTACATCGGCAAACCCGAGGAGCTCCCGGAAGGAGTACTGTGAAAGTCTTAAGATCAACAAATAATGGCGTATCGCTTCTGGTGAACTAGCCAGAGTAAGCTTGTAGATGTGACTGAGGTAAAATGGGGAGCAAGTGGCAGGAGTAACTATGACTCTCTTAGGGTTGCCAAATGACTCGTCAAAAGGCGAATTACATCGGCAAACCCGAGGAGCTCCCGGAAGGAGTACTGTGAAAGTCTTAAGGTCAACAAATAATGGCGTATCGCTCTGGTGAACTGGCCAGAGTAAGCTTGTAGATGCGACTGTGGTAAAACGAGGAGCAAGTGGCAGGAGTAACTATGACTCTCTTAAGGTAGCCAAATGCCTCGTCAACAGGCGAATTCCAACGGCAAACTCGAGGAGCTCCCGGCAGGAGTACTGTGAAAGTCTTAAGGACAACAAATAATGGCGTATCGCTTCTGGTGAACTGGCCAGAGTATGCTTGTAGATGCGACTGTGGTAAAATGGGGAGCAAGTGGCAGGAGTAACTATGACTCTCTTAGGGTTGCCAAATAACTCGTCAAAAGGCGAATTACATCGGCAAACCCGAGGAGCTCCCGGAAGGAGTACTGTGAAAGTCTTAAGGTCAACAAATAATGGCGTATCGCTTCTGGTGAACTAGCCAGAGTAAGCTTGTAGATGCGACTGTGGTAAAACGAGGAGCAAGTGGCAGGAGTAACTATGACTCTCTTAAGGTAGCCAAATGCCTCGTCAACAGGCGAATTCCAACGGCAAACTCGAGGACCTCCCAGCAGGAGTACTGTGAAAGTCTTAAGGTCAACAAATAATGGCGTATCGCTTCTGGTGAACTAGCCAGAGTAAGCTTGTAGATGTGACTGTGGTAAAATGGGGAGCAAGTGGCAGGAGTAACTATGACTCTCTTAAGGTAGCCAAATGCCTCGTCAACAGGAGAATTCCAACGGCAAACTCGAGGAGCTCCCGGCAGGAGTACTGTGAAAGTCTTAAGGACAACAAATAATGGCGTATCGCTTCTGGTGAACTGGCCAGAGTAAGCTTGTAGATGCGACTGTGGTAAAACGAGGAGCAAGTGGCAGGAGTAACTATGACTCTCTTAAGGTAGCCAAATGCCTCGTCAACAGGCGAATTCCAACGGCAAACTCGAGGAGCTCCCAGCAGGAGTACTGTGAAAGTCTTAAGGTCAACAAATAATGGCGTATCGCTTCTGGTGAACTAGCCAGAGTAAGCTTGTAGATGTGACTGTGGTAAAATGGGGAGCAAGTGGCAGGAGTAACTATGACTCTCTTAGGGTTGCCAAATAACTCGTCAAAAGGCGAATTACATCGGCAAACCCGAGGAGCTCCCGGAAGGAGTACTGTGAAAGTCTTAAGATCAACAAATAATGGCGTATCGCTTCTGGTGAACTAGCCAGAGTAAGCTTGTAGATGTGACTGTGGTAAAATGGGGAGCAAGTGGCAGGAGTAACTATGACTCTCTTAGGGTTGCCAAATGACTCGTCAAAAGTTGAATTACATCGGCAAACCCGAGGAGCTCCCGGAAGGAGTACTGTGAAAGTCTTAAGGTCAACAAATAATGGCGTATCGCTCTGGTGAACTGGCCAGAGTAAGCTTGTAGATGCGACTGTGGTAAAACGAGGAGCAAGTGGCAGGAGTAACTATGACTCTCTTAAGGTAGCCAAATGCCTCGTCAACAGGCGAATTCCAACGGCAAACTCGAGGAGCTCCCGGCAGGAGTACTGTGAAAGTCTTAAGGTCAACAAATAATGGCGTATCGCTTCTGGTGAACTGGCCAGAGTAAGCTTGTAGATGCGACTGTGGTAAAATGGGGAGCAAGTGGCAGGAGTAACTATGACTCTCTTAGGGTTGCCAAATAACTCGTCAAAAGGCGAATTACATCGGCAAACCCGAGGAGCTCCCGGAAGGAGTACTGTGAAAGTCTTAAGGTCAACAAATAATGGCGTATCGCTCTGGTGAACTGGCAAGAGTAAGCTTGTAGATGCGACTGTGGTAAAACGAGGAGCAAGTGGCAGGAGTAACTATGACTCTCTTAAGGTAGCCAAATGCCTCGTCAACAGGCGAATTCCAACGGCAAACTCGAGGAGCTCCCGGCAGGAGTACTGTGAAAGTCTTAAGGTCAACAAATAATGGCGTATCGCTTCTGGTGAACTAGCCAGAGTAAGCTTGTAGATGCGACTGTGGTAAAATGGGGAGCAAGTGGCAGGAGTAACTATGACTCTCTTAGGGTTGCCAAATAACTCGTCAAAAGGCGAATTACATCGGCAAACCCGAGGAGCTCCCGGAAGGAGTACTGTGAAAGTCTTAAGGTCAACAAATAATGGCGTATCGCTTCTGGTGAACTAGCCAGAGTAAGCTTGTAGATGCGACTGTGGTAAAACGAGGAGCAAGTGGCAGGAGTAACTATGACTCTCTTAAGGTAGCCAAATGCCTCGTCAACAGGCGAATTCCAACGGCAAACTCGAGGACCTCCCAGCAGGAGTACTGTGAAAGTCTTAAGGTCAACAAATAATGGCGTATCGCTTCTGGTGAACTAGCCAGAGTAAGCTTGTAGATGTGACTGTGGTAAAATGGGGAGCAAGTGGCAGGAGTAACTATGACTCTCTTAAGGTAGCCAAATGCCTCGTCAACAGGAGAATTCCAACGGCAAACTCGAGGAGCTCCCGGCAGGAGTACTGTGAAAGTCTTAAGGACAACAAATAATGGCGTATCGCTTCTGGTGAACTGGCCAGAGTAAGCTTGTAGATGCGACTGTGGTAAAACGAGGAGCAAGTGGCAGGAGTAACTATGACTCTCTTAAGGTAGCCAAATGCCTCGTCAACAGGCGAATTCCAACGGCAAACTCGAGGAGCTCCCAGCAGGAGTACTGTGAAAGTCTTAAGGTCAACAAATAATGGCGTATCGCTTCTGGTGAACTAGCCAGAGTAAGCTTGTAGATGTGACTGTGGTAAAATGGGGAGCAAGTGGCAGGAGTAACTATGACTCTCTTAGGGTTGCCAAATGACTCGTCAAAAGTTGAATTACATCGGCAAACCCGAGGAGCTCCCGGAAGGAGTACTGTGAAAGTCTTAAGGTCAACAAATAATGGCGTATCGCTCTGGTGAACTGGCCAGAGTAAGCTTGTAGATGCGACTGTGGTAAAACGAGGAGCAAGTGGCAGGAGTAACTATGACTCTCTTAAGGTAGCCAAATGCCTCGTCAACAGGCGAATTCCAACGGCAAACTCGAGGACCTCCCAGCAGGAGTACTGTGAAAGTCTTAAGGTCAACAAATAATGGCGTATCGCTTCTGGTGAACTAGCCAGAGTAAGCTTGTAGATGTGACTGTGGTAAAATGGGGAGCAAGTGGCAGGAGTAACTATGACTCTCTTAAGGTAGCCAAATGCCTCGTCAACAGGAGAATTCCAACGGCAAACTCGAGGAGCTCCCGGCAGGAGTACTGTGAAAGTCTTAAGGACAACAAATAATGGCGTATCGCTTCTGGTGAACTGGCCAGAGTAAGCTTGTAGATGCGACTGTGGTAAAACGAGGAGCAAGTGGCAGGAGTAACTATGACTCTCTTAAGGTAGCCAAATGCCTCGTCAACAGGCGAATTCCAACGGCAAACTCGAGGAGCTCCCAGCAGGAGTACTGTGAAAGTCTTAAGGTCAACAAATAATGGCGTATCGCTTCTGGTGAACTAGCCAGAGTAAGCTTGTAGATGTGACTGTGGTAAAATGGGGAGCAAGTGGCAGGAGTAACTATGACTCTCTTAGGGTTGCCAAATAACTCGTCAAAAGGCGAATTACATCGGCAAACCCGAGGAGCTCCCGGAAGGAGTACTGTGAAAGTCTTAAGATCAACAAATAATGGCGTATCGCTTCTGGTGAACTAGCCAGAGTAAGCTTGTAGATGTGACTGTGGTAAAATGGGGAGCAAGTGGCAGGAGTAACTATGACTCTCTTAGGGTTGCCAAATGACTCGTCAAAAGTTGAATTACATCGGCAAACCCGAGGAGCTCCCGGAAGGAGTACTGTGAAAGTCTTAAGGTCAACAAATAATGGCGTATCGCTCTGGTGAACTGGCCAGAGTAAGCTTGTAGATGCGACTGTGGTAAAACGAGGAGCAAGTGGCAGGAGTAACTATGACTCTCTTAAGGTAGCCAAATGCCTCGTCAACAGGCGAATTCCAACGGCAAACTCGAGGAGCTCCCGGCAGGAGTACTGTGAAAGTCTTAAGGTCAACAAATAATGGCGTATCGCTTCTGGTGAACTGGCCAGAGTAAGCTTGTAGATGCGACTGTGGTAAAATGGGGAGCAAGTGGCAGGAGTAACTATGACTCTCTTAGGGTTGCCAAATAACTCGTCAAAAGGCGAATTACATCGGCAAACCCGAGGAGCTCCCGGAAGGAGTACTGTGAAAGTCTTAAGATCAACAAATAATGGCGTATCGCTTCTGGTGAACTAGCCAGAGTAAGCTTGTAGATGTGACTGTGGTAAAATGGGGAGCAAGTGGCAGGAGTAACTATGACTCTCTTAGGGTTGCCAAATGACTCGTCAAAAGTTGAATTACATCGGCAAACCCGAGGAGCTCCCGGAAGGAGTACTGTGAAAGTCTTAAGGTCAACAAATAATGGCGTATCGCTCTGGTGAACTGGCCAGAGTAAGCTTGTAGATGCGACTGTGGTAAAACGAGGAGCAAGTGGCAGGAGTAACTATGACTCTCTTAAGGTAGCCAAATGCCTCGTCAACAGGCGAATTCCAACGGCAAACTCGAGGAGCTCCCGGCAGGAGTACTGTGAAAGTCTTAAGGTCAACAAATAATGGCGTATCGCTTCTGGTGAACTGGCCAGAGTAAGCTTGTAGATGCGACTGTGGTAAAATGGGGAGCAAGTGGCAGGAGTAACTATGACTCTCTTAGGGTTGCCAAATAACTCGTCAAAAGGCGAATTACATCGGCAAACCCGAGGAGCTCCCGGAAGGAGTACTGTGAAAGTCTTAAGATCAACAAATAATGGCGTATCGCTTCTGGTGAACTGGCCAGAGTAAGCTTGTAGATGCGACTGTGGTAAAACGAGGAGCAAGTGGCAGGAGTAACTATGACTCTCTTAAGGTAGCCAAATGCCTCGTCAACAGGAGAATTCCAACGGCAAACTCGAGGACCTCCCGGCAGGAGTACTGTGAAAGTCTTAAGGACAACAAATAATGGCGTATCGCTTCTGGTGAACTGGCCAGAGTAAGCTTGTAGATGCGACTGTGGTAAAACGAGGAGCAAGTGGCAGGAGTAACTATGACTCTCTTAAGGTAGCCAAATGCCTCGTCAACAGGAGAATTCCAACGGCAAACTCGAGGAGCTCCCAGCAGGAGTACTGTGAAAGTCTTAAGGTCAACAAATAATGGCGTATCGCTCTGGTGAACTAGCCAGAGTAAGCGTGTAGACGTGACTGTGGTAAAATGGGGAGCAAGTGGCAGGAGTAACTATGACTCTCTTAGGGTTGCCAAATAACTCGTCAAAAGGCGAATTACATCGGCAAACCCGAGGAGCTCCCGGAAGGAGTACTGTGAAAGTCTTAAGGTCAACAAATAATGGCGTATCGCTCTGGTGAACTGGCAAGAGTAAGCTTGTAGATGCGACTGTGGTAAAACGAGGAGCAAGTGGCAGGAGTAACTATGACTCTCTTAAGGTAGCCAAATGCCTCGTCAACAGGCGAATTCCAACGGCAAACTCGAGGAGCTCCCGGCAGGAGTACTGTGAAAGTCTTAAGGTCAACAAATAATGGCGTATCGCTTCTGGTGAACTAGCCAGAGTAAGCTTGTAGATGCGACTGTGGTAAAATGGGGAGCAAGTGGCAGGAGTAACTATGACTCTCTTAGGGTTGCCAAATAACTCGTCAAAAGGCGAATTACATCGGCAAACCCGAGGAGCTCCCGGAAGGAGTACTGTGAAAGTCTTAAGGTCAACAAATAATGGCGTATCGCTTCTGGTGAACTGGCCAGAGTAAGCTTGTAGATGCGACTGTGGTAAAATGGGGAGCAAGTGGCAGGAGTAACTATGACTCTCTTAGGGTTGCCAAATGACTCGTCAAAAGGCGAATTACATCGGCAAACCCGAGGAGCTCCCGGAAGGAGTACTGTGAAAGTCTTAAGGTCAACAAATAATGGCGTATCGCTTCTGGTGAACTAGCCAGAGTAAGCTTGTAGATGCGACTGTGGTAAAACGAGGAGCAAGTGGCAGGAGTAACTATGACTCTCTTAAGGTAGCCAAATGCCTCGTCAACAGGCGAATTCCAACGGCAAACTCGAGGAGCTCCCAGCAGGAGTACTGTGAAAGTCTTAAGGTCAACAAATAATGGCGTATCGCTTCTGGTGAACTAGCCAGAGTAAGCTTGTAGATGTGACTGTGGTAAAATGGGGAGCAAGTGGCAGGAGTAACTATGACTCTCTTAAGGTAGCCAAATGCCTCGTCAACAGGAGAATTCCAACGGCAAACTCGAGGAGCTCCCGGCAGGAGTACTGTGAAAGTCTTAAGGACAACAAATAATGGCGTATCGCTTCTGGTGAACTGGCCAGAGTAAGCTTGTAGATGCGACTGTGGTAAAACGAGGAGCAAGTGGCAGGAGTAACTATGACTCTCTTAAGGTAGCCAAATGCCTCGTCAACAGGCGAATTCCAACGGCAAACTCGAGGAGCTCCCAGCAGGAGTACTGTGAAAGTCTTAAGGTCAACAAATAATGGCGTATCGCTTCTGGTGAACTGGCCAGAGTAAGCTTGTAGATGCGACTGTGGTAAAACGAGGAGCAAGTGGCAGGAGTAACTATGACTCTCTTAAGGTAGCCAAATGCCTCGTCAACAGGCGAATTCCAACGGCAAACTCGAGGAGCTCCCAGCAGGAGTACTGTGAAAGTCTTAAGGTCAACAAATAATGGCGTATCGCTCTGGTGAACTATTCAGAGTAAGCGTGTAGACGTGACTGTGGTAAAATGGGGAGCAAGTGGCAGGAGTAACTATGACTCTCTTAGGGTTGCCAAATAACTCGTCAAAAGGCGAATTACATCGGCAAACCCGAGGAGCTCCCGGAAGGAGTACTGTGAAAGTCTTAAGATCAACAAATAATGGCGTATCGCTTCTGGTGAACTAGCCAGAGTAAGCTTGTAGATGTGACTGAGGTAAAATGGGGAGCAAGTGGCAGGAGTAACTATGACTCTCTTAGGGTTGCCAAATGACTCGTCAAAAGGCGAATTACATCGGCAAACCCGAGGAGCTCCCGGAAGGAGTACTGTGAAAGTCTTAAGGTCAACAAATAATGGCGTATCGCTCTGGTGAACTGGCCAGAGTAAGCTTGTAGATGCGACTGTGGTAAAACGAGGAGCAAGTGGCAGGAGTAACTATGACTCTCTTAAGGTAGCCAAATGCCTCGTCAACAGGCGAATTCCAACGGCAAACTCGAGGAGCTCCCGGCAGGAGTACTGTGAAAGTCTTAAGGACAACAAATAATGGCGTATCGCTTCTGGTGAACTGGCCAGAGTATGCTTGTAGATGCGACTGTGGTAAAATGGGGAGCAAGTGGCAGGAGTAACTATGACTCTCTTAGGGTTGCCAAATAACTCGTCAAAAGGCGAATTACATCGGCAAACCCGAGGAGCTCCCGGAAGGAGTACTGTGAAAGTCTTAAGGTCAACAAATAATGGCGTATCGCTTCTGGTGAACTAGCCAGAGTAAGCTTGTAGATGCGACTGTGGTAAAACGAGGAGCAAGTGGCAGGAGTAACTATGACTCTCTTAAGGTAGCCAAATGCCTCGTCAACAGGCGAATTCCAACGGCAAACTCGAGGACCTCCCAGCAGGAGTACTGTGAAAGTCTTAAGGTCAACAAATAATGGCGTATCGCTTCTGGTGAACTAGCCAGAGTAAGCTTGTAGATGTGACTGTGGTAAAATGGGGAGCAAGTGGCAGGAGTAACTATGACTCTCTTAAGGTAGCCAAATGCCTCGTCAACAGGAGAATTCCAACGGCAAACTCAAGGAGCTCCCGGCAGGAGTACTGTGAAAGTCTTAAGGACAACAAATAATGGCGTATCGCTTCTGGTGAACTGGCCAGAGTAAGCTTGTAGATGCGACTGTGGTAAAACGAGGAGCAAGTGGCAGGAGTAACTATGACTCTCTTAGGGTTGCCAAATAACTCGTCAAAAGGCGAATTACATCGGCAAACCCGAGGAGCTCCCGGAAGGAGTACTGTGAAAGTCTTAAGGTCAACAAATAATGGCGTATCGCTCTGGTGAACTGGCAAGAGTAAGCTTGTAGATGCGACTGTGGTAAAACGAGGAGCAAGTGGCAGGAGTAACTATGACTCTCTTAAGGTAGCCAAATGCCTCGTCAACAGGCGAATTCCAACGGCAAACTCGAGGAGCTCCCGGCAGGAGTACTGTGAAAGTCTTAAGGTCAACAAATAATGGCGTATCGCTTCTGGTGAACTAGCCAGAGTAAGCTTGTAGATGCGACTGTGGTAAAATGGGGAGCAAGTGGCAGGAGTAACTATGACTCTCTTAGGGTTGCCAAATAACTCGTCAAAAGGCGAATTACATCGGCAAACCCGAGGAGCTCCCGGAAGGAGTACTGTGAAAGTCTTAAGGTCAACAAATAATGGCGTATCGCTTCTGGTGAACTGGCCAGAGTAAGCTTGTAGATGCGACTGTGGTAAAATGGGGAGCAAGTGGCAGGAGTAACTATGACTCTCTTAGGGTTGCCAAATGACTCGTCAAAAGGCGAATTACATCGGCAAACCCGAGGAGCTCCCGGAAGGAGTACTGTGAAAGTCTTAAGGTCAACAAATAATGGCGTATCGCTTCTGGTGAACTAGCCAGAGTAAGCTTGTAGATGCGACTGTGGTAAAACGAGGAGCAAGTGGCAGGAGTAACTATGACTCTCTTAAGGTAGCCAAATGCCTCGTCAACAGGCGAATTCCAACGGCAAACTCGAGGAGCTCCCAGCAGGAGTACTGTGAAAGTCTTAAGGTCAACAAATAATGGCGTATCGCTTCTGGTGAACTAGCCAGAGTAAGCTTGTAGATGTGACTGTGGTAAAATGGGGAGCAAGTGGCAGGAGTAACTATGACTCTCTTAAGGTAGCCAAATGCCTCGTCAACAGGAGAATTCCAACGGCAAACTCGAGGAGCTCCCGGCAGGAGTACTGTGAAAGTCTTAAGGACAACAAATAATGGCGTATCGCTTCTGGTGAACTGGCCAGAGTAAGCTTGTAGATGCGACTGTGGTAAAACGAGGAGCAAGTGGCAGGAGTAACTATGACTCTCTTAAGGTAGCCAAATGCCTCGTCAACAGGCGAATTCCAACGGCAAACTCGAGGAGCTCCCAGCAGGAGTACTGTGAAAGTCTTAAGGTCAACAAATAATGGCGTATCGCTTCTGGTGAACTGGCCAGAGTAAGCTTGTAGATGCGACTGTGGTAAAACGAGGAGCAAGTGGCAGGAGTAACTATGACTCTCTTAAGGTAGCCAAATGCCTCGTCAACAGGCGAATTCCAACGGCAAACTCGAGGAGCTCCCAGCAGGAGTACTGTGAAAGTCTTAAGGTCAACAAATAATGGCGTATCGCTCTGGTGAACTATTCAGAGTAAGCGTGTAGACGTGACTGTGGTAAAATGGGGAGCAAGTGGCAGGAGTAACTATGACTCTCTTAGGGTTGCCAAATAACTCGTCAAAAGGCGAATTACATCGGCAAACCCGAGGAGCTCCCGGAAGGAGTACTGTGAAAGTCTTAAGATCAACAAATAATGGCGTATCGCTTCTGGTGAACTAGCCAGAGTAAGCTTGTAGATGTGACTGAGGTAAAATGGGGAGCAAGTGGCAGGAGTAACTATGACTCTCTTAGGGTTGCCAAATGACTCGTCAAAAGGCGAATTACATCGGCAAACCCGAGGAGCTCCCGGAAGGAGTACTGTGAAAGTCTTAAGGTCAACAAATAATGGCGTATCGCTCTGGTGAACTGGCCAGAGTAAGCTTGTAGATGCGACTGTGGTAAAACGAGGAGCAAGTGGCAGGAGTAACTATGACTCTCTTAAGGTAGCCAAATGCCTCGTCAACAGGCGAATTCCAACGGCAAACTCGAGGAGCTCCCGGCAGGAGTACTGTGAAAGTCTTAAGGACAACAAATAATGGCGTATCGCTTCTGGTGAACTGGCCAGAGTATGCTTGTAGATGCGACTGTGGTAAAATGGGGAGCAAGTGGCAGGAGTAACTATGACTCTCTTAGGGTTGCCAAATAACTCGTCAAAAGGCGAATTACATCGGCAAACCCGAGGAGCTCCCGGAAGGAGTACTGTGAAAGTCTTAAGGTCAACAAATAATGGCGTATCGCTTCTGGTGAACTAGCCAGAGTAAGCTTGTAGATGCGACTGTGGTAAAACGAGGAGCAAGTGGCAGGAGTAACTATGACTCTCTTAAGGTAGCCAAATGCCTCGTCAACAGGCGAATTCCAACGGCAAACTCGAGGACCTCCCAGCAGGAGTACTGTGAAAGTCTTAAGGTCAACAAATAATGGCGTATCGCTTCTGGTGAACTAGCCAGAGTAAGCTTGTAGATGTGACTGTGGTAAAATGGGGAGCAAGTGGCAGGAGTAACTATGACTCTCTTAAGGTAGCCAAATGCCTCGTCAACAGGAGAATTCCAACGGCAAACTCAAGGAGCTCCCGGCAGGAGTACTGTGAAAGTCTTAAGGACAACAAATAATGGCGTATCGCTTCTGGTGAACTGGCCAGAGTAAGCTTGTAGATGCGACTGTGGTAAAACGAGGAGCAAGTGGCAGGAGTAACTATGACTCTCTTAAGGTAGCCAAATGCCTCGTCAACAGGCGAATTCCAACGGCAAACTCGAGGAGCTCCCAGCAGGAGTACTGTGAAAGTCTTAAGGTCAACAAATAATGGCGTATCGCTTCTGGTGAACTAGCCAGAGTAAGCTTGTAGATGTGACTGTGGTAAAATGGGGAGCAAGTGGCAGGAGTAACTATGACTCTCTTAGGGTTGCCAAATAACTCGTCAAAAGGCGAATTACATCGGCAAACCCGAGGAGCTCCCGGAAGGAGTACTGTGAAAGTCTTAAGATCAACAAATAATGGCGTATCGCTTCTGGTGAACTAGCCAGAGTAAGCTTGTAGATGTGACTGTGGTAAAATGGGGAGCAAGTGGCAGGAGTAACTATGACTCTCTTAGGGTTGCCAAATGACTCGTCAAAAGTTGAATTACATCGGCAAACCCGAGGAGCTCCCGGAAGGAGTACTGTGAAAGTCTTAAGGTCAACAAATAATGGCGTATCGCTCTGGTGAACTGGCCAGAGTAAGCTTGTAGATGCGACTGTGGTAAAACGAGGAGCAAGTGGCAGGAGTAACTATGACTCTCTTAAGGTAGCCAAATGCCTCGTCAACAGGCGAATTCCAACGGCAAACTCGAGGAGCTCCCGGCAGGAGTACTGTGAAAGTCTTAAGGTCAACAAATAATGGCGTATCGCTTCTGGTGAACTGGCCAGAGTAAGCTTGTAGATGCGACTGTGGTAAAATGGGGAGCAAGTGGCAGGAGTAACTATGACTCTCTTAGGGTTGCCAAATAACTCGTCAAAAGGCGAATTACATCGGCAAACCCGAGGAGCTCCCGGAAGGAGTACTGTGAAAGTCTTAAGGTCAACAAATAATGGCGTATCGCTCTGGTGAACTGGCAAGAGTAAGCTTGTAGATGCGACTGTGGTAAAACGAGGAGCAAGTGGCAGGAGTAACTATGACTCTCTTAAGGTAGCCAAATGCCTCGTCAACAGGCGAATTCCAACGGCAAACTCGAGGAGCTCCCGGCAGGAGTACTGTGAAAGTCTTAAGGTCAACAAATAATGGCGTATCGCTTCTGGTGAACTAGCCAGAGTAAGCTTGTAGATGCGACTGTGGTAAAATGGGGAGCAAGTGGCAGGAGTAACTATGACTCTCTTAGGGTTGCCAAATAACTCGTCAAAAGGCGAATTACATCGGCAAACCCGAGGAGCTCCCGGAAGGAGTACTGTGAAAGTCTTAAGGTCAACAAATAATGGCGTATCGCTTCTGGTGAACTAGCCAGAGTAAGCTTGTAGATGCGACTGTGGTAAAACGAGGAGCAAGTGGCAGGAGTAACTATGACTCTCTTAAGGTAGCCAAATGCCTCGTCAACAGGCGAATTCCAACGGCAAACTCGAGGAGCTCCCAGCAGGAGTACTGTGAAAGTCTTAAGGTCAACAAATAATGGCGTATCGCTTCTGGTGAACTAGCCAGAGTAAGCTTGTAGATGTGACTGTGGTAAAATGGGGAGCAAGTGGCAGGAGTAACTATGACTCTCTTAAGGTAGCCAAATGCCTCGTCAACAGGAGAATTCCAACGGCAAACTCGAGGAGCTCCCGGCAGGAGTACTGTGAAAGTCTTAAGGACAACAAATAATGGCGTATCGCTTCTGGTGAACTGGCCAGAGTAAGCTTGTAGATGCGACTGTGGTAAAACGAGGAGCAAGTGGCAGGAGTAACTATGACTCTCTTAAGGTAGCCAAATGCCTCGTCAACAGGCGAATTCCAACGGCAAACTCGAGGAGCTCCCAGCAGGAGTACTGTGAAAGTCTTAAGGTCAACAAATAATGGCGTATCGCTTCTGGTGAACTAGCCAGAGTAAGCTTGTAGATGTGACTGTGGTAAAATGGGGAGCAAGTGGCAGGAGTAACTATGACTCTCTTAGGGTTGCCAAATGACTCGTCAAAAGTTGAATTACATCGGCAAACCCGAGGAGCTCCCGGAAGGAGTACTGTGAAAGTCTTAAGGTCAACAAATAATGGCGTATCGCTCTGGTGAACTGGCCAGAGTAAGCTTGTAGATGCGACTGTGGTAAAACGAGGAGCAAGTGGCAGGAGTAACTATGACTCTCTTAAGGTAGCCAAATGCCTCGTCAACAGGCGAATTCCAACGGCAAACTCGAGGAGCTCCCGGCAGGAGTACTGTGAAAGTCTTAAGGTCAACAAATAATGGCGTATCGCTTCTGGTGAACTGGCCAGAGTAAGCTTGTAGATGCGACTGTGGTAAAATGGGGAGCAAGTGGCAGGAGTAACTATGACTCTCTTAGGGTTGCCAAATAACTCGTCAAAAGGCGAATTACATCGGCAAACCCGAGGAGCTCCCGGAAGGAGTACTGTGAAAGTCTTAAGGTCAACAAATAATGGCGTATCGCTCTGGTGAACTGGCAAGAGTAAGCTTGTAGATGCGACTGTGGTAAAACGAGGAGCAAGTGGCAGGAGTAACTATGACTCTCTTAAGGTAGCCAAATGCCTCGTCAACAGGCGAATTCCAACGGCAAACTCGAGGAGCTCCCGGCAGGAGTACTGTGAAAGTCTTAAGGTCAACAAATAATGGCGTATCGCTTCTGGTGAACTAGCCAGAGTAAGCTTGTAGATGCGACTGTGGTAAAATGGGGAGCAAGTGGCAGGAGTAACTATGACTCTCTTAGGGTTGCCAAATAACTCGTCAAAAGGCGAATTACATCGGCAAACCCGAGGAGCTCCCGGAAGGAGTACTGTGAAAGTCTTAAGGTCAACAAATAATGGCGTATCGCTTCTGGTGAACTAGCCAGAGTAAGCTTGTAGATGCGACTGTGGTAAAACGAGGAGCAAGTGGCAGGAGTAACTATGACTCTCTTAAGGTAGCCAAATGCCTCGTCAACAGGCGAATTCCAACGGCAAACTCGAGGAGCTCCCAGCAGGAGTACTGTGAAAGTCTTAAGGTCAACAAATAATGGCGTATCGCTTCTGGTGAACTAGCCAGAGTAAGCTTGTAGATGTGACTGTGGTAAAATGGGGAGCAAGTGGCAGGAGTAACTATGACTCTCTTAAGGTAGCCAAATGCCTCGTCAACAGGAGAATTCCAACGGCAAACTCGAGGAGCTCCCGGCAGGAGTACTGTGAAAGTCTTAAGGACAACAAATAATGGCGTATCGCTTCTGGTGAACTGGCCAGAGTAAGCTTGTAGATGCGACTGTGGTAAAACGAGGAGCAAGTGGCAGGAGTAACTATGACTCTCTTAAGGTAGCCAAATGCCTCGTCAACAGGCGAATTCCAACGGCAAACTCGAGGAGCTCCCAGCAGGAGTACTGTGAAAGTCTTAAGGTCAACAAATAATGGCGTATCGCTTCTGGTGAACTAGCCAGAGTAAGCTTGTAGATGTGACTGTGGTAAAATGGGGAGCAAGTGGCAGGAGTAACTATGACTCTCTTAGGGTTGCCAAATGACTCGTCAAAAGTTGAATTACATCGGCAAACCCGAGGAGCTCCCGGAAGGAGTACTGTGAAAGTCTTAAGGTCAACAAATAATGGCGTATCGCTCTGGTGAACTGGCCAGAGTAAGCTTGTAGATGCGACTGTGGTAAAACGAGGAGCAAGTGGCAGGAGTAACTATGACTCTCTTAAGGTAGCCAAATGCCTCGTCAACAGGCGAATTCCAACGGCAAACTCGAGGACCTCCCAGCAGGAGTACTGTGAAAGTCTTAAGGTCAACAAATAATGGCGTATCGCTTCTGGTGAACTAGCCAGAGTAAGCTTGTAGATGTGACTGTGGTAAAATGGGGAGCAAGTGGCAGGAGTAACTATGACTCTCTTAAGGTAGCCAAATGCCTCGTCAACAGGAGAATTCCAACGGCAAACTCGAGGAGCTCCCGGCAGGAGTACTGTGAAAGTCTTAAGGACAACAAATAATGGCGTATCGCTTCTGGTGAACTGGCCAGAGTAAGCTTGTAGATGCGACTGTGGTAAAACGAGGAGCAAGTGGCAGGAGTAACTATGACTCTCTTAAGGTAGCCAAATGCCTCGTCAACAGGCGAATTCCAACGGCAAACTCGAGGAGCTCCCAGCAGGAGTACTGTGAAAGTCTTAAGGTCAACAAATAATGGCGTATCGCTTCTGGTGAACTAGCCAGAGTAAGCTTGTAGATGTGACTGTGGTAAAATGGGGAGCAAGTGGCAGGAGTAACTATGACTCTCTTAGGGTTGCCAAATAACTCGTCAAAAGGCGAATTACATCGGCAAACCCGAGGAGCTCCCGGAAGGAGTACTGTGAAAGTCTTAAGATCAACAAATAATGGCGTATCGCTTCTGGTGAACTAGCCAGAGTAAGCTTGTAGATGTGACTGTGGTAAAATGGGGAGCAAGTGGCAGGAGTAACTATGACTCTCTTAGGGTTGCCAAATGACTCGTCAAAAGTTGAATTACATCGGCAAACCCGAGGAGCTCCCGGAAGGAGTACTGTGAAAGTCTTAAGGTCAACAAATAATGGCGTATCGCTCTGGTGAACTGGCCAGAGTAAGCTTGTAGATGCGACTGTGGTAAAACGAGGAGCAAGTGGCAGGAGTAACTATGACTCTCTTAAGGTAGCCAAATGCCTCGTCAACAGGCGAATTCCAACGGCAAACTCGAGGAGCTCCCGGCAGGAGTACTGTGAAAGTCTTAAGGTCAACAAATAATGGCGTATCGCTTCTGGTGAACTGGCCAGAGTAAGCTTGTAGATGCGACTGTGGTAAAATGGGGAGCAAGTGGCAGGAGTAACTATGACTCTCTTAGGGTTGCCAAATAACTCGTCAAAAGGCGAATTACATCGGCAAACCCGAGGAGCTCCCGGAAGGAGTACTGTGAAAGTCTTAAGATCAACAAATAATGGCGTATCGCTTCTGGTGAACTGGCCAGAGTAAGCTTGTAGATGCGACTGTGGTAAAACGAGGAGCAAGTGGCAGGAGTAACTATGACTCTCTTAAGGTAGCCAAATGCCTCGTCAACAGGAGAATTCCAACGGCAAACTCGAGGACCTCCCGGCAGGAGTACTGTGAAAGTCTTAAGGACAACAAATAATGGCGTATCGCTTCTGGTGAACTGGCCAGAGTAAGCTTGTAGATGCGACTGTGGTAAAACGAGGAGCAAGTGGCAGGAGTAACTATGACTCTCTTAAGGTAGCCAAATGCCTCGTCAACAGGCGAATTCCAACGGCAAACTCGAGGAGCTCCCAGCAGGAGTACTGTGAAAGTCTTAAGGTCAACAAATAATGGCGTATCGCTCTGGTGAACTAGCCAGAGTAAGCGTGTAGACGTGACTGTGGTAAAATGGGGAGCAAGTGGCAGGAGTAACTATGACTCTCTTAGGGTTGCCAAATAACTCGTCAAAAGGCGAATTACATCGGCAAACCCGAGGAGCTCCCGGAAGGAGTACTGTGAAAGTCTTAAGGTCAACAAATAATGGCGTATCGCTCTGGTGAACTGGCAAGAGTAAGCTTGTAGATGCGACTGTGGTAAAACGAGGAGCAAGTGGCAGGAGTAACTATGACTCTCTTAAGGTAGCCAAATGCCTCGTCAACAGGCGAATTCCAACGGCAAACTCGAGGAGCTCCCGGCAGGAGTACTGTGAAAGTCTTAAGGTCAACAAATAATGGCGTATCGCTTCTGGTGAACTAGCCAGAGTAAGCTTGTAGATGCGACTGTGGTAAAATGGGGAGCAAGTGGCAGGAGTAACTATGACTCTCTTAGGGTTGCCAAATAACTCGTCAAAAGGCGAATTACATCGGCAAACCCGAGGAGCTCCCGGAAGGAGTACTGTGAAAGTCTTAAGGTCAACAAATAATGGCGTATCGCTTCTGGTGAACTAGCCAGAGTAAGCTTGTAGATGCGACTGTGGTAAAACGAGGAGCAAGTGGCAGGAGTAACTATGACTCTCTTAAGGTAGCCAAATGCCTCGTCAACAGGCGAATTCCAACGGCAAACTCGAGGAGCTCCCAGCAGGAGTACTGTGAAAGTCTTAAGGTCAACAAATAATGGCGTATCGCTTCTGGTGAACTAGCCAGAGTAAGCTTGTAGATGTGACTGTGGTAAAATGGGGAGCAAGTGGCAGGAGTAACTATGACTCTCTTAAGGTAGCCAAATGCCTCGTCAACAGGAGAATTCCAACGGCAAACTCGAGGAGCTCCCGGCAGGAGTACTGTGAAAGTCTTAAGGACAACAAATAATGGCGTATCGCTTCTGGTGAACTGGCCAGAGTAAGCTTGTAGATGCGACTGTGGTAAAACGAGGAGCAAGTGGCAGGAGTAACTATGACTCTCTTAAGGTAGCTAAATGCCTCGTCAACAGGCGAATTCCAACGGCAAACTCGAGGAGCTCCCAGCAGGAGTACTGTGAAAGTCTTAAGGTCAACAAATAATGGCGTATCGCTTCTGGTGAACTAGCCAGAGTAAGCTTGTAGATGTGACTGTGGTAAAATGGGGAGCAAGTGGCAGGAGTAACTATGACTCTCTTAGGGTTGCCAAATAACTCGTCAAAAGGCGAATTACATCGGCAAACCCGAGGAGCTCCCGGAAGGAGTACTGTGAAAGTCTTAAGATCAACAAATAGTGGCGTATCGCTTCTGGTGAACTAGCCAGAGTAAGCTTGTAGATGTGACTGTGGTAAAATGGGGAGCAAGTGGCAGGAGTAACTATGACTCTCTTAGGGTTGCCAAATGACTCGTCAAAAGTTGAATTACATCGGCAAACCCGAGGAGCTCCCGGAAGGAGTACTGTGAAAGTCTTAAGGTCAACAAATAATGGCGTATCGCTCTGGTGAACTGGCCAGAGTAAGCTTGTAGATGCGACTGTGGTAAAACGAGGAGCAAGTGGCAGGAGTAACTATGACTCTCTTAAGGTAGCCAAATGCCTCGTCAACAGGCGAATTCCAACGGCAAACTCGAGGAGCTCCCGGCAGGAGTACTGTGAAAGTCTTAAGGTCAACAAATAATGGCGTATCGCTTCTGGTGAACTGGCCAGAGTAAGCTTGTAGATGCGACTGTGGTAAAATGGGGAGCAAGTGGCAGGAGTAACTATGACTCTCTTAGGGTTGCCAAATAACTCGTCAAAAGGCGAATTACATCGGCAAACCCGAGGAGCTCCCGGAAGGAGTACTGTGAAAGTCTTAAGATCAACAAATAATGGCGTATCGCTTCTGGTGAACTGGCCAGAGTAAGCTTATAGATGCGACTGTGGTAAAACGAGGAGCAAGTGGCAGGAGTAACTATGACTCTCTTAAGGTAGCCAAATGCCTCGTCAACAGGAGAATTCCAACGGCAAACTCGAGGACCTCCCGGCAGGAGTACTGTGAAAGTCTTAAGGACAACAAATAATGGCGTATCGCTTCTGGTGAACTGGCCAGAGTAAGCTTGTAGATGCGACTGTGGTAAAACGAGGAGCAAGTGGCAGGAGTAACTATGACTCTCTTAAGGTAGCCAAATGCCTCGTCAACAGGCGAATTCCAACGGCAAACTCGAGGAGCTCCCAGCAGGAGTACTGTGAAAGTCTTAAGGTCAACAAATAATGGCGTATCGCTCTGGTGAACTAGCCAGAGTAAGCGTGTAGACGTGACTGTGGTAAAATGGGGAGCAAGTGGCAGGAGTAACTATGACTCTCTTAGGGTTGCCAAATAACTCGTCAAAAGGCGAATTACATCGGCAAACCCGAGGAGCTCCCGGAAGGAGTACTGTGAAAGTCTTAAGGTCAACAAATAATGGCGTATCGCTCTGGTGAACTGGCAAGAGTAAGCTTGTAGATGCGACTGTGGTAAAACGAGGAGCAAGTGGCAGGAGTAACTATGACTCTCTTAAGGTAGCCAAATGCCTCGTCAACAGGCGAATTCCAACGGCAAACTCGAGGAGCTCCCGGCAGGAGTACTGTGAAAGTCTTAAGGTCAACAAATAATGGCGTATCGCTTCTGGTGAACTAGCCTGAGTAAGCTTGTAGATGCGACTGTGGTAAAATGGGGAGCAAGTGGCAGGAGTAACTATGACTCTCTTAGGGTTGCCAAATAACTCGTCAAAAGGCGAATTACATCGGCAAACCCGAGGAGCTCCCGGAAGGAGTACTGTGAAAGTCTTAAGGTCAACAAATAATGGCGTATCGCTTCTGGTGAACTAGCCAGAGTAAGCTTGTAGATGCGACTGTGGTAAAACGAGGAGCAAGTGGCAGGAGTAACTATGACTCTCTTAAGGTAGCCAAATGCCTCGTCAACAGGCGAATTCCAACGGCAAACTCGAGGAGCTCCCAGCAGGAGTACTGTGAAAGTCTTAAGGTCAACAAATAATGGCGTATCGCTTCTGGTGAACTAGCCAGAGTAAGCTTGTAGATGTGACTGTGGTAAAATGGGGAGCAAGTGGCAGGAGTAACTATGACTCTCTTAAGGTAGCCAAATGCCTCGTCAACAGGAGAATTCCAACGGCAAACTCGAGGAGCTCCCGGCAGGAGTACTGTGAAAGTCTTAAGGACAACAAATAATGGCGTATCGCTTCTGGTGAACTGGCCAGAGTAAGCTTGTAGATGCGACTGTGGTAAAACGAGGAGCAAGTGGCAGGAGTAACTATGACTCTCTTAAGGTAGCCAAATGCCTCGTCAACAGGCGAATTCCAACGGCAAACTCGAGGAGCTCCCAGCAGGAGTACTGTGAAAGTCTTAAGGTCAACAAATAATGGCGTATCGCTTCTGGTGAACTAGCCAGAGTAAGCTTGTAGATGTGACTGTGGTAAAATGGGGAGCAAGTGGCAGGAGTAACTATGACTCTCTTAGGGTTGCCAAATAACTCGTCAAAAGGCGAATTACATCGGCAAACCCGAGGAGCTCCCGGAAGGAGTACTGTGAAAGTCTTAAGATCAACAAATAATGGCGTATCGCTTCTGGTGAACTAGCCAGAGTAAGCTTGTAGATGTGACTGTGGTAAAATGGGGAGCAAGTGGCAGGAGTAACTATGACTCTCTTAGGGTTGCCAAATGACTCGTCAAAAGGCGAATTACATCGGCAAACCCGAGGAGCTCCCGGAAGGAGTACTGTGAAAGTCTTAAGGTCAACAAATAATGGCGTATCGCTCTGGTGAACTGGCCAGAGTAAGCTTGTAGATGCGACTGTGGTAAAACGAGGAGCAAGTGGCAGGAGTAACTATGACTCTCTTAAGGTAGCCAAATGCCTCGTCAACAGGCGAATTCCAACGGCAAACTCGAGGAGCTCCCGGCAGGAGTACTGTGAAAGTCTTAAGGTCAACAAATAATGGCGTATCGCTTCTGGTGAACTGGCCAGAGTAAGCTTGTAGATGCGACTGTGGTAAAATGGGGAGCAAGTGGCAGGAGTAACTATGACTCTCTTAGGGTTGCCAAATAACTCGTCAAAAGGCGAATTACATCGGCAAACCCGAGGAGCTCCCGGAAGGACTACTGTGAAAGTCTTAAGATCAACAAATAATGGCGTATCGCTTCTGGTGAACTAGCCAGAGTAAGCTTGTAGATGCGACTGTGGTAAAACGAGGAGCAAGTGGCAGGAGTAACTATGACTCTCTTAAGGTAGCCAAATGCCTCGTCAACAGGCGAATTCCAACGGCAAACTCGAGGAGCTCCCAGCAGGAGTACTGTGAAAGTCTTAAGGTCAACAAATAATGGCGTATCGCTTCTGGTGAACTAGCCAGAGTAAGCTTGTAGATGTGACTGTGGTAAAATGGGGAGCAAGTGGCAGGAGTAACTATGACTCTCTTAAGGTAGCCAAATGCCTCGTCAACAGGAGAATTCCAACGGCAAACTCGAGGAGCTCCCGGCAGGAGTACTGTGAAAGTCTTAAGATCAACAAATAATGGCGTATCGCTTCTGGTGAACTGGCCAGAGTAAGCTTGTAGATGCGACTGTGGTAAAACGAGGAGCAAGTGGCAGGAGTAACTATGACTCTCTTAAGGTAGCCAAATGCCTCGTCAACAGGCGAATTCCAACGGCAAACTCGAGGAGCTCCCAGCAGGAGTACTGTGAAAATCTTAAGGTCAACAAATAATGGCGTATCGCTCTGGTGAACTAGCCAGAGTAAGCGTGTAGACGTAACTGTGGTAAAATGGGGAGCAAGTGGCAGGAGTAACTATGACTCTCTTAGGGTTGCCAAATAACTCGTCAAAAGGCGAATTACATCGGCAAACCCGAGGAGCTCCCGGAAGGAGTACTGTGAAAGTCTTAAGATCAACAAATAATGGCGTATCGCTTCTGGTGAACTAGCCAGAGTAAGCTTGTAGATGTGACTGTGGTAAAATGGGGAGCAAGTGGCAGGAGTAACTATGACTCTCTTAGGGTTGCCAAATGACTCGTCAAAAGGCGAATTACATCGGCAAACCCGAGGAGCTCCCGGAAGGAGTACTGTGAAAGTCTTAAGGTCAACAAATAATGGCGTATCGCTCTGGTGAACTGGCCAGAGTAAGCTTGTAGATGCGACTGTGGTAAAACGAGGAGCAAGTGGCAGGAGTAACTATGACTCTCTTAAGGTAGCCAAATGCCTCGTCAACAGGCGAATTCCAACGGCAAACTCGAGGAGCTCCCGGCAGGAGTACTGTGAAAGTCTTAAGGTCAACAAATAATGGCGTATCGCTTCTGGTGAACTGGCCAGAGTAAGCTTGTAGATGCGACTGTGGTAAAATGGGGAGCAAGTGGCAGAGGTAACTATGACTCTCTTAGGGTTGCCAAATAACTCGTCAAAAGGCGAATTACATCGGCAAACCCGAGGAGCTCCCGGAAGGACTACTGTGAAAGTCTTAAGGTCAACAAATAATGGCGTATCGCTTCTGGTGAACTAGCCAGTTTAAGCTTGTAGATGTGACTGTGGTAAAATGGGGAGCAAGTGGCAGGAGTAACTATGACTCTCTTAAGGTAGCCAAATGCCTCGTCAACAGGAGAATTCCAACGGCAAACTCGAGGAGCTCCCGGCAGGAGTACTGTGAAAGTCTTAAGGACAACAAATAATGGCGTATCGCTTCTGGTGAACTGGCCAGAGTAAGCTTGTAGATGCGACTGTGGTAAAACGAGGAGCAAGTGGCAGGAGTAACTATGACTCTCTTAAGGTAGCCAAATGCCTCGTCAACAGGCGAATTCCAACGGCAAACTCGAGGAGCTCCCAGCAGGAGTACTGTGAAAGTCTTAAGGTCAACAAATAATGGCGTATCGCTTCTGGTGAACTAGCCAGAGTAAGCTTGTAGATGTGACTGTGGTAAAATGGGGAGCAAGTGGCAGGAGTAACTATGACTCTCTTAGGGTTGCCAAATAACTCGTCAAAAGGCGAATTACATCGGCAAACCCGAGGAGCTCCCGGAAGGAGTACTGTGAAAGTCTTAAGATCAACAAATAATGGCGTATCGCTTCTGGTGAACTAGCCAGAGTAAGCTTGTAGATGTGACTGTGGTAAAATGGGGAGCAAGTGGCAGGAGTAACTATGACTCTCTTAGGGTTGCCAAATGACTCGTCAAAAGGCGAATTACATCGGCAAACCCGAGGAGCTCCCGGAAGGAGTACTGTGAAAGTCTTAAGGTCAACAAATAATGGCGTATCGCTCTGGTGAACTGGCCAGAGTAAGCTTGTAGATGCGACTGTGGTAAAACGAGGAGCAAGTGGCAGGAGTAACTATGACTCTCTTAAGGTAGCCAAATGCCTCGTCAACAGGCGAATTCCAACGGCAAACTCGAGGAGCTCCCGGCAGGAGTACTGTGAAAGTCTTAAGGTCAACAAATAATGGCGTATCGCTTCTGGTGAACTGGCCAGAGTAAGCTTGTAGATGCGACTGTGGTAAAATGGGGAGCAAGTGGCAGGAGTAACTATGACTCTCTTAGGGTTGCCAAATAACTCGTCAAAAGGCGAATTACATCGGCAAACCCGAGGAGCTCCCGGAAGGACTACTGTGAAAGTCTTAAGATCAACAAATAATGGCGTATCGCTTCTGGTGAACTAGCCAGAGTAAGCTTGTAGATGCGACTGTGGTAAAACGAGGAGCAAGTGGCAGGAGTAACTATGACTCTCTTAAGGTAGCCAAATGCCTCGTCAACAGGCGAATTCCAACGGCAAACTCGAGGAGCTCCCAGCAGGAGTACTGTGAAAGTCTTAAGGTCAACAAATAATGGCGTATCGCTTCTGGTGAACTAGCCAGAGTAAGCTTGTAGATGTGACTGTGGTAAAATGGGGAGCAAGTGGCAGGAGTAACTATGACTCTCTTAAGGTAGCCAAATGCCTCGTCAACAGGAGAATTCCAACGGCAAACTCGAGGAGCTCCCGGCAGGAGTACTGTGAAAGTCTTAAGATCAACAAATAATGGCGTATCGCTTCTGGTGAACTGGCCAGAGTAAGCTTGTAGATGCGACTGTGGTAAAACGAGGAGCAAGTGGCAGGAGTAACTATTACTCTCTTAAGGTAGCCAAATGCCTCGTCAACAGGCGAATTCCAACGGCAAACTCGAGGAGCTCCCAGCAGGAGTACTGTGAAAATCTTAAGGTCAACAAATAATGGCGTATCGCTCTGGTGAACTAGCCAGAGTAAGCGTGTAGACGTAACTGTGGTAAAATGGGGAGCAAGTGGCAGGAGTAACTATGACTCTCTTAGGGTAGCCAAATAACTCGTCAAAAGGCGAATTACATCGGCAAACCCGAGGAGCTCCCGGAAGGAGTACTGTGAAAGTCTTAAGATCAACAAATAATGGCGTATCGCTTCTGGTGAACTAGCCAGAGTAAGCTTGTAGATGTGACTGTGGTAAAATGGGGAGCAAGTGGCAGGAGTAACTATGACTCTCTTAGGGTTGCCAAATGACTCGTCAAAAGGCGAATTCCAACGGCAAACTCGAGGAGCTCCCGGCAGGAGTACTGTGAAAGTCTTAAGGTCAACAAATAATGGCGTATCGCTTCTGGTGAACTGGCCAGAGTAAGCTTGTAGATGCGACTGTGGTAAAATGGGGAGCAAGTGGCAGGAGTAACTATGACTCTCTTAGGGTTGCCAAATAACTCGTCAAAAGGCGAATTACATCGGCAAACCCGAGGAGCTCCCGGAAGGACTACTGTGAAAGTCTTAAGATCAACAAATAATGGCGTATCGCTTCTGGTGAACTAGCCAGAGTAAGCTTGTAGATGCGACTGTGGTAAAACGAGGAGCACGTGGCAGGAGTAACTATGACTCTCTTAAGGTAGCCAAATGCCTCGTCAACAGGCGAATTCCAACGGCAAACTCGAGGAGCTCCCAGCAGGAGTACTGTGAAAGTCTTAAGGTCAACAAATAATGGCGTATCGCTTCTGGTGAACTGGCCAGAGTAAGCTTGTAGATGCGACTGTGGTAAAACGAGGAGCAAGTGGCAGGAGTAACTATGACTCTCTTAAGGTCTCTACACCAGTACTTGTAATATATATGTGTTATTTAAGTTTTTGAATAAAGACGGCTAGCAATAGCCAAATGCCTCGTCAACAGGCGAATTCCAACGGCAAACTCGAGGAGCTCCCGGCAGGAGTACTGTGAAAGTCTTAAGATCAACAAATAATGGCGTATCGCTTCTGGTGAACTAGCCAGAGTAAGCTTGTAGATGCGACTGTGGTAAAATGGGGAGCAAGTGGCAGGAGTAACTATGACTCTCTTAGGGTTGCCAAATAACTCGTCAAAAGGCGAATTACATCGGCAAACCCGAGGAGCTCCCGGAAGGAGTACTGTGAAAGTCTTAAGATCAACAAATAATGGCGTATCGCTTCTGGTGAACTAGCCAGAGTAAGCTTGTAGATGCGACTGTGGTAAAACGAGGAGCAAGTGGCAGGAGTAACTATGACTCTCTTAAGGTAGCCAAATGCCTCGTCAACAGGCGAATTCCAACGGCAAACTCGAGGAGCTCCCAGCAGGAGTACTGTGAAAGTCTTAAGGTCAACAAATAATGGCGTATCGCTTCTGGTGAACTAGCCAGAGTAAGCTTGTAGATGTGACTGTGGTAAAATGGGGAGCAAGTGGCAGGAGTAACTATGACTCTCTTAAGGTAGCCAAATGCCTCGTCAACAGGAGAATTCCAACGGCAAACTCGAGGAGCTCCCGGCAGGAGTACTGTGAAAGTCTTAAGGACAACAAATAATGGCGTATCGCCTCTGGTGAACTGGCCAGAGTAAGCTTGTAGATGCGACTGTGGTAAAACGAGGAGCAAGTGGCAGGAGTAACTATGACTCTCTTAAGGTCTCTACACCAGTACTTGTAATATATATGTGTTATTTAAGTTTTTGAATAAAGACGGCTAGCAATAGCCAAATGCCTCGTCAACAGGCGAATTCCAACGGCAAACTCGAGGAGCTCCCGGCAGGAGTACTGTGAAAGTCTTAAGATCAACAAATAATGGCGTATCGCTTCTGGTGAACTAGCCAGAGTAAGCTTGTAGATGCGACTGTGGTAAAATGGGGAGCAAGTGGCAGGAGTAACTATGACTCTCTTAGGGTTGCCAAATAACTCGTCAAAAGGCGAATTACATCGGCAAACCCGAGGAGCTCCCGGAAGGAGTACTGTGAAAGTCTTAAGATCAACAAATAATGGCGTATCGCTTCTGGTGAACTAGCCAGAGTAAGCTTGTAGATGCGACTGTGGTAAAACGAGGAGCAAGTGGCAGGAGTAACTATGACTCTCTTAAGGTAGCCAAATGCCTCGTCAACAGGCGAATTCCAACGGCAAACTCGAGGAGCTCCCAGCAGGAGTACTGTGAAAGTCTTAAGGTCAACAAATAATGGCGTATCGCTTCTGGTGAACTAGCCAGAGTAAGCTTGTAGATGTGACTGTGGTAAAATGGGGAGCAAGTGGCAGGAGTAACTATGACTCTCTTAAGGTAGCCAAATGCCTCGTCAACAGGAGAATTCCAACGGCAAACTCGAGGAGCTCCCGGCAGGAGTACTGTGAAAGTCTTAAGATCAACAAATAATGGCGTATCGCTTCTGGTGAACTGGCCAGAGTAAGCTTGTAGATGCGACTGTGGTAAAACGAGGAGCAAGTGGCAGGAGTAACTATTACTCTCTTAAGGTAGCCAAATGCCTCGTCAACAGGCGAATTCCAACGGCAAACTCGAGGAGCTCCCAGCAGGAGTACTGTGAAAATCTTAAGGTCAACAAATAATGGCGTATCGCTCTGGTGAACTAGCCAGAGTAAGCGTGTAGACGTAACTGTGGTAAAATGGGGAGCAAGTGGCAGGAGTAACTATGACTCTCTTAGGGTAGCCAAATAACTCGTCAAAAGGCGAATTACATCGGCAAACCCGAGGAGCTCCCGGAAGGAGTACTGTGAAAGTCTTAAGATCAACAAATAATGGCGTATCGCTTCTGGTGAACTAGCCAGAGTAAGCTTGTAGATGTGACTGTGGTAAAATGGGGAGCAAGTGGCAGGAGTAACTATGACTCTCTTAGGGTTGCCAAATGACTCGTCAAAAGGCGAATTCCAACGGCAAACTCGAGGAGCTCCCGGCAGGAGTACTGTGAAAGTCTTAAGGTCAACAAATAATGGCGTATCGCTTCTGGTGAACTGGCCAGAGTAAGCTTGTAGATGCGACTGTGGTAAAATGGGGAGCAAGTGGCAGGAGTAACTATGACTCTCTTAGGGTTGCCAAATAACTCGTCAAAAGGCGAATTACATCGGCAAACCCGAGGAGCTCCCGGAAGGACTACTGTGAAAGTCTTAAGATCAACAAATAATGGCGTATCGCTTCTGGTGAACTAGCCAGAGTAAGCTTGTAGATGCGACTGTGGTAAAACGAGGAGCACGTGGCAGGAGTAACTATGACTCTCTTAAGGTAGCCAAATGCCTCGTCAACAGGCGAATTCCAACGGCAAACTCGAGGAGCTCCCAGCAGGAGTACTGTGAAAGTCTTAAGGTCAACAAATAATGGCGTATCGCTTCTGGTGAACTGGCCAGAGTAAGCTTGTAGATGCGACTGTGGTAAAACGAGGAGCAAGTGGCAGGAGTAACTATGACTCTCTTAAGGTCTCTACACCAGTACTTGTAATATATATGTGTTATTTAAGTTTTTGAATAAAGACGGCTAGCAATAGCCAAATGCCTCGTCAACAGGCGAATTCCAACGGCAAACTCGAGGAGCTCCCGGCAGGAGTACTGTGAAAGTCTTAAGATCAACAAATAATGGCGTATCGCTTCTGGTGAACTAGCCAGAGTAAGCTTGTAGATGCGACTGTGGTAAAATGGGGAGCAAGTGGCAGGAGTAACTATGACTCTCTTAGGGTTGCCAAATAACTCGTCAAAAGGCGAATTACATCGGCAAACCCGAGGAGCTCCCGGAAGGAGTACTGTGAAAGTCTTAAGATCAACAAATAATGGCGTATCGCTTCTGGTGAACTAGCCAGAGTAAGCTTGTAGATGCGACTGTGGTAAAACGAGGAGCAAGTGGCAGGAGTAACTATGACTCTCTTAAGGTAGCCAAATGCCTCGTCAACAGGCGAATTCCAACGGCAAACTCGAGGAGCTCCCAGCAGGAGTACTGTGAAAGTCTTAAGGTCAACAAATAATGGCGTATCGCTTCTGGTGAACTAGCCAGAGTAAGCTTGTAGATGTGACTGTGGTAAAATGGGGAGCAAGTGGCAGGAGTAACTATGACTCTCTTAAGGTAGCCAAATGCCTCGTCAACAGGAGAATTCCAACGGCAAACTCGAGGAGCTCCCGGCAGGAGTACTGTGAAAGTCTTAAGGACAACAAATAATGGCGTATCGCCTCTGGTGAACTGGCCAGAGTAAGCTTGTAGATGCGACTGTGGTAAAACGAGGAGCAAGTGGCAGGAGTAACTATGACTCTCTTAAGGTCTCTACACCAGTACTTGTAATATATATGTGTTATTTAAGTTTTTGAATAAAGACGGCTAGCAATAGCCAAATGCCTCGTCAACAGGCGAATTCCAACGGCAAACTCGAGGAGCTCCCGGCAGGAGTACTGTGAAAGTCTTAAGATCAACAAATAATGGCGTATCGCTTCTGGTGAACTAGCCAGAGTAAGCTTGTAGATGCGACTGTGGTAAAATGGGGAGCAAGTGGCAGGAGTAACTATGACTCTCTTAGGGTTGCCAAATAACTCGTCAAAAGGCGAATTACATCGGCAAACCCGAGGAGCTCCCGGAAGGAGTACTGTGAAAGTCTTAAGATCAACAAATAATGGCGTATCGCTTCTGGTGAACTAGCCAGAGTAAGCTTGTAGATGCGACTGTGGTAAAACGAGGAGCAAGTGGCAGGAGTAACTATGACTCTCTTAAGGTAGCCAAATGCCTCGTCAACAGGCGAATTCCAACGGCAAACTCGAGGAGCTCCCAGCAGGAGTACTGTGAAAGTCTTAAGGTCAACAAATAATGGCGTATCGCTTCTGGTGAACTAGCCAGAGTAAGCTTGTAGATGTGACTGTGGTAAAATGGGGAGCAAGTGGCAGGAGTAACTATGACTCTCTTAAGGTAGCCAAATGCCTCGTCAACAGGAGAATTCCAACGGCAAACTCGAGGAGCTCCCGGCAGGAGTACTGTGAAAGTCTTAAGGACAACAAATAATGGCGTATCACTTCTGGTGAACTGGCCAGAGTAAGCTTGTAGATGCGACTGTGGTAAAACGAGGAGCAAGTGGCAGGAGTAACTATGACTCTCTTAAGGTAGCCAAATGCCTCGTCAACAGGAGAATTCCAACGGCAAACTCGAGGAGCTCCCGGCAGGAGTACTGTGACAGTCTTAAGGACAACAAATAATGGCGTATCGCTTCTGGTGAACTGGCCAGAGTAAGCTTGTAGATGCGACTGTGGTAAAACGAGGAGCAAGTGGCAGGAGTAACTATGACTCTCTTAAGGTAGCCAAATGCCTCGTCAACAGGCGAATTCCAACGGCAAACTCGAGGAGCTCCCAGCAGGAGTATTGTGAAAGTCTTAAGGTCAACAAATAATGGCGTATCGCTCTGGTGAACTGGCCAGAGTAAGCGTGTAGACGTGACTGTGGTAAAATGGGGAGCAAGTGGCAGGAGTAACTATGACTCTCTTAGGGTTGCCAAATGCCTCGTCAACAGGCGAATTCCAACGGCAAACTCGAGGAGCTCCCAGCAGGAGTACTGTGAAAGTCTTAAGGTCAACAAATAATGGCGTATCGCTTCTGGTGAACTAGCCAGAGTAAGCTTGTAGATGTGACTGTGGTAAAATGGGGAGCAAGTGGCAGGAGTAACTATGACTCTCTTAAGGTAGCCAAATGCCTCGTCAACAGGAGAATTCCAACGGCAAACTCGAGGAGCTCCCGGCAGGAGTACTGTGAAAGTCTTAAGATCAACAAATAATGGCGTATCGCTTCTGGTGAACTGGCCAGAGTAAGCTTGTAGATGCGACTGTGGTAAAATGGGGAGCAAGTGGCAGGAGTAACTATGACTCTCTTAGGGTTGCCAAATAACTCGTCAAAAGGCGAATTACATCGGCAAACCCGAGGAGCTCCCGGAAGGAGTACTGTGAAAGTCTTAAGATCAACAAATAATGGCGTATCGCTTCTG